>NC_089222.1:40555169-41202501 GCF_963924675.1 Phocoena phocoena
GGCCACCCAGGCCTTTCAAGCTCTAGGTAATTAAGAAATATGAGAAAAAAAAAAAAGTAAACCAATCCTTTCCCCCATGATATCCAAGTATGGATTAAGATGGTGCCATTTGAAGACCTTTCTGATTCGATTTGTCTTCTTCCCCTAAATGGTTGAGTGAACACAGTTAATTTTACAAGTCTCTTTTGGTAATCACAAATGATTTTTTTATTATATAATGTCCAGGAGGAGAAATATTGGTTAATAATGAAGTTGTGTGGCCAGAGACAATGTGATTGTCAGTATTCAGGGTCTAATTCAAGTCTGTTTCCTGCCTTTGGATACTTAGACGCCTAGGGTTTTAGAGATGGAAAGAGCCTGACTGACTACCAGTCAATTCCTCCTACTTACAGATAGGACCACTGAGGCTCAGAGTTAGGAAATGACTTGCTCATTTGGAAAGATTTCGTTTCTGGTTTTTTAGGGATAGTGAATTCAAAAGCATAATCTCAGTGCTGCTATTGACCTGGGGACCTTAAGTAGAAAAATGTCCCATTTCCACTGCCATTTTTGGCAAGAAAAACAGAAGCTTGAGTACGCTGATCCACGTGACCCTAGTTTAAAATTAAGAAGAAAATCCTGATGTGTGTTTGTACGTGTGTGTGCTTGCTTTCTTTGTTTTTGTTTTTCACTAACAATCTCTGAGAACTGTAATCTTTGGTTTCGGTTCTTCCTACAGTTATATGTGTGCATTCTTTTATTCTTTACTTTTTCTTTAATAGCATTATCTTTAACCTATCCATGGCATTTGCTTGTATGAAAAATTATAGATTTAATTTAAAAAAGATGTATGGGGCTTCCCTGGTGGCGCAGTGGTTGAGAGTCTGCCTGCCGATGCAGGGGACACGGGTTCGTGCCCTGGTCCAGGAAGATCCCACATGCCACGGAGTGGCTGTGCCCGTGAGCCATGGCTGCTGAGCCTGTGTGTCCAGAGCCTGTGCTCCGCAACGGGAGAGGCCACAACAGTGAGAGGCCCGCGTACCACAAAAATAAATAAATAAATAAATAAAGATGTATGTAAGAAAGACAGGCTTTTTATTATTATTATTATTATTCATTAGGCATTACTGGCACAAGGTCCAGGACACATGAGGTTCTCAGGGGAAAGCAAAACAGATTTGAGACCTGAATAAGAAATCATGGACTCCAAAATTCTTAAAGAACCCTTCAGAAATGAAATTAATATATACCTAAACCTCTCCTAAAAATACATTATGTCGACTTCATTAAGTGTTCAATTGTAGTATGTGTGAAAATTTCATTATATTGGAAAACATTTGAAGGTGATATGTTCTTCTTTCACAAGTTCCTAAGTATGCATGGTAATTGCCAAGAAATCACTGACATTCTAAATTAAATGAGTTTTTGAGCCAAATAATTTCAAGGTAAAATTATAAATTAAAATATTTCATTTCCATTTTCCTGCAGAGAAAATTATATTTAATGTGTGACATAGGTACATTATAATATTATTTATGTGATGTGGATGGAGGCCTCCTAGAGTATCAAAATATATGGGAAATTTGAGGGGCTTAAATCTGTCCGGGGATGACAAGGGAAGTGGGAGAAGTATAATATAGTTTGCTAGAATGGGATTCTGTAGCCGTGCCCCCTAACATTGCAAGAGTTACAAGAGTAATGTTAGTGGAATGGAAGGGAGCGGTGATCACTTTCTGTTAAAAAAGTGTATTAGTTATCTACTGCTGTGTAACAAGCAGCTTAAAGCAAAACATTTATTATCTCACAATTTTTGTGAGTCAGGAGTCAAAGTGTCACTTAAATGGATCCTCAGCTGATGGCCTCACAGGCTGCAATCAAAGTGTCAGCCAGGCTGTGTTCTCATCTGGAGGCTCAATGGGGGAAAAATCTACTTCTGAGCTCACTTGCATTGGTAGCAGAATTCATTTTCTTGTGGTTGGTGGATAGGACAGAGGGCCCCACCATCTTTCTAGCTGTCAGCTGGAGACTGCCCTTGGCTCTTAGAGGCTACCCACCATTCCTAGAAGCTACCTGCAGTTCTTTGCCATGCTGGCTTTCCCAGTACAGCTTTTCCCAGTACAGAAGCTACCTGCAGTTCTTTCCCATGCTGGCTTTCTCCTTTCAAATCAGCGAGGAGAATCTCTAGAGTAAGCCTGATAGCAAGAAGGAGGCCTATATCATAATGTAATTAAGAAGATGACATCCCATTACCTTTGCCACATTCTATAAATTAGAAGCACGTCATAAGTTCCTAACATCTTCAAGGGGAGATGATTACACAGAGCTGTGAACACCAGGGCCTGATGGTGCTACTCGAGTCGATTCAATACATGGAGAATGCCGAGGATCTATTCATCTGAATGAGTTGATTCAGCATTTTTGATTAGGCATTTAGAATAGTTCTGCTTATGGAGAGAGTCACAGAACAACCCTGAGAGTGACCAGAACAACACTTCTGCATCCTTCTTTCAATGGCCTTTTCTGACCTTCCTGGGACCCTTTGCAGATGGCTTGCTAGTACTCAAATGGTTAGCATCTCTATGAAAAGTGACATACCCAACCTTGCCTTTCTCAGCATCAGTCCATAAGGACCAGCCCCTCTCCATCATCAAAAAATTACCCACACCTTGTTTAATTCCCTCAGGTCTCTATAAGCGATTGGGAAAATGTTCTTATAAAACAACACAAACTCAGAAATTCAGAGTTGAAAATAACTTTTTGTCCAATGCAGATTGCATTTCCAAGCTAATAGGGAGCAACACTGTGTCACCCTGGAGTTGTAGGTATTATGGGGATTTTCGTCACTGAAGCAAACGCACTTGGAAAGATATTTGGGTGCATTCTGCCCAATACAGGCCAACAAATTGCACTTGTGGGACAGTTGGCTTATGTTCATGGGAACGGGAACTCTGACCAAAAAAAAAAAAAAAAAAAAAAAAAAAGATAATTTTCCAGGAGTTATCTGAAACTGATCAGAAGTACTTAGTCTTCTGCCTTTGGCAGCTTTTTAGACTGAAGCTATCTTTCAACTCATACTTTCTCCTAGATTTTTGTACTTTACTCTTTGGATTTGACATTTCTTGCAAGGGTTGGTAGCCGTATCTGGCGTCTCCGTAACTCTGCTTTCCTTTCTGGATAAACTTTTTCTGTGTTACCCATGCTCTGGGCATCTGATTTCAGCCCAACCACATCCCAACTAGTCACAAAAGATCATAGTGGCTTTCCCTCAATATGCAGCACCACTGAGGAAATATTGGACTGGTTAAGAGAGTGATGCTTGCTGCTAAAGCAAAATTTCAGGAGCTTAACACAGTAAGAATTTATTTCTTATTGACACAACAGGATAATGTGGATGTTCCTGGTCAGGCAGCTCTCCCATAGATGCAGTGGTGCTGGGACCCAGGCTCCTTCTGTCTTGTGGTTCTGCCATCTTTAGCACACAGCTTCCCCCATCACTGTGTTTATCTGCATTAAGCCATGGAAAGGGAAAGCTTATGAAAGATTGTACATAAAAGGTTTTATGGGTTAAGCTTGGTGTAATGCCCATCATGTCTCACTTTCACAGGGCACACCCAAATGCAAGGTAGTCTGGGAAATGTGATCTATGTGGCTAGGAAGAAGGGGAAAACTTAGCTAGCAGTTTCTTCCACATGGAATCTTTTGACAGCCGTGAAGCTGTAGCCACACACATAGTGGGGAGACTTAATGGGTGGCACTTTTGAAAAGAAGGACAATTATCAGTGGGTTTTTGAATTGAAGATTGTATTGAAACGTACAAAATTTGGAATGTTTCAGATACTGCTCTGAGTGCTTTTCAAATAATAACTCATTTAATCCTTATACAACCCTATGGAGTAGTCCTATTATTATCCTCGTTTTTGGATGGGAAAACTAAGACACAAAGTTGTTAAGTAGATTACTCAAAGTAATAGCACCGATAAATGGCAAGAGTGAGGATTTGAACCCAGGTGTCCTGGCTTTAGAGTCTGCGTTTCACCACTATGCTACACGGACTCTCCAACTTCATCCCCGCCGTGATACTTTCATCAGAATACAATTTTTTTATTGATTAGGAAATTGGGTATCTTTGTACAGCCCCCTGAAGAAAGACAGTAGTTTTATTCCCCTTTTATAGGTCATGTAGTGCAGTTCACAAACATTGATGAGCCTCCCCAAATCACACCACCAGAGCAGTAAGTTGCTGTCCCTGTGGGAAGAATTCCACTTTGTACTGAATGTGACATTTCTCATGGCCACATCTGGTTTCTGTTGGTGGACTTTTGAATGTGCTCCCCTCAGAGAGCATTTTGGTGCTACTTTTATAGGCAATAACATGAATATCTGAGGCAAAATACTTATTTAATCCAAGAAGAGCAAGGCAGGACTATGAATTAGCTTCAGTTCTTGTTACCATCAAACTCTCGGGAGGTCTTCAACATGGTGTGATTTAATAGCACAAATACCAGAAGTCGTTCCCTGTCAGGTAATGCCAGCAACCACTCATATCAAGGAATGCAGTGAATGTTAGAAAATCCTTCTCATGGCTCAAGTTTACTTATTGTTGAAAAATAATTCATAGAGCTATTGATGTGACCTTCATACTTCTTATGAGTGAAGGTTACAGAGAGCATTAAAGAATATTCCATAGCAGTGATCTGACCTTTATACTTCATGTAGCAGTATATGAGCAATACTTAAAGACCTGTCTTTTAAACTTTTGCCTTGAGTTTTCAGATTTTGTGAGATTCATCACAGGACAATGATGCTTTTAAAAATGTAAAACAAAAACAATTGGGGACCATATCTCTGCTTTAACATTTTAATTACACCTAGATAATTCTATAATTTTAGATGTTCTTTAAGTTTTACTTATTGACTATCTTAGTCCATTCAGACTGCTCTAACAAAATACCATAGACTGTGTAGCTTATAAACAGCAAGTATTTATTTCTCTGGAGGCTGGGAAGTCCAAGATCAAGGCATTGGCAGATTCGGTGTCTGGAGAGAGCTCTCTGTCTGGTTCATAGATGGCTGTCTTCTTGCTGTGTCCTCACGTGGTGGAAGGGGTGAGGGTGCTCTCTGGGGTCTCTTTTGTGAAGGCACTAATCTCACTCATGAGGGCTGCACCATTAGAACCTAATTATCTCTTTAAAAGGCCCCACCTCCTAATGCCATCACATTGGAGGTTAGGTTTCAACATATAAATTTATGGGGTGGGGAGACACCATAGCATTGACCTTTTTATTTAAGCTCCAACACCATGTACCTGATCTCTTTGTATTAAGTTGTGAGCTTATTAGTGCCTGTTTTATAAATGACATAATTCTAACGTTAATAACAAATGATTCTTCTTTGAGAAGTTATTTTTCATCTTTAATGCACTCAGTATAAAAAGTATAATAAATCTATTTTTTTAAATGTTTTTTAACCTTACAAGAATTTTAAAAGAAAAAATTTAAAAACAAAACAAATAGGAACTTCTGTGGTGGTGCAGTGGTTAAGAATCTGCCTGCTAGTGCAGTGAACACGGGTTCAATCCCGGGTCCGGGAAGATCCCACATGCCACGGAGCAACTAAGCCCGTGCGCCACAACTACTGAGCCCGTGCTCTAGAGCCTGCGAGCCACAACTACTGAGCCCGTGCTCTAGAGCCCGGGAGCCACAACTACGGAAGCCCACGTGCCACAACTACTGAAGCTCGTGTGCCACAACTACTGAAGCCCACGCACCTAGAGTCTGTGCTCCACAACAAGAGAAGCCTCCTCAAGTGAGAAGCCCACACCACAAGGAAGAGTAACCCGTGCTCGCCACAACTAGAGAAAGCCCACATGCAGCAATGAAGACCCAACGCAGGCAAAAAAAAACCCAACAACAAATAGGCATAGGATTTTTATTATTCCAACATAATCCTTTATATTTCTGCATACCTCCCTTTCATCTATACATAGACTAAAAATGTTTTAAGAGTACCTTAAAATTTGGAGATGAATTTCATAAACATTATTTAATATATTCACCACAGCTGTAAGATTATATAATCATAATCCCGAGTTTATACTTAAGGAGACAGAAGCCCCAAGATGCTCAGCATGCTGTCCGTGTCCCATGGCACACATGGGGCAGCCCAGTTTTTTCTCGAGGGCTCAGGATCTGGGCTTTCCTACCTCTTCCTGCCGGCAGAGAGTTAATGTGAGTATTTCCATGGAAACATGGTCAGTTGGAGTCAGTATAGGAGGGAAGGACCTTCTGCATGTTCCCAGAAATCTGCCAGGCATTTGACCCTCCTCAAAAAAGAACCTTATCCTCACGGTAGCTCTTTGGGGTCAATGTTACTGTCCTTCTTTTTATAGGTGAAAACCCCTGAAATGTAGAAAGATTACATGACTTACCCAAGGGTTCATGGTTAATAACAGTAAAATCAGAATTCAAGCCTCAGTTCATTTAGACGGAAATTCTGTGCTTTTCGTATATTTCTTCCAACATAAAACTTTTGTTTTAAATATTGTGTGTGTGCTTAGACCTACCTATATTGAGTTAAACAGCAAATATTAGATAACTAGGTTCTGGTACTGGCCTGGGACTTAACCAATACTTGAGTGAGGATAAGTTGGTCATTAACATGGCTTTGTGTTGAGGTTTTATGTGTGCGTTGTTGGGACATGGGGGTGTGTTTATGTCACTGTATATTCCTTCACACCTACATCTGAGCTCTCCTGGTGGGTGTGGTCCAATGCTTTCAGATGACACTCTTCCCTTTTCTATTTGGGATTGATACTCTCGACCTGATATTCCATACTTGATTTCCTATACATATTTATTTGTAGTGCTTTTTAATAAGAAGCAATTTGGGGGGTTTCTTCATAAAATAGTAATTGATTTTTATATAAGAAGCAGTTATTCCCTTCCAACAATGAGATCCTGAAAACAAGACCTAGGACCTATTTGTCACTTGGCCTAGAATCGAACAATTATCCTCTCTCTGAGGGCTTGGACCAATGCCTTTATTTCCTTAAGAAGCCAAACTAACATTTAAGTAAATCTATACATTGGCATCTCTAGCTTTATAAAATGGATTTTCCTGAGTAAGGAAAGGATATGAAATCAGGGAGCATTTTTTTCTTCTTTGGGTTCTGCTTAGTGAGAATGTTGTATTTTTATTGACATTTTAATTTACTTTTATTTGCACTGACGTATTGATGAAAAAGTGAATCCTAGGTTAGTTCTGTCGACACGTTGGTGCTGAAGTGACACAATTAAAAAATAAATGACTTAGCTCTTTTTGTCTTAATTTCCTTTTATAGAATTATATTTGAAAACAGCTTTACTTGGAAAAAATATATTTTGTGTGATGGCATATTGTTGGCCCTTTTACTGTGAGGCTGTGTGACTTGAATGTGTCCCAACTTCTCACTCCTGTGTCATGGACAGTTTCTTTTCCCTTGGTATTATTTACACATATCTTTACTGTCAAGCTGCTAAATGATCCTGTTTCATGAGGTCTGGCTCACTGCTTTTTCCCCCAGGCTGAAGTCTACTTGCCGGATTCTACCTGCCAAAATCCTCCTTGGCTGGCTGACCCTGCTCAGCAGCCTGGGGATAACAGTTTGCCAACTGTTGGGGCAATTGCTGTAAAGACCAGCAGGAGAAATGCCCTATGAGCTTGCTAAGGGGCCCAGGAACCCAGTAGCAGTGGTGGGGATACCTGTTGGGGGCAGCTCAACAGAAATATCCTCTTCCCACACTCACCCCCACTTGAAGCACCTGCCAGTGAGGCAAGCCTTGAACAAATATTTGTTGAGACTCACAGTCACATATTGCTTTTCTATAACTGTATCACAGATCGTGTGAGGATTAGTGATAGGACACAGTATTATGTCCATTTTACTAATGAAGATTTCACATCATATATCATATCATACGTCATATCAAGATATGTTGCCTAAGTTCCACATTCTCATCACTGGATGAGCAGGGCCAGGATCAAAACTCACGTCTTGGGCTTCCCTGGTGGTGCAGTGGTTGGGAGTCCGCCTGCCGATGCAGGGGACGCGGGTTCGTGCCCCGGTCTGGGAAGATCCCACATGCCGCGGAGCGGCTGGGCCCGTGAGCCATGGTCGCTGAGCCTGCGCGTCCGGAGCCTGTGCTCCGCAACGGGAGAGGCCACAGCAGAGAGAGGCCCACTTACCGCAAAACAAACAAACAAACAAACAAAACCCTCACGTCTTCTGATTGAGTACCCAAAGTCACTTTTAAAAAATAGTAGTATATAAATTAAATATTTTTAATAGGCTTTATCTTTTAGAGCAATTTTAGGTTCACAGCAAAATTGAATGAAAGTAGTTTCCCCTGCCCCTGTTCACACATGCATAGCCTCCCTCAATATGCACAGCCTACCAGAGTGGTACATTTGCTGCAACTGATGAACCTACACTGATACATCATCACCCAGAGTCCAGAGTTTATATTAGAGTTCATGCTTGGTGTTGTACATTCTGTGGGTTTTGACAAATGTATAATGAGAAATATTTGCCATTATAGTATCACACAGAATAGTTGTGAATTTTTTTTTCTTGTGAATTTTTAAAAGAGAAATAAAAAAGGGCTTCTGATTTCAAGTCTAGTGACTCTTCCATTGACTGCAGCTGCCCCAGAAACCCCAGGAGCAGGAGAGGAAGGCCCAGAGATGAACAGTTGTGTATGGACTGCAGTAGAGAGCCTGCGTACAGAGGCGTATGGGTCACACACTGGGCTGTTACACACCTCTAGCATCTTCCAGGTTTTGAATAGCACTATTTGCAAGATATGATCACTCTTTTAAAATTTTGTCACACGTCCATAGTGCTAAATCATTAGGTAGTTTCCATAGAGACACCTAAGAGCAAAATACGGAATGTGACAGAAAGAGTTCAGCGCAAGGGCAGGATTATATAGGGGTTCCAAGCACAGGCTGTGGAATGAAAGTGCTTGCGTTTCTCTCTTGACTGCCGTACACTAACTGTGAAACATTAGGCATGTTGTTCTACTGCCCTGTGCCTCATTGTTTTCATCTGTAAAATGAGAGTGGTGGTACTTACCTGTACCAGTTTCCTAGGGCAGCCACAACAAAGTGCCACAAACTGGGACGCCTTAAAACAACAGAAGTTTATTCCTCACACTTCTGGAGGCTAGAAGTCTGAAATCAAGGTGTTGGTATGGCCATGTTCCCCCTGAAACCTGTAGGGGAGAATCCTTCCTTCCTTTTTTCCTGGCTTCTGGTGGTTTGCTGAAAATCTTTGGCATCTCTTGGCTTTCCACTATACCACTTCAAGCTTTGCCTTTGTCACCACATGGCATGTATTTGTGTCTCTTTTCTTCTCCTCTTCTTATAAACAAGTCATATTGGATTAGGGCTCACCCTAATTAATTATAACCTCATTTCAACTTGATTATACCTTCAAAGACCCTATTTCCAAATAAGGTCTCATTCATAGGTTCCAGGGGTTTGGACTTCAACATACTTTGTGTGTGTGTGTGGTGGGGGGGGTAACATAATTCAACCCATAATACTACCTCATAGATTTGATGTGAGGAAATAATGTGCTTGAAACATATGCCCATCTAGACGCTCGGTAAGTGTTTTCCATCATCATCATCAAATCCGTTCAATCAGCAGCTATATATTGAGAACCCATGAAGTGCCAGATATGGTGCCAGAGGAGAGGTGGAAGATAAAATGGCAAATAAAACAGAGTCCCTGACCTTAGAGTCTACTTAGGAATGTGGACGTCAGTCAAAAACCATTTTACTATATGGGAAGAAGAGACACCGGGTGCAGTGGGAAAGAGATGGTCAAGGAATAACCCAGCCTCATAGAGGATGGCAAAGAGTAAACCTGCTATCACCCCATAGGTGCCAAAAGTAGATCATGAGCCTTAATAGAGCAGAGAAAATCAGCTTATTTCTCAAGGCGCATTAAAAAGCATGAGTTTCAGTAGAGTTGTATTGCTCCCGAGTCCCAGGAGGTGGTGGTGGGCCCAGATGGGTGCCAAGCACCCAGTAGATTTGTGCCACAGCTGAGAAGCCCATGGTTAAAGGCCCAGCACTTTTTATAGCAAACAGTGAACAAGCCTGCTGTTTGTCTGGAGGGACGACATACTTCTCACCTCTCCAAGAGAGCCAGCTGTATACACCATCCTGAGAAACGGTCTGGGTGAAAGAGTGGTCAGCACCCTGCAGTCTTGACCCATTCAGGAAGACACCTAGGAGCCCAAGAGGCTCAGGAAGGACTGCCTCCCAAAAGGGACAAGATCTCATCTGGGGATTCTAGGAAGGGTTCTGTAAGGAAATTATATTTAAGAACAGGATCAGAAAAAAAAATGATCAGGGGTTAACCAGGCAAAGGAGACTGTGGGAGAGAAGATACCATGCAGACAGGAGAGCCTGAGTAATGTCAGGTTGTGATACTTGACAGTCCAGGAAGGCTGAGGGACATTGAATGAGGAGCTGGGGGCAGACAGTGAGATTGGAGGGTGGGCAGGGCAGATCCCGTAGGACCTGGTAGGACATAGTAAGGATTTTGATCTGCATACTAAGACTGATGGGAAACCACTGAAGGGCTTTAAGTGGTAGAAGTTGAACTGTTTATTAGAACAATAAAACTGCTCTTTAGAATGTTGACAATCAAGAAGAATTTTCCATCTGTAATTACGACTACAAACAAGGCAATGAAGTGGCTTACATCATCTGCATTACAGCCCATATTTACTTTGAGAAATTTCTGATTAGCCAAGAGAGTAAAAGAAATTCTCTTCAAATATTGTTAAAACATAGTAAATCTTTTCAGGTAATTAAAATTGAAAAGTGGTAATTGAATTAAATTCTCTTTACAAATTAGACTATGATTTAGGTTAATAAATTACTGTCCAGAGTCATATTTTTCTTCTAAATCAGCTGAACATCTTACTATATTCAAAGCATGGTGATAGACCCTGCTAGAAATACTTAGATATCCCATATACTCAGATTTTAATTACATATTAAGTCATAAATTTGTCTACTTTTATGGAATAAATTGCTCATGATGACATATTAGAACATGTCCCATTGCCCTTTGATTACTATGAACGCATACAGTTTAATCAGGCCCAGTTGTACCTTTTTGTTGTTCCTAAAGGAAATAAAAATAAAGGATTTGTGTCCTCCTTTAGTCTGTCTATTCTGTCTATTCATTTGGTTTGAGTAACTCAAGGCATGGTGTAATTAATTACCTTGCATTTTTGCAGAGTCCTCACCGGTCATGCCTTTGTGGAGTCTAACTATTATTATTCTGTTTCCTCCATTGAACAGCTGGTTGTCACAGTTCCTTGAAATGGAGGATTAGTATTTGACTCAATTTTGTTTTTTAGTTGACAGCCTCAGTCCAAAACCTATGACTGCCAATTGAACTGATCATGGTTCAATCTATGATATTTCCTGAAGGTTCCCAAAGATTATTCAGAGGGGAAAACTGTTTGTTGTTAGTACCCGCAAGAGAACAGGGGATCTTGTGTTCTTCACAGCAGGTATCCATGGCCCCAAGAGCTATCAGTGAGTAGGTTGTATTGTTTAGATATTGATGATGGTAAATACTTGAGGAGCAGGTTGTCACCTAGAGGCCATGTACTGAGGGCACAGGACTTTTATTTTATTTTTGGACTGTATTGCCAAATGATGGCCCAAAATCTGTAATATTGGCTTTTTCACATCCCATTGAGTCTTTTTATGTTCTCCATAATTTGATCATTACAACTGATTTTTTTAAGTTACAGACATACAGCCCGAGAGGGTCCTATTATTAATATATGTATAAGCCTTTGATAGATATTTCTATAACTGATATACATTCAGTTTTGGTAGTTTAAGTGGCCATGTATTTGTCATCATTGTGCCCCAAATGATTTCTGTGAAAATACAAGCTTCAATCACATTTGAGCAAACTCTTCTGGCTATGTCATTATTTATATTAAGCATCAGACTTATACAGTGATACCCATACATCAGCTCTTGAGAAAGAAAACTTACGTTTTCGGAATAAAACCCTGAAGTCACCATTTCAGTGTCACAAGCCAATGGTGAGGTGTAAAGAAGTCACTCAGCATTTGGTATGCACTGCTTATAAAGCCGTGACTAATGTGGTCCTGAGCAGGCTACTTTTAAAGAATAAGGGCCCAAATAATGTCTTTGTTGGTATTTCTCCCATTTAAAGAAATCCAAGTACTTGTCCACACAAATTCTTAGGGTTCTTTCTATTCTTCAGTAGCCTGAACGTTCTGATAGCTTCTGACCTCCCTCCCACCCCTGTCTGTCCCAGAAGAATCTCCTTTCTCATCTGTGCTGACTTTTATCTTTATCATGCAGTTCCTCTTCCTTACATTGTGCTTTCCTGTGTGATACCTCATATCGTATTGTATACCCTCCTCACCACAAACACTCCACGGACATTTGTCATTGTTCTCAGAGAAGCGGGGTGAAGGTTGGGGAGGGGAGGCTAAACAATAGACACCTGAGTGGTCTTTACAGGCTGAGGGAAGAGAAGAAGGCTGTGAAACTCTGCATGTAAACGATTATCTCCAAAATAAGTAGGAACAAGTGTTTACTGCATAATTCTAACCAGTCCATTCCTAATGTGTTCTATAGGAATGTCGGAGCTAGAAGGTACAACAGACATGAAGGAGGAAACTGATGCTCTCAGTTTCAAGACCCATGTGGGCTTGCATATTTATTCACTTGCAAATCCTGGACTAGAACCCAAGCCTCTTGACCCTTCACTGTTACTATAATTATGCAAAATAGTTATCTGAAGAGTTTTTAGTTATGTGCAAGCACGTTAGACTTGACGGTTGTGTGTATGCAAGTACAGAATAGCTCGCAAACCTTTGGCATGATTTGGGAATCATAAAGCCCTCTGATACTGACCCCAGGCAGAACAAAGTTATGGTGGACAAATCCTTTCATGCATATTATCTCACGAGTCCTCGTAATATCCCTCTTAGGTGAACTGGCAGATAATATTAGCCTTATTTCACTGATGAGATATTGAGGATTAGAGATGCTACGTGACCTGCTCCTGGTCCCATTGCTGGGTAGATGACTGAGCCACAACTAACTTCCAGATCTCTTGATTTCTGGTCTATTTTCAGCCTTTCTGCTATATTCTGTCTGTAGACACACACACACACACACACACACACATACACTTACTATTGTATCTACTATCATAGTGTACAGTGGGTAGAACTTTGCAGGATCTTGCTGTCTTCTTCGGGTAGAAAAGAAAACCTTACTGCCTATAGGAGGAAATAAATTGGTGACTCTTGTCATTAAAGGACATTTCTTTATCTTTAAATAACTGCATATGAAGAATGAATGGCCTCATTTCAAATAAGGAAAATGTTCATCCTCTTTGAATTTGCTTACATTTTTCTACCTTTTCTTCCAGCACTGCTCACAGATGGTTAAAAGTCTCTGCAGAAGGAAATCTGTGTGATCATATTCTTCTTCTTTCCCTTTTTTTCCCTTTTTGCAGCTGTCTCGTTCTGAGCTTGAAGTGATGAGATCACCTTCTGGTTCCTTTCATTGGTGTTATTCAGGTTAGCAGAAAATTCTGCCTCCTTTATCTGTCAGGAGCTTCAGTCTTTTGCTTTATTTGAAATCTGACCTCTGAACAAGGCTGTAACATCCAGAAAATAGTAGCTGAATTGATTTATTTCAGATTGTTGCTATGGTGATTCCCTACCAACATAGACAGAAAATGAAGAAAAGAGTGTGTTGAAGAGAACGGTGGAGAAGCTGGTCAGCTGAGGAGAAGGCATGCAGGGCTGTGGAGGGCATTTATGGCCCATCTATTCATGGGTAGAGTCATATGTATCCTTAGTTTACTATTAATTCATCCGTAGTGATCACACACACACAACCCATTTGCTTTTCTTATTTTATTTTATTTTTAATAGATCTTTATTGGAGTATAACTGCTTCACAATACTGTGTTAGTTTCTGTGGTACACCAAAGTGAATCAGACATATGCATACATATATCCCCATATCCCCTCCCTCTTGAGCCTCCCTCCCATCCTCCCTATCCCACCCCTCTAGGTCCTCTCAAAGCATGGAGGTGATCTCCCTGTGCTATGCGGCTGCTTCCCACTAGCTAACTATTTTACATTCAGTAGTGTGTATACGTCAGTGCTACTCTCAGTTCGCCCCAGCTTCCCCCTCCCACCCCATGTCCTCAAGTCCATTCTCTATGTCTACATCTTTATTCCTGCCCTGAAACTAGGTTCATCAATACCATTTTTTTTTTTAGATTCCATATATATGCCTTAGCATACAGTACTTGTTTTTCTCTTTTTGACTTACTTCACTCTGTATGACAGACTTTAGGTCCATCCACCTCACTACAAATAACTCAATTTTGTTTCTTTTTGTGGATGAGTAATATTCCATTGTATATATGTACCACACCTTCTTTGTCCATCTGTCAATGGGCAGTTAGGTTGCTTCCATGACCTGGCTATTGTAAATAGTGCTGCAACGAACATTGGGGTGCATGTGTGTCTTTTTGAATTATGGTTTTCTCAGGGTATATGCCCAGTAGTGGGATTGCTGGGTCATATGGCAGTTCTAGTTTTAGTTTTTTGAGGAACCTCCATACTGTTTTCCATAGTGGTTGTATTAATTTACATTCCCACCAATAGTGCAAGAGGGTTCCTTTTTCACCACACCCTTTCCAGCATTCATTGTTTCTAGATATTTTGATAATAGCCATTCTGACTGGTGGCAGGTGATACCTCATTGTAGTTTTGATTTGCATTTCTCTAATAATTGGTGATGTTGAGCATCTTTTCATGTGCCTCTTGGCCATCTGTATGTCTTCCTTGGTGAAACACCACATTAACAAATTAAGGAATAAAAACCATATGATCATCTCAATAGATGCAGAAACAGCTTTTGACAAAATTCAACACCCATTTATGATAAAAACACTCCAGAAAATGGGCATTGAGGGAACCTATCTCAACCTAATAAAGGCCATATATGACAAACCCACAGCAAGCATCATACTCAATGGTGAAAAACTGAAAGCATTTCCACTAAGATCAGGAACAAGACAAGGATGTCCAGTCTTGCCACTCTTATTCAACATAGCTTTGGAAGTCCTAGCCACGGCAATCAGAGAAGAAAAAGAAATAAAAGGAATACAAATTGGAAAAGAAGAATTAAAACTGTCACTGTTTGTGGATGACATTATACTATACATAGAAAATCCTAAAGATGCCACCAGAAAACTACTAGAACTAATCAATGAATGCAGTAAGGTTGCAGGATACAAAATTAGTGCACAGAAATCTCTGGGATTCCTATATACCAACAACGAAAAATCAGAAAGAGAAATTAAGGAACCAATCCCATTTACCATTGCAACAAAAAGAATAAAATACGTAGGAATAAGCCTGCCTAAGGAGGCGAAAGACTTGTACTCAGAAAACTATAAAACACTGATGAAAGAAATCAAAGATGACATAAACAGATGGAGAAATATACCATGTTCTTGGATTGGAAGAATCAATATTTTGAAAATGACTATACTACCCAAAGCAATCTACAGATTCAATGCAATCTCTATCAAACTACCAATGGCATTCTTCACAGAATTAGACCAAAAAACTTTACAGTTCGTATGGAAACACAAAAGACCCCGAATAGCCAAAGCAATCTTGAGAAAGAAAAATGGAGTTGGAGGAATCAGGCTCCTCAACTTCAAACTATACCACAAAGCTACAGTAATCAAGACAGTATAGTACTGGCACAAAAACAGAAATATAGATCAATGGTGCAGGATAGAATGCTGAGAGATAAACCCACGCATATATGCTCACCTAATTTACGACAAGGGAAGCAAGAACATACGATGGAGAAAGGACAGCCTCTTCAGTAAATGGTGCTGGGAAAACTGGACAGCTACATGCAAAAGAATTAAATTAGAACACTCCCTAACACCATACACAAAAATAAACTCCAGATGGATTAAAGACCTAAATGTAAGACCAGACACTAAAACTCTTAGAGGAAAACATAGGAAAAACACTTCTTTGATATAAACCACAGCAAGATCTTTTTTGACCCACCTCCTAGAGTAATGGAAATAAGAACAAAAATAAACAATGGGATTTAATTAAACTTAAAAGCTTTTGCACAGCAAAGGAAACCATAAACATAAACCATAAACAAACCATAAACCATAAACAAAAAGACAAAAAGCCAACCCTCAGAATGGGAGAAAATATTTGCAAATGAAACAACAGACAAAGGATTAACTCCAAAATATACAAACAGCTCATGGAGCTCAATATCAAAACAGCAAACAACCTATTTGCTTTTGAGAAGAAACTGTGAGGTATTTTTGTTACATGGGTAGCAAAGTATACCCATAAGCAGCCTTAAAAGTTCCAAAGATTTTTTCCTGTTGGAACAGGAATAATGAATACGAATTATAAAAGAAATTTTTGTGACAGGAAACATTTTGATTCTTGAAATAACTCTCAAGGTTATACTTTATTAAATATGGTTTTTTTTTGAAATCATAGGAGAAAGACTTATCTGGGGAAAAGTGGATGAATAAATCCATTTTTATGAGTTTATTTTTTACTCATTTCTCCAACTTTCCATCTATTCTTTCATTTAACAAATATTTATTGCTCCTTTATACCAGGCTCCAGGTGTATATTGATAAATTCAATAAACATTAATAAATTTACCAGATATTTATTTATTAACTACAATAAATATTGTAGTTAATATTTATTAACTACACGCAAGGCGGCATACAGATTGATGTGGGATGCGAAGTGTGCCCAAAGTGATTAAAACCTGGGATAGGGTGACAAGATGAGACCCGCAACCACCATAATGCACAGTATAATCATCAGGGCAATTGAGTAGCTATTTCTGCCTCCAGGAAGGCTACATGAAGGAGATGTTTGGGAGAAAAGTAAGGGCAAGTAGGGTCTTGATAGGTGTGTGGAGGTGGGATGGACGGAAGAAGAATGTGAGGGAAAGACACAGTTGTGATTGGAAAGGGTCAGTTACATTGGCCTCCTTTAGCCTTGGAGGTTGATGATGCTTGTGGAAACCACCTTCACTTATATTGCGGTACTGGCCTTGGGGAGGTAGGACCTCAACTTGAAATGTGGGAAAATTGGGACAAAGGGAAAACAAGGGTGGAAAATAAAAAAAGAACTAGATACTAGCTCTACCTTGAAGATATGGCAAATTGATACCATTGGTTTGGGTGGAGGTGAGGTTGGGAAGGCTTCAGAAATAAACATTTGGAGCAGCTCAAAATCAGAGTGTGGGGGGAAAAAAGGAGAAGGCAGACAAATGCAATAGAATAGAATACCACACAGGGTACAAGCACTTCTTTCACACCCCCAGGCGTATTTTCCAGCCTTTCTCCCCTACTGTGGCCCTTGAGGCTTTAGATTTCAGCCTTATGAAAGAACTGAGAGAGGATAGTTCCACTCCTTCACTTCAGAAGACAGCCTTCCCTTAACCTGCCCCGCACAATGTTGGTGCCATAGACAGTGAGGGGCAAAAATCCAGAGTGCATTCATGTTTTGAGCCTGGCTCTGACACTTACTCTATGTTTAACCTTGGACAAGTCTTTTAACTTCTCAGGACTTTAGGTTTCTCATTTGTTAGGACAATACAACCTCTCAGCCAAAACATTCCATTAAAGCATGATATTAGAATCAGAAAGGACTGTAATGGCTTAAAAATATATTTTCAGGTGCATAAATAAAAGCCTCAGACATAAAGGGAATATGTTAATTCACTTCATTAATTCACAAGGTATATAATTCTCACTAAGAACTCTGTGATTTCATCACATTTTTCAACGGAGATTAAACAGTCAAGGGCTGTCAGGTGGCCTTAGCTTCCTAAGATTTCATTACTATTAAAAATACACTTTGAAGAATTGTTATAAATAATTAAAATTAATGTTAGCTATTAAAATAAATAAACAAAGGCTGTATCCCTGTTTTTCACATAGGATTTTTCAGCATCTATGAATTAAGTAACAATCCTCATTCAGTGCCACGATGTAGCCTTGAGAAAATTCTATTCATTTTTCATGTTTGTATAATTTCCGTTTAATATGTCAATGTAGAATTTATGTTAATTTTTACTGGAGTCCAACATTCATAGCAAAATGAGTTTCCATTTGAGCTCCTTTAATTTAAGGTTGGGGGAGTGGGCAGAAACTCTTGTTTCAGTGAAAGGGGCATGATTTATTTATTTGCTCCTGGAATTTGGACTGAGTTTAAAATATTCATTAAGGCATAAAGACTGTCATTTCCAGAAGGTTGTAAAGGATGTGATCAGCTGAAGCCGAGCACTTTACTTTTCAATTGCAACCTTTGTTCCTCTCCTTCCTCATGGTATCTAGAGACAGAATAATAGGTTATGTTCTCACATTAAGGCAGAAAATACAAGATCTCCAAAGAGCAAGTACCAATTTCGTTGACACATCTGTCCTCTTTCTCAAAACTTTATACTCTTGTCAGGGGACTGAGCTTGAGCTAGATCTTGAAACATCCTAAAACTGACTTTGTGACCTTAGACAAATCTCAGTCAAACCTTCAGTAACTTTTCTTTCATTTTGGTGAAGGTTAGAGTGGGTATAGGCGATTAAGGAGGGTTGTAGCATAATAATTAGTGTTATGAAATAATTACTGTGGTTGGATTTTATGAACTGTCTCAGTTTATTCCAAAATAACCAATATAAGGATTCTGCTTGTTGTCTTGTCTACTTAATTTTTACATCTGAATCTCTCTCTGAAACTTACTAAAAAAGGCATGACATAAAGTTTCTAAGGATGCTGACTGCGGTGAGAGAGGTGCAGAATTGCAAAATTCATTTATACCAGTGGTTTTCAGAATGTGGCCCCTGAACCAGCAGCATCCACGGAACTTGGGAACTTGCTCAAAATGCAAATTCCTGGGCCCCAGTCCAGACCTACTGAGTCAGAAGCTTTGTGCCTGCCAAGCCTTCTAGGTGATTCAGATACGCACAAGGTACTGCTTGAGAACCACTCATTTATAGTGTTCTGCATACATTCTGGTATGTTCACTTGTTGAACTAAAATTAAATAGCATCTGACTGTAGGAAAGTTAGATTACCTGGCTATATTGTTGTATTTACTTTATTCTTCACTTCCTATTCTTGTTTCCCATCGTTCTGTGAGTCTTATAACTAATTAATCTTAAAACTAATGTTTTCTCTTTATTTTTAGCTGCTGGGAATCTCACAGCCAAATTTGAGACCTTGTACAAGATCTCACGGTCTCTTTCCTAGTCCTCCTTTTACTTTCCACCCTTATTTTCCTTTTGCCCCAATTTCCCCACACAGTTATGTTATCATTTTGAATATTCTGAAAGATGTGGTATTAAATAAGGAAACTTGTTCCTTGGCATGAGTAATACCTGAATATCCCTGATACCATTTCCTGGTGTTGGTTCTCAGTTTGTTTATTTTATGCACAAAGTGAAAACTTCATTTGGGATATTCTTGAGAGAATCTGTAAAACATGTGCTTAAATATGCAGGCTCATTTTATCTGATAGCTCCCACATACTGACATCTTTCTTGTGCAAAGTGATCCATTAACTTGGATACATTGAAACTGAGAAGCCCAATTTACCTCTTATAGGTACTGTCTTTTCCTAATGGTAGTGACATTTTTCATCAAGGATTCCCTTGCCATCAAAGTCATTCTTTTGACATTGCAAAATCACCTCTACCTAATGGCTTTATTAACACATTGAGAGCCAAATGTGATTGTAAAAGAGGGATTTTTCTTACAAGTGCCTTTATTTAAGATGGAGGATGCCAAAGGTTTTGTAAAATTTCAACTTTCAGGGAGATTCAAACACACAGCACCCACTCCTTCAGATGGCTTGACACATTTTGGCAGCAATGCCATAATTGACAAAGTCAGGATGGAGCCTGATGTCAGCCATGTAATCTGGGCCACCAAGGCCTTGTTTTATTTAAGTTATGGATGACACCTCTAACAGTTCTTAATTGTGTCAGATCTGTTCAGCAAACACAAATATGTGAGCCCACTACATAATTAAAATAAACAAACGAAGACTAATTTGCTTACTTTTAACTTTTACCCAGTCCACATTAGTTAATAATTTAGAAGGTAAAAATGAACAGAAGATCAAAATGACTTCTCTTCCAGCTCCCACATCGGCGCGATCACAGAGATTCTGCCTTATTGACCGTTCATTTGTAGCAGAAATAACCCCAGAGAAAACGGTGTTCAATGTGAACCAGGCTTTAATAAAAGGAGCGGCAGACTCCGGAGGTTTTTTCTGTTTCCATATAATCCGGGGATCATTTGTCTGGAGCTGTTTTTGAATTATTCATACCAACGGTAGCTCTTTCAGATATTGGATGTGAATGGCTTCTATCATACAGTTTCATAGGCAGCGTCTTTTTTGGCTGGCGTTTTAAAAATAGAACATTTTTTTTTTTCTATTCCAGATTGCTCTTGGGTGCTTCTGGGTGGGGTTGTATTAGCAAAACATTAAACATTAAGAGGCTGTATGGGGGCTAATTCTAAGACTTCTCCAGGCAAAAGAGAAGGGAAGGGAGAACTAAAATGGGAGTGTAATATTCCTGAGAAATCGTCCGTCTTTTGGACTCAGCTTTTGAAAGTCTCACCACAGTTTCCTGGTGTAAGTGTCGTTCAGGAGACTAGAGTTAGTTTTTCTCCATTCATGGCAATCTTAACTCAAGTGAATGGGACTGAAGGGGTTTACTCTGCTCTTCCTGTTGTTCTTATGCACCATTTGACACCAAGCTTTGAGTGTGTGTTTGCCGCCTCCAAGAGAAGAACAAGGCTCTCTAGGGAGGCCTCTGGGAGCCGGGAGATATAGCTGATCTGTATCTCTCTCCCCACCCCCTCCACTCCCTTTATACTGCAGCCCTTCCAGTCCTTTAAGTTCTCCATCCACCAGGAAGATTCTTTATCTTTTTTTTTTGGTACTTGTCACATTTGCCTAGGATGCCAGCATGTCCCACCCCCTGACACCCCATTCTCCCTGCCATTACCTCCTTCCTCATCCTTTACACTTGGGTCAGTGCTCACCTCCTCCGCCCCAGAACTGGTTGTTGATTGCCTGGGTTGGGAGAGTTTCCCCAGAAACAAACCCTGAGCCAGGGATTTGAGTGCTAGTAGTTTTGGGGAAGTGATTCCACGAAGGACTGGTAGGAAAGTGGGTGAGGGAGGGAAGTGAAAGAAGCCAGTGCAAGGTGTGTTCTAAGCAGTTTCCTGTGGGCAACCGAGGCTGGGACCTGCTGGGGAACTTGGAGCCAGTGCAGAGTTGGGCCACACGGAGAGAAGCAAGCTGAAGTGCATCCTTCGGTTCCCATCCATCACTGGCTGAGGGCAGCTCCTGGAGGCGATAAACCCTTGTCAGTTCTGGACTGTGCAGGCTGGGGAAAGAAAGTGGAGGATTGCAGATGCATTCAATAGGACACATAGGTGTGTTCTGGGCACGAGAGCCGAGGGGCTACGTGCTGGGCTCCAGAACATATGTCGCATTGTTCCTGCCATGTACACACACACACACACACACACACGTGGTTTGAGCTTCTGTATACTGAGAGTAAGAAACTGTTTCTTACTTGACCCTGTGCCCTCCGTATCCTAGCACAGTGCCCAGTCCACAGTAACTACGCGGTGAACAGGTGCTGAGGCTGCGGGTGTGGAATGATGGAGTGACTCTATCAGGCAACGCACCTCGAGTCTTGGTTTCTGATGCCGCCTCATGAGCACACTCTGCTGATCAGCAAGGCGCCTTCCCCTCCTTCTCCCTACTTGGCTCTCGTGGGTCAGAGAGTCACATGCATTGTCCCAGCGACTACCCTGGTGCTTTTGTATTTCTACTTTTAGAGGAATGTTGCAGCCAGTCCCAGCCCCCCCTCTCCAGTGTGTCCCCTCTGTCAGACCTTTTCAAGTGAGGCCGCACATGCCGGGGGAGCTTTGTCTCCGGAGAGGTGGTGGAAGTGGGAAGTGGTTTCAGTCCCTGTGTCACCTTCTACCTTCCTCCTCAAACACACTGCCATTGGATGGCCGATACCTCAGAGCCCTGCTCTTTGTAAGGAGCACGACCTCCCTTCCACCAAAGCAGCGGGCAGGGGCCCATTTCCTGGAAACAATCATCCTAGCCTGGTGGTGTGGGGAGCCCACTCCCATCCTCTGTGCCCTCCCGGAATGCCAGCCTGTCCTGTGCTTTGGGGCCACGGGGCCTTAGATCCAGCCTACTGGGCCTGTGCCTTCTACTTGGGTCTGACTGGCTCGGCTCTTCCTAGGATTGCTGCAGCCACCCGCTCGTTTTCTCTTGAGCATGTCCCCCCCATGACGTCCAGCCTGTTCTTGTCTCCCCCCCGTCTACCTGCCGTGTGGCTGCTTTTTTACTTTCCTTCTCTCTCCCTAGTTGTCCTCTGTGGAGCTGCCTCTCCTGGGGCTATGGTCCCGAGCGAACTCAGTCAAGTCACTTACAAAAACCCCCAAAACAGAGGGACTCAGACTAGATGATTTTTAAGATTCCTTCCAAATCTCAGATTCAAATTCTGTGACCTGAGGTCATTCCCCCATGCCTCCCAGCCACGAATGCATAATTTCTAGGTCTGTGATCGGAGCTCACTTTGGTGAACTCCAAAGGGTACAGAGTCCTCCAGCGCACTGGGGGAGTGGGGGGGAATCAATGGTTCCTGCCTCCAGGACCTGTGTCTGATTAGAAAAATGGTTATCAGCTGGTCCAACTGGTAGAAGAGAGTGAAGAACTATTCCTAGAGGCTGTTAAGCCATGATGTCTGTGAAATCACGGCATGTTGACTTTAGGGGGGGATGTTGTTGTGCTGGGAAGTAAATGCTAAGAAAGGCTGCTAATTCTTACTCCTGCAGGCCGTGGTCTCTCTTCTGTGAAGATACCCACCTCTACAATCAGGTTCTCTCGGGGACCTGCTGTGTTGTAAGGGAGGTTGTAGGTGACTCTTTAAGACCCTCTAAAACCAGTTACCATGTGTCTGGACTAGGGGCGACCACTGGTAATTAAAGGCAGACTGAAGACCTGGGGTTAAATACTAGCTCAGCCACTCACTAACTGTGTGATTTTCACCTCTTTGATCTTCAGTTTCCTCACCTGTAACGTGGGAATAATACCTGCTTTTCAGTATTATATGAGAACGAATACCACACATGATTATTGAGTACTTACTACGGCCCAGGTTACCACATCAGGCTTGAGGGGAGGAGTGCAAAGGAAAATTAGAGACAGTCTTTGCCCCCATCCCCAATTCACATTCTCGTAAGAAAGGTATTGAGGAAATATGAACAAATTATTACACCATGGTCTGCTAAATGCAACAATGGATGGAGTGAATTAATAGTTTGCTTGGAAGTTTCAGCAAGATTTATTTTTCTCCGCCTAAGTAGAAAAGAATCTACTACAAAGAGGTGAGATAAGGCGATTTGCCGCACGTTATACCCTCCTCTGGAGAGCTGTCAGGGTCATTTTGTACAAAGGCCAGTGGAACTCACACCTTATACCTGAAGGAATTATTTTGAATACTGTAATGGTAAGTCATATTAATAACCTTGAGTGAGGCTTCCCTGGTGGCACAGTGGTTGAGAGTCCGCCTGCCGACGCAGGGGACACGGGTTCATGCCCCGGTCCGGGAAGATCCCACATGCCGCAGAGCGGCTGGGCCCGTGGGCCATGGCCGCTGAGCCTGCGCGTCCGGAGCCTGTGCTCCGCAATGGGAGAGGCCACGACAGTGAGAGGCCCGCATACCGCAAAATAATAATAATAATAATAATCTTGAGTGATTATTAAAAGGTTAAATAGCGTGTAAGAGTCAGGGAAGTATAGAGTATATTTTAGAAAGTTTTCTTTTCAAAACATTAAAAATATTTTTTTTTATATTTTAGTTTTTAGAGAATGTTTGGGATATCTCCCTTCATCTACCCTCAGTTTGAGAATGTGAACTTCTTTTTTAGTTCTGTATCCCTAGGGCTGGCACAGTTCTGGGCACAAGACAGGTGCTTAGAAAATGTTAGTTGGATGAGGGAATGAAACAAAGAATGAATGAAGGCTTCAGGGTAGACAGTTGAAAAGGTAAGTTTGGGTAATCTACTAGACAGTGAGGTAGAAAGAATACCAAACTAGGAGTGCACAGGTCTGGGAGCTAGTTTTGGGTCTGCCAGTTTTTAGCTATATAAATATTGCAAGTCATTTACTTGCAGTGAACCACATGGTTTAATCAGATGTAAAAAGGGATGTCTGTTGCTTTTTCACAGGACTGTTGTATAGCTTAGATACAACAATGTTTTGATGGAGTTATGAAAGTTATGTAGAATTAGGTAAAACTTTAAGAGAGAAATAAAATCGAAATGTCATCATACATCCTTTACAATAATCTTACCATGTATCTCTTAATAACAGGTTAAGAAAATTTTCTGTAGAAAATCTCTTAACCAGCTTTCCCTTACTTAACTCACCAAATAATTAACACTCTCCATTCCCTCTAAAATATTCTGATAGGTGCCCACAGCACAGTGACAGTTCAGGGTTACTATACCTATGAATGTCTGCTACGCTCAGTTGACTTGTATGCTTGTCAAGAGTGCTGATTATTGCATCTGTTTATTCTAGTTTATTCTTTTATTCAACATGTATTTATTGATCATCTGGAGATATGGCAGTGACCAATACTTATTGCATTCTAGTTGTATTTATTTTTGTAATTATGTAATTTAGTTAAATATTTCATCAACTGACTAATGAAAAATAAATGTGAAAGGAGAATTGCTGACTTTTATGAAAATTAAGTTAAAAGTTATAGTGGACATCTGTCCTTTATGACTACACAAGATCTTTAAAATTTCTTCTCTACATCTAAAGTTTCCATTTCCCTTGTCACCTAGGATCTACCAGTCAGATGCCCCTGTAATTGAAGGACATGAGACTGGGTAAGGGGCATCCATTTATGTTGTGGTTCTAGGGTTGGCTGCGGTAGCAGTTTCCTCAGGAGATCAGTTCCATGATGTAATTCCAGAAAGTTTAGTTTGAGCCTACTTCTTCATCTCCTCCCTCCCCCAATTCTGTATCTCTCCAAATATTTCTTAATAAATTCCTTTTCGTAGTGAATCAGCCGTAATGAATCCTGTTGCTTGCAACTCTGAACCCCAACCATCACAAACCCTTTGAAAATACTTAAAAAAGAAGTTTTTAAACAAACAAACAGACACAAAAATTGTCAAGGTGGCTGTGGGCAAAACCATTTTGCAATATTGAAGGGACACTAAAAAGCAGGAGAAAGATTTCATACTCAGATTGTTTCACAATCTTTTCTTATTAGTCTTGGCTCCACTTTAAAGAAAACTCAAGTGGAAACCAGCACTGTGGTATATGGGGGTGGTACACATAGCGTGATGGGACTGCAGTCAGGGGACTCAAAAAAAAGGCCTTGGCTTATCATCAAGAGATGGAAGGTGAATGCACATTGATATGTTTTTATTTAAAATAAAATATTTAAAGTCATTTTTTATGATTTTCATCTTTAATCACTTTGATTGGCCAAGCTTGTATCAGCCCTGCCTTTTGTCAGCTGCAGAGACTTCTGTACTGTTTGAGGCGTCTGAGCTTGGAATGCTGTCCACGGAGGAGCCTCCTCTTCACGTCCCTTCATTGGCTTCTGTGGGCCTCCTCCTTCCAGACAGTTCTTGGGGCTTGGCTCACCTATCTCTTTGAGCAAGGCCCTTTTAAACTCAAAGAGGCCCTTTCAGGTCTGATGTGTCTGGTAGCTCCAAGCAAAGCCTCTCTGGCTGAACTCTTTCTCAGCAGTTATTGTGAATTCAGGGCACCTGTAGTCGGGGTGTCCTTACACATTGTAGCCACAGCTATCTGGTGTCATAGCTGTAGCCAGTGGCCATGGTCACAGCCAACACTCACTGCCCTCTAATACTTACATAGATTTCTTATTTCCTCACATCTTGTCTTTCTGTGGTTCTTTCCTCTCCTTTCTCTCCCTCTTCTATTTTACTTTCTCCTTCATATCGCCCCCCACCCCCTCCCTCTTTCAGCCTCTCCAGCCCTCCACCTCTCCATTTCTGCACTTCGTCGTCCAGGCCAACGAGACCGAGATCCTGGTAAGAAATGAGGCAAATTCCCTTCATGGAGTACAAGGGTGCAGTGTCTGTGGAGATCTTAGCTAAATGGTGTTTCTGGCTGGTCTTCATTGAAGGGCACCAACCAATCCATCATTTCTTCTTGCTGCACTTAAGTAATATCCAGCCCACCAGTACAACCCTAAGAACTTTATAGAAGGCTACATGCACTGCTTCTGAAATATTAACACCGTCTTCATGTAGTCTTTTACGGTATTACAGAAAAAAAGATTTGAATACAGGAAATTTTTAAACAAGAGAGTTTTTATTTCAACTTTTGATGTGAGGAAATAAATACTGATGATGACTTTCTATGCACTCAAGCCTAGTTTTAATATATCAATTTTAATTAACCCTTTTTAAAGATTATTATAGAAACTGCATGTCATAAGCCTTTAAAAAATATTCAAGTCACTTGAACTTCTACAAAACAGCTAATATTTTAGGCAAAATAAAATAATCATTAACTTGTAGCTTTTTAAAGTAATATATTACTCATTTAACCAAACTACCAATAGTAGGGGAACCAGACTGGCACTCAGTGAACATTTATTTACTAAGTAATTGTTGATCATCTCTGAGAGAGTGCAATTTGGCTTTTCTGGCTAGTGTTAAAATTACCCACCCTATTTTGAAAATTGAACTCTAGCCATAACATACCTGAAAGGAATGCCAGAGACACTGAACACATGCCATCTCATTTCTAAGTATATACACATATTTAGCACTCTTTCTGCATTTTAACAGCCTCTGGTTTTATCTAATTCCCTACATATTTTCATCAAATATTTCTTAAGCCCTGCTATGTGCTAGATCTTGGAGATGAGAGAAATCTAAGATAAAACTGGATTCTGTTTTAGAAGAGCTTCTAATTTTACCGGGAAGATAGAATGTGTTTATAAGAGATGAATAAAATGGCCAGTTCAAGTGAGTGCCACAGAGGTGTTGCCCTTCCAGGGCCCAAGAGTGGGCTCTTATCTAACACTCAAAAATGAATTGTCTGAGGAGACACATGTGCTGACAAAGCAAGAGACTTTATTAGGAAGGGGTGCCTGGGCAGAGAACAGCAGGGTAAGGGAGCCCAGGAGAACTGCTCTGCCACGTGGCTTGCAGTCTCAGGTTTTACGGTGATGGGGTTAGTTTCTGGGTTGCCTCTGCCCAATCGTTCTGACTCAGGGTCCTTCCTGGTGGCACGCGCATTGCTCAGCCAAGATGGATTCCAGCGAGAAGGATTCTGGGAGGTTGGTAGGACATGTGGACTGGCATCTCCTCGCTTCTTTTTACCTTTCCTGAATTCTTCTCGTTGGTGGTAGCTTGTTAGTTCCGCATTCCTTACCAGGACCTCCTATCGTAAGATAACTCACGCAAGTGGTTACTATCTTGCCTGGCCAGGGTGGGCAGTTTCGGTCAGTTGTTCCCCTAACAGAGGTGTGAAGGAGCAAGACTTCCTGAAGGAAGTGGGTGTTGATGGGCGTCATGGGCTGGGCTTAGAAGGCAGTGAAGGGCTCTAGTAGTAAAATAACAGTACAAAAACCAGTGCCACAGTCAATGGAAAGACATTAAAGATTTTTAAGCCCATCCAGAGACTAGTAACATACAAAGACTCACCTCCCAGCCCTGCTACCAGAAGGAGGCCGGCCGATGGCTGTTTTCCATTCTCTTAAGTCTTTACAACCTACATTTGACTGCTTTTACCAATGGACTTGGCATTTCAAAGTAGCTGATAACCCAAAGGTCAGTCATACTTGGTTTTGTATTATGCGGCCTGATCTTTTGGGGGCAGATTAACCTTCCTAACTGTGCTTTGCTCAGTCTCCTGGCGAACTCAATTTGCCTTCCTTGAGCACACAATGGCTGGACCTTTGGAGAGCAGGGGAGGAGATCGAGGATAAGAAGTGAAGGGGGAAGGGTTGTTACAGCCAGCTGTGGTAGGGTCAGCTGACCAGGGTCGTTTTACAGATTGTGGTAGTCTGCTCAAAATAATGTGTTTGTAAGGGACTCCCTTTAAATTTCACGAGTATAAGGTTTATAGCTCTTTCCTCTGTCCTGCATATGCGTATTTCTGGTGGTGGTTTTTCTCTTCTTCAGTAGAAACAAGCATTTAATAATGTTTCTGGTCAGAGGAAGCCTTAGGCATTATTGTCTTGTGAGCAAACATTTATCTTTATACAGTGTGAGTAATGACCTCATTCTAGACTATTAGTGGTGTGAGTTAAAACATGGAGGCATTCTCTGATTTTTTGAGTAAGTGTTTTATATGGTCTTAGTTTAAGTATATGTGTATCAGTATAGATATAGGTATGTATAAAGTGTTGTCTACCACTATATGATCCCCATAGCCCCACATACAAATAACCACTGTTACTAGGTTCTTCTGGGTCCTTCTGATTCTAAACAAGTACTCACAGCAAGTTTTCTTGTTCACGGTAGGAGAGCTTCTTAGTGATGTCATCAGTCTTCTTGCTGGTTGTCTAGAAGGGAGGTTTCAAGAACTCTTAGAACTCCAATCTGACCTGAGTTTTGGAGAGCTGCTGGCCTCAAAATCAGTACAAAACAAGTCATATCTGTTTACAGGGTTTCTTGCTGTAGGATGCACAGATAATAGAATTCAGGGACCTGTGAACTTGGATGGGATAATTACATATTTTTACTCTCCTCTGTCTGAAATTAAACATTTTCTTTAATTATGAAAATAGGCAAAACTATAGCAGAATTGGCAGTACCTGTGACTTTGTCACTGAAGAAATCACAGGTATATACATATCACATTATAGCCATTGTAAATATTCCAAAACATCATTTACACTTATCATTATGTTGAGATAATGAAGTGATTAGACCCCCTACTAGTGTTCTAAAATTTGTAGCCAAGTTTATACTCACAGATCTCTAGAAATAGAAGGCAGGCCATATCATGTAGGGCCACATGGGGAAAAACCTGGGTCAATTAGGGGGCAGAAGGGAAAGAGGGAAGAGCGTGGCCCAGAGCCTTTACGAGGGTTTTCAAGGGAAGGGATGAGTGCGGCTGTTACCGAATCAGGTCCAGCTGCTCACCACTCAAAAATAAATGAGAGAGAGAGAGAGAGAAGCAAATGTTGGTAGAAAGGAAAGTTGCGTTTAATCAGAATGCTGGCAATCTGGGGAGATGGTGGACTCATTATACCCCAAAAACCACCTCCAAAATTCTGCTCGGCCATGAAAGTTTTTAAGGGAAAAAAGGAAATAATCTCAGTTAATCATGGAGATGGGGGTCGGAGTCGTCGCCATCCCCCACTGTGTGCAGGCTTCGTGCAGGCTTGTCAACTCCAGTGATCTTTCTTTAGATGCTATCTTTTTCACACAGTTTGCTAGTGAGATTACAGAAGGGGAAGCTGGGAAAGAGATCTGGTCATCTGTTAATTACTTATTCTTCATTTCTACTTCTTTTATCTATGAAAAGAACCAACAGATTAGGCAAGGCATTGTGTGATCAAAGGATTGGAAAAGTGTGCTAGGGCCAGAGATGAGTAGAGCATGGGGGTGCCTGTTTTAAAGTTAGTGACAAGACAAAAGGGGTCTCCTGCAGAGAGCTCTTTTATACAAAGAGCTCTTTCCTGCCGAAAGCTGCTTACAAGGCAGGGTAGGTGTGCTGAATAAGTTTGGGATTGGATAGTTTGAATAATTTCATTAGACTCTGGGCTCTGCAGGCAGTTCCTGGTTATCCTATACCTGGCCCTTGGGTGATTTTGGATAGGGGGAGTATTGGCTTGGTGCGTAAGAATTTGTTAAAGCAGATAGTTGGGGTGTGGGCTCTGGATTGGTTGGTTTGTATAATATATCAAAGATGTGCTTGTGGCGGAGTCATTTGCTATCTCTAGGAATTAGCTAACCCTGGGAGGGGCAGTCCCTCCAAGATCAAGGCCCCAAATGTCAGAGCATCAAAAATACAGAAATTAAATACACTTAGTACAGCTAGATATTTATATAATGTGTTAATAATGAAACACAGGTACTACGTAATCACAGTTATGCTTTAAAATATTTTAATTATTATATTTCAATCTAATCAGATTCCTTTGTAACCTTGTGTACTTTATTTTCTGTATTTATGAACATTTTTCTGACTACCAGATGGTCCACGGCTCAAGGATGTTAAGCTCTGAAAAGAGATTCAGTTTCTTGCCTTACTAACTCTCCTGCATTTTCCATCTTTCTATCTTGTGGACCTATGTTTGGCCAAACTTAGGACCAGAACAAGTCACTGCAAGAGATGCTGCCCTGACCCCACGCTCTAACACCTACACATTCACCTGTTCTTTTATATATATATATATATATATATATATATATATATATATATATATACATATTTATTTATTTATCTTTGGCTGCGTTGGGTTCATTACTGCGCGCAGGCTTTCTCTAGTTGTGGTGAGCGGGGGGGCTCCTGTTCGTTGCGGTGCGCGGGCTTCTCATTGTGGTGGCTTCTCTTGTTGCAGAGCATGGCCTCTAGGTGCGCAGGCTTCAGTAGTTGTGGCACGTGGGCTCCGTAGTTGTGGCTCGCAGGCTCTAGAGCCACAGGCTCAGTAGCTGTGGCGCACAGGCTTAGTTGCTCCGCGGCATGTGGGATCTTCCCGAACCAGGGCTCGAACCCATGTCCCCTGCATTGGCAGGCAGATTCTCAGCCACTGCGTCACCAGGGAAGTCCCCTTCACCTGTTCTTACACCTGACCTTCCCTCAGCCGACCTTGTGTTGAATGGAGGAGATATTCATTATGGCTGTGATTTATTGAGTGCTTACACATGCCTGACACAATTCTGTGTATTTTTAATGTACCATCTCATTTTCTCCTCATAACAATTCTGTGAAGTAGAGGCAGTTATCACCCTCATTTTACAGGTGAGGAGACTGAGGCATGGGAGGCTTATAACCCGCTCGAGGTCACTGAGTGGTGGCAGAGCTGTGCTGAAGTTGGGCAGTGTGGCTCCAGGTGCCACATCCTGAACACTGCTGCCGTACAGTATGCTTGAGATATGAGCATGATTGGGATCTGCACTCCGAATATGTGTACCAAGAAGAGTGCGTTTTCTTTCACCAAAACTTCAGGTGATTAACAAAAATCTAGAATTCAGCATGTGATTCAACTATGTATGTCAAAAAGATAATCGTCAGGTTAAATTGCAAGTGGTAACCTCTTTGAAACTTACTTTATATAAGGGGCCATAAAAATCCCAAAGTAACTGAGTCATATCAAAAGCTTGCTCCTGGTTGCTCTGCCAGAGCCATGATCACTACTGGCATTTTTTTTCGCTGCCATAAGAAATAAACTTAGGTCTCAGGTTAGACTTCTTTCTTCCCCACTGACTTGCCTTTTACAGTACTGGATATGTGTAAATCAGGTGCTCATAAAGTAGGGAGTGGCCATATCTTCTTCGCTACTGGAGTTCATGTATATTGCTTTGAATTACTGTTTGAAACAATATAAGGGAAAAGTAAGCCTATACCCTCTCAGTCAAGCTTTGCCTTATTGTATAAGCCTACTGTAATTAGGCTTAGGTTCAGCCGCATGAGACTGAAACCCAAAATAACAGTGTATTAAATACAACAGAGTCTTATTTTTCTCTAGTCATCTCAGAGAGGTTTTAGAAGGTATACCTCATGGTCTAATGTGGCTGTTAGAGCTCCAGCACTAACATCTTTATTCCAGGGAGCTGGATGGAAAAAGAGAAAGAAGAGAGCAAAGTGTCTGCCAGCTGACTTTTCAAGGAAGTCTGTTGTCACACAATAACTTGTGCTTATATATTATTGGGCAGAATTAGGCACAAGGTCATATCTAGGTAAGGGAGACTGAGAAATGTACCAAACTAAAAACTAGGGTCTCTATGGCTATGGAAGAAGGAGAAAATGGATATAGGCATGTAGTTTAAGCCTTTGCCGCATATACTATTTGGACACCTTCATTCTGATTAAAGCATCACTAGGGCGGTATACCCTAAGCCCAGTTACCTTGTGAGACAAATAAATCTCCTGGACAGTATATCTGCAAGCCAAAATATATAGCGTGATGATAGCACATATCACAAGGTGTTAACGTGTTAGCCCTCTCAGATGACACATCATGCTAACAGGGTCTTCTGAATATAAACTCTCAACTCAGCAACAACCTCCAGGGGTGGTAGCTTTGGCTACTGTGTGTCAGTGGGAGGTTTGGGGGATGCAGGGCTCTTTGGGTAAACCTTCAGGTTATATCACATAGACAACTGCATATTCTGTCTGAACATAAAGCTGTTTCTGTATGTTCAGTTACAATAGAAACTGTACTGAAGCTAGCCTTATTTTGGTAAGACTGGGCTATTGTTAAATTTTATTAAAGTACATTTTGTAAAATACAATATTTTTTTCAAAAGGAAATGCATATGTGTCTTTGGAAGTCTTTGGAATCTAGCAAATGTATCATGCATTCATTTGCGCCACTGGCTCATTTTCCCACTTTTCAGATTTGCAAAGAAATAATTTTATTGATGTTTTTTTTTCAGCAGGTGGAAATCATAACAGCATCATGCATGTAGGAAGCAGTTGCTAAGCAACCATTTTCAGTGTGTTAAAAAAAGTCCAAACAAACCTTTCTTTTAAATGTCTGCAGCATGTGAAAAATTAGATAACTCTCCACCAAACTTTAAATGAACTCATACAACTTACAAAAATTACATCATCCTTTTCTGTTTCCTACTCTTGTCACTTTCATCAACAATGCCACAGTCTTCAAAGATGCAGTTTTAGATCTGGGTCAAGCTAACAGTGGAATGTAGCAAACACAGTTAGAATTCCTGTTCCACTCTCAATTATGGCTTTGCCAATCTGACATCCATCGATGTGAGGATTCTCGTAATTCATTTTTGATGTCCTTTGAATTAAAATTATGGTAGCACTAGTCTTGGGTGCTCTGGAAAAGTGGATTCTTTGTGGGTACTGGACTGGAATTAAACTTCAGCACTAGCTCCCTCACTTCCCAAAATAAGTATAGGAGAATTATTTCAGGAATTTGGAAATACTACCCATCTCAGCACCAAGTACAATGACATCATTGGGGGCATTAATATACATTTATCAGACCTGCTGCTGTGTGAAGGCTGGAGGATGGTTTTGTAGGGTTACAGGGGTATTTTATGCAAAGAGAGAGTTGAATGGCCCCATCTAACCAGTCTAGTTGATCTCAAGACCCACCAAGACTCAGAATTCTTCCTGGAGGAAAGATGGAAGAATATTTTGGCATCTGAATTGTGTTCCCCAGGCATGGCTTCCTAGAGGTCATTGGGAGTGACCCCTGGCAGCTGGGGCAGATCCTGAGGGTAAGAGGCATGTGCCTAATACGTGTTGAAGTGCTAAGGGTGATGGAAACATACGCCTGCCATACCATGTAAACTCAATAGGAAGCGACCTCAGTATTTGCTAGTCTGGCTGGTGGTCTTGTACATACAGGCTGCCTTTGATCAGACTGGGAAGTGGCAGAGTTTTTCTTTGACCCCTATTTATTTCCTCTGCTGTGTCCCCTTCTCAAGTGTCCTTACCTGACGTTGTGGTTACCTAAAATCCTAGCACAGGTATCTCTTGTATTCGAACCATATGAATCCGCTGGATTCAGCTAGTGAGGAATTCTCGTATTTCTATAGCTCTTCATGAGTTTTCACATTCCACGTCTCCTTTGCTTCCTGCACGAACTGTATCAACAAAGCAAGGCAGAATACTTTATTTATATTTTCCAGTACGGAAAACCACCTACTTAGAGCTGAAATTGGAACCCAGAACTTCCTACTTTCACTTTAGGGCTCTTGCCACAAAGTTGTAATTCACAGTTTCTCTGATTTGTGTCTCTTCTGGGCTCTGCTAAGTGCTTGATTAACGAACACATAAAAACAAATTGAGTTAATTTCCCATTGGGTCATCTTAGCTTAAAGTGTTGTCCTCTGCAGGTAACATTTGAATCTCAATCCTGGAATATGCCATACTTTAAAAAAGCCAATAAGGTCAGATTTTCAGGTGTCATGAATTGTTTGTAAGTTGGTATTTCCAGCCAGAATTCTTTTTTTTTTATTAATTAATTTTTATTTATTTATTTATTTTTTGTCTGTGTTGGGTCTTTGTTGTGGTGCGCGGGCTTCTCACTGTGGTGGCTTCTTTTGTTGCGGAGCATGGGCTCTAGGCACGTGGGTGTCAGTAGTTGTGGTGCGCTGGCTCAGTAGCTGTGGCTCGCAGGCTCTAGAGCACAGGCTCACTAGTTGTGGCACACGGGCTTAGTTTCTCCGTGGCGTGTGGGATCTTCCCGGACCAGGGCTTGAACCCATGTCCCCTGCAATGGCAGGTGGATTCTTAACCACTGTGCCACCAGGGAAGTCCTCCAGGAAGAATTCTTGAATTAATTAATTCATAAGTCAATACTAATTGAGTTTCTACCATGTGACGGGCCCTGGTGTTACAACAGGAAACAAAACAGACATGATCCCTGTTGTCATGGGTCTCACATCCCAGGCAGCCCGTTTGTATTAAAAAAATAGATATATTTTGTCTATATCTAAAACTACTTCTGATGTGAAGGCCCAGGCAAGATTATTGGATCCTGGCCATGACAGAGGAAGAAGAGGAGAAAGACAAGGGATAAAACTGTACTGTACAGAGTTCCAAAGTATTTTTGGCTTGCTATTCTTTTCAGAGAAGTTTCCCATCACCTGGAAGGGTTGGAGTGGGCAGCAAGGGTAAGGAAGGTGAATGGATGCTGGCGGTAAAATCCTCGGCACAGGCAGAGGACTGGCCTTTTAGTTTTTTCATTCTGGGAATGCGCATGGCCTCGGAAAGGCGGATGGATGCAGAGCACAGCTAGAGGGTGTCGATGCTGTGTGACAAACCAGTCCTGCTTTGAGGCCCATGTGTAGACGTGACCTGCTCTTTTGGATCTCTGCTTTACCTATTACCTTTCAGTGTGTACTGTGAGCTTGAGTGGGGAGGCCCCAGACAAAAGGAATAGAGTGAGAATGAAGTTGAGGAAGTTTCTTGAAGAGAAACTTGATTAACGTTCCTAAAATAGGAACCTGTGGAGAGCAAAGACTCCTATAGCACAGTCCTCCTATAGTATACATACTGGGCAAAATTACTAGTGATCAATGGTTTTAAAACCTTTTCTCAGTTACACTTGTCATGTACATTTTTATATTAAAAACTCAGTGAAATAGAATTGTGGTTCCCCCTCTCCTAAAACCACCTCTGTGAAGTGATCTTAGAAATGGTTTCATTGGTCATAGCTGATTAGACACCAGTTTTACAAAATCTCTGTATTTTGAGCAGGTATGTAAATGACTGACTTTTTCACTGCCTTTGCGTGTATTTATTTCATCCGTGAGATTGGTAATAGAGCACTCTGCCTGTCTGCTTTGCATTTTTTGCGTGAAACAGTTTGTTTCTAACATTGAAGATGAGTACTGGTGTAGCTAGTAGTTTGATTTGTCTTCATGGAATACTCCACAACACTTATGCCCACTGGTTACTACTTTTTAAACAAAATATTTGAAGTCATGTGTTAAAAACAAGCAAACAAACCAAACGAAACCAAAAAACACCCCCAAAACTTAGTTTAACAGAGCCAATGGATCCAAATAGCTGAAGTTACTCTTGCACAGGAATTGGTCTCATTGCCAGGCGCAACAAACTCCCCCAGTGACCCTAATGATGGTAACGGTGATTACGGTATAATACTTGCCATTTATTTTAGCACATACTCCTGTCACGTGTGTCAGGGACACTGTGGCACTGTACTGATTTCTCTTCATGCATTATCTCATTGAGTTCTCATTTTGACTCTACAAGGGAGATACTTTTGGTATTCCCTATAGTTGAGGAAACCAAGGCTCAGATGGCTGAATAACTTGTCAAAGAGCATATAGTTCAGAAATAAATGTTGCAGGTGAGCCTAAATGATGCCAAAGCCCATGCTCTTAATCATACCACAGCTCTAGCCAGTTGCCAGAATAAACATAAGGAATAAAGAGGGGGCATTTGAGAGCTTTGGTGTCTTGCCCCATCCCCCCTCAGGGTCCCTGACCCCAGCTTAGATCACTTGGGTCCAATTATACTCCCTGAGCTTGAAGGTTATTTGGGGGTCAGATTCTGGGGGTGTGCAGAGGCAGTACTGAAAGCGGAAGAAAATAGCCCCAAAGAGTTTAGTCATCTCCAGATAGCTTTCCTGGGTGGTATAGGAGGACAAGGTGTGAAAACCCTGGCCTGTTTGCGAGCATCCAGTGTCAGGCCATTATATCTCAGCAACTCTCTATTCCAGTTCAATAATTACAAGCAGATTGTTTCCCACCCATTTCTAGAACTGACCTCCTGGATATACTCTGGAGACTCAATCCTAGAAGGAAGGTTAGTTTCTCTCAGCAAGTGGTTAGTAACCTTTCTTGATGCCCAGATACCTTTGATCATCTACTATACACTGTGATCTTCCTCCTCAGGAAAAGATGCACAGCACACCTGCACACAACTCGTTATTTACTATGTTAGCCATCGGAGACCACTTCCGGCCCATCCAAGCTTCCACTGAAGGGTCAAGGAGCCCAGGTTAGGAAGTCATAGTATGTTCAGTGTCATAGATGAATTTTTTTCTGGTATTTTTTTCAAGATTACATAGTAAGTTAGAAAAAAAAAAAGAAGGAAGGAAAGAAGAAAAGAAGGGAGGGAGGAAGAAAGGAAGGAAAGAAGGAAGGAAGGAAGGGAAAAGAAAAAAGAGAAAGAAAGAAAGAAATCAAGCAATATGATCCCTCTTCTTTTTTCCAGCTAGAATGGTCACTTATGAAAATAACTTTTGAGGACTGTCTAATTGGGATAGTTTTAATGACTAGGAGGGACACAAACATTCAAATTTAGCCAGTTTGCTATTTTGAAATAAGACCACAGCCAATGAGCTCTTAATGAGAATTTCTTTATACTTCTTAATGGATTAATCAAAAATTTGGGAAGTAGCAAGAAGGTCTCAGAAGATGAAAAGCCACGTATCCCTCCTGACTCTCAGCCTAATGCTCTTCCCCTCTCGCAGATCCTCACTCTTCTCTTTCCTTGACTGTGATGGTCTGAGTCAGAGATTGCCCCAGTTAGGGTGAGATGCTGTAGCCATCCTGGGAAGTGAGGCCAGGTTGTGAACCTCAGCTCCTCAGACATCCTATGCCTGGTGGCAGCCTGTCCCAAAAGCCTCAGCTGTGGATTCCTCATCAGCGTTCTCTCAAAGCCCAAGTTTAAAAAAAAAAAAAGCAGTGAGAGTGAAGTCATCGTCATTTTAGTATCATCTAATATTAGCTTTCCATTCCCAGTTAATTAAGGTGCAGTGTTTTCCTTAGTCACTCTGCTAGGCATGATTGTATTTAAATAATTTTTCTGGTCTCTCCTTATGCTTGTGGAAAGTTTTCCTTCCTCCTTCTTTGTAAATTAGTCATTAGTGATCAGCCAATTCTTTAAAAATTTTTTCTGTAGATCAAAACATCCAAACTTTATCTCTGTTTAAAGTCATTTTTCTTGGAAATCAGTAGGTGAACAAGTATGGCTCATGACTAGTCTCACTAGTAATTCAAGAAATATGATGAAACCAGCAGTGAGGTACCATTCAGCACTGCCCCCCACTACCATGAAATTAACCAACATCTCTATCTCTTTATCTAAATCTACAATATATCTATATGTCCATATCCATGTTATCTTTGTACTTTTCAGTTTGTTTACATACATGAATGTGTTTGTATATATGTATTTCTAAGAGTAAGTGATTGATTTAATATGTCATAGTACATCCCATAATGGAATAGTTATTTAAAATGATAGCTGTGAGGGCTTCCCTGGTGGTGCAGTGGTTGAGAGTCCGCCTGCCGATGCAGGGGACACGGGTTCGTGGCCCGGTCCAGGAAGATCCCACATGCCGCGGAGCGGCTGGGCCCGTGAGCCATGGCTGCTGAGCCTGCGCGTCCAGAGCCTGTGTTTCGTAACGGGAGAGGCCACAAAAGTGAGAGGCCCACATACAGCAAAAAAAAAAAAAAAAAAAAATGATAGCTGTGAAAGTTGGCATCATAGAAAAGTATGTGATTTAAATCTAAATTAAATATGTGTAAATGCTGTGATTCCAACTATAAATATATATAATATATATTAAGGACTGGATTTATATACACACATATATATATAATGGCTGTATAAATAATATGTGTGTGTGTATATATGTATATGTGTGTATGTGTATATCTCCAGTCTATTTTATATATATATATATATATATATATATATATGGCTATATAGGCATTTGTGCACCAGAGACACTGGACACTGTCCTTATCCAAACAGACTGTTAGACAAGTGGTTCTCAAACTTTAATGTCTGTCAGCTTCATCTAGGGGGCTTGTTAAATACAGATTCCTGGACCCCATCCCAAGGATTCTGGGGTGGAGCCTGAAGATTGTATGTCTAGGAAGCTTCCAGGTGATACTGATGCACATTTGAGAATCACAGAGTCAATCAGCATTGCTTGAGGCTAGTAATTTTGGGCCCTGGCAGCACATCACTTGAAGGGACCTTTTAAAAAATACAGATGCCTTTGTTCTACTCCAGACAAATCAGAACTTCTGGGACTGTGTCCCAGGGCTCAGCGGGTTTTAGAAACTCCATAAGGGATTCTTACGTGCAACTAAAGTTGAGGGTCATTGCTTTTAGTCCAGTGGTTCTGTCTTGGGGGTGTATTAGAATTGCCCGGAGGGCTTGTTACCACTGATTGTCAGCCCCACCCCAGAGTTTCTGATTCAGTAGGTCTGTGGCTGGTCAGAGAACTTGCATTTCTAATGAGTTCCCAGGTTATGCTGATGCTGTTGGCCCAGAGACCATCCATTGAGAAACCCTGCTTTCAAGATTAGATTCTAATTTGTGCTGGCAGACTGAACTGTAACACTTCACTGGTTGCACTTCACTACAAACTGCAACATTTTTGGAAAATATGGTAACAGTATATATTAAGAATCATAAACACCTTTATGCCTGTTGATCTGGTAATTCCACTTTGACGAATCTATCCTAAGAAAATAGACTAGATATGGAAAACAGCTATAAGCTTGATGTTCACAGAACTGATTTTTAAAACTGTCAAATATTATTCAACTAAAAATGTCCAAGAGTAGGTGATTGGTTTAATAAATCATGGCACATCCCCATAATGCAAAAGTCATTAAAAATGATAGCCGTGAAAGTTGGCAACATGGAAAAGTGTTGTGATTTAAATCCTCATAAAAAACGTATAAATGCTATGATTACAACCGTGAAAAAGTACCCATAGGAAGAAAATATAAGTAAATAAATAAACAATAAATGTGTCCGGATGATGGGGTTTTTTTCTTTCGTTTCCAAATTTTCTATGACTGTGTTTATCAGTTTTATAACTATAATTATAACTACACTATATATTTTATATATATAGTGTATATATGTGTGTGTGTGTGTGTGTGTGTGTGTGTATATATATATATATATATATTACTCATTATTCATTACCACTTCTCTTCATGACAATGGGGTTCTATTTCGGTTTGAAGTAAAATTTCTAAGAATTCCACATTTGCCTGACGATACTGATTGTAACTTTTCCCGAGTGACAGCACTTGCTCTCTCTCCTATAGCTCCTGTTCAGATATTTTCTGAGTGATGTTAATTACCTCAGAGGTGACATAGGAAGAGTTTAAAGGTTCCTGTTAGGTAGAGAGCAGCCAAAGAAAGAGGCAGGGGGCATGCTGATGTTTCCTTTTCATGATGAATGATAAAGCATTCAAATGAGGCTCATCTCTATTCACTATGCCTGCAATATCTAAAGGATCTGTAAGAAACTCCAATTATACTCTTTGGTTCTGTGCTGGTTCATCAGAGATGTTGAGAGTTATTTTCCTCAGTTACCATGTAAGACGATATATAATAGACCAAATCCCATGACTGAGAATATTATTTCAGGAGACTGCTCACTATAATTAAAATAGATCTAAGACTTAGATGGCCAGGGGCAATGTTGCTTTGCAGACTTTATTAAAACTAGATTACCTACCATAAACACCCATGCCATCCTTATGATCAGACTGTGGGCAGCCCTTAGGATGGCACACAGAACTGAAATAGGCAAAAAAAGTATATTCTGCATTTGGTCTTTAAGTGTTCCTTCATGCTAACTTAAAAAAAAATTGTACTAGCCATTTTTTATAGTTTCTTTTGTAAGCTCTTGACATTCACACAGTATTCAGGAATGAGATGTCCTTGGAACCCAAGACGATTTTTATATCCTTAACCAAAGTGTTTTCTGTATTTTTAGAGGGTGTATTTTCTATTATTATTATTGTTGTTTATAATAGAAACATATTTAGATTTTTAAACAAATTTTACCAATTTTTTGTTCACTTTCGTTCCTTTTATTCCACTCTTAACCTTCCAGGATAATTTCTCTTCTTGCTGAAGTACATCTCTTCTTTCAGAAATCTGTAGGTAATAATTCTCTCCTGTGGACCCCCGAATATCATTATTTCCACCCTCTCTAATTAATTAAGGTAAAGAATTCTAGATTTTGCCACCAAACATTTGAGATATTCTCTGTCATCTTTTGTACCTTCCTTTGCTTATGAGTTTGCTGCCAAGTGATTGTCATTCCTTCTGGGTAATCTTTCTTTTCCTTCCATACCTTTTTTTCCCTTGCTATTCTGCAATTTTACTACAGTATACATGGATGTGAATTTAATTTTATTTATTCTACTTGTGTATCATGTTTTCTTTTCAATCTAATGACTCATGTTTTTCTCTAATTCTGGAAACTGCTTAGCAATTATCTTCTTCTGGAAGTTCTGTTAGACATACCTTGAAACTTTTCAATAAATCCTCCATATATCTTAATTTTTTCATAATTTTCATCTCTCTTTATTTCTTTTCTGTATTATCTGAAATTTCCTCAACTTCCTTAACTTCTAATTCATTCATTATTTCATTGCATTTCATTTTCAATTTACTCGTCTACTGAGTTTTTAAAATTTCATTGACCTTATTTTTCATTTATATAATTTCTCCTTTAAAAAAAATCTTCCAGTTCTAGTTTTATATTCTTTTATTTTTATTTCATAAGCTCCAGGTCTTGTTTTATGGTTGCTATCTTTAATCTCTTTAAAGATTTTTAACAACAAAATAATTTTCTGATTGTTCAAATATTTATCTTTCTTGAGTGGAAAGTCACATTTGGTTATAGTTTTTACTGATGCTTTGTGGTTAAAGATAGCTTTAAAAATTATTCTTTACTTAAAAAAAGTAAATATTTCCAGTGTACACATAAGCACAGAGATTAGAACAAACACGTATTATTTCCACCCCAGAAAAAAATACTAAAACTTTATTATAAATATTTCAGATCATTTTTAGAGTAATAATTATTATAGATGCTTAAAATGTATGTTTAATATATGATTAAAGTGCATGGTTTATTTATCCTATGTTTCTCCTGCCTTATAAAGGCTGACCTCTACCCTAAAGTTGTGGGTTATATTACTTATCCATACTTAATCCATATTTTTGCACATAAATTACACAATAATGTATCCATAATAATATTTAATATTGTTTGATATTTCTCAAAAATTACAAAAATAGTATGTTGTGCTGTTTTGCAGTGTCCCTTTTTAAAATCTTAGCCATGCTTTTTAAAAAAATATGTTGATGCGTAAAGAGCACACATTTTTGTACATATCTCATGATGTACATGTTTGGAAATCTCTCAAAAGAAAAGATTCTCAAAGTAGAATAGCTGTATCCTGAGCTGGGTTCATCACCAACTTTTCTAGATAATGCTAAGTTGCTACCAAGTTGTTGCACCAATTCATATGCCTCTCCACCAGCAGTGTATGAAAATTTCCATTTATTCACATTGCCATTGCTAATTTTATTGCTAATTTTACTTTTTAAATCAACTTTATTGAGGTATAGTTTGTATACAATATAATTTGCTTATTTTAATGTACAATTCAATGAGTTTTAACAAATGTATACAGTCCACTGCAATTAAGATAGAAAACATTTCTCTCATCCCAGAAGTTCCTTCCTGCCTCTTTTTGATAAATCCATTTTCCCACCCCGGCCCCTAACCACCACTGGTCTGCTTTCAATCATTAATTTTTCTTTTTCTAGAATTTTGCTTAGCATAATGCGTTTGAGATTTATCTAATTTGTTGCATGTTATCAGTGCATAATTCAAGTTCATGTGCCTGCATAGTGAGGCCAAAGTCAGAGCAGAGAAGGGTTTATTGTAAGGGCCAAGGAAGGAGAACAGGTGGTTTGCGCTCAAAAGACCCGAACTTCCCCATAGTTTTCAGGGAAGAGTTTTTAAAGGCAAAATTTGGGATGAAGGCTGCAGGGTGTGTGACTTTCTTCTGATCGGTTGATGGTGAGGTAGCAGGGCAGTGCTCTAGGAATCTTGTGCTCAACCTGAAGTTACCATCTTCCTCTTGGATGGGAGCCTTAGTCCCTGTGGAAGAACTCAAAGAAATATTGTTACGTATATCCCTTGAGGAGGAACTAGGACTCTACTTTATCGATGCACTATTATTTCCTGACTGCTCCTTCTTTATTTCTGCATTCCCTCACTTCCCTAATTAGTAACTACTTGAATCTGCCCTTTGGAACTCAGGGAAGGTCTAGGAGGCTGAAGCCTTTTTCCTACAAACAACAAATGAAGACACAAGAAGGGCTTTTGTACCCAGGAGAGCCCCACAGGGTCCTGCTAAGTTTCATCAGCAGTGTGTTTCCTTTTATTGCTGAGTAATATTCCTTATGGATATTCTACATATTGATGGCACATTGTTGGAAATTTGGGTTGTTTCCAGATTGGGGCTATTATAAATAGAGCTACTGTTCACCTACAAGTCTTTGTGTGGACTCTGTTAATACCTAGGATTAGAATTTCTGAGTTGTATGGTAAGTAGATGTTTAACTGTATAAGAAACTGCCAAACTGTTTTTCCAAAGTGGCTGTACCATTTTACATTCCAACACCAACATATGAGTTCCAGGTGCTCTACATCTTCATCAACAATTGAAATCATCAGTTTTCTTAAGTTTAGTCTTTTAAGTGTAGTTGCGCATTTCTTGACTAATGATGTTGAACATCTTTTCACATACTGGTTTGCGCTTTTTGTAAGGTCTTTGGTAAAGTTCTATTCAGATTTTTTGCCCATTTTTCGTCAAATTACTTGACTTCTTAATATTTAATTGTAGGAATTCTTTATATATTCTTAATAACAGTTTTAGATATGTATTTTGCAAATATTTTCTCCCAGTTTTTTAATTGCCTTTTTATTTCTTTGCATATCTTTTAAAGAGCTGAAGTTGTCTTTAATTTTTCTATTTTAAATTTTTAATTATTTTTATTTTTACTGTTTTGATTTTTATTGTCTATTTTTAAAAAATACTTTTCCTTTAACAATTGATATGTCCACATCAGAATATTGATATAGAATGAATGAGTTTAAAAATATCTAACATTTAATTAGTAAATATCTAACTTATCTTACTACACTTAATAATGGTGTATATATTTTTTTTATTTAAAAGTAACACTAGATTTTGAAATGCCCCATAGATTTTTTTAGATGTGACTCAAACTTAACTCTCTTTAGCAATAGTCCTACATTCTAGAGTAGTGTTGGCTAAAAGAAATATAATGCAAAGTGTATATGTAATTACATATGTAATTTAAAATTTCCTAATAATTATATTAAAAAATTAAAATAGGCAAAATTAATTTTAGTAATATATTTTATTTAACCCAAATATGTCCAAAAATACTATCATTTCAACATAAAATAAACACAAGATTAATGAGGGACTTCCCTGGTGGCACAGTGGTTAAGAATCTGCCTGCCAATGCAGGGGACATGGGTTCAAGCCCTGGTCTAGGAAGATCCCATATGCTGTGGAGCAACTAAGCCCATTCGCCACAACTACTGAGCCTGCACTCTAGAGCCTGCGAGCCACAACTACTGAAGCCCATGTGCCTAGAGCCCATGCTTCGTGACAAGAGAAGCCACCGCAATGAGAAGCCTGCACACTGCAACCAAGAGTAGCTGCCACTCACCACAACTAGAGAAAGCCCGCATGCAGCAACGAAGATCCAATGCAGCCAAAAATAGATAAATAAATAAATTTCTAAAAATATATATATATATATATATAAGATTAATGAGATATTTTACATTTTTTCTTTCATACACTGTTTCAGCTTACAGTTTTAAAATATGGCACTAGACACATTTGAAGTGCTCCGTAGCCACATGTGGCTAGGGGTGTGCCTTGTTGGCCAATGCAGTTCTAGAGGAAAGGCAAAATTTATTTCAACTGAATAATCTCCTGTGGTGTGCACAGCATTGTACAAAGTGTTGATGATAAAATATATAAGATTCAAGCTTGTAGCCAGGAGAATATCAGAAAGCAATTTCAGCTTTGAAAATTTCCTGGAAACATCATTGGGTATTTCATTAAAGCTCTGTTTGTTTGTTACATGCTGGAAAGTGGATGTGGGTCTTGAAAATCGTGTTAGTGACAGAAACACTTCTACCGTTAAACAGAAAACAGTGGGGAAGCTTTTGGTTAGAAACTGTACACCCAAGTTTCTTCCTTCAGGCCGAGGAATTAATAGTTTAGAAATGTAACTGTTCAATCACCCATATCAGTGGGGCTCCTTCTGAATGGTCTTCATTGGTTTAATTATCACAAAATTCCTACACTATGGAGGAATCTGGGTGTATCCTCTTCTTTCCTCCGCCTGTTCAATAATTCACATATAGCAATTTACTGCATCACCGCATGCTATTAGAATGCCTGATGAAAAACAACCACTGACAATACCAAGTGGTGGCAAGGATGTGGAGCAACTGGGACTCTCCTACACTGCTGGTGGAAATGGAAACGGGCACAGTCACTCTGGAAAACAGCGTGGCAGCTTCTTACAAAGTTAAACACATATTTACTACATGACTCTGCAATCCCACTCCTAGGTATTTACCAAAATGAACAAAAACTCAAGTTCGCACAAAGCAAGGATTGTCAGGAACTAGAGGTGGCGGGGAGGCAATGACTATGAAGAAGCACAGGAGAATTTTTTGAGGTAGTTGCACAATTGTAGGCATTTGCCAGACTCATAGGGCCGTACACACAGAAACAGAAGGACTTTTACTATCCATGTTACTAAGAAGAACGTGTATTGTGTAATTATTAAATACTAGGACCAAAAGAGGTGCAAAGGAAAGAGAATATAAAGATGATACAATACCAGTTCATACAAGTAATGAAGTTTGACCTGGAAACCAATATTGCTTCCATTTAATTCAACGTGTTAAGTGCATATTGACTAGTTAGCCTGTGTTGGGTGCTGTGCTTTGTTTGGGGATAGATGGTGAGTAAGACACAGCTGCTAACTGCAAGAAGCAGTGTTTTTTGTGAGATATAAGCAGGCATATAACACTTTAATAATTTGCTTTCCTCCAAAGTGAAACAAATTCAGTTCTAATCATGTTTGGTGCTTTAGAGCAAATTCAAGGAAGCTGTTCACAAGAAACACCAGGCAGCAGCAGCAGCTTTTGAAGCATTTCTTCATTTCTATCTCCTCGTATTGGGGATGTCAGTACCCTGAGAGTAAATTCATGGCGAGGTGGGTGACATGAAGTAAACGAGCATCTTCCTGTTAATTAGTGGGAACAGTCGGAAAAGGACCCATCACGGGCTAAGACATGCTAAGGTATATCACACATCTCTGGGACTGATGGCTCCATCCAAGCCTCAACTTGACTGACAACCACTTAATCTTGGGTGAATGACTTGTTACCTAGTAATGAAACCACTCACTCTGACGACTGAAGTCATCGCAATCCTGCAATCAGCCAGAAGGATCATTCCTCGTGGGAACGCAGCAGGAGTCCTGGCACAAGTGAATATTCAGAGAGCGAGAAAAGCATTATTACTCCGGAGTGCAACACCCTCTATGTGGCTGAAGGTTATAACCATGTGTGCTTTATACCCATTCCGTTTTTCTTAATCTGCCCCTTATGTTGCACCCCTGTGTTGTAGGCTGTCTCACCTTTTCCCTGTATCCTGCCCAGATGGAAGGGAGCAGGCCTATAAGACATTCAAGTAGAGAATAACCCCTACATTTGCATAGCACTTAATAGCTATTGAACTCTTTAATCCTCCAAACAGCTCTGTGCAGTAGTAAAGGACATTATTATTATCTCAGTTGTAGAAGGAAACAAGAGTCCAACTTGTAAGTTATGCAAGTCGCCCGACAAGAAAGGTATGGAATCAATTCTCAAGTTTGAGTTTTCTGATCTCCAGCCCGGCGTACGTTTCCCTCTCTCATGACACCTCATCACTAATTGTGCTGGATTTGGGTTTAAGAGGCAGTAACATTGTTTTATTTTAAGTAGTATTCTGGAGGACAGGTGACAGATCCCACAGTGCCCACAACTGTCTCTAGCACAATGTCCATGAATACAAGTTATGCAAAACTGGTGTTAAATGAAGGAATTGTGTTACTTTCCTTCTTTGATTCAAATATTCTATAACAATTGCCTTCGTGTCACTTGATTTAAGTTCAAATGGAAGGCAGGTAGCTGCCTGGTCTTCTGCATCTGAGAGGTTGTTCTGCAGCATTGATTCTGAACTGTTCTTACATGGTCAGATGTTCCCACAGAGGCCTCTGCTTCCAGCTGTAGTGATCCTGGTAGTTTTACATTCACCGTGATTCTTCCTGCTTTCAAAGACTTTTCAAGGAATCTAACAAACTGGTAACTGGTTGGTAGGCTTGTAGCAATCCTGATCTTACCAATGTAAGTGAGACTTACCAGATGCAGTTATTTAAGGGGAAATGGAAAAGCCCTCATATAGATTCTCACTGGAATCCATTCCTGTTCTTAAAATTATCATATTTTTTCTGCTTGGATTGAAATATCTACTATAGGTGTGTGGGAGGTGGAGGGGGAGTTGTGAGATATCTGACCAGTATCAGCTACTAATGAGTTAGTATAATTAAGCAAGTATTTATTATATACCTCTTTGAAGAGAGACTGTGATAATAGCTATAAACTGGCTACCGCTTATTAAGTATTTAATAAAGATCAACTTTAATCTTTTCTTTACTTCTACAACAACATTATGAGAAAATTTTGAATGAGGGACTGAGGCTTAGAGGTTAAATAACATGTTCAACTAAAAAGTGGAAGAGCCGGGATTCCGATCTAGAGCTACCTTAGCCGTGACTTTGTGAGCAAGACAGAGCTTTTATACTCAAGTAGGTTAAAGTGTACAAGGGAGCCTGAGAAACACTTAAGAAAGCAGAGAAATAGCAACTCCTGGCAGATGTGATGGGAGCTGTAAGAGGAGGATGAGTAAATGTGTTTTGAGGTGTGAGAAGAAGCAAAACTCTACCTGGCTGAAGGAGCTAAAGGCAGAAGAGGCTTCCTGGAGGATGTGGCACCTGAGGTGGGTTTGGAAGGAAAGGTAGGACTATTGTGGCAGACAGGATGTTTATCTGTAATCTATAAATATGCTTAAATAGAAACATTGATTCTGTATTATCAGCAGAGAACAACACATGCAAATTCTGGCTCTTGGAGTTTTATTTGAAATCCATTCCTGACCCATGGGTCAAAACTCAGAGCTATGCCTCTCTCCTAGAGTCAGTCTCTCTCTCTCTCTCCTTCTCTTTCTCTCACTCTCTCACACACAGACACACACACAATCCTAGTGATTGTGTGAACACATACATAGTATAATTAGTATGATTTTAAAAATTATCTTCTTCAGATCATCCTTTTTCTTAGAAGAACTTAAAAGCAAAGTGGCATGATGTCTGCCACTGAAAAGTAATTCAACAAAAAACTTCAACATATATATGTATATGTAATATTATACATTATATAGACCACTATTAAAGACAAGTAAAGTAGAGTAGATGGATGAATGGTTAGGTAGACAGATAGATGGATAAATAGATGGATGGAGAGAGGGAAGGAGAGAGAGACAGAGAGAAGAAAACTGTGGAACATGTTAACAATTAGTAAATATAGGTTCCAAATGAAGAGTATGTGGGTATACATTATCCTATCCTTTAACTTTTCTTTGTTTGAAAATTTCCATAAAAAGTTAGGAGAGGGCTTCCCTGGTGGCGCACTGGTTGAGAGTCCGCCTGCTGATGCAGGGGACACGGGTTCGTGCCCCGGTCCGGGAAGATCCCACATGCCGCAGAGCGGCTAGGCCCGTGAGCCATGGCCGCTGGGCCTGCGCATCCGGAGTCTGTGCTCCGCAATGGGAGAGGCCACAACAGTGAGAGGCCTGCGTACCGCAAAAAAAAAAAAAAAAAAAAAAAAAGGAGAAAAAACGGAAGATAAAAAAATGGCAAAAGGAGTAAAGAAAAACCACTCATAAACACCCCCACCAGATATAGCCACATTAACACATTATAACATTTGGATGCATTTTCTTCCAGTCTTTTTTCTAGTTATGTTTTTCATTTACATGATTTCTTCATCAGGTTGTATGTACAGCTCTGTAACCTGCTGCTTTTCGCTTAGCACTGTGGCCCAAGCATTTTCTCACATCAGTGATATCCCTCGATGAAAAAACAGTTATCCTGGATCAAGACCTACATATCTATCAATACTGTCCTCTCCTCTTCCCTTCAAAGCTAAGCTTCCTCAGGAGTGGTCTCTCAGGCTTCCCTGGTGGCGCAGTGGTTGAAAGTCTGCCTGCCAATGCAGGGTATGTGGGTTCGTGTCCCAGTCCGGGAGGATCCCACATGCCGCGGAGCGGCTAGGCCCGTGAGCCATGGCCGCTGAGCCTGTGCGTCTGGAGCCTGTGCTCCGCAACGGGAGAGGCCACAACAGTGAGAGGCCCGCGTGCCTGAGTTGGATCCTTCTCAGCAATTTCACATGCCTCTCCGCCTCCCTGTTCCTTAAACACTGGTGTTTCTCAGTGCCCTGTCCTGGATCTGTGGTTCTCTTCCCTCTGACATTCTCCCTGGGCAGGAGGTCTCACTGACTCACATGTTTTTTTTTTGTTTGTTTGTTTTTTAACATGTTTATTGGAGTATAATTGCTTTACAATGGTGAGTTAGTTTCTGCAGTTTAACAAAATGAATCAGCTATACATATACATATATCCCCATATCTCCTCCCTCTTGTATCTCCCTCCGACCCTCCCTATCCCACCCCTCTAGGTGGTCACAAAGCACCAAGCTGATCTCCCTGTACTGTGTGGCTGCTTTCCACTATCTATTTTGCATTTGGTAGTATATATATGTCCATGCCACTCTCTCAATTCGTCCCAGCTTACCCTTGCCCCTCCCTGTGTCCTCAAGTCCATTCTCTATGTCTGTGTCATTATTCCTGCCCTGCCCCTAGGTTCTTCAGAACTCTTTTTTTTTTTTGGTTTCCATGTATATGTGTTAGCATACGCTATTTGTTTTTCTCTTTCTGACTTACTTCACTCTGTATGACAGACTCTAAGTCCATCCACCTCACTACAAATAACTCAATTTCATTTCTTTTTATGGCCCAGTAGTATTCCATTGTATATATGTGCCACATCTTCTTTATCCATTCATCTGTCGGTAGGTTGTTTGCATGTCCTGGCTATTGTAAATAAAGCTGCAATGAACATTGTGGTACATGACTCTTTTTGAATTATGGTTTTCTCAGGGTATATGCCCAGTAGTGGGATTGCTGCGTCATATGGTAGTTCTATTTGTAGTTTTTTTTTTTTTTTTTTTTTTTTTTATGCGTTACGCGGGCCTCTCACTGTCGTGGCCTCTCCCGTTGCGGAGGACAGGCTCCGGACGCGCAGGCTCAGCGGCCATGGCTCACGGGCCCAGCCGCTCCGCGGCATGTGGGATCTTCCCAGACCGGGGCACGAACCCGTGTCCCCTGCATCGGCAGGCGGACTCTCAACCACTGCGCCACCAGGGAAGCCCTATTTGTAGTTTTTTAAGGGACCTCCATACTGTTCTCCATAGTGGCTGTATCAATTTACATTCCCATCAACAGTGCAAGAGGGTTCCCTTTTCTCCACACCCTCTCCAGCATTTATTGTTTGCAAATTTTTTGATGATGGCCATTTTGAGTGGTATGAGGTGATACCTCATTGTAGTTTTGTTTTGCATTTCTCTAATGATTAGTGATGTTGAGCATCCTTTCATGTGTTTGTTGGCAATCTGTATATCTTCTTTCCTGAAATGTCTATTTAGGTCTTCTGCCCATTTTTGGATTCTGTTCTTTGTTTATTTGATATTGAGCTGCATGAGCTGCTTCTAAGTTTTGGAGATTAATCCTTGTCAGTTGCTTCATTTACAAATATTTTCTCCCATACTGAGGGTTGTCTTTTCGTCTTGTTTATGGTTTCCTTTGCTGTCAAAAGCTTTGAAGTTTCATTAGGTCCCATTTATTTATTTTTGTTTTTATTTCCATTTCTCTAGGAGGTGGGTCAAAAAGGATCTTGCTGTGATTTATGTCATAGAGTGTCCTGCCTATGTTTTCCTTGAAGAGTTTGATAGTGTCTGACCTTACATTTAAGTCTTTAATCCATTTTGAGTTTATTTTTGTGTATAATGTTAGGGAGTGTTCTAATTTCGTTCTTTTGCATGTAGCTGTCCAGTTTTCCCAGCACCGCTTATTGAAGAGGGTGTCTTTTCTCCATTGTATATTCTTGCCTCCTTTGTCAAAGATAAGGTGACCATATGTGCGTGGGTTTGTCTCTGGGCTTTCTGTCCTGTTCCATTGATCTATATTTCTCTTTTTGTGCCAGTACCATATTGTCTTGATTACTGTAGCTTTGTAATATAGTCTGAAGTCAGGGAGCGTGATTCCTCCAGGTCAGTTTTTCTTTCTCAAGATTGCTTTGGCTATTCGGGGTCTTTTGTGTTTCCATACACATTGTGAAATTTTTTGTTCTAGTTCTGTGATAAATGCCAGTGGTAGTTTGATAGCAATTGCATTGAATGTGTAGATTGCTTTGGGTAGTAGAGTCATTTTCACGATGTTGATTCTTCCAATCCACGAACCTGGTATATCTCTCCATCTGTTTGTATCATCTTTAATTTCTTTCATCAGTGTCTTATAGTTTTCTGCATACAGGTCTTATGTCTCCTTAGGCAGGTTTATTCCTAGATATTTTATTCTTTCTGTTACAGTGGTAAATGGGAGTGTTTCCTTAATTTATTTTTCAGATTTTTCATCATTAGTGTATAGGAATGCAAGAGATTACTGTGCATTAATTTTGTATCCTGCAACTTTACCAGATTCATTGATTAGCTCTAGTAGTTTTCTGGTAGCATCTTTAGGATTCTCTATGTATAGTATCATGTCATCTGCAAACAGTGACAGCTTACTTCTTCTTTCCGATTTGGATTCCTTTTATTTCTTTTTCTTCCCTGATTGCTGTGGCTAAAACTTCCAAAACTATGTTTAATAATAGTGGTGAGAGTGGACAGCCTTGTCTGGTTACTGATTTTGAGGACGTGTTGGCTGTGGGTTTGTCATATATGGCCTTTATTATGTTGAAATAAGTTCCCTCTGTGCCTACTTTCTGGAAGGTTTTTATCATAAGCACGTGTTGAATTTTGTCGAATTTTTCTGCATCTATTGAGACGATCACATGGATTTTGTCCTTCTATTTGTTAATGTGGTTTATCACATTGATTGATTTGCGTATATTGAAGAATCCTTGCATTCCTGGGATAAACCCCACTTGATCATTTTCTATGATCCTTTTAATGTGCTGTTGGATTCTGTTTGCTAGTATTTTGTTGAGGATTATTGCATCTATGTTCATCAGTGATATTGGCCTGTAGTTTTCCTTCTTTGTGACATCCTTGTCTTGTTTTGGTATCAGGGGTGATGGTGGCCTCGTAGAATGAGTTTGGGAGTGTTCCTCCCTCTGCTATATTTTGGAAGAGTTTGAGAAGGACAGGTGTTAGCTGTTCTCTAAATGTTTGATAGAATTTGCCTGTGAAGCCATCTGGTCCTGGGCTTTTGTTTGTTGGCAGATTTTTTTTTTTTTTTTTTTTTTTTTTGCGGTACGCGGGCCTCTCACTGTTGTGGCCTCTCCCGTTGCGGAGCACAGGCTCCGGACGCGCAGGCCCAGGGGCCATGGCTCACGGGCCCAGCCGCTCTGCGTCATGTAGGATCTCCTCGGACCGGGGCACGAACCCGCGTCCCCTGCATCGGCAGGCGGACTCCCAACCACTGCGCCACCAGGGAAGCCCTGTTGGCAGATTTTAAATCACAGTTTCAATTTCATTATTTTTGATTGGCCTGTTCATATTTTCGATTTCTTCCTGGTTCAGTCTTGGAAGGTTATACATTTCTAAGAATTTGTCTATTTCCTCCAGATTGCCCATTTTATTGGCATACAGTGACTGGTAGCAATCTCTCTTGATCCTTTGTATTTCTGCAGTGTCACTTGTTACTTCTCCTTTTTCATTTCTAATTTTTTTGATTTGAATCTTCTCCCTTTTTTTCCTGATGAGTGTGGGTAATGGTTTATCAATTTTGTTTATCTTCTCAAAGAACCAGCTTTTAGTTTTATTAATCTTTGCTATTGTTTCCTTCATTTCTTTTTCATTTATTTCTGATCTGATCTTTATGACTTCTTTCCTTCTGCTAACTTTGGGAAGTTTTTTATTCATCTTCCTCTGATTGCTTTAGGTGTAAAGTTAGTTTGTTGATTTGAGATGTTTCTTGTTTCTTAAGGTAGCATTGTTTTGCCATAAACTTCCCTCTTAGAATGGCTTTTGCTGCATCCCATAGGTTTTGGATCGTCGTGACTTAATTGTCATTTGTTTCTAGGTATTTTTTGATTTCCTCAGTGATCTCTTGGTTATTAAGCAGTGTATTGTTTAGCCTCAGTGTGTTTGTATTTTTTTACAAATTTTTTCCTGTAATTGATACCTAGTCTCACAGCATTGTGGTCAGAAAAGATACTTGATACGATTTCAATTTTCTTAAATTTACCAAGGCTTGACTTGAGACCCAAGATATGATCTATCTAGGAGAATGTTCCATGAGCACTTGAGAAGAAAGTGTATTCTGTTGTTTTTGGATGGAATGTCCTATAAATATCAATTAAGTCCATCTTGTTTAATGTATCATTTAAAGCTTGTGTTTCCTTATTTATATTCATTTTGGATGATCTGTCCATTAGTGAAAGTGGGGTGTTAAAATCCCGTACTATGATTGTGTTGCTGTTGTTTCCCGTTTTATGGCTGTTAGTATTTGCCTTATGTATTGAGGTGCTCCTATGTTGGGTGTGTAAATATTTACAATTGTTATATCTTCTTCTTGGATTGATCCCTTCATCATTATGTAGTGTCCTTCTTTGTCTCTTGTAATAGTCTTTATAGTCTATTTTTTCTGATATGAGAATTGCTACTCCAGCTTTCTTTTGATTTCCATTTGCATGGAATATCTTTTTCCGACCCCTCACTTTCAGCCTGTATGTGTCCCTAGGTCTAAAGTGGGTCTCTTGTAGACAGCATATATATGGGTCTTGTTTTTGTATACATTCATCCAGTCTGTGTCTTTTGGTTGGAGCATTTAATCCATTTACATTTAAGGTAGTTATCGATATTTATGTTCCTATTCCCATTTTATTAATTGTTTTAGGTTTGTTTTTATAGGTCTTTTCCTTCTCTTGTGTTTCTTGCCTAGAGAACTTGCTTTACCATCCGTTGTAAAGATGGTTTGGTGGTGCTGAATTCTCTTAGCTTTTGCTTTTCTGTAAAGGTTTTAATTTCTCTGTCAAATCTGAATGAGATCCTTGCTGGGTAGAGTAATCTAGGTTTTTCCCTTTCATCACTTTAAATATGTCCTGCCACTCCCTTCTGGCTTGCAGAGTTTCTGCTGAAAGATCAGCTGTTAACCTCATGAGGATTCCCTTGTATGTTATTTGTTGTTTTTCCCTTTCTGCTTTTAATATGTTTTCTTTGTACTTAATTTTTGATAGTTTGATTAATATGTGTCTTTGTGTGTTTCTCCTTGGATTTATCCTGTATGGGACTCTCTGTGCTTCCTGGACTTGATTAACTATTTCCTTTCCCATATTAGGGAAGTTTTCAACTATATTCTCTTCAGATACTTTTTCAGTCCCTTTCTTTTTTTCTTCTGGGACCCCTATAATTTGAATGTTGGTGCATTTAATGTTTTCCCAGAGGTCTCTGAGACTGTCCTTAATTCTTTTCATTCTCTTTTCTTTTTTCTGCTCTGCAGCAGTTATTTCCACTATTTTATTTTCCAGGTCACCTATCCACTCTTCTGCCTCAGTTATTCTGCTATTGATTCCTTCTAGAGAATTTTTACTTTCATTTATTGTGTTGTTCTTGATTGTTTGTTTGCTCTTTAGTTCTTCTTAGCCCTTGTTAAATGTTTCTTTTATTGTCTCCATTCTATTTCCAAGATTTTGGATCATCTTTACTATCCTTACTCTGAATTCTTTTCAGGTAGACTGCCTATTTCCTCTTCATTTGTTTGGTCTGGTGGGTTTTTTACCTCGCTCCTTCATCTGCTGTGTGTTTTTCTGTCTTCTCATTTTGCTTAACTTATTGTGTTTGAGATCTCCTTTTAGCAGGCTGCAGGTTCGTAATTCCCATTGTTTTTAGTGTCTGCCCCCGGTGGCTAAAGTTGGTTCAGTGGGTTTTGTAGGCTTCCTGGTGGAGGGGCCTTGTGTCTGTGTTCTAGTGGATGAGGCTGGATCTTGTCTTTCTGGTGGGCAGGACCGCATCTGGTGGTGTGTTTTGGGGTGTCTGTGACCTTATTATTTTAGGCAGCCTCTCTGCTAATAGGTCGGGTTGCATTCCTGTCTTGCTAGTTGTTTGGCATAGGGTGTCCAGCACTGTAGCTTGATGGTTGTTGAGTGGAGCCGGGAGGGCTGTGGTGGACCAATGACTGAACTCGGCTCTCCCGCCTCAGAGGCTCAGGCCTGACACCCGGCCGGAGCACCAAGACCCTGTCAGCCACACGGCTTTCTCTTATTTGTTCGCATAGCTCCTGGGGTTCAGCTTTGGATTTGGCCCTGCCTCTGCATGTAGGTCGCCTGAGGGCCTCTGTTCCTGCCCAGACAGGACAGGGTTAAAGGAGCAGGTGATTAGGGGGCTCTGGCTCACTCAGGCCAGGGGGTGGAGGGAGGGGTACGGAATGTGGGACGAGCCTGTGGCGTCAGAGGCCGTTGTGACATTTCACCATCCTGATGTGCACCGTGTGTTCTCCCGGGGAAGTTGACCCTGGATCACGGGACCCTGGCAGTGGCGGGCTGCACAGGCTCGCAGGAGGGGAAGTGTGGATAGTGATCTGTGCTTGCGCACAGGCTTCTTGGTGGCTGCAGCAGCAGCCTTAGCGTTTCGTGCCCGTCTCTGGTGTCCTTGCTGATAGCCACGGCTCGTGCCCGTCTCTGGAGCTCGTTTAGGCAGTGCTCTGAATCCCCTCTCCTAGCGCACCCCGAAACAATGGTCTCTTGCCTGTTAGGCTGGTCCCGAGTTTTTCCTGGACTCCCTCTTGACTAGCTGTGGTGCACTAGCCCCCTTCAGGCTGTGTTCACACAGCCAACCCCAGTCCTCTCCCTGCGCTCCGACCGAAGCAGGAGCTTCAACTCCCAGCCCCGCCTGCTCCGGCGGGTGAGCAGACAAGCCTCTCGGGCTGGTGAGTGCTGGTCGGCACTGATCCTCTGTGCGGGAATCTCTCCACTTTGCCCTCCGCACCCCTGTTGCTGTGCTCTCTTCCGTGGCTCTGAAGCTTCCCCCTGCCACCCCCCATCTCCACCAGTGAAGGGGCTTCCTAGTGTGTGGAAACTTTTCCTCCTTCACAGCTCCTTCCCACTGGTGCAGGTCCCGTCCCTATTCTTTTGTCTCTGTTTATTCTTTTTTCTTTTGCCCTACCCAAGTACGTGGGGAGTTTCTTGCCTTTGTGGAAGTCTGAAGTCTTCTGCCAACGTTTAGTTGGTGTTCTGTATGGGTTGTTCCACATGTATTTCTTTTGTATTCATGGGGAGGAAGGTGATCTCCATGTCTTACTCCTCTGCCATCTTGAAGGTCTCTTCCGACTCTCATGGTGGTAACGTCCACCTATATTCTGATGATGTCTGAATCTACCTCTTTGTCTCCGAACTGTCACTTGAACTTCAGTCTCCAGATCTCATGGCTGACTGAGAAATCTACCTGAAATGTCCATAGTCATCTCAAACGCAAGTTGCTTTGATTCTGATTGGTGGAATCTAAATCACGTTTGGAACCCTAGCTACAAGGACGTTTCAGAAGTAAGGTTTTCAGCTTTTCAATGTCTATAGTGAAGGAGGGAACACTAGAAGAAATTTGGAAAGGGTCTTAAGTGTCATTCACAAAACCTGTGGTCGTTGGACATTGTATTAGTAATCTATTGCTGCATAACAAATTACCCCCAAACTAGCAGCTCAGAACCACAAATATTTATTATTTCATAGCTTCTCAGGTTCAGGAATTCAGGAATGGCTTAGTTAAATGGTTCTGGTTCAGCATCTCTGACAAGGTTGCTGTCAAGATGTTGGTTGGGGCTGCAGTCATCCAAAGGCTTGTCCAGGTCTGGAGAGTACACTTCCAAGATGGCTCATTCCTATGGCTGTTCACAGGAGCCTCAGTTCCTTGCTGACTTTTAGCAGGAAGCCTTTGTTCATCACCATGTGGGCCTCTCCCTAGAGCTGCTTGATTGTCCTTACAACATGGTAAATAGCTTCCCCTAGAGTAAGTGTTCTAAGAGAGAAAACTAGGAGGAGGCCATAAACATTTTAAGACCTAGTCTTTGAAGACACACACTGTTAGTTATGTCATATTCCATTTATTAGAAGCAAGTCACAATATCCAGTCCACTCTTAAGGTGGGGGGAATTAGTTTCCACCTTTTGAAGGAGAAGAATATCACAGAATTTGTGGACATCATTAAAAATGACCACAGTTACATTATCCATCAAGAGTTGACAGGGTAGTAGGATAGTCAAGATGGAAATAATGCTACAGTAAAGGTTGATCCAGTAAGGGCTGAGCTTTTGGGGTCTTGGATAAATATAATGGATCTAGGTCAGCATAAGCAATTGTATAACCCCAACGCATAGCACCATGTAAATACTACAATACATGGTAGACACTATGAATGCTGAATGCGTAAAGGAAGGAAAGTTGGATTGATTGAATAGGTAGATAGTGGCTGGATGAACAAATCCCAACTTTTAGGGTCCCAAACCATAATGAAAATAATCCTTCAAATACAGTGATTCAATGTCCAGTCTGCTTGCATTTGGTTCTAAGTTGCTTCTTTAACAATAAGACAGCTCATTTCAAAACAGTTCATACAACCCAAACATCATCGAAAGCCAGATTGAAACCCTGATGTATTTGTTGTTCAGGTCTGTAATCAGCGAATAGAAGCTACAGTCAAGAGCGGGTCAATAGCCCCACATGCTGTAGATATTATTAAGGAGACAACCATTGCTTTCAAGCCACAGAAAATGTGCTCACCCTCCTGGCTCAGCAAATTCAGATGGGCGGAAAGGTGACGGTTACTCTTCTATCCTTCTTTTTTTCACCAGCCTGAATCTCTAGCTATTTTTAAAAAGTTGTTTCCCATCTAGCAAGAGGCAGTTAACGACAGAGCAGCAAATTTCTCACCCATCAATCTGAACTAGCAGGTCTATACCAGCACAGCACTTTTGAACATGCCGTTGGAGAAATAAAATGGAATGTCAGGTTGGTCATCTTTGAAAGGCTTTCTTGAGTGACTTGGCTAATTTTCTGAAGAGTGAAAAACAAGCCTCAGGGTGACAACATCCCATTGCTCAGGCAAGGAGTTCTGAGGGATCCACTGAGCTTCCCTTTAAGATGTTGGTTTTGGGTGTCGAATCTTGTGACTTGCCTCAAGGTTTCTGTTTTGAAGACACTGGATTGGGCATGCTGTTATAGCAGAATGTTTCTTTCAATCTAGAAGACTTAGTCTACAGTTAAATAAAGAAAACTTTGAGCAATTTATTTTTTTTCAGCAGACATTTCTTGAGCCCTTATTAGACACTTACTGGTATGCTAAGCCCTGGGGATACAGGGTGAACAAGAGAGAAGTGGTCCCTGCCTCCATGGCTGTTGAAGTCCAACTTTTTATTCCTGACTGAAAACTCGGTGTCAAACTCAAGTAAAGCATGACCCTTTGACCTCTACTGAGTCTTGCCTAGAACTGGAAGGTGACTTGATTGTGACAGACCTTTTGGAAAAGAAACAGAGGGGCCTATTGTCTAACACCATCTCACTCTTTTTGCGGCTCTGTTTTCAAACTCGTAAACAAGCCCTATGAAATTGTAACTGTGTGTGCCTCTTTAAGTGAGCATGGCTCTGCCGCAAGCCCTGGTGACTTCAGCAAGGCAGGACCATCTCTCTGGGGGTGCCCTTCCCTGCTCAGTCAGGTGGCCACCACGGGCAATGCTGTGAAGTGTGCACGTCCGTAAGATTAGTTACAGTTTTTCATGCTGCAGGTGGCAGAAGCCCAAAAGCACTGCTGTCCTCAGGAGCAGGCATAGACTAGGAAGCTCAAATAATGGCAGCAGGACCTGCTTCTCAGCTTTGCTTCGATTGGATGTGAGTTGTCTCATAGCACCCCTCAGTCTTATGCTCTTCATGGTAACAAGATATCTGCTGCAACCTTGGAAGCCTCCGATTCTCACACCCTGGTCCAGAGGAAGAGTAAAAGCTTTTCTTTCCAGGGCCTCAGCAAGCAGCTCCTGGAATCCTACTGCTCTGATTGGTCCATTTTTGAACAAGTCACAGTGGCCCAGGTGAGCGGGATAGTCTAATTGGCTTAGACCATGAGAGCCCTTCATTGGAGCTGGAACAGGGATGAATCCCACCCATGTTGCCCACTGATGTTAAGGGAGAGGTGATTTAAAGGAAATTCGGGCACTATTAGGAAAAGGAGGGGGTGTGGATGCCTCTGCCACTGTCTTTAGTGTTCTCAGCCTTCCTTTCTTTTCTTTTTTAAAATAGGCTTAATTTTTTAGAACAGTTTTAGATTTACAGAAATATTGGTAAGATAATACGGAGGGTTCCCACATACTCCATGCCCACTTTCCCGTATTATTAACACCTTACAGTATATGGTGCATTTGTCATATTGATGAACTAATGTTGATAAGTTATTATTAAGTAAGGTCCATATTTTATTCAGATTCTCTTATTTTTACCTAATATCCTTCTCTTCCTGGATCCCATTAAGGGTACTATATTATAATTAGTTTTCATTTCTTCTTAGGCCCCTCTTGGTTGTGGCAGTTTCTCAGACCTTCCTTGGTATCCCCCTCCTTCACCTTGTGGTTTAAAATCACGTGTTACCTATATCAAATCAATGTGTCCAGCTCAGAGTAGGAGTTGAAGAAATTACTTGTTGGATAGTTGAATTAATAAAAGCTGGCTTTTACAGTCTCAGTTCATTTAATGGTTTTAGGAATTTTCCCTCTAGGAAGATTTATATTTTTAAACTGGAATTTGATTTAAGCCAGAGAGGATGATGCTCTAAGATGAAATTACAGGTTCAGTTGGGGAAGGTGGTGGTAATGGGATTGGGGAGAAGGAATTTGGCCATTGGGGACTTCATAGCACATCTGAATTCATACAATAGAGGGAGGCTTATGTCAGGTCCTGTGTCATTAATAGAACTTAGATATAATGGAGGATAGGATTCAGAAGATAGCAACTGTGGTGGGGATGTTTAGGAGGGAAAATTACTAGTCGAGGAAATAACTACTACAGCTAACCTTCTTTTTGTCAAAGGAAATTTGGAAAGGGAAGCTGGGGCTACAGTAGAAGATAGGATTTTTATTTTATTATATATTTTATACTTGCATAGCCCCTGAAGGTGGGGAGAAGAAGGGTTGAGCTATATATATATATTTAAGCCTACTTTAGCTATCTGTAATTAACAAATCAATGTTTAGCCCTTCACAGTTTGCTAACAGCCAGCTGCAACATTTAGCCCTGGACCATCTAAGACCAGGATTATTCTAGCAAATTCTGGCTCTTTCATTGTTTTATACTGCACATAGCTTCATCCTCTGGCACTAGAGGGCTCTAGTGACAGGCAGTTCCTGAAACTGACAGAGATAGTAAGTGAAGCTCTAGAAACTAATTGTGTGATATTTGCTGCCCTAGGGCAGTTAGCAGTTAGTCTTGGCCAAGGGTAGGATTTTTCTGAGTCCTCTTTCAAGGAGACTCAGGTTGAAAAAAATAGGAGACTGGGTCAATGGCTTCCTCCTTCCACAAAAAGACATGTAATCCTGTGGGGTTCTGTCTCGGACTCAGACCAACCTTGAGCACACCTGTAAAGCAGGCAAGCCTTGTGTTCCATGTCCCAGTTGTTCTTTTCCCATCTCTCCCCTCATTGCTGATTCTGATTTCCCCCTTTTTAAGCTGCAGGGCTGTTGTGCTAAGGTCTTCATACTCTCTTGTTTACCTTTCACAGCCCACTCTTGGGAAAGGGCCTAACAAATCCATTTGTATCAGGATATGAATATCTGAAAATGTTTAACCTTTGTCAAGGAATGGACCTTTAATTGTAAAATTTCAGGCACTAGACAGCTGTGACTAGGGCGTGTAGGGTAGATCCAGTTTTAGGTAGAATCCCTCCCATGCCAGTGCTCCTGAAACGTGGCTGTAAGTACGTGGCACCCACTCGTGTATGGCCACAGTTGGGCCCTGGAGTCAGGATTAGCACCTGCTCAGCTGTAATGAATTGGAGAAAACCTCTCCTTTCCCAAGCCAGATTCTTCTGGGTGTGATACAGGAGTCTTGCATTTCTCTTGGCATGTTATTTAAGTTAACAACCACTGGTTGGCAGCTTTGCATTTTATGTGCATGTGTTCAATCCAATAAACATTTCCTGAGCACCTACTTCTGCCAGGTAATGTGGGAAGCTCTGAGCTAGGTAAGTTAGCACTGAATTCCCAGGCTGGAAGTCTCATCTGGGAGGCCTACAAAAGGACCAGCCATTCTGCCAGGAGGCCCGTTAGGGAGTGCATTCTTCTCTGGTGACAGATGACCAGTGAAGGACAGAGTAAGCCTTTGGAGCAGAGGGGTGAGTCCTGTTGGAAAGGACTGCTTCAGAAGCAACTGGAAGTTCAGCAGTTCCTTGTTGGATTTGACAAGAAAAGATGGAGGAAAGGAAAGTCATTCCCAATAGTAAGACTACTCATGAGGTATATGGTCCAGTTAGGCTGTAGCCTGAGGAGCACAGAGGAGAAAGGAAGAGAGATTATTGGAGGCATTGTCTTGGGGCCAGTAGAAAGGATCCGGCACTGAACTCAGCACTGTTTACCTGCGGTGTGACCTTGGACATTTTGCTTAACTCTTCTGTGCCTCATTTTCTCATCGATAACATGGGGATAACAGTAGTAGCTACCTTGTAGGCTTGATGTCAGCATTACAAGAGATATTCAGGATATATGCTTGGAAAAGTTCGTGACACATAGCAATGGCTCAAGAAGTATTTTTGTACAGTTAGGGTACCACTAGATATCGTACCGAATAAACCTCCAAACTTCAGTGCTTAACACAATAGAGGTCTATTTTTCATTCATATAACAGTACTATGGTGATATTCCTGTTCTCAGGAGTTCTTCAATTCTGTGACTTCACCGTCCCTTAGCATGTCAGAGCCCTTGGCATTTAGTCAGCAGATGGATGTGGAAAAACACAACTCCTCTTAACCTTAACCCAGGCCTGAAAGTGACACATACCACATGGTGAGAACAGGTCCCATGGCCCTACACGGCCGTCAGCTGCTTCCCAGAACAGCTTTATACTCAGGAGGGGGAGTATGGATTTCGGTGTAGAGTTAGCTGCCCCTGCCTCTGTTAGTTAGGAGGATGGAGAGAAAGAGCAAGAGGAGGAGGCTGGGGACTGCTCATAAGCATCTTGGTTCCAGATTGGGAATCTAGATTTTGCCCAAGGATGTAATGGTTGTTGTGAGGGGAGCAGCAGTGCTACCCCCTCTCCCCCCAGTAAGGCACTGTCTGAAATTCATTGCTCAGTCTCTCTTGTTCCCCAGGCTGGGAGTCTGACACTTCCTCAGACCCAGGGAGCAAGTGGTCATGTTGTTTTCCCTGTCATCGCTGAAATGAAGTGGCAAGTGGGATTTATAGCGTATATAAGGCTTTTGAGTTGCTTGATTAGAGTGAGTTCATGCAGAGGGTTAGCCAGATAGCCCTCCAAGTTGAAAAATAATAACACTGTAGCTTTATCTCTGCTTTTATCTGAGGAGCCACAAAGCACTTTGCAAAGCCTGACAGCATCCCCCTGAGGTGACTAATATTATAGCTATTTTAACAGGGAGATTTTATCTCTGTTACAAGTTAGTATAAAGAGTTCTGAAAACACTCTGGCCAAGGTTAGGAATTCTGCTCAGGAAACAGAGGCATTTGGACACAAGCTCTGTTTTCAGTTCTCCCCACTGGGGACTATATAGAGGTCTATATTTTATCATTATGATGACCTTCTTGTCAGTATCTCTGGTACATTTCTCTGTACAGGAGACCAGTGGGGCCATTGAAGCCTTTTCAGATGTTTTTGCAGAAAATAATTTCCCTTAGGAAGCTGACATTTTCTCCCCAGAGTAATGACATTGTCCTGTTAAATCCAGAGGGCGAGAGTAAAATCTTCCCTCTTATCTAAGCTCACACATGAATTTATGCTGAAGGCATTAGAGGGAGTTTGCTTTCCAAGATATCTTGGTAGATGATCTTGTCTTAAAAATCAGAATTTTGGCTCCTTTAAGCATGCTCTCCCTGGCATCTCTCTCATTTTTACTTTTATTAATAATAATTATATGCTTTGGAGACAAACAAATTTCCTTTACAATCCATGCATTGCCACTCTCATCCAGAGTGAATTTAGGGTGGAGGGAAGTTTCTTTTTTACCCATTAAGTACCAAACCTTGATTCTGGTGTCGTAGATTCACTCCTTCAGAGTCTGAGGTGGATATTTGTGTCAAGATACTTATGGGAGAGTACTCTTATTAACCACCTATATGAGGGAGCAAAGGAAGTAGGACTGGGCAGAGGGAGGAGTTGAACTGTGAAGCAGTTGTAACAGAGGCCCCAGCTGGGAACCCTAGAACTAGAATGGCCTGTCAGAGTTGTCCAGAGTTGAGGTAAGTGGGCCTGGCCTTCATATCCCTGCATTACCAGCCGTTGGATATGTACCACCTGTGGGAGGTGGTGCAACCCCTTTGAGCCAGGAAGCCTTCTTCAGCCAAAAGCAATTCCTGGGAGGGTTGCTGCTGTGTGCCACCAGTGGCCAACACTCCTGGCATCTGGGGGAATGGGTGTCTTAGTCCTGAAGAGCAACCTGGACCGTGCACCCCAGCATCTACTATAGCTCACCACTTGCATGCTCAGATCCACTGTCTTCAAATATTAAGTCCATCCCATTTGGGAATAGGTCATGAAGAATTCTGGTTAGCCTCTTTCCAGGGGAAGCTTACAAGAGGAAGGTTAGAAGATGAATCTCAGCCCCTTCACTGCTGCTGGTCTCAGGGCCACGTTGATACTCGTCATTTCTTTCCTCAACTACCCACCCTTCGCCCTCAGCACTTTTGCAGGTCAAAGTGGCTTATTTTGTGAGGCAACCCAGACTCTCATCCCTGAGGGGTCTGAATTCCTGATTACCATGTTCTTCTTGGTCTGTGACTGCTACATTTGACCTTCAAAATTGGGCAGGAGATTACCAAGAGACACCCCAGTAGACACCTGGTCAGAGGGAAATACTCCCTCTCTGCTGGCCAGGACCTGTGGACTTGATGAGCCTGGAGTTGTGAAGATGGGAGACGTGGTCTCCCCAAGTACGCCACTGGGACTCCTACTTCCACCCCTTGGTTCCAGAGCCATGTATTCTATTCATGGCAGACAGTACTTGAAAAGTGTCCTCTCCAAACTGATACCTCAGTACTCCTTCCAAAGATCAGCTGAGTACAGCAGCTTATGGCTTCTGCAGTAACTGATAGGAACACTGGATTCCACGCTCATATGCCCACTGCTGTACCTTCTTTGCTCCAAAGTGGATTCTTTGGTTCAAGGAACTTGGTTCAAGTTCCTCGATACTATATGTGATTCCATACTGGTAGGCCAAACATTCTGTAGGCCTTTGGGTAGTAGGGCAGGCTGAGATCCTATGGGTAGAGAAAGCAAATCTATACCTAGAATATGTGTCAATTCCAGTCAAGATCAATCACTATCACTTTTAAATAGAAGGGGTTCAAGCTAATCAACTTGCCTCTAAGTAGATGTTGGTCTTCTCAAGGGATGGTACCACGTGGAGGATCACTGTTTTGTTTTTACTGGCAGATAAGACATTTGACAGCAGTGGAAGCTAGATAAGACTTGGTGCAAGGAACCCCATGCTGTTGGGCCCTTGTGTACCCTCCATCCATATCCCCATGGCCTTCTTTGTTCATATGGCCATTGGCCAAAACTGGTAGGGCCCAATGACAGAGGCTGGCTGTCATCATGTGCTTCAGTCATTCTGTCTACTTAGTGTCAAGGGGTATCAGTGTCCAGAGTCCTAAAAATGTCTCAATATTTCTCTTTCTTCAGTGTATGGGTACCTGAGTAAATGGTCATAGATCCCTTTTGGGAAGGACTGAGTTAATATTACTATATACACTTGCTGTGGTATTCAATTATTATCAATTACTGATTATTTTCCCAGGATTTATCAAACATCTGAGATATTGCATCTGCCAGTACACTCCCTTCCTCTGGTATCTTTTTCCAGTTCACCGTTGCTTAAATTTTTAACAATTGCACTGCTAAAATGTGCCAGGGACTATCCATTCTTCCTGTCCTAGTAGTGATGGAATCATCATTGCAGCTGGCTAGCAGATAATCTCTCTCCAAAATCCCGTCTTATAGCCTCCTTGGTTGGGTCACTCCCGCACCAATAAATGCTCAATAATGACATTAAGGATAATAATAGAAAACCTTTATTAAGTGCTTACTCTGTGCCAGGTGCTGTTCTAAGTTCTTTTCACATATTAATACATTTTCCCCACAAACAACCGTCTGTGATAGACAGTGATATGATCCTAAGGCATAGAAAGGTAAGTAACTTTCTCAAATTCACATAGCTGAGTAAGTGGCAGAGTTGTGATTTGAACCCAGGCCTAATTTCAGAGCCTATGCTCATAATCAGTACATTATTCTACTCTAATTGCTAATGGCTATTATTTTTATTATATCTTCTAACAAGTCCTTGACCTACAGTAATGTTATAAGAAAGGGCTTTGTTGGAATTTACACTTAGAGCTACATTTTGATGGATGGAGCGCATTTTAAAATGAGAAATCCTTTCCTTAGGAATATGGTTCTCAAAATTGTCTGTATATTAGGATCACCTGGGTAACTTTTAAAACTTAACACTCAGGCCACATGCCAAAACAATTCAGTCAGCATCTCTGGGGGTGAGATCAGACATCAGTACTTTTTGGAAGCTCTCCAGGTGGTTATAATATGCAGCCGCATTTTAGAACTGCTGCCCTAGGGCTCCATCTGCGTCTCTGCCTCCTAGCTGGGCTCTGCTCTTGGCTTTCTTCCCTCTGCAGTGTCTTCTCCAGGGAGCACATTCATTGTCCACGACTGTGATGGCTCATGTCTCTTTCTAAGGTCCTAGACTCACTCCTGCAATACACTTATGAAGTGGGCACAATTATTAATTCCCGTTTTTCAGAGGAAATCAAGGCTCTGAGAAGTTAAGTAACTTACTCACCCAATGTCACATAGCTAGGAAGTCATAGAGCTAGGATGCAAACCGAGGCATTCTGGTTCTAGAGTCCGTGTGATTTGCTTTTATATTATGTCACTACTTCCTAGACATCTTCATCCATTTCTTGATTCTTATGTGCCACAGTAAACCTTTTAACTTCCCCCACCTCCAGCCTTCTTCCATGCCCCACCTTCAGCAAAAGAAATGTTTTCTGTTCTCCTGAATTCTCTGTCTTCATTAAAGGCACCTAAAACTGGATTCATCTTTGATGCCTCCATTTCTTTTGGCACTTGTGCATAAGTGACCTGTTAGAATGTTAGGTAGAAATTGGAAAATGAGCAGTAGAGTCTGACTGAAGTGGGGAGTGTGTGAGTGGAAAGTCCAGTAAGATCTGTGAAGTTGGTGAAGGGTAGGTTAATATTAAAATCCAGTCAGTTGTTAGCTCCTGTTGATTCTACCTCCTTAAAATCTCCCACGTCTGGCATTTCTCCATTGCCACTACCATTGCCCTGATTCAAACCACCATTCCCTCCCTCTCTTCGAAACTATTGCCCTTGTTTTCTGTTTTCTCCCACCTCCAATCCACCTTAGATCCAGATAAAGCCTGGCTGAAACACAGGTCTGCTCATGGCATCTGAGCCTGCCTTGGATCAGCTGGTGAGAAGTAAATTCTCAAACTGTGAGAATGATTTTCCTAGAATATTAGAAAATTTAGAAAATCATGTCACTTGATCCAACAGATTTTCTCCTGCAGGAGTAGGAACTATGCAAGTAGCAATCCTATCTGTACCTTATAGGCCATAGGGTCCAGAACGTGAGGCGCAAACTCAGTTGCCTACAGGGGCCAGGCAGGGAATATAGGCAGGTACCTGGGGTAAGGGAGCCGGGGAGCTGAAGCAAACTGGAGCATTTCTCCCTGTGCAAAGAGTAGTTGCTGTCAACTGAGCACACTGTTACCTTGTGGTACTGTGGCCCCTATGTGGCCGGCTCTTCCCATTTTTCTCCAGAAGCCAGAACTTCCAGTTTAATATTATATCTCCTGGCTTTTAAATGTTAGAAACCAAATCAAAATTTTCACTAGCATAGTAATTACAAACAAATCATGCCCATGGGCTGATGTGTTCTGCGGCCTCCAGTTTGCAACCACTGGTCTAGGGAAGGTTGTTTTCTGCTCTGTGTACTCTGACTCCCTGGTTGAATTGTAAATACCCCAAGGCCTTGAATTTAAAAGTAGGTCCTTTCTCTTTCTGACTTACTTCACTCTGTATGACAGACTCTAGGTCTATCTACCTCATTACAAATAGCTCAATTTCATTTCTTTTTATGGCTGAGTAATATTCCATTGTATATGTGTGCCACATCTTCTTTATCCATTCATCTGATGATGGACACTTAGGTTGTTTCCATCTCCGGGCTATTGTAAATAGAGCTGCAATGAACATTTTGCTACATGACTCTTTGAATTATGGTTTTCTCAGGGTATATGCCCAGTTGTGGGATTGCTGCGTCACATGGTAGTTCTATTTGTAGTTTTTTAAGGAACCTTCATACTGTTCTCCATAGTGACTGTACCAATTCACATTCCCACCAGCAGTGCAAGAGTGTTCCCTTTTCTCCACACCCTTTCCAGCATTGATTGTTTCTAGATTTTTTGATGATGGCCATTCTGACTAGTGTGAGATGATATCTCATTGTAGTTTTGATTTGCATTTCTCTAATGATTAATGATGTTGAGCATTGAGGATATGGGGGGGGAAGGGTGAGCTGTAACAAAGCAAGAGAGAGGCATGGACATATATACACTACCAAACGTAAGGTAGATAGCTAGTGGGAAGCAGCCGCATAGCACAGGGAGATCAGCTTGGTGCTTTGTGACCGCCTGGAGGGGTGGGATAGGGAGGATGGGAGGGAGGGAGATGCAAGAGGGAAGAGATATGGGAACATATGTATATGTATAACTGATTCACTTTGTTATAAAGCAGAAACTGACACCACATATAATTCACTTTGTTATAAAGCAGAAACTAACACCACATATAATTATAAAGCAATTATACCCCAATAAAGATGTTAAAAAAAAAAAGTAGGTCCTGTAAATCCTAATGAAAAGTGCTCTCCAGCAATCTCTGAAATGAGCTTTATCCTGTTAAATAGAATGTGTGGCAGAAATGGAGACATTTCCTCAATGGTTATAGGGTAACTAGATGGACTGTGAAATTTTAATCAAGTAGAAATGCACGTGTACTTCACTGCACCAACAAGTTCTCACAGAGGCAAGTTTCTCTGATTCTAAACAACAACTGGAAAAGGGAAAGGAGAAAAAAATGGGACCTAACATTACTGAGTATCTAGTATATACAAAGCATGCTGTTAGGTATAATAAATATGGTGTTAACTCTTCCTACAACCTCGAAATGGAGTTGGGGGAGCAGTTACTTCCCCAGGGTACATTCTCCATAAAAGTAATAGGTTGACATGATATTAAAAGAATGATGAGAAGCTATTGGCTTTGCCGTTGAGATATGAGTGGTTAGACATGAGATATATCAGAAAGGTAATCTTGGGTGAAGTTTTCTTTTTTTCTTGGAAAAAAAATGAGAGTTCAAAGAAATGAAGTAACTCATCAGAGATGAAATAGCTAGCGAAGGTATAAACCAGGATTCAAACACAGTTCTATTTTAATGATAAAATTTGAGTCCTTTCCATTGCACTCCACTCCACCGTTTAATGAAAGGAGTTGAAAGTTGGGTGATGCTGTTCTGAAATCAGTGATCTGAATAATATTAAAAATGGAAAATCATGGAATCTTAGAGGCTTAACTCTAAGATACTATCTACTACCTTCTAAAACAGAGCAAATGGGGCAGTCACCCCAGAACTCTCAGTTTGGTGAACAGATAAACCAACTAAAATGTATACTTTTTGGAAACAGAAGTAGAAGTAGACCACACTCTAGCCTCCCTTGCAGATTGGCCAATGATTTTGACCAATGGAATTTGAGCTGAAGAAAAGTGTACCGTTTCTGGGCCCCAAAACTTAAAAGATGTGTCTGTGGTCCTTACATGTTCTTTTCCCCTTTATGTGAGCTAGATGTAAATGATGGCAACTAGGACATGGGAACTGATGGCCGAGCCACAGGGTGCAAAGGACCCAGGGCACTGAATTACCTCATGAAAGAAAGCCACTCACCAACCTGGCACACTCACATTGGCCTATATAAGAAATAAACTTCAGTTGTGCAGGAGACCCTTTGAGATCAATTTGTTACAACAAGTGATCTTACTCTAGTATAGAAATGAATACCATGAAGTGAGTATTGCCATATGCAAACCTAAAATATGTGGTTCTAAATTTGCAGTCAGGGAGCAAGGAAATAGATATTTCAGCCTGGAAAGCTGGAAACTTCTTCAGTGGCAGGACATGTGGTAATGGTTTTTCTTGCTTCATTAGACAAGATATTCAAGCAAAAATTGGCTAGTTTGAGATTAAAAATGGGAGGTAATATAGAGAATCCAGAAACTTGGGGCTTCACTGGGCTTGAAAAGCCAACTGCTTCTGAATCTAAACAATAAAGATAGACTCAAAAAAGCATTGAAAAATAATAGCTCACAGTTTTTGCAGTTATTCAGAGGGAGTCCCAACTTATGATTTTCCCTTCTTCTAGACGTCTGCCCCCATTTCTTTGGCACAGAGGGAGGATTAGATCCTTTAATAAATATTCATTTAGAATAGTCTAAGAAATGTGGAATTCCCATCATTGTTTCTGGACTTAGATGTCTAAATTACTTTCCATTGTTGTGGTAGATTTAACTGTCGTGCATTCAGACAGCGTGGTAGGCAGAATCATGGCCCTTACTGTTTCCGCATCTTAATCCCTGGAACCTGTGAATATGTTACCTTACATGGCAAAAGGGACCTTGCACATGTGAAGGGAAGGACCTTGAGATCTGGAGGTTATCTAGGTGGGCTTTAACTATAATAACAAGGATGCTTAAAAGAGTCATAGAAGATGCTATGACCAAAGCAAAGAGAGTCACAGAAAGATTTGAAAAGATGCTACAGAGTTGGCTTTGATGTTGGAGGAAGGGGCCATGAGCCGAGGAATGCAAGCAGCCTCTACAAGGTGGAAAAGGCAAGGAAACTGATTCCTAGTATCTCTGGAAGGAACACAGCTCTGCAACACCTTGACTTTAGCCTGGTGAGACCCATTTCATACTTACGATCTCCAGGACTGAAAATAATAAATGTGTGCTGGTTTAAGCCACTATGTTTGTGGCTATTTGTTATGGCAGCAATAGGAACAGATAGTTAAGTTGAAGATCATAGGTGTGGCAAGAAGAGAGCTTTTCACTGTCTTAATTAAATAGGCTCTGAGGGCATTAGCTGAACATTCGCTAGGAGCGGAAGGGAGGGACCAAGACCTTTAGGAGAGGGCACAGCAGTCCTGGACCCTTCATGCTCGGTCACAATGCTCTACAATTAGAGTATAAATCTCTTCCAGACAGAGACGAAGATCCTCAAAGTAGTCCAATTACAACGGAGAGAAAAGTTCAAAACCCAGACGGGCAGCATTGTGTAGTGGCTAAGAGCACATAGCCTTCAGATTTTCTGGGTTCAAGCTACTTTCTAAGCTGTGTCACTCTACGGATGCTTAACCTCTTCATGCCTCAGTTTTCCATCTGAAAAAAGAAGAATAACTGTAGTATCTTTGTAAAATGGTTGTGAGAGATAAATCACTTACATGTAAAACACTTAGAACAGTATCCGGCTCATGGTAGGGAGCGTAAGGGGGTACTACTACTTGCTACCTAGAGGGTGAATGAATAGCAGTGAGACTCATAGCTGGTTATTGGCACAGCCAGGGCTGGTATCCAGATGTCTTGTCTCCTGCTTCAGGGATTTTTTTTTTTTACCAGTAGATGGAGTGACCCCGTGAATAGCTGGGAGAGGAGAAGCAGTTAGCCACCTAGCGGTATGATGGGGCTGTGGCATCGGGGAGGAAGTGGAGTGATCTGGGTTAGCCTGCTCCCTGGGTTTCTTCATGAATCAATCAGGTTCTTTGGTTGCAACCACAGAAACTGCTTGGGCTGATTTAAGTGAACGGGAGCTGATTGGCAGGATTGGTGGTTGTAGGGGGGACTCTCACAATTGATGGGAAGGCTGAAGACCAGGGAAGCAAGAGCCCCAGCCATGGCCCTCCAGCAGGAAGGGCCAGGTTGGGGTGTGACCCCTAAATGAATCTGATTCTTTTGTCCTGGTCCCTTGCTGAAGATTCAGTGTCCTGGAAGAGAACATCTGGGACGAAGTGAGGGAGTGGCATGGACACATATACACTGCCAACTGTAAAAGAGAAAGCTAGTGGGAAGCGACCACATAGCACGGGGAGATCAGCTCGGTGCTTTGTGACCGCCTAGAGGGGTGGGATAGGGAGGGTGGGAGGGAGGGAGATGCAAGAGGGAGGAGATATGGGGATATACGTTTATGTATAGCTGATTCACTTTGTTATACGGTAGAAACTAACACACCATTGTAAAGCAACTACAGTAAAGATGTTTAAAAAAATAAATAAATAAAAATAAAAGCAAAACTGTTGACAGTGGTTCTTAATCTAATTTTTTCACTGTTCTCCATGAGTGAGTAAGTCAATTATGGTCTAGGTTAGAAAGCAGAATCCCTCTGATCCCTGCCATCATGGGGCTTACAGTTTAGTTGACTCACTTGGCGAGTCTGTTTTTCCAGTGCCTAGAACGTGAGATCATGAAATACACTACACTGGAAGCTGGGAGATGTGGGTTCTTTCCCAGTCGTCTGTAATTAGTGTGTGACCTCAGGCAAGTCATTTCACTTCCAAGATCCTATTGACTCAGGTTACCTGAAAAAGTATGTAAATTTTATGTGTAAGTTCATGGTCATATTTTCCAGAGGACAGTGTCCATAGCTTCATTAGCCTCTTGAAGATTCATTTGCAACTTGAAAGACTCTATAAGATCCTAGTGGTTAAAAGTTTTTCTCATCTATAAACCCTAGTTCTCTTCTGGAATGTTCCAGGACAAGAACAGTTTTCAGTCTGAGAGCTGGAAGGGAAGGTGAAATCATTTGATGGATCAACATCCTTTGCTAAACATGAAAACTAAGAGCCAGGTGGTTTATGAAAACAGAAGCAAATCAAAATATGAAGACGTGATTTAGCAGCAGGTTCCTCAGTTTCTGTTCCCTGAGGGCGTTTCCATACTCTTGTCTTTGTTTTTCAGATGCCTTCTGGGGATCCCCTCAATCTTTCTGAAAGGGTCAGACTTGGTTCTCTCCTGAAGCAGATAAGGGTAAAGAGGTGGCCGTTCCTTAATGGCTCCTCTGGACGCTCTTGGCCTTCCCTGATAGGAACCCCAACCGCCAAAGCAGAGGGAGGCGCTATGGCGGCAAGCTAAATGAATTGTAAACGCCAGTCACCTGCTTGTTCTGGGGCTGTGTAAACGGCAGTCGAGCATAATGGTGCAGATCGCTGCATGTGCCATTTGTAAAAGGAGGGAGCTGCCTCAGTCAGCTTTCTTTTTAGCTCGGTGATTACAGCTGAGCCCACAGACAAGTAACTCAGATTCTTTTCGATAAGGTACTATGGGCTTTTAATTGACTCTTACATTTCTAACTGCTTTTTGACCTCCATGTGATAGCTGTTAGAGGATCAGCATTCTAGGAAATGTGTCATTAACTAAATCCCTTTCTGCTGCCTGTTTATTCTTACCCAGAAATTAAATAACTTCTGATATCCTATGAAGACTTTTCCTCCTTTGTTCAAGATGTGAACTCCCAACATCACTGAGTGAGTTAAAGAGGAGATTCTGCTCCCTTTTCAGTGGTCATCTAACATAGGATTGTATACTGAAGGGGCTCAGGGCACTGGTTTGAGCAGGTCAACAACAGTTGTGGGGGGTGTGGTCTGTGGAGTGACTCTGCCCACTTTAGCGACAAGGAACCTGCAGCTCTGTGAAGTAAGGCCACTTGTCAAGTTCGCAGTGATGAGAAGAGATGGACATCCTGGGTCTTGGGTTTTCTGGTTTAGTGTGTGTTCCTTTTGTCACAGCATGGCCCCAAGTATCACTCTCAGCCTCACTCATTTGCCCAGCAGTCTACCCCATCACCACCCTTTCCTCCTAAGAGGTTTGAAATGTGGATCTTTAGAAGTGACTTACACATCGGACCCTAACGGTTGCATCATGGTCTTTACAAGGCCACTGTTAAGTGCAAGTTGTAGCTGAAGAGAGAAAGACAGTGTATGAGGGGGCTGCTGGGTTCTTGTGAGTGTGTACACGAGAGCGGGGCGGTGAGGAAGACAGGCTGAATCCTGTTTGAGAGAGAGGCATCTCTGAGCATCGGAGGGCAGGCCATCAAAATGTCTCCAGGTGGGCATAAGAGGGTGGTATTCCAGGCAAGTGAGAGCTCAGTCCCCGGGTGGGAGAGGATTCAGTCCTTGCATGTGTGTTAGGGGCAGTTTTCCATGGGTGTAAGAGGGCTGTGTCCCCATGTGTGAAAGGGCTTTGTCCTCGTGAGGTAGGAGGACAAAGGGTCCCCAGGAGAGAGAGGATTGAATTCTTGTGTGTGTAGCAGGGTTGGTTTCTGCAGCTGTCAGAGGGTCATGGCTCTGTGTGAGAGAGAGAACCAGGCCCCATTGGGCATGAGATGGCGGAGACCCAATTATGAAAGACTGGGCCCCATTTATGAGGGAGTGCTATGGTTATCTACTGTTGCATACCAAACTTCTTAAAACTTAATATCATAAAACTATGACCCTTTTATTATCTCTCCAGCTCTGTGAGTCAGAAATCTGCACAGGACAGAGGTGCATGGCTCCTCTCTGCACAGCATGACTGTGGCCTCAGCTGGGATGGATCAGATAACTGTAGATGGCGAGAATGGCTCGCCTGGGGCCCTCTCAATTCTGGCTCTTCCTTGCTCCTTTAGATCGCATTTGCTGAGGCTGGAATGTGCACAGGGGCTTCTTCACTCTCAGGTTTGGCCCCTTGCTCAGATAGCTGGAACAATTGAAGCTGGTCAGTCATCTTTTCTAGTGGCTAGTTTGAGCTTCTTACGGGGCTGCTGGCTTCCCACAGAGCCAGTGCTCCAAGAGACAGGAGATGGAAGCTGTGTTTCTCATACAGAAAATGGCTCAGTGTCACGTCTGTCGTATTCTGTTGGCCAAAGCAGTCATAGCGTCTGCTCAGATTCAAGGGGAGGGAACAACCCATCTTTCAATGGGAGGAATGTCAGAAAATGTGTGGCCATCTTCAGTCTGCGGTAATGATGCATGAATCTCTCTGTGCCTAACAGGGCTGGGTCCTCAGGTATTTGAGAAGACAGGATCTGTGTGTGTGGAGAGGAAGGGATCCCTGTTGGGTAGACTCCAGAGAGAGGTGACCATTGTGGGTATGTGCTGGCGGTAGGAGAATCTGATGGAACAGGGAGGTTTCTGAGTGGGACTGAATGAATGCTGTGCTTCTGCACTCGGTACATTGCTGGCTGCACCCGTCACCTCTGGTATCACTGGGTGGCAGACGGATGCTCTGAAGGGTGCTAAGCCAGGCAGGTCCTGCTGTGGATCTCAGACTGAGAATTGCCAAGTGGCAGATCTTCCCTAGCTTCCACTCTGGGCCAACTCCCCTGGCCTCACACGTTTGTTTCCAGGTTGGCAAGTAGCAAACATTTCTGCACCATGCATTGTGTCTCTGTGAGGAGTTTGGCCAACTGTAAAGTTAGAGGGAACGGTCCTCAAGACTGCCCTCACCTCTGACACCAGCTACAAGTTCAAGGGGCTCCCCAGACCACCCTCAGCTTCGATACTTCACTAGAAGGACTCACAGAACTCACTGAAAGCTCTTATACTCATGGTTTTGGTTTATTACAGGGAAAACATACAGGTTAAAAGCAGCCAAGGGATGAAGCACATAGGGCAGAGACAAGGAAGTGCCGAGTACGGAGCTTCCACAGTTCTCTCCTTGTGGAGTCAGACAGTGTCGCGTCCCTGGCACCAATGTGTGACAATACACACAAAGTACTGCCAACCAGGAAAGCTCAGCCAAGCCATTATGGTCAGAGGTTTTATTGGGGCTCCATTACATTGGCATGATTGATTAATTTCCCATGTGGTTGATCTCAGTTTCCAGGCCAACTAATGCTGTGTGACTCAAAGCCTCCACCCTAAATCACACTGATGGTCTTTTCAAAGTGGCCAGCCCCTAGCCTTATTCATATTGTTAATAATTTGGCCAGCTTAAGGACCACAACTGGACAAAGATTATCTCACAGGAGCCGAGGGCACAGGCCAGACCTCTCTTTCAGTAAGGTTAAATTCTTCACTACACAGTCTCATGTAGAGAAGGCAGCTAGCAGTGTGGATAGGTTTCCCTCATGTGAACACTCCAAGTGGCATCCAAGAATTAGGATGACATGTTTCTTTACAGTATATGAATTCAGGCAACTTTAATGTTTCTGCTTCCAAATTGTAAAATGTTTCAGCTTTTCTTTTTTTCTTCCCCCAGTGTTCTCTGTAGCCCCCCACCCCTGGAACGCTGGGTACCACCTTCCCTTTGTTAGAAGCATTAAGAAAATAAATGGGATGGGCAGTGCCTCAGCTTCTCTCTGTCACAGATTTCCCTTGTTTCCTTTATCTTCTATATTCCCTCCTTCCCAACTCAGAAATGGGAGTGTTCGCCTGTGCCAGTCCCTCCATCCTGGAAATGCCACCTCCCACCCACTCATCTGGATTCTTGATCCTCAGTCACTCCTGTTCTCAGTTTCACTTTCTCCTACTTCAGTGGAACATGCGCACACCTACCAGCTCCCCTTTAGCCACCATTTTCTGTATATTGGTACCTTCCATTTTTAAACTAAGCCATTTCTTACATTTCCTTTTTTTTTTTCTAATTTTCTCCACTGAAGAGTCATAATGACTGCAATGGGCATTTATGTGGTGCTGTGTAGTTTACCAAACAGTATTGCATACCATCGTAGGATCCCTTGTTTTCATGTACCTAATAGCTGTTTCCCTTTCTTTAAGTAACAATACCCCAATTTTATTTTTTGTTTTTTTGGGGGTTTTTTTTGTGGTACGCAGGCCTCTTACTGCTGTGGCCTCTCACGTTGCAGAGCACAGGCTCCGGACGCGCAGGCCCAGCGGCCATGGCCCACTGACCCAGCCGCTCCGTGTTATGCGGGACCCTCCTGGTCTGGGGCACGAACCCGCGTCCCCTGCATCAGCAGGCGGACTCTCAACCACTGCGCCACCAGGGAAGCCCAATACCCCAATTTTGAAGAACAATATCTTCCCCATTTGGGACTAACAATCTTGTTGGAACTGTCAGTCAAGATGCCCACCCTGTTCTTGCCAAGGGGTTGTTGTGTGATCCCGGCCAGTCAGTCAGGTGCTCCCTCCCTAGAACAGGAATCTTAGCTGAGTAATACGAGACTGAAAGTGGATAGCATAATTCATCCCTGTGAATGGTGGAACAGGTGGACCATTAGATTCTGCTACCTGCATCCTCTCACTCTGCCTTCGTTCCTGCCCTTTCCTGAGACCTAGTTCTTCATCTTTTCTCAAATTGTGTGAGTTACCCCATATTCTTTTGATAAATGTTTCCTTTTCCCCTGAGTTAGCCTGTCAATTTCTGTTGCTAGCAACCAAAGAACCCCAATGGAACTTTTTATTTGACCTTCCGTTAATCTTGTAAAGTACCGGAAGGAGGAAAATTAATATTTACTGAATAAATTTTCTAGTTTAGCTATAAGTAGTTTAAATACACAAAGGTTATGCACCTTGTCCAAAGTTCCATAGGGTTTTATCACTTGCAAATTTCTTGAGACATCTATATTTGCTGACTCCACTTTTAGTTCCTGAACCCTAGTAATTTGGTTTCTCTATCTTGCTCTCTTCTAAGATCCCAAGATATTAGTCAATGGTCAACATCATAATAGACTTCTACTAAACTCTAGAATTACTGTACCGAGCCTCTGAGCCCAGCAGCCTTTGTTTCACATGCAATACTAGAAGAAGGACATTTATACATTCTGTCTATTTACATGCCCTACCTTGGCAACTCCTTTTTGCTTTCATGCCATAGACCTAAACGGTTAATTTAATAGTTAATATTCTATGATTTTCTTCATGTTTCAGAACTTTACTTCAAAATCCAAGTGGTTACTGAATTCAACTGTGTATAGTCATGATAAACTGTTGATAAAGGCTTTATTGTTTTATTTTCCATCAATATTTTTTCTTATCAGTAAAATATGAAAGTTAAAAGTGATGGCAATTTCAAAATGAAGAGCTATGGGGAAATTTAAGATACCATAAAATGATCAAAGAGAAAAATAAATGTCCAGTATATTATTTTGAAAAAACAAAATAAAGAGATGATTTTGAAAATACTTGACTGTTGCACTGATGGGTTTCAGAGCTATTGCTGCTCTGGTGTCATGGGGGTAAGCAGGCCTAAAGGAGTCCTATTTTCACTCACAGAAGTTGTAAATAAGATTTCTGATCATTCATCGAAAGCTGATAAGAAGGGAAGTTTAGCATTTGGGGAATATAGAGAACAAGGCTAGGAAGTTGTTTTTGAAAAGATCTATCTTTTGGGGAAAATTTGTGGCTGTTATCAGAAATCTAGCTCCATCTGGTTGGTGTTGGGAGGGGTAATAACAAACTTCATTCTGAACCTTTGGGACACTTGGAAACTGCCCTGAATTTTCCAGTATGCATCCCTAGCTGAACAAGCAGAAAAACAAATGCAGCCAGATCTTCTGACTTCATTTGTACACATGCTAAGAAGGCAAACATACAGTAGCTCAGAGGCAATTAGGGCTGTGGTGCAGAGCACCATTATTTTAAAACTTACCCTTTAGCAGAGTTGTGACAAGATAATGAATGTGCATTTGCTAGTGTGAGAGTGGAGCAACTTAGAAGGGAGGAAAGTCTTCATGCACCATCAGATCCAGAGACCTTTTAGCGTGAAAGGGCTCTTTATTAGTGCTTCCAGGAACCCCTCACAGATGATAGAAAGACTATCAGACTATTCCTCCAGGAAAAGCTATCCCTAGAGCAACTGTGCCATGCCCGGCCTTTGCTCTCACCTCACCCCACCCAGCTAGTCCTACTGACACTTTCCACTTTTCTCCATTATAAAAAGGACCCGTCAGCAGTCAGCTGCCTCAGCTCATGAGCGTTTAGGGGCCACAAACTGTCCCATCCACATTCTTTCTCCCACCCTCTGTATTCTTTACGATACTCTTGGTTCCCACTGCTTTCCTCTGTGGAGAGGTCCGGCGCAAACCTAAGCCTCTTTTTCTCTGTCTCTTGGGTCTCTGATATTCCTTAGCCTCCTTCCAAAGAACTTGTCTCCAAGGCAGAATTGTTGACCAATGGGCTGGAAACTACTCAATTCCTAACAATCCTCACTTTGCAAAGGGGAATTCTCTTTCCTCCAACTTATTTGTGGAAGTTTCCTGGATTAACCCAACACTGTCCCTGTCTATAGTGGGCTGTGTAGTGGTCCACAAAAGATATGTTCATGTCCTAACTCTAGGAACCTGAGAATGTGACCTTATTTGGAAAAAGAGTCTTTACGGATGTAATTAAGAATCTGAATCTTTTAACGTGAGATTATTCTGGATTAGGGAGGTCCCTAAAGCCAATGGCAGAGGTCCTTATAAAGTAGATAGGAGAAAGAACACAGAGAGGAGACCATGTGAAGGATCTCAGGGGCCTGCGGGGTACGGCAGCTTGAAGCAGGATCTTAGTTCCTTGGCAGGGAATCAAACCTGTGCCACGGTCGTGAGAGTGCCGAATCCTAACCACTAGACCGTGAGGGCTAGCAGCCTTGGAACAGGACCTTGATCCTTGTCTTCTTTGAGGAAAGAATTCAGCAAAGAGATGGAGGGTAGTGAAGTGGATAAAGTGTTTATTAGAAGCAGAGTACATGTGAAAAGGACACACGAGTGGGCTCAGAGAGAGAGAGAGAGTTGAGCTATTGGGGTGGCTTCAATTGCTTATATGGGGGTGGTTTTCTAGGTTACCTCTGGGCAATCATCTTGCTTATTGTCCATATCTGGTCTGATTCAGGGACCTTCCCAATGTGTGTGTGCACCCTTTAGCCAGGATGGATTCCGGAATGAGGGTTCCTGGGAGGTTGGCAGGACATATTATGAGCTGGCACCCCTGCCCTTCCCTGACCCCTGAGGATATTTTCTGCACATGTGTGGTCTGAGAGATCTCCTCAATCCCAAGAAAAATGTGGCCTCCTTATCTTTTACTGAAGCAGAGCTCTGCTCCTGCCATTATCTTTATCTCGAAGTAACAGGAGATAAACTCCAGCTTCCCAGCCTGGGGCCCAACTATCTTCTGTCTCATGAAGACCGGAAGATTGGAGTTGTTACCAAAGCAAACTTGGGTCCACACGCAGTAAAGCCAATCTACCTACATGGGGTTGTGATGAAGGAAAGTGCAGCATTTTTTGTAGGTGCCAGACACGGGGGCCGGGACAGCTAGTGCACAAAAAACCTGAACTCTACGATGGGTTTCAGCAAAGCACTTTTTTTCTTTCTTTTTTTTTTTTTAGACAAATTAAGCCCACTGGATTAACTTTATTTATTTTTGGCTGCGTTGGGTCTTCATTGCTGCATGTGGGCTTTCTCTAGTTGCAGCAAGCAGGGGCTCATCTTTGTTGGGGTGTGCAGGCTTCTCACTGTGGTGACTTCTCTTTGTTGCAGAGCATGGGCTCTAGGAGCCCGGGCTTCAGTAGTTGTGGCTCACAGGCTCTAGAGCACAGGCTCAGTAGTTGTGGCACATGGGCTTAGTTGCCCTGCCGGCAAGGTGAGGGAGGGGAGTCCCAGGGTATGTGATCAGCTTTTGCACAACTCTCTGATTGGTTGATGGTAAGGTAACAGGGCGGAGTTACAGGCGTTAACATTTTCATTCCTTAGACACCAGTAGGTCTCAGGGCTATGTGCTCATGGTCATCAAGTAGTTAATTTCTTCCATTTGGTGGGAGTTTTAGTATCTGTAAAACAGCACAGGAAATGTGCATCAGATACTATTATCTAGGTACTTCAGAGAGGAGCCAAAGCAGAGGATACGGGGGAGGGGTCTGTCCCGGGGAGGCCCCATAAGGTCCTGCTTGGTTACAGAGTTATGCAGACAGAAACCAAGGAATGCCTAGAGCCATCAGAAGTTGGAAGAGACAAGGAAGAATTCTCCTCTAGAGCCTCGGGAGGGAGTGTGATCCTGCCGATACCTTGACATTGGCCTTCTGGTCTCCAGGACTGTGAAAGAATAAGTTTCTGTTGTTTTAAGCCACCAAGTTTGTGATAATTCATTATGGCAGCCCTCGGAAACTAATGAACTATCTTTGCTTTAGCCAGGGATGGGCTTGGATGAAACTGCTCCATGCTAACCTGAATTTGTACTATAAAAGCTGGAGGGGGGATGTCTTGGCAGTGATGATAAAACATCACACAAGTGAAGACTAGTGAATTCCCACTCTGATGATGAGAGAATAAATCTACCTCCCCCCGGGAAGTTTATATTCTAGTTGTCAGCACAATGCATAAACATTAAAAAAAAAAAAAAAAGGGTTATGCTATTACGTCATGAGTTATCTTACCTGTAAAGACGGACACCTGTAAAGATGGACACAAGGCACACCAAAATAAATGGACAAAGCTAAGGAGAAGGGAGGCCAGAGCTCAGAGGAAGGAGTGGTTGAGTGAGCTGGAGAGACCATGGCCTTGTAGAAGCTGTGCCTGACCAGGCGTGGGCCTGTGAGTGTCGTCGTGCAGACAATAAGGGGCGCATAGTCTGCAGGGAACTTAAAAAAGTAATAAAAAGCACTAAAAGTCAGTCTGCTTTTTATTATCACCATAGGCCAACAATTAGAAATGATTTTGTCAGTGACAAAATGCTCCTCCCCACAAATCTTTCATTACGATGTTTTAAACAATTGCTGAAATGCCGATGAGTTTTAATACTATATACGTAAGTTTCACATGAGCACATTTTTATTACTTGGCCTTTCATAAACATTGTATATACGTAGAGTTAATTCAAGTTATGCAGTTGACCTTTGATGGCTTGATGGGCAGAGTCAACAACACGTGCTTGTTTTGAGAGTCAGTGTATAGGGTTAGGAATTGTTTGAGGTTACTTTAGAACAGTTCATGTCTTCAGCACCTGGAGCTACATATTCCTGTATGTAAGTAGTAGATTCATAAAAAGCAATGATGATGCATGGATCTAAAAACCAAGAAATAACTGGAGTTACTTTAATTGTCACTCTGTGCAAATACTTTGAAATTTTATTTGTGACTGAGTTTAAAACAGTGAAACAGAGTGGAGTTCATATTACAAGATGTACCATTTTTGTGGGGTAAATACAAATTTTGTTTCGTACGTGAAGTATTTTACTGAATTTAAATATCTTTAAAATTGAATTATTTTAAAATTGTTAATTGTTTAAAAAGTACAGAGCAAGAAACTATTATTTTTGCTGATTAGCGAAATTTTTTTCTGAAAACAAATTTTATTATATTGGGTGAGGCATTAAAAAATCCACCCTGGGTGTCAAATGTATGAGTTATGCCATTGTGTGGATGAGAAAGGGCAGATGCAGAATTTGAGGAATGGTGGCTTTTAAGTTCACTCCTCCAAATTTAAATCCTTTGCTTACAATTACCCTGGCCAATTTGAACAGTATTTATGAAAAATTTTAAAGCAAAGAAGGAGGCTACGTAGATAATTAGGGTGACCATATGTCCTGGTTTTCTTAGGACACCTCCAGTATAAGCCTGTTGCCCAGCATCATAGTTAATGGAGCCCGTCCCTCCCACTCGCCGGTGTGTCCCATTGGTCATCCTTTAGGTGAGGGGCAAGTTGTGCCCACACAGAAAAAAGTTTAGAATCGAAAATATTGTTGGTAGTTCGAAATAAATGGACATTAAGGGTCGTCTATTGGTAAGAGGGGCAATCAACAACTTTACTGTCAATTGTGAGTTATAAATGTCGAATAGCCAGGGAATAGTGAAGGGAGATTACGAATCCATTTAAATGGCAATAAATCGCAACTCTTTTCGTTGGTTGAGTAGGCAAATGAGTTTAGAAGGAAAGCACTGGTGTGGATCATCAAGTTTCTATTTCTTTGCTAAACAGTTTTAGAAGGAATGCTAGAGTGGTGACACACAATCTAGACAGGAGAGAGGTTTTAGAGTGTGATTTGAAAATTATCGGAGCTGTAGTGAAACCAGGCAGCATGGAAGGGAAGACAGTGGAGAGAGCTGAAGTAAGCAGAGAAGTTCTTATGGTGGACTGCATGGGTAAAGGCAGCTGGGGTTCAGTAGAAGAGCGTCTGACTGTGGAGAGAATAAATTAGGTTTAAAATAAAAACTATAATCTGAATTAGTTAGCAGGTAAGACTGGGATGATATAAGCCAGGAGAGAATGTCTTCCCCAGGGTAGTTGTGAGTGAAACCCAGCATAACTGTGCATGTTCCCCCATGTTTCTTTGTCTTAGTGCATGCTCTTCCTTGGATTAAGAACAACCATTCCCATCTCTTCCACTGAACAAATTCTGAGCTGTCCTTTAAAAGGCAGTGTAGTATGGTGGTTTTAAGCATTAACTTTGGAAGCAGAGAACCAGCATTATCACTTTCTAGCTGTGTGATCCTAGGTAAGTCAGCCTCTGTACCTCTTTCTCATCTGTAAAATGTGGGTATTGATAGTACTTACCCTGTGGGGTTTTGGGGACAATGAAATGACTGAAATGTTTAGTACTGGAACCTGGCCCCTGAGAAGCACTACGTGAATGTTAGCTATTATTATTTAAAATTCAGCTCGTGGAATCAGTTCCTCTTGAAAGTACTTCCTAACTCCACTTCCAGGCTGTCACAGGGAACCTCCCATAAGACCCTGTACACAGCCAGTCCTGTGCTGTAAGCATTTATTTTATTTTCCAACTCAGTTTAAACTCCTTCCACCAAATATTAGGTCTTATACATTTTTACATCCCACCGCCTAGCAGAATTCTTCATAATAGTAGTTGTTCGATAAATATTTATTGACTGGATCAAATGAATGCTGGCAATTCACCTCTGCAAATCTCAAGTCTTTGAAAGGGATTTCTCAGGGAGTTAGAAGTTTCTTAGGGAGAAACTGTGCCTACTTTAGTGGCAGAGGGCTCTGGAAAGAATTTAATCTTCAACCACTGAAAGCTGGCATTAGCCCACAGTGCACCATTAGACCAGACACATAAACCTCGCTGTTGCCACAAAAAGCCTCCCACCTGTGGAAACCAGTTTTCCTGTCTAATCTTCTTGATCCTTTTTAGCCTTTTATTGGAAACTCCTAACTTGGCTTCTGTGACCCCATTTTCTCCTCCTGTTTTACTGGCTGGGGATCTTCCATCTATTCTGTGGGCGTCTCTTCAACTCATTCTTTAAGTGTTCATGTTCCTGAGAGCCATCTTTGTTCTTTAATTCTCACTTGACACACTTTTCCTGGGGAATCCCATCCTTCCTATTACTACCTGCAGATTCCCAAATGTCTGTCTTTATCCTTGACCGTTCCTTCAGTTGCAGACCTGCCTTCTGGGCATATCCACCTAGACCTTAAACTCAGCATGACCAAAACACAAAACTGGACCTATCATCACCTCTGTCCCCACCCCAGCCTGTTTTTTCACTTTTTCTCTTTGTCCATTCTTATTAATGACACCTGTTAATGGAGTAAAAATCTTGCGAATTATTATAGGCAACTCTCTCTCTTTCTTTGATTTGCTCCGGGGCTAGTGCTAGCTGTTTGGCCTCCTAGAAATCTCTTAGCTGCATCCCACCTTCCCTAGATCCTCACCACCATTAACCTAGTTCAACCCTAACATATCTTGCTTGAACTATTCCAAGATCTTAGGGTCTTCACAGGATTCACTGGTTCTGCATGATTCTTAGCTTAGTTTCTTGGCTTGATGTTTCTAACCAAATGCGTGTTTCAAATTCAGGCCTCTCAGCTGCATAGCACGGGCTTTAGGTCCCCATCTGTCAATGATGTCTCAATTTCTCCATGTGGCCAAGGGCTGGCAGTGATCTCCCTTTACTCATTCACATACATCATAACTTCTTTCTGGCTCCCAGCCCTATAGAAGAGACCCTTTCCACCTTATCAGCAGGTACTGGGCATTCACAAACATAAAAACCTACCTGTGAGGTAGGCACTAACCCAGTTTCTCTGTGAGCAGCACGATTTAAACTCTGGCTTATCGCTATGGCTTTTGTTTCTTTCTCTGTTTCTAGCAGCTGGAGCTTTTCGTTTCTTAGTTTTGAGCTTGGCTATGAATCTACAATTTTTTTTGAAAGTTTATCCAGCAAGTCCATGTGTTTGGAGTTGGAGGGGGTATTGCTACCCCTTCTCAGCTTGTCGCACTGAAGGGAAGTCAACTGTTAAAAGATAATTTCAAAACAAGTTAAAATAACCCTCATATCAATCTACAAATGAACATGTTAAAGATTTTATTTAACTCATTAATGACAAGACCAGCAAAGATGTTACACCGACTCAAGAAGTTGAAACACAGACCCATTATAGATCAGGAATTTTGAAAAATGATAATGCAAATGGAGGTAAACCTAACTTCTTCTATAGTGCAGAGAGAGGTCAATTAAACTCTCCTGGACAGGAGAGTTTGCCTGTCTGCGGGCAAGGATTATTTTGCATTGTTATCTGTTATCTACAATTTTGCAGAGTTGTGAAATAGCTAAAAGGCAACGAACAGCTAGAACAGGTGACCCAGAGGATGTGCTGGATTTAGATAATGCATAGTTTTCCACTGAAGCACAATTTTTCCCTACAGTATGCTGTAATTATTTGTTTTGTGTTTGTTTCTAGTTTCCCCAGGAATAGGGGTTGGGTTCAAGTTATTGTTACACATCTAGGGCCTAGAACATCTTACGTTACTTGGAAACGACTCACTAACTACAGATGGAATGAAAAATGTGTTTCATATAGAAACTGAAGGATTTTCTCCCCTCCCTTAAAGAGGGAGAAATTTTGAGAGAGAAAGAAAGAAAGAAAAAATATATTAATATTTATATTTCTGTCATATATATGACTCAGAAAAGGAACTGAGAAGCCTGTGTCCTCCACCCCACTTGCTCTCTCCATAAGTCCAGGCATTCAGGGCACCTTCATCACTTGGTGTCCTGTGTCAGCAATGTATCACACTGTTTCAGGTGAACATCAAATAAAAGATCCTTTTTTTTAAGTTGTCTGTCAACCAGGTCTAATTTCTTAAGGCATATTTGCCAAAGTATCTTCCTTTTGATGAATAATGCTAGTTCTCCTCCTGGAATACATGTAAAGAAAGTTCTTAATTACTTTCTTTTCAGATACTTCTGCATCCGAATTGCTTGATGGCTGCTGCCCTTTAGGTCCTGCCTTATCAGGGGGATCTTAGGGGCCTTGCCAGCAACACCATCAGTCAGGTAATTTGCATGAATAGTTCTTTAATAAACAGCCAGCCCCCTTGTCACTGTTCCCTGCAGGATCCTCATTAGTCAGTAACCTAATTCAAGCTTGAAAGATTTCCATTATGGTGCCCTTTGTTTCCTGCCATTGCCTAATTTTCTGTTCAGCAGGACATTTTTTCTGCAGCCTGTGACTTGTTTCTTGACTGACATACATGAATATTTTTTCTTCAAAATAAATGAGCGCATAAATGTACACAGTCCATTTCCCATTAATGGTGCTCAGTTAGGCAATACAATAAAATGTCAGAGGGGTGTTATAAAAACAACCCCTGAAGTTATCTTTAAAAACAAAATAAAGTGACTTGAAAAAATAGAAGTCACTAACTTGGCTGTGAGTTTATGTGAAGGTAAATAGACAATCCAAACAGCAAAATCATTTTAATCATTGAAATAATAGTTCCCATTTTACCAATCTAAGAACTCGATTATCTCTCCCTTTTTTGCCCAACAAATTTAGTTAGAAATAGTAATCTAAACTGGAATAGATCACCTGATAGAGAAGTTTGGGATATTTCAAAACTCTTTAAAATCTTACAGAGAGTGCTAAGCCAGTAATTTTCATCCCTGGCTGCATATTACCATCACCTAGGAAGGCTTCAAAACATGCCAGTGAACTGGTTCCATCCATAGATATTGTTTTAATTGGTTTGAGATGAGACCTGGGATAGGTAATTTTCAAAAGCTCCCTAGGTAATTCTAATGTCCAACCAGTGTCGAAAACCTCTAGAAATTTTGCTCAGTTGAACTAACACTGAATTGTGCTTTTCTTATTATCGGATGACTGAGTTGTCATCTAGATTTCAAGGTGGTCTGTCAAGACGTTTTTCTTTAGAAAAATAAAATGATGTCTTTTGTGTCTGCTGAGCATTTCTGGCATGGTTGGCTGGATTTCATCCTGGTGGCCTAAAACTTTGCGAGATGTATAATTTCTGTCATGTAAGAAGCAGGAGCATGAATTCTCACTCAATCTCTATTATGTAGGAACAATGATCTTGAATTTGCGTATTATACTAAAAGGAGGATTCAACTTGCGGCGTCCCAGTAAATCGAGCGAGAGTTACTTTTAATCCAAGATACTCTCCTTCCCATACACATCCTGTCCCCCCTGCAGGAAACACCCTTCTGCTTAATTCCCACTGCCCAGAGCACTCTTGTCCTTTTGTTTTTTATGCCTTTTCCACAACAGAGCCTCTTCCCTTAATTCCTCCATTTACCTGGCCAACTCCTTCTGCTTTTCAGGTCTCAGCTGAGGGATTACTTTCCTTAAGTAGCTTTTCTTAACTGCCCTTTCACCCTAGGTTCTGCATCCCCCTACGTGTTCCCAGAGCCTGTCCACTGAAGCATTCACCCTGAATCACACTGCCCTCTTTTCTTACCAGAATCTCCTTCTAGAAAACTTGACGACAAGGGCTGCGTTCTCTTTACTATTGCAGCATTGGTAGTAGTTGCTGTTGTAAGTACTTTATGTAATCTATCCACATAAGTCTCATAAACAACCCTATATGGTAGTTATTGCCATTATTCCCATTTTAAACATGATGAAGCAAAAAGTTAATTAACTTTTTTGACTACTGCTGTGAAGATAATACTGTGAATATTCAAGTTCACACAGCTAGCAAGAAGAGTGGCTGGGATTTGAACCCAGGTAATCTGGATTCTGAGTTCTTAATGAATATGCTGAATAAACAAGTATAGCTGCACAAGTACAGAGTTATAGATGCCTAGGGGCACGGTGACTATGGCTCCCACTTAGGTGTGCTCTAAATGGTTATGCTGAATTATTGAGATAGTACTAATCTCATTTTCCTGAAAGAGAAATTGTGTGTGTGTTTGTGTGTGTGTGTGTGTGTGTGTGTGTGTGTGAGAGAGAGAGAGAGAGAGAGAGAGAGAGAGGGAGGGGGAGAAAAACAGGAGGTGAGAGGGAGAGAGAGATAACGTATTATCAGAAGTTTAAACACACAAGAAAGAGGCAAGATTATGACAAGTCAGTCAATGACGTGTTTGGGATGGGCCCAGCAGTCAAGTCAGAAACGTAAATATGCAGTACCGTGTCAAAAAGCGTTTTGAATCTCTCGTCTTTGTCTTTTGTATAAGAAGAGAGGGCAAGAAGTAGTGTCAGAATCTACCTGTAGCTTAACTGGACCATTTAAAACTCCCTAGGTGACCTAGCATGGGGAAAAGAATTTGAGAGTTCATAAGTCTCAGAATTGTTTATATTGTCAGTGGGGTAGATAAAAAGCAGACATAATTCTCTATTTCGAAACCTATTCAGGGGCTGTATGTATTGAACCTTTTTATTGGTTTTCTATTTCTGCTGTAATGAATAATTATAAACTTAGTAGCTTAAAACAACACAAATTTATTATCTTACAGACCTGATGGTCAGAATGTTTCAGGAAAAATGAGGCATGAGAGGAGGGTCGTGTCCCAGGTCTTGAGTGAGTCCCTGGGACAGGCTGCCAAGCGAGAGTCCTTGGCTTCATGCAGGAAAGAATTCAAGAGCGAGCCATAGTAAAGTGAAAGCAGGTTTATTTAGAAAGATGCACACTCCATAGACAGAATGAGGTGCATCTCAAAAAGTGAGAGTGGCCCCCAAATATGGGGTATTTAGTTTTTATGGGCTGGGTAATTTCTTAGGCTAATGAGTGGGAGGAGTATTCCAACTATTTTGGGGAGGGGGTGGAGATTTCTAGGAATTGGGTCACTGCCCACTTTTTGGCCTTTTATGGTTGGCCCTGGCACCTTTGGGTGTGTCATTTAGCATATGCTAATGAATTACAATGAGCACATAACGAGGCTCAAGGTCCACTGGAAGTCGAATCGTCTGCCATCTTGGACCTAGTTGGTTCTAACCAGTTTATGTCGTGTCCTCAATGGCTATGTCATTCTTTGAAAGGTCGTGCCCTGCCCCCTTCCTGTCTCAAGAAATAAGTGGGTTTCACTGGGCTAAAATCAAGTGTCTGGAAGCCTGCCTTCCTTTTGGAGACTCTAGAGGAGAGTGTGTCCCCACCTTCTAGAAATCGCCTATATCCCTTGGCTCCTGGCCCCTTCCTCTGTCTTCAATGCCAGCAGCATAGCATCTCTCTCTCTTACTCTGACTCTCCTGCCTGCCTCCTGTAAGGACCCGTGTGATTACATTAGTCCACCTGGACAATCTAAGATAATCTCCCCATCTCAAGATCCTTTTAATCACATCTGTACTGTCCCTTTTGCCATGTAAGGGGACATTCACAGGTACCAGGAACATCATTTGGGGTGGGAGGCATCATTCTGTCTACTACAACTGTTAGTAATCTCTAAGAAAAACATGTGTAGCCGAAGGACACCCTCATATGTTGTGTCTGGTTAAGGACATTGTAGAAAATAAAACCAAAGACTCAGATTATTTTTCTTCAAACTTAGAATTTAAAAAGAAACTGATATTTATAAGAATTGTGTTACAGGAAGGACAGATGGAAGTCTTCCTCAATCAGAAGCTTGGACCTACCGTATCTCAGTTCCATACACATCAGACTTACTGGCCTCCTATACATGAGAATAGACTAGGACCCCCCTCTGAGCAGTGACCCATGGTCAGAAAAGAGGACCACCTCTTGACATGCAAGAGAGACAAGACCATCTCATGCTTAGCAGAGGAGGTAAATTTGTAGTCATCAATTGGCAGACTGCAAAAAGGTTATTTGAGGACTTCCATGGTGGTCCAGTGGGTAAGACTATGCACTCCCAATGCAGGGAGCCTGGGTTCGATCCCTGGTCAGGGAACTAGATCCCGCATGCATGCTGAAACTAAAGAGTTCACATGCCGCAACTAAGAAGTCCACATGCCACAACTAAGGATCCCGCCTGCCACAATGAAGATCCTGCATGCCACAACTAAGACCCAGTGCAGCCAAAATAAATAAATAATTTTTTAAAGGTTATTTGAAAAAGAGCCAATTCCAGATCTTTTAAAAGGATCACAATGTTTTTCCAATACAGCATTAAGGTTCTCTCCTTTGCTAGAGACTTTAATATTTTTCTTCTACCTGTATTGACTTGTATCCCTGTCATAATGATATGGGAGGGCTGGTCTCATTAGGATATACATGTAAACTGACTTACATTTCTATATTTGAGAAGTGACTTCTGGTCTAAGCTAAAAAGACTTCTTTATAACTTCCACTTCACATCCAAGTCTGAAATATTCTCCTGTTTCAGTCCCACTGGATGAGGCCCTGGATGAGTGAAAGAGAAAGCCTAGTTAAATGGGATGCTTTCTTCTGCACTCAGCAGTGTCCCTGGAGAAGTTTGACAGGTTTCTCTTTGCCCTTTATGTTTTTTGAATTTTTTCTCTGTTGAGGCATGAACAAAACCTAATGGACAAGCAGTGAGTCTACAACAGATCTGTTTCCATTCTTCCTATATCTCAGATTTCCATGTCATGTGCTCCCTGATATTTCCTTTTGCACTCTCACATTGTCAGACTTTAAAAGGCAGCCTCTGCAACAGGTTAAAAATGAGAGTAAGGTTATGGGACTGAGGTCAATGCACAGCTCTCCATGGTCTCTGTTTTGGTCTGAATTTTGCACCACTGCCACCACCACCCCCCCAAAACAATTCCTGTGTTGAAATCCTAACCCCCAAGGTGACTGTGTTTGGAGCTAGGACCTTTAAAGAAGTAATTAAGGTTAAATGAGGTCATTAGAGTGGGAGCCCTAATTCCAATAGGACTGGTGTCCTTATAAAAAGAGAAAGAAACACCAGGGAAGTGTACACACAGAGAAAAGTACATGTGAGGACACAGCAAGAGGAGAAGCCTCAGGAGAAACCAACCCTGTTGGGACCTTGATCTTGAACTTGAGAAAATTAATTTTTGTTGGTTGTACCATCCAATCTACAGTATTTTGCCTTGGCTGCCCCAGAAAACAAATACACTGTCTTCTTTCTAGTCATGGGGACTGGAAACACTTCAGATGGTGTTGGATGGTGGCTGCTCCATTGGCTTGGGTCCCAACCTCAGCACAACAAAGACACAGCGGCCCAACAGTAGATCTGTGATGAACATGGAACATGGGCAAAAACCCTAACTTTGTGGTTTTAGGACATTAAGATTTGGGGGCTGCTGACTATAGTGGCTGTTATTTTCATCTTCAACATTGGAAAATGAAGCTGAGAGTTCTGATGACTTGGCCAAGTTCTTCTGTGTCCTGAACTAAAGCTTCCATTTCCGTACCAGACTCCTTCCCCACCAGTTGTCATTTACATGTTTGGTTTGTAGGGGAGGGAAAAAAAATATTTTCCCTCTGATCATCTTAGATTCTCAGGCTTGGGCCTTGTATATTAGACTGACAAAAGACAGATTAACAAGAGAAAAACAAACAAGTTGATTAACATGTGCATTGCATATACACATGGGAGCAGTCAGTGATGAGTAACTCAAAGGGTTACTTGGGCTTCATAGCATCTTAACAAAAGAACAATAAATTTTTAGAGAAGAGACAAGATGGAGGAAAAGAACCTTGAGTTTCTAGGGCAGCAAATGGTGTGAAAGTAGTAAATGTACAAGGGAACTAATGGTAGATGAGTGTTAGTTTCAGCAAGATGTGTACTGTAGATTCCTCTGATGGTCTCTGGGCTGATAAGGGTCTTGAATTGTCTCTGGGCATTAACTTCTGTCCTTCCTGGTGGAGAGGGGAGGGGAGGTACCGTTACAAATTTATGTCTTGCTTTAAGGCAAGCAGGAAAGGTCAGAGAGCTTTTCTTGTATCTGCTGCTTGTCAACTTTCAGCTCAATAATCAAAATGCCGAAGTGGCATATTTTGGGGTAGCATATTGTGCTACCCTTCAGGTTCTTTCAGAATTCGAGAAACCTAATGATATGAAGAAAAAATCTGTTACGGAGAGAATAACAGGTTGCCAACATTTGAAAGGTAATTTAGAATAAGACAGCAGAGAGCAGGTAAATTAGGAAGTCAGAAACAACACCACCACCTGGTTTTTGTTTTTTTTCAAATTTCAAACAGAAAGTAACATTATTTTTGGTCTTGGAGTTAGAACAGGCCTGAATTCAAATGCCTACTCTTCTGTGTAATCTTAGACAAGTACTTAACCTTTCAGAGTATTAGTTTCTTCCTCTTTAAAATGATGATGATTGAAATAGTCTCATAGGCTTTTGTGGGAGAATTTAGTTATATCATAAATGTAAGGTCCCTGATGTGGAATAGATGCTCCATAATTTCCAGGCCCCTTTCCCGAGTACCACAGATGCTTAACAAGAGACCTTCAAGGGTTACGTAATGCTTTTCTGAAAAGTTGTTCTTAAAATGGTCTGAGTCGCAGCCCTAGAATTCTGAAGGAAAAAGCCTGAAGGTGATTGTACCTGAGAGTTTTTCTACAGAGAGTGAAGTCATTATAAATTACAGCAATTTTTTCTAAATAGAGACAAACACTAGGGCTTTAAAAGGCACATAATGTTCTGCTCCCAGACTTCATGGAGATATGAATATAGAATGCCTGTCAGCTTTCTACTTGGTCCAGATTCTTCCAAATGGCAAAAGCCCTGCTGTCTCAGTCCCTTAAGCCAGAACAAAGTAGCTTTTAACAGAAGTTTCTACCCCATCCACTAGAGCCAGCCTCTCTGCCAGGGAGGTGACAGAGCCCAAGAAAAAATTAAAAATAAAGAAATAATTTCTTTATTGTTGTTTCATGAATGGAATATGAAACTAGAAGACACACGAGTGAATAAGCACACAGATAGTGCCTTAAGAGAAAGAAAAAGTGGAAAAGAAAAAAATGCTGAAAATCAAAAAGAAATGGAGGAGAAAGAAAGATTTGAGAGAATATGACAGATACTCAAGACATTCAAGAAAGATCCAACATACTCAATCCCTAAAGAAGAAAATCAAGCAAGGGAACCAAACAATAAAATTATAATTCATCAGGAAAACTTCCCTGAAATACAAATAATTTGAAACTATATGTTGAAAGAGGACCCTGTGTACATGAAGTTAGCACTCTATAATGACAAATACCAAGACATATTCTAGTAAACTTTTTTAACTAAAAGGAAAAAGAAAAATAGCCATTGGATATCTAGGCAAGAAGAACATATGATTTACAAGGGAAAAAATTTAGGTTATCCTTATATTTTTCATTAGGTCCAAAGAAAATGGAGTAACATATTTAAGAGGCTCAAGTAAAGAAAATGTATGCCAAAGATTTTACATATTTGAAAGAAATCTTCCAAATATAAAGGGAACTGTAGGGGAGGAAAGACTTCCCTCTACCCTCCAAGTTTAATAGCTGGGGCTTGAAATAAACTGACAACAGGTAGATTAACAGGAGAAAAGTAACTAATACAATAAATAAGAATTTATTAAATTTTAATATTACATGCAGAGGGGCATCACAGGAAAAAATAAGCAAGTACTCAAAAAGGCAGTGAGTTTTAAGAGTTTACCATCATAATAGGGGAAGGGGAGGGGAGATGTAGGCAACTTACTGGAGAGCAAATGAGTTTTAGGGAAGATGAATGGGCCTTTAGAAGAACAGGTGGGCGAGATGATAGTTTGTGACAAAGTTTGAAGGTGGTGTGGACATCTCGTCTTCTCTCCTGTAATGAGTCAGTCTTCCCAGGTTGATAAAATTCCCAGAGATGGGATTTGGGACAATTGGGTTCCTTTTGGAGTATTTGTCTTTAGGCAGATAAGGGGAGTTCAGAGAAAGCCTCTCCCTACTTTTGGTATTTTTCAAGTGACTTCAGCTCAAAATAATCAATATAAAAAAGCAGCACATTTTGAGGTGGCATGTTCTGAAATTCTTCTGTACAAACTCTTATAGACATATAAGAACTTAGGGAATTTTTTCCTAAGAGGAATTTACTAGAGAAAAATCTTCAGACAACCAAACTGATTAGAGAGACATGAGCTGATAGAGTGGTGGTATGCATTAAACATATACTTACTGAAAAATTAAGGTAAAAATAAGGATGAAAAAAGAGAGAATATAGTATACAATGGCTGTATGCAACAATGTAGAGATAATAAAACTATTAAAAGAAAGAGATGGGGGGGACCTTGAAGATGGCGGAAGAGTAAGACGCGGAGATCGCCTTCCTCACCACGGATACACCAGAAATACATCCACACGTGGAACAACTCCTACAGAACTCCTACTGAAGGCTGGCAGAAGACCTCAGACCTCCCAAAAGGCAAGAAACTCCCCACGTAACTGGGTAGGGCAAAAGAAAAAACAGAGACAAAAGAATAAGGACGGCACCTGCACCAGTGGGAGGGAGCTGTGAAGGAGGAAAAGTTTCCACACACTAGGAAGCCCCTTCGCGGGCGGAGACTGCGGGAGGCAGAGGGGGGAGTTTCGGGACCGCGGAGTAGTGCACAGCGACGGGTGCGGAGGGCAAAGCGGGGAGATTCCTGCACAGACGATCGGTGCCGACCAGCACTCACCAACCCGAGAGGCTTGCTGCTCACCCACCGGGGCGGGCGGGGCTGCGAGCTGAGGCTCGGGTTTTGGTTTTGGACGGAGCTCAGGGAGAGGACTGGGGTTGGCGGCTTGAACATAGCCTGAAGGGGTTAGTGCACCACGACTAGCGGGGAGGGAGCTCGGGGAAAAGCCTGCACCGGCCGAAGAGGCAAGAGACTTTTTCTTCCCTCTTTGTCTCCTGGTGCGCGAGGAGAGGGGTTTAAGAGCGCTGCTTAAAGGAACTCCAGAGACGGGCGCGAGCCGCGGCTAAAAGCGCGAACTCCAGAGACGGGCGCGAGCCGCGGCTGAGGGCGCGAGCCCCCGAGACGGGCGCGAGCCGCGGCTGAAAGCGCAAACCCCAGAGACGGGCGCGAGCCGCGGCTAAAACCGCGGACCCCAGAGACGGGCGGGAGACGCTAGGGCTGCTGCTGCCGCCACCAAGGGGCCTGTGTGCGAGCACAGGTCACTCTCCACACCCCTCTTCCGCGGAGCCTGTGCAGCCTGCCACTGCCAGGTTCCCGGGATCCAGGGACAACTTCCCCGGGACAGCGCACGGCGGGCCTCAGGCTGGTGCAACGTCACGCCGGCCTCTGCCGCAACGTCACGCTGCCTCTGCCGCCGCAGGCCGGCCCCGCACGCAGTGCCCCTCCTTCCGCCATCCCCCAACCCCCGGCCTGAGTGAGCCGGAGGCCCCGAATCAGCGGCTCCTTTAACCCCGTCCTGTCTGAGCGAAAAAACAGACGCCCTCCAGCGACCTACACGCAGAGGCAGGGCCAAATCCAAAGCTGAGCTCCTGTGAGCTGTGAAAACAAAGAAGAGAAAGGGAAATCTCTCCCAGCAGCCACAGAAGCAGCGGATTAAAGCTCCACAATCAACTTGATATACCCTGCATCTGTGGAATACCTGAATAGACAAGGAATGATCCCAAATTGAAGAGGTGGAATTTAGGAGCGAAATCTATGATTTTTTTCCCTTTTTGTGAAGGTGTACGTGTATGCTCCTGTGTGACATCTAGTCTGTATACTCTAGCTTCCACCATTTGTCCTAGGGCTCTATCCGTCCATGACTTTTTTTTAAAAAATTCTTTTTCTTAATAATTAAGTTTAATTGTAATAACTTTATTATACTTTACCTTCGTTCTTTCTTTCTTTCCTTCCTTCCCTCCCTCTTTTAGACAAAGAATCACCCCAAATTGAGGAGGTGGTCTCAGGGAGCAGGATTTATGATTTTTCCCCCTTTACCTCTTTTTGTGAAGGTGTATGTGTATGCTTCTGTGTAAGATTTTCTCTGTATAGCTTTGCTTCCAACATTTGTCCTAAGGTTCTATCCGTCCCTTTTTTTCTCTAAATATTTTTTAATTCAATAACTATATTATACTTTATTTTATTTTTACTGTATCATCTTTCTTTCTGTCTTTTTTCCTTCTTTCACTCCTTCCTTCCTTCCTCCCTCCCTCCCTCCCTCCCTCCTTTCTTTCCTTCTTTGCTTCTTTCTTCCTTCCTTCCTTTCCTCCTTTCCTTCTTTCTTTCCTCATACTTCTACTAATTCTCTCTACTTTTTCTCCCTTTTATTCTGAGCCGTGTGGATGAAAAGCTCTTGGTGCTCCAGCCAGGAGTCAGGGCTCTGCCTCTGAGGTAGGAGAGCCAAATTCAGGTCACTGGTCAACAAGAGACCTCCCAGCTCCACATAATATTAAACACCGGAAATCTCCCAGAGACCTCCATCTTAACACCAGCACCCAGCTTCACTCAACGACCAGCAAGCCACAGTGCTGGACAACCTATGCCAAACAACTAGCAAAACAGGAACACAACCCCACCCATTAGCAGAGAGGCTGCCTAAAATCATAATAAGGCCACAGACACCCCAAAACACACCACCAGACGTGAACCTGCCCACTAGAGAGACAAGATCCAGCCTCATCCAGCACAACACAGGCACTAGTCCCCTCCACCAGGAAGCCTACACAACCCACTGAAACAACCTTAGCCACTGGAGACAGACATCAAAAACAACGGGAAATACGAACCTGCAGCCTGCAAAAAGGAGACCCCAAACACAGTAAGATAAGCAAAATGAGAAGACAGAAAAACACACAGCAGATGAAGGAGCAAGATAAAAACCCACCAGACCTAACAAATGAAGAGGAAATAGGCAATCTACCTGAAAAAGAATTCAGAATAATGGTAGTAAGGATGATCCGAAATCTTGGAAGTAGAATGGACAAAATGCAAGAAACAGTTAACAAGGACCTACAAGAACTAAAGATGAAACAAGCAACAATGAACAATGCAATAAATGAAATTAAAATCACTCTAGATAGGATCAATAGCAGAATAACTGAGGCAGAAGAACGGATAAGTGACCTGGAAGATAAAGTAGTGGAAATAACTACTGCAGAGCAGAATAAAGAAAAAAGAATGAAAAGAACTGAGGACAGTCTCAGAGACCTCTGGGACAACATGAAACGCACCAACATTCGAATTATAGGGGTTCCAGAAGAAGAAGAAAGAAAGAAAGGGACTCAGAAAATATTTGAAGAGATTATAGTTGAAAACTTCCCTAATATGGGAAAGGAAATAGTTAATCAAGTCCAGGAAGCACAGAGGGTCCCATACAGGATAAATACAAGGAGAAACACGCCAAGACACATATTAATCAAACTGTCAAAAATTAAATACAAAGAAAGCATATTAAAAGCAGCAAGGGAAAAACAACAAATAACACACAAGGGAATCCCCATAAGGTTAACAGCTGATCTCTCAGCAGAAACCCTACAAGCCAGAAGGGAGTGGCAGGACATACTGAAAGTGATGAAGGAGAACAGCCTGAAACCAAGACTACTCTACCCAGCAAGGATCTCATTCACATTTGATGGAGAAATTAAAACCTTTACAGACAAGCAAAAGCTGAGAGAGTTCAGCACCACCAAACCAGCCTTACAACAAATGCTAAAGGAACTTCTCTAGACACGAAACACAAGAGAAGGAAATGACCTATAGTAGCGAACCCAAAACAATATATAAAATGGAAATAGGAACATACATATCAATAATTACCTTAAATGTAAATGGACTAAATGCTCCCACCAAAAGACACAAATTGGCTGAATGGATACAAAAACAAGACCCTTATGTATGCTGTCTACAAGAGACCCACTTCAGAACTAGAGACACATTCAGACTGAAAGTAAGGGGATGGAAAAAGATATTCCATGCAAATGGAAACCAAAAGAAAGCTGGAGTAGCAATTCTCATATCAGACAAAATAGACTTTAAAATAAGGACTATTAAAAGGGACAAAGAAGGACACTACATAATGATCAAGGGATCGATCCAAGAAGAAGATATAACAATTGTAAATATTTATGCACCCAACATAGGAGCACCTCAATACATAAGGCAAATACTAACAACCATAAAAGGGGAGATCAACAGTAACACATTCATAGTAGGGGACTTTAACACCCCACTTTCACCCATGGACAGATCATCCAAAATGAAAATAAATAAGGAAACACAAGCTTTAAATGATACATTAAACAAGATGGACTTAATTGATATTTATAGGACACTCCATCCAAAAACAACAGAATACACATTTTTCTCAAGTGCTCATGGAACATTCTCCAGGATAGATCATATCTTGGGTCACAAATCAAGCCTTGGTAAATTTAAGAAAACTGAAATTGTATCAAGTATCTTTTCCGACCACAACGCCATGAGACTAGATATCAATTACAGGAAAAGATCTGTAAAAAATACAAACACATGGAGGCTAAACAATACACTACTTAATAATGAAGTGATCACTGAAGAAATCAAAGAGGAAATAAAAAAATACCTAGAAACAAATGACAATGGAGACACAACGACCCAAAACCTATGGGATGCAGCAAAAGCAGTTCTAAGGGGGAAGTTTATAGCAATACAAGCCCACCTTAAGAAGCAGGAAACATCTCGAATAAACAACCTAACCTTGCACCTCAAGCAATTAGAGAAAGAAGAACAAAAAAACCCCAAAGGTAGCAGAAGGAAAGAAATCATAAAAATCAGATCAGAAATAAATGAAAAAGAAATGAAGGAAACAATAGCAAAGATCAATAAAACTAAAAGCTGGTTCTTTGAGAAGATAAACAAAATAGATAAACCACTAGCCAGACTCATCAAGAAAAAAAGGGAGAAGACTCAAATTAATAGAATTAGAAATGAAAAAGGAGAAGTAACAACTGACACTGCAGAAATAAAAAAAATCATGAGAGATTACTACAAGCAACTCTATGCCAATAAAATGGACAATCTGGAAGAAATGGACAAATTCTTAGAAATGCACAACCTGCCAAGACTGAATCAGGAAGAAATAGAAAATATGAACAGACCAATCACAAGCACTGAAATTGAAACTGTGATTAAAAACCTTCCAACAAACAAAAGCCCAGGACCAGATGGCTTCACAGGTGAATTCTATCAAACGTTTAGAGAAGAGCTAACACCTATCCTTCTCAAACTCTTCCAAAATATAGCAGAGGGAGGAACACTCCCAAATTCCTTCTACGAAGCCACCATAACCTTGATACCAAAACCAGACAAGGATGTCACAAAGAAAGAAAACTACAGGCCAATATCACTGATGAACATAGATGCAAAAATCCTCAACAAAATACTAGCAAACAGAATCCAACAGCACATTAAAAGGATCATACACCATGATCAAGTGGGGTTTATTCCAGGAATGCAAGGATTCTTCAATATACGCAAATCTATCAATATGATAAACTATATTAACAAATTGAAGGAGAAAAACCATATGATCATCTCAATAGATGCAGAGAAAGCTTTCGACAAAATTCAACACCCATTTATGATAAAAACCCTCCAGAAAGTAGGCATAGAGGGAACTTTCCTAAACATAATAAAAGCCATATATGACAAGCCCACAGCAAACATCATCCTCAATGGTGAAAAACTGAAAGCATTTCCACTAAGATCAGGAACAAGACAAGGTTGCCCACTCTCACCACTCTTATTCAACATAGTTTTGGAAGTTTTAGCCACAGCAATCAGAGAAGAAAAGGAAATAAAAGGAATCCAAATCGGAAAAGAAGAAGTAAAGCTGTCACTGTTTGCAGATGACATGATACTATACATAGAGAATCCTAAAGATGCTACCAGAAAACTACTAGAGCTAATCAATGAATTTGGTAAAGTAGCAGGATACAAAATTAATGCACAGAAATCTCTGGCATTCCTATATACTAATGATGAAAAATCTGAAAGTGAAATCAAGAAAACACTCCCATTTACCATTGCAACAAAAAGAATAAAATATCTAGGAATAAACCTACCTAAGGATACGAAAGACCTGTATGCAGAAAATTATAAGACACTGATGAAAGAAATTAAAGATGATACAAATAGATGGAGAGATATACCATGTTCTTGGATGGGAAGAATCAACATTGTGAAAATGACTCTACTACCCAAAGCAATCTACAGATTCAATGCAATCCCTATCAAACTACCACTGGCATTTTTCACAGAACTAGAACAAAAAATTTCGCAATTTGTATGGAAACACAAAAGACCCCGAATAGCCAAAGCAATCTTTAGAACGAAAAAAGGAGCTGGAGGAATAAGGCTCCCTGACTTCAGACTATATTACAAAGCAACAGTAATCAAGACAGTATGGTACTGGCACAAAAACAGAAAGATAGATCAGTGGAACAGGATAGAAAGCCCAGAGATAAACCCACGCACATATGGACACCTTGTCTTTGATAAAGGAGGCAGGAATGTACAGTGGAGAAAGGACAGCCTCTTCAATAAATGGTGCTGGGAAAACTGGACAGGTACATGTAAAAGTATGAGATTAGATCACTCCCTAACACCATACACAAAAATAAGCTCAAAATGGATTAAAGACCTAAATGTAAGGCCAGAAACTATCAAACTCTTAGAAGAAAACATAGGAAGAACACTCTATGACATAAATCACAGCAAGATCCTTTCTGACCCACCTCCTAGAGTAATGGAAATAAAAACAAAAATAAACAAATGGGACCTAATGAAACTTCAAAGCTTTTGCACAGCAAAGGAAACCATAACCAAGACCAAAAGACAACCCTCAGAATGGGAGAAAACATTTGCAAATGAAGCAACTGACAAAGGATTAATCTCCAAAATTTACAAGCAGCTCATGCAGCTCAATTACAAAAAAACAAACAACCCCATCCAAAAATGGGCAGAAGACCTAAATAGACATTTCTCCAAAGAAGATATACAGAATGCCAACAAACACATGAAAGAATGCTCAACATCATTAATCATTAGAGAAATGCAAATCAAAACTACAATGAGATATCATCTCACACCAGTCAGAATGGCCATCATCAAAAAATCAAGAAACAATAAATGCTGGAGAGGGTGTGGAGAAAAGGGGACACTCTTGCACTGCTGGTGGGAATGTGAATTGGTTCAGCCACTGTGGAGAACAGTATGGAGGTTCCTTAAAAAACTACAAATAGAATTACCATATGACCCAGCAATCCCACTACTGGGCATATACCCTGAGAAAACCAAAATTCAAAGAGAGTCATGTACCAAAATGTTCATTGCAGCTCTATTTACAATAGCCAGGACATGGAAACAACCTAAGCGCCCATCATCGGATGAATGGATAAAGAAGATGTGGCACATATACACAATGGAATATTACTCAGCCTTAAAAAGAAATGAAATTGAGCTATTTGTAATGAGATGGATAGACCTAGAATCTGTCATACAGAGTGAAGTAAGTCAGAAAGAAAAAGACAAATACCGTATGCTAACACATATATATGGAATTTAAGGGAAAAAAATGTCATGAAAAACCTAGGGGTAAGATAGGAATAAAGACGCAGACCTACTGGAGAACGGACTTAAGGATATGGGGAGGGGGAAGGGTGAGTTTTGACAGGGCGAGAGAGAGTCATGGACATATACACACTAACAAACGTAGTAAGGTAGATAGCTGGGGGGAAGCAGCCGCAAGGCACAGGGATATTAGCTCGGTGCTTTGTGACAGCCTGGAAGGGTGGGATGGGGAGAGTGGGAGGGAGGGAGACGCAAGAGGGAAGTCATATGGGAACATATGTATATGTATAGCTGATTCACTTTGTTGTAAAGCAGAAACTAACACACCATTGTAAAGCAATTATACCCCAATAAAGATGTTTAAAAAAAAAAAAAAAGAAAGAGATGGATAAAAAAATGAGGATAACATATGTAAAAAATTTAACTTTTAGATAATCATCATGGGTGGTAGCAGTATTAGTAATGTTACATGTGTTAAGTTCTTATGTGTATAATGTAATTATAGAATGAGTAATTATGCAGTATCCTAATTCTATATCCTCCTGTGTCCTTGAGAACCAGGCTTTGGTGTGGGAGATGGAGTTACAGACATTTATTAAAGAGGTTAAGTTAAAACTCTGCAGTCCTGAAATTGAATTGGAGATCTCAGTATGAGCGCATGAGGTATTTTATTATATATCCTAGCTCTGTCTACTGGAAAGTTCTTAAAATAATGACCAGTGCAGTGATAATGAGCATTCCTGCTGCCCATGTGATGATACTGAAATACCATTTCCTACTATAAGAAACCAGGGCTTCTTGAGGAATTGACTGATTCCTGGTTTGTGACAGGAAATGTATAAGTCTGGATTATTTTGTGAGAGCAAATAGCCAGGAAGCTATCAGAGACTATAAGGGCCGTATCAGAAAGACTCAGGAGCCAATTTGAAGGGGTTCCCACTGCTCCAAAATGGAATAATTTGAGTTTTAATAATAATAAAAACAATAAGCATTAAAATACCTAGTATTTAATAATAAGGAAAAAACCCATCAAATTTGTTTACATTCATGAATTCCTAGTGATGTTAAAAAAATAATTGGCCACCTTTGCATGATGACAGAGAACCACTTCATCTTGAAAACTGCTAAAGGAAAATAATCAAGATTTATCCTGCCTCTTCTATATCAGTTTACTAGTGGGTAAGCAAATAGTAAATAAAGGAAATTTTCTTTATAAAATTATTTCATATAATAAATACAGTAAAATTATATAATTAACACACAATCATTTTGCAACTCACTCCCCTAAATTAATGGATGTACGCTAAGCACTGAGCTTCAGTGGTTGCTCTTGTCGGAGATATAGAGACCATCAGACCCTTATGAGCCTCCTGATGAAAGGGCACACCACCACCTAACTCTTTGCCAAAGGGATCAAACTAAAATATGATCAAGCCTCTGGATCCAGCTGCATGCACAAATTCATCATGAACATATAATTCAGTAAAATCCAGACTAGGAAACTCTACAGTTCAACTTGCCTGGGTTTTTCAACAAACATATTTTTAGAAAAAGAAAGAGATGGAGGGGGAATCTGTAAATTAAAAAAGAAAAAATTCAAGTACATATCAGTTTTTTTTAAAATGGGAAAAATAAAATATTGGCAAGGATACAGAGAAATAGGCTAACTCCTGTACCACTGGTGGGAATGTAAAATGGTACAGTCACTCTAGACAGCAGTTCAACAATTTCTTCTAAAATTAAAAATGCACAACCATATGACCCAGAAATTACATTCTTTGACATTTATCCCAGAGAAATAAAAAGTTATGTTTATACAAATAAACATGAATGTACATAACAGCTTTATTCATCATAATAGCCAGAAATTGGAAACAACCTAAATGTTCTCCAGTGAGTGACTGTTTAAACAAACTGTGATGCATCCGTACTGTGGAATACTACTCAGCAATAAGAAGGAACGATACTATTAATACACACAGCAACGTGAGTAGACCTCAAGGAAATTGTGATAAATACTCTCAAAAAGTTACATGATTTTTGGATCCATTTGGGAGGATTCTTGGAAGGAATTATGGAAATGGAAAACAGATTACTAGTTGGCAGAGGTAGGCTTTGGGAGAGGAAGAGGTCGTTGTGGCTATAAAGGGGTAGCATAAGAGAGCTTTGAGGTGATATAGCAGTTCTGTATCTTGATTGTGGTGCTTGTTGCACAAAGCTACATACGTGGTAAATATTGCATAGTGCTATAAACATATGCACACACAAATGAGTGAATATATAATTGATTAAATTCAAATAAGCTCTGTGAGTTGTATCAATGTCAATTTCATGGTGCTCATACTGTACAATAGTTATTCAAGATGCTAATATTGGAGGGAAAAGAGTGAAGGGCTTGGGACTTGCCTGGTGGCATGGTGGTTAAGAATCCGCCTGCCAATGCAGGGGACACGGGTTCGAGCCCTGGGCAGGGAACATCCCACATGCCGCAGAGCAGCTAAGCCCATGCACCACAACTACTGAGCCTGCACTCTAGAGCCCGCGAGCCACAACTACTGAAGCTTGCGTACCTAGAGCCCATGCTCTGCAACAAGAGAAGCCACCGCAATGAGAAAATCGCGTGCTGCAACGAAGACCCAACACAACCAAAAATAAATATTTTTAAAAAAGAGTGAAGGGCGCATGGAACCACCCTGCACATTTTTTGCAGCTTCCTAAGACTCTATAATTATTTCTCAAAAAAGTTTTAAAAATGGACAAGCTTAGACAATAGTAGTTAAGAATGCACAGTTGGGGCTTCTCTGGTGGCGCAGTGGTTGGGAGTCCGCCTGCCGATGCAGGGGACGCAGGTTTGTGCCCCGGTCCGGGAGGATCCCACGTGCCACGGAGCAGCTGGGCCCGTGAGCCATGGCCGCTGGGCCTGTGCGTCCGGAGCCTGTGCTCCATGGCGGGAGAGGCCGCAACAGTGAGAGGCCCGCGTACCACAAAAAAAAAAAAAAAAAAAAATGCACAATTGGGTGAGAAAACTCTAGCAAAATGTAAGGAGGTGGTTCCTGTACAAGCTGTGGTAAAAGTGGTTCTGGAGGGAGTTTGGGAGGGAGTTGTAATCAGGATGGGCACGGGAAGGGGCTTCTGACCCGTCTGCAGAAGTTCTATTTCTTGACTTAGGAGATGGTGATAGGAATTTACGTAATAATAATTCACCAAACTCTATATTTTTTGTGAAAGTGTTGTGTGTGTGGTATGTATGTACATGTATGTGTACATTCTCTGGACGTGCTTTTGTTTGTGGAGCAGGGGAGGAGGTGAACAGGGACCATTTAAGCACACACAGTAGATTGCTTTCAGCTAATACTAGACAGCTACTGAAATCGGAAGTCTTAATGAACTGTCATAACGTTCTTGGGTTTATGTCTTTGCATTAACAGGGAAAAACTCCAAATGATCTAGGTTTAAGTAATGGGATGCATTCTGAATTGTTAAAATTAGACTATTTTGGTAGCAATGAACATAGACAATACGATGCTTCACTTTGAGAATGCATGTTTTTAAAGATATCAGGAAATCCATAATTTTGGTGTGGTGCATTATAATCTAATGAATTTGCAATTATCATAAATTATTAAGCCACCACAAAATTGTAGCTAATTGGATTCCAAGGCCTATTTAAGTTATAAGCACTTACACTGATATTTTTGAGACCTTCTTACAGAGTGAGCATCTTTATTATTTTGTGTGCAGAATCAGGGTTGGGGGTGGAAAAGCAGCACTTTTCCTTAAAGGGAAGGTCCCAGAATGCATTTGCCCTGCTCACCTTGCATTTTGGGTAAATGCTAGGGTGTATGATAATGGCCTTTAAATGTGACATTGTGGGTTCCTTGGCTGTCTCCCCACCTTAGCACTTCAAAGCTGCTTGATTGCAGAGAATGACCAAGTCCAGAGCGGACTCTAAACCCATTCGAACTGGATGGAACCTATTGTGTGCATCGGGTTTTCCTCAAAGATTCTGGCTGGGAGCATTCCTCAGAGAAGATTCTGCCAGACTTCCACATGGCAAAGGAGAAACAGTTACCCAAAGAGTATGGTGTAAATGTTTTAGCAAAGAAGGAATGCATTTTCAGAAGAGCTTTGGAAGTTACAAAGCAGGTGTGTATGAAGTCCAGGAACACAGTCATTGGAGAATTTAGGATGAAATCCTCAGTTTGAAGATTTTACAGATATTGAGAGTGACGATTTCATGTTGAATAGGGAGAGCTGAGTGATAGTCAGTTAAGGCAATTTAACGTGAAGAGGGAGAAGAGAGATGAGCAGTCTGGTCACCAGGCTGGGGATGGGAGCTTCAGTGAGCTGTACAGGGGAGTAATAGCACTCATGGGTTTAGCAATCCCGACGCATTCCATATGTGTTCCAATCATTTATTTGTATCTTTTTCTTTTCTTTATTTTTTCTTTTCTGTTCCAATAAGTTCTTATTCTCTCTCCTCTCTTCTTCCTCATCTTTCACCTTTAGAAAACCACTCATTTTTGCCCCTGTGTATTTCCTCTTGGTTTTTACATGACAGTGTCACTATGTCTTGAGTACATAGAGATTACATGTCTAAAAGATGGAATAGTAGTTTTAATAACAGACAGCTCAGCTGAAGTTTAATTTCCTCTTTGGGATGTTGGGGTTCTTTCCGAACATTCTGCTATAGCTGTTTGAAGGAAAAATATCAATTATGACCCACCTCAGATTAGAATAAATTACTCATCAAGTTGTTCACCTACTTGTTATGAAGCAATCTGGGCAATCACTAAAATCATGAAATGTAATGGTTTAAATATAATGAGGAATTTTCATGTATGAACAGAATAAAGTCATCTCATTGGGAATTTCTTTTAGTTTTGAAAAGTGATGCTCTGTTTACTTGTCTTTCTGTGATATTTGCCCTTCCACATGGGTTTCTCTATGCAAGAAAATTAACACTTGATTTAGAATGGATAACCTTCAGAAGGAAGCTTTATTCTTCTGCATGATCTGCCTTTGGTGTTACTAGACTCAATTGTTAGTAGGTTATAAGGTGCAAGGAGTAACTAGGCATTCTTACTTGTAATGGTGTCATGGCTCATCACATGACAAAGCAGATTTGGACACACTGTCTTCTGTTCTCCTGTCTGTCTGCCTCCCTTGTCTCTATCCCCCTCAATCAATGTCATTCTTATGGAATAAGCCCCTCATCTGTACCTTAGCACTTTGGTGCCATGTCCGTCACCCTTTGCACATTCTGCACGCAGGCACACCATTCTAGTCGGCCAGTAGGGGCAAGTGCCCCACCATGAGCACATGGACGACCCACTTGTCGCCTTTTCTTGGCCCTCTTAGGATACCATCGTTCAGGCTCTATCATCACACACACAAGAGTCAGGCTTATTTGACTGATCTACATTCTGTCCTGAATGTCAAAATGTTTAAAACAGTTTTTGAATAAAAACAGTCTTAGACAACTCCTTGACTACTTAAAACTCATCTTTCCTCCCCTGGTTATTTTGGGCCTTTCAAGGGGCAGGGGGACGGGGCTTTATCTGCTTGTTTTCTCCCCAGCCCCCATTGTATCCTCATGCCTAGCATAGTGCCTAACACTTATGATTATATTTTTATTAAATAATGAGTGAAACCATGAATAAATGACGAAAGGAAAGCTAGCTGACTTGGGGCGCCTCTTCTTCAGGTTCGTTCTCAAGTTCTGTTTTCATATGCTTTCAGTGTTGTGGCCTCCATTTAACCCCTAAGTATCTCTTTCTTCTTTTTTCTTTTAACATCTATATTGGAGTATAATTGCTTTACAATGGTGTGTTAGTTTCTGCTGTATAACAAAGTGTATCAGCTATACATATACATATATCCCCACATCCCCTCCCTCTTGTGTCTCCCTCCCACCCTCCCTACCCAACCCCTCTAGGTGGTCACAAAGCACCGAGGTGATTTCCCTGTGCTATGCGGCTGCTTCCCACTAGCCATCTATTTTACGTTTGGTAGTGTATATATGTCCATGCCACTCTCTCACCTCGTCCCAGCTTACCCTTCCCCCTCCCCGTGTCCTCAAGTCCATTCTCTGTGTCTGCGTCTTTTAATGAATATTTACTGAATATTCCTCTTAACACTCAAGTTATTGCTGTGTGCCCAGAATTATGCTGGGTGCTAAATTTGTCATATTGATGTACCCATGAGATCATAATCTCAGCTCAGAAAGCTCAGCATCCACTGGATCTGGTGGGCAATCAGGTGTAGGGGTGAGTTTTCCCTTCCCTAAGTATAGTGATGTCTGTTTCATTTCATCTCAAGTGGACAGACATACATGGATTCCACTTCCCCCCCACAGCCAATGAATGCCATTAAGAGAACTAGAAATAAAGTCCTATGGCATCGAAAAGAACAGCGTTACCCTTACAAGTACAAAATGTTTTTTATTTTATCCAGTGTTGACAGAAATCAGACTATTGCACACTTCCCAGCAATCTTAACTTTAAAAATACATGATATTCACTTTCCTTCCTGACTAGGGTAGTGCTTAGCAAATTCTCACCCAGAACTATTGAAAGCAGAAAATAGTGAACATGTATGTTATTGTTAGGGGGTGTGGGAAGAAGTAGCCATATGGAAACCTAAACCTTTTTTTAGGCCTTCTGTTTTAATTTTAAAATTAATGCAGGGACTTCCCTGGCGGTCCAGTGGTTAAGACTCCATGTTTCCACTGCAGGGGGCACGGGTTCGATCCCTGGTCAGGAAACGAAGATCCCGCATGCCGTGCAGTGCAGCCAAAAAATAAAATATATAAATAACTAAAAATAAAAATCTTGAAAAAAATAAAATTAATGCAAACCTTGGAGTTCATTTTACAATCATGCGTTTGCTATCCATGGAGCAAAAGTGATATCCTGGGAAATTGTGCCCTAGTCTTAGGCTCCACGTACCCCTGGCCTGTTGCTGGCACATCCCAGTTTGCCAGGTTCAGAAGTAGGGCTTACAAGTTTGAAAGATACTTAAACTTAATGCAAAAAATAAATTCTACCCTTAAACACTTAGGCTATATTAAGGAAAATAAAATGCAACTTATATAGATGACATAAGGGCTATACCCAGCATAAACACATACAAGATCTCAGAGAAGCAAGATTTAATTCAAAAGGGGAGAACCTGCAGGAAGTTTTCAAGAAAAGGCAACATTCCAGGCAGTAAGAATCTTCCTTTATGTGTTCAGTGAAATATGGATCAGGATCTACTTTTTTTGTTGTTGTTTTTTTTTTTTTTGCGGTACGCGGGCCTCTCACTGTTGTGGCCTCTCCCGCTGCAGAGCACAGGCTCTGGACGCACAGGCTCAGCGGCCATGGCTCACGGGCCCAGCCGCTCCGCAGCATGTGGGATCTCCCCGGACCGGGGCACGAACCCACGTCCCCTGCATCAGCAGGCGGACTCCCAACCACTGCGCCACCAGGGAAGCCCAGGATCTACTTTTTAGTTTTTCTGTTTCTTTCTCCCACATTTAGTCTGAGAACACCTCACCTCCCAGCTTCTGATAATCTCATTCTTTTGAATTATTTTGTTTGCTGCAAGTTAGGAAACAATAAAATTATGTTTGCTTGAAAATTGTTTTCTAAAGAAAACTCTAAATGAAGACTTTACATGTAAAATGGGTGGGCTTAGAGACTATGTGAGGGGTGTTTGGAACTCAGAGCACCTAATATCCAGGAGATATGTTCCAATGTAGTATAGAGTTTCCCGAGATACCAATCTCCAGATAATTGAGGTGATGTTGCATTATTTGATGATAACATATACACTATAATGCATTTTTACTCTTTTGTTTCTGTTTTTAAAGATTATCTTTATCATTGTTTTATTTCAACTCATGCATGGACTGACTCATTACAAGTTTTTGAGCCCCTGATCTTAAATTGGGGTTTTAATGACTTCTCGATGTTCCAAGAGGATTAAGTGGAGTGGGGGGTAGGACAATCAGGGAAAGGGGTTGGAGGGGCAGATGGGGCAGGTCACACAGAACCTGATATGAGGTCCTGCTGGACCCAGGGGCTTAGGCTCTACCTATAGTTGAGGGGAGGCAAGAAGGGTTTCAAGCAGTTGACTGACCTAAGGACGGGCTTAGCATTTTAGATTGTTCCTTCCAGCAGGTGATAAATCCTCAACCAAGGACAGTGGAAACAGAGAGGGTATGACGTGGACACAATTAGGAAGTCAAAATGGCAGTACTGGGTGACTAATGGGAAATGGGTTTAGAGTGGGCCAGGAGAAGGTGTCAAGGTACAGACCCATGTTTGGAGGGGCTGGAGAGATACACCAATAAAAACCATGAAAATTACAAACATTGAGCACCTACTCTGTGCCTAGTGCAAGACCAAATGATCTACATGAATTTTAATCATCAATCCTCATAGCAATCCTTGGAATGTGGTACAATTAGTGTTCCCATTTTAAAGATGATGAGACTGAGGCTGGGTGGGGGGGGGGTCACCCGGCCCAAGAGCGCACAGCTGGAATGGAGCAGAGAGGGGCACCACGGGAATGACAAGAGAGACAATAATTGCTGTCCTTAGGAAGACAGGCACTTAAGCAATTTCTTTATGGGTGGCTGGCACTTTATCGTACGCAAGACACTTTAAAATATGTTATTTTAATTGATCCTCACAAAACATTGTGTAGTAGACTTTGTCATCATTTTACAAATGATGAAAGCGAGACGCGAAGAGTGAGTCAGTTGTCTAAGGTCACACAGTGGGTAGATGGCATGTCTGGTTCAGGTAGGAGGTCTGAGTACTTTGCAGACCACTATGGCTTCTGCTTTACAGGCACCATTGGTGAGATACCACTGTTGCTCATGCTATTCCATGTCATTCATGGGGAAAGATTGGAGAGGATAGATTCTGGAATCAGACTGCTCTGGTTTGCATGCCGTTTCTCCTTTAAGACCTTGGTCGAGTTACTTAATCTCTGAGAGTCTGTTTTCTTATCCAGGTAATGGGAATAATAATTGCATGTTTTGCTATTTTTATGGGGCTGAAGTCATAATTTTACAAAGATAATTTATGCAAACTGCCTGGCACCTAATAAAATTCAATAAATGTTAGTAGTAATAACAGTAGTTCAAAGAAATGATACACAATTAGCTGTGGAAGGAAATATTAAAATATACAGAATTGCATTTGCAATGAACTTGAAAGGATTTCAGAAGGTATCAAAGGAGCAATACTGGGGTTGAGAGATTAACAGTATTTTTAATCCTAAAGATGACTTTTGTTTAGGCTGGCAGTAGGGTTTATGATCAGGAGAGTTAAAGGATTAGAAATGTACTTAAAGAAAAGCAATTAGGCAACCCAATGCAACTCAGTAACTGGTGAGAGTCAACAAGGTCCTGAACATGGTGGTAGTGGAGGGAATAGAAAGGAAGGGATGGGCAGGTGCTGCAGAGCATGTTAGGAGAGCTCCTCCCAGCATGCATTTGGGTTTCTTCTTCACAATATCACTTGGTGAGTACCGAAGAAACGCAAACTCATTTTCCAGTGGGACTAAGCCAAAAATCTAATCTGGACAGCATTTGCTACACTATAGTGAAATGCATTCCAGAATCAAGTATAAATGATTTGGGAGTTACATGTTGTTCTGATTGCCTGCACTTTGTTTTTGTCCTTGGCACAGGAAACCTGGACTTGGTGTATGGACTCACTTATCCACCTTTGCTATTCTGTGTGCATTCTGAGAGGTGTTTCTTTGCTGGCTTGTGTGCTTACATGTATTTGAGTTTTCTGCTTCAAGCATGGTATCTAGATTTTTTTTTTCAAAATGTAGAAATATATAAGATGCAAAAATATCTATATCCTAGTGGTTAGTATTTCTGTCTCAGTCGAGTTTTCATGGTTGTCCTGCTGAAACTAAGCTGAATTAACTTTGAGTAATCAATTTAAAATGACTACTAATAGTGTTTTAATTCCTCATATCCTAGACTTAGTAGAAGTGGTTAGACTTTTTGCAATGAGCTGGGTCTTCATTCTGTAACGGTGACTTCACAATGTCTGTGACCTAAAACTAGGAAAAGCTCTTGAGAATATCATGCACAACTTTAGGAAAAGGAGAGAGGGGACATTTAAGCCTAAAGGATGCTTTCCAACGTAACATTGGGCTGGCTCACCCTGTCTGACAATCCTGGATCCACTAGGGCTGTCTTGTGCAGCTGGATGGAGTTGTAGGTGCTTATTCAGATTAGGGCACAGGGCTGACGTGGGTGATCTTGTTGTAGGTATACCCTTCCAGGTGGATACCCTCCCACCCATCATTTCAGGAGAATCTTAGGGGCTGAAAGCATCTCAGATTCAAGGTGACCAATGACTTAAACCGTCATAACTGGGTTTTTACTTAAGATGTTTCTTTTTGGCATCTGCTCAAATGAGCTCAGGTGATTGGCCCGCTCAGAGTTGGCAGTCAAAGGCTTTTATGTCCTAATGCCTAGGAACATAGCCTGGTTGGTCAAACAAGAATAAAGAATGAGCAACCGCAACGATTCCTATCATCATATCGTATGTTTGTAAGTTTCACTGGGTATGAAGCAATGAATAATGCTACTGAGGCCTTGCATAGTGAGGCCAGGATCACCTCACTAAGTGACTGTCACCATAAAACCATAGCCCCTCTGCATCTCATCGGACATTCAGAATGTTCTTAAAGTGCTAGAAACAGGCAAATCAATATCCCTTCTGAAGTCTACTACCTCATATATGCCTCATATGCCCATAACTTACCTGAATGAATCCTTTAAATGAGCTGTTGATGTCCTATTAGCCATTTTTTTCCTCCCAAAGAAATTCATGTTCAGCTGCAAGGTAACTTCCCTGTGTGAAATTTACAGGTCTGTCATCCATAAAAAACATTAATGCATAATACATAAACAAAACCTATGCTCTTTTTGCAAAAAAAAAAAAAACGGCAAAGAAAAAAGAAAGGAGTTTAGTCTCTGCTTTCTAAAGGGAGAAAGCACGAACCTTGCATTTTTATTTTTGATGTCTTTTTGCCTTTAAATATATGAGATGACTATTAATGCCCATATTCACAGCAGGGGAAGGAGGGAAGTGCAGTAAATTGTAAAGCACATTTACATTATAACAAGGCCCATGGAAGCATTGTAATTCACACAGTTATTTCAACAGAGGTTTGGACTCCGTCCAATTTAATTTTCTGAAGTTGGGCTGTGCAGCTGGGTCATTCCTGGTCTAATCTGGGAAATGTATCTCTTAACGCTGTGGATCAGAATGCCAGCCTCCCAGCTGTCACCAAGAGCATCATTTGCAGCCACTGAGGTCCGAGGGCAAAGCATCAGAATCACTTTATGTGGACACAGCAGCCTAGCTAGCTTCATAAATTCTGTTGCAAAGAGCAATAATCAGTATTTCATGTTTAATGAGGCAGGGCTAAAATCAGTATAGATTTTATGTCTTCTACTTTTCCAAATTATGCAAACATTAGTAACCCCTTTTTTAGTGCCCTTATTACATTTCCATTTAAAAAAGTGCAAAGAGGTGGTGGTGGAGGGGATTGAGGAAGCCTGATGTTGTTTAATTGAATGATTGAATAGTCAAAAGTAATTTTGGCTTTTAACTTTTGTTAAATAGTTACCCTTAGGTTAATCATGAAATTATTCCCAACTCAAAAATGATGTGTGTGAGTGGTACAGTTTCTGTCACCCACAGCTACACAATGAAGTAAATCGTAGATTGTTTCCACATGTTTTAAGTTACCTTAAATACTCTAGGATATGCTGAGAATAAAATGGCCAAGGCGTAAGTCAGAAAAGTTAAAAGGTTGCCACTTAGACACAAGTACACTTTAGAGAAAAAGCAATTTTGAGTGGATTTCTGATTTTAAACTTGTCCAAAGAGTATACCCTGCTCGTTTAGACGGTAAAAGTGGCGGGGACAGAAGAAAAAGAGAAGAGGGTTTTATTATTGGTCAGGTTAAGGGACTGACCAAGTGGCCACAGAGATGAGCTTGTCTAGCCTCTTAGACGTATTCTCCTGTTTGTGACAGGAGAAAGCCCTGCAGGATTAAGGTGGGATGGGGAAGCCAGACACAGAAGAACAAAATCCAGGATCCACCATCCAGGCTAACAGTTGACACCTAAGTGATGACTTCAGAATGACTCTGATGACAGTGGGAAGCACGGGCTTTGTTTGGCGAATAGTCGATCAGTTATTCCCACAATAGTACAGCCTACATTTCACAGCCACTCATAACACAGATTTCATTTGGAGAAATGAGATTAAAGAATATGGAATGCTCTATGTCCGGGTTGTATGTGAACAGTTCAACTTGCACTTTGCAGAGGGGCTTAGCCCACATGTCAAAAAGACAGAAGTTAAAATGAGCATGGTAGAAAGTGTACCCTTATCTGGTGAATCAAACTGAGCCAGAAAATTGAGTTAGGCCCTTGAGTTGGGACAACTTCTCTGATAGGGGTCAGCCATCAAAGAGACATGTTCTTCTGTTAGTTAATGTGACTAATTAATAATATTGATTGAATTTGTTGGATTATAGAAAAGGAATGGAAAAGATAGGGCGAACCAAAGAAAACATAAGATCCTTGAGGCGTCTGAGGCAGAGTCCAGGGAGAAGACAGACGACCCACTTAAAAGGGTGATGGGAAGAGTTGAATGAAGTGACTGTATAGATATGGGCAGGGTGTAGGGAGAACCACAGGGGATGGTGAAACATCTGGGACTATCAATAGCTGGAACGGCAAGAGGAGAGAAGGTGGACTTCCCTGGTGGTCCAGTGGTTAAGACTTCGCCTTCCAATGCAGGGGGTGCGGGTTCCATCCCTGGTCGGGGAGCTAAGATCCCACATGCCTTGGAGCCAAAAAACCAAAACATAAAACAGAGGCAATATTGTAACAAATTCAATAAAGACTTTAAAACAAAAATGAAAAACATAAAAAAAGAGAAGGGGAAGGAAGGGAAGGGAAGAAAGAGAAAGAAATGTCTTGGGGGGGGCGAGAAAACGGAGTAGTTATGGTAACGTGGCGAGAACGACCATGTGAGAGAGGCTACCACCCCATGGGAGCTGTGACCTTCAGTGACGCCAACCTGTACTCCAGTAAGAGGGGAGCACAGGGAATAAATACCCCAGCTTTTCTCTTCTGCTCCCCTCTGATCGCGTGCCAGTGCCTCCCACTGCTCAAACCCTGTCCTAAGCCACAGAACAAAGGGCCCTGCTTGATAAAGTCTAATTCTGACCCTCCCAGAGCACAGGGGAGAGTGGAGATGAGTAGAGTGTAGATGGGGAGATGCTGGTCAAGGGGTACCAAGTTTCAGTTATGCAAGATGAGTAGCTTCTAGAGACCTAATATACAACAGGTACTGTAGTTAACAACACTGCAGTGTTAAACTGAAATGTGCCAAGAGGGTGGATGTTAGGTGTTCTCACCACCTCCGTCCCCCCAAAAAAGAAAGAAAAGAAAATGGTAAGTATGTGAGGTGACAGATATGTTAATTAGCTTGATCGTGGTGATTATTTTACAATGTATACATATCTCAAATATATACCTTAAATATATACAATTTGTAATTGTCAGTTATACCTCAATAAAACTGAAAAAAGTAGAATGCTAAATAAAAAAGAAAGCTACAGAATGATAAAATTTAAAAAGAGAGAGTATATCTGGAGGGGCAGAGAAAAATCACCAGAAGACATACAACATCTTGGGACCTGGGGGGCCGTTAAGCCACTAAGGTTTCTTTTCATCTCAGTCAGATCAATGCATTCAATTCATTTATTCAACATATATTAATTAGGCACCACCTAAATGCCTCATTTGGGGAATAAACACCTCAAGGTAAATAAATCACGATCCCTGATCTCAAAGAGCTCAGTGGTGGGGTGGGACAGGTCAAGAGGCAATGTTAAAATAGGAATCACCGCAGGACGCTGAGGAAAAAGGTGAGGTACCAGACCCTCCTGTGGAGTTAGGAAAGGCTCTATAGAGGAGGGGAAAGGTGGGGGGATTCCTGAAGGAAGAATCAGAGTGGGCCAGTAGAAGAGCTGAGAACCCAATGTCCAGTGAGAGAGCATGTGAATTCAGTGTTGGGTGAAGTTTCACAAGAGCAGACTTGGAGAGGGAGTGTACGGGGCGGGGCTCATAAGGTGGGCCCCCGAGAGACAAGGGGAGATCCTGGAATCCATCTGAAAGCACTGGGGAGCCACGTTCGTTTCTAGTAGGGAAGTGGCATGTTTAGATATGAAATCAGAGGCAACGAAGGCTAGTGGGAGAAACCAGTGATGGGAAAGACCAATGTGTATATGTTTTTACTGGTAAGTTAAAATAAAACTTTCTCAAGGAGTGAAGCTATGAGCAAAGGTCTGTGGAGCAAGCCAACTTCCTTATTCGTCTCCCAGAAAACAAGGACACAGTTTGGAAGTACGGGCCAATTGAATTGAAGTGTTTTTGTATAGTTAGCTTAAATAAGCAAATGATGAAATCAGTCCTCTAAATTGTCAGCAGAGCAGCTGTTCAGAAAGCTCTTGTTAGTCATTGACCTTATGTTTAATATGATTTCCTAGAACGTGGATAGTCCGATTGAATGAAGTACTGCATTGAAGCCCTCCCTCCCCCTCCCCAAAGCTCCCTGCAATGAAAGGACCCAAGGAAGAGAGAGTGGCTGGCACAAAGTGCAAAAGCCTGTTCCTTCCTGCCCCCAGGTGCCCAGGGAAAAAGAAAAGAAAAAAACACACCACAGGCACACACACACAAGAGAAGGTGCTGGGACTAGCACAGTTCTGTCTCCTTCCTAGTCATGATGCAGGGGGTAAAAAGAAAAAGTTCACGACCTAAAAATCCATCTCTGGTTTTCAAGAATGACTAAGGATTCTTATCCACCCTATTTCCTTTCTGTATAAAAGTGGCTTTAAGCCTGACCTTTTCTCTGACCTGGATTTGTTGCTATGTCACTGGAGGTGGGATGGGATATGCTGAAGGATTAGGTGGGAGGAATGGAGGGTTGGAGGAAAAATAGAGGATAGAGGTGGAGACTTATTCTTAGGAACCAGGGTTTATAGGGTTGAAGGGTAAGTTTTACCTTGAAAATAAAATGCCATGTGTAAGAGTGAAAAGGATGTTCTGTCTCTGTCTCTCTCTCTTTCTATCTATATCGATCTATCCACCTATTAATCATCTCTGTCTTCATACCCAATTACCATATGTAACTGCCTATATACTACTTGCTTCCACTTACTGTGAAAAGCACATATGTAAGAGAGTTAAATAAAGAGGTTTAAATCTCATGTATTGAAAGAGGAGGAAATAATTATACTAACAGCCTGGAGAGAATAGTTCTGGCAACTGAATATTTAATTTAGCTTAAGCTTCTGGCAGCCAAGGCAAAATAAACCACCCCTATGAGACTTATGAGTTGTTATTGTTGATGAAAAGAAGTGCACTATTTTATCAAAAGGGGAAAATATCCTCTGGGATGAAATCCTAAAATTTCATTCTTTTTATGTAAGAGAGCCTATAGCAAAATGTACAGTGTCTTATATAGCAGTTTTACAGAAGGTGCAGAAATGGTCTTCATATGAGGTCTATTTTATCCCAGTGTTGTATATAAAAGCAGCTGCCTTTAATAAAAAGGAACTGGGAATTCCCTGGTGGTCCAGTGGTTAGGGCTCCTTGGTTCCACTGTAGGGGGCACGGATTCAATCCCTGGTCAGGGAACTAAGATTCTGCAAGCCATGTGGTGTGGCATAAATAAATAAATAAATAAATAAAATAAGGAACTGAAGACCATGACCTGCTTCATCCATTAGTCTTCTCAGTAAAACATCTTTTAAAGAGACACTGCCCAAACAAAACCAAACCAACTAACCAATCTAACGATGACAACACCTGTCTAGTTCTGAACGTCTGTAGTTCTAAAGCTCATCTAGTTAGGATTCTATATTTAGTAGCCCTAGGTTATGGCTCACAGTGTCACTTCTGAGTTAGATTCTTTCAATTGTAAAAAACAGAAATCTCAACCAAAAGTGCCTAGCCAGTGAGAGACTCTACTGGCTCATGAAACTGAAAAGTCCATCAGTATGCTGGTCTCAAGCTCTAGTTTGACCTAGAGGTTCACAGTGTCACTAGGGCTCTGGCTCCTTTGCTCTGTTTCTTTGCTTCCATCCTCTTTGCTGTGTTATCTTTCTCTCCAGTTAACACCTCTCAGAGCAGCAAATAGTTCTGTTCCAGCTTCAGGGTTCCTCACACTTCAGAATCCTCATGCTCTAAAATTCAGAGGAAGGAAACAAAATTCTTCTCCAAATACTGAAATGAAGTTGAAGCAATTAACATTGGTTGAGTAACTATTGTCAAAATATAATGCTGAGGGAATTAAGCCAGATACAAAAGAATAGACAAATTTATGTGAAATTCTAGTACAGGCAACATCAATCTATGGTGATAAAAATCAGAACAGGAGTGCCTTTGGGAGAGGGACACAGAGAAGCTTTCTGGAGTGAAATAAATGTTCTGTATTTTGTTTTGGGTGGTAATTCTACCAGCGTATGCATTTGTCAAAACTCATTGTACTGTACACGTATGACGTGTGCATTTCACTCACTTGAAAAAGCAAACTCAAGTACTCAGTGATCATGCTGGCTGATTTAAGGAGGAGTGACTGAAGTGGACTAGCAGGGAAAACAGGGAGACAGGAGACTATCACAGTTGCCTTAGCCCAGACTGAGAAGTAGTGGTCAATTTCCAGATATATTTTGAAGTTGGGACCAACATGATTAGCTGATTGATTGACTGTAGATTGTGAGAGAAGGGAGGAGTGGAGGCTGACTTCTAGGTTTCAGGACTCATATCACTATATATCTAGGTGAATAGTAATTTTGTTAAATGACTAGGTGAATAGTCATTTGTTAAAATGAGGAAGAAGTGGTGAAGCAGGAGATTGGAGTGGGAGCGTCCAGACAGGGCAATCAAGACTTTGGTTTGAATGTGAGATGCCTGTCAGACGTGCACACATAGCTCCCAAGTGGTGGTTGTGTAAGAATGGGGTTTAGAGGAGAGGTCAGGTGCAAATGTAAATTTAAAGCTGTGGACTGGATAAGACCTCCTGAGGAGTGAGGATCGATGGCAAGAGAAGAAGACTGAGGCCTGGGACAGGCTGCTGGCATGTTTCCAGAGGAGCTGAGGTTTTATAGGAGTGAAGAGGATCTGGGAGCAGCAGAGAGGGGCAAGAAGGGCCCCACCCCTCCTCCAGAGTGTGTCACACATAGCACGTGGGGAAGAAATGGCCACCTCTAAAGACGACTGCAGGGGAGACAGGGTGCTCAGGGATCGGCCTAGTTTGTCATCAGCAGACTCCTCCATATCCTAAAAGTCTTTCCTAAACAGAACTTTGATCTTCTTGCTCTAACAAAAACTTAGCTGTCCCCGGAAGAGCAAGGGTTCAGATAGAATAAGATAATTAAGGGAATGTTCGAAGCAACTGAGGAGATAGAGGATTTTGCTGATGACAGACCCTGAGTTCCAAAGGGCCCAGTGGAAAGATTGGAGGGACCGGGGAGAGGTGGGGGACTGGTCAAACTCGAGGTTATACGGTGTAGTATGAAGTTAAAGAAAATGGGTAACCTCGGAGACTTGGATGTCTGGTGGGTTAGAGACACGTTGAGACTAGTCTTGATGGTCTTTTAGGGACAAATGAGTCATTAGTGCTAATCGGGGCTTCCTCTTGGCACTTCAGCAGCTGGTGGCGACAAGGAAAGCAGGGTGATCTCAAGGAACGGTGGTCTTCCCAGATCCAGACCTCTGTGGGCCTTCCTTAAATCCTGCTGTGACTGGCAACAAAACTGGAGACAGGCAGAGTCTCACTAGGAGCCTGGGCCGACTTCCGTCGCATTCCTGAACCAATCGCTGTGGCTGAGGGAATGGGATTACAGAGACTATGGATGCCTGAAATTCGGGGAAGGAGTGTGTGCACGTGTTTGTGTGTATGTGTGTGTCTGGGCACTGGGGCTGAGGTTACCAAGAGTTACCAAGAGACAAGAGAGGATGTTTGCTAAACGGACAAACCCAGCGCATGTTCCTTAGAACTCCTCACCCAGCAACCAGCAAACATAATACTGTTGACAAGAGTGAATCTGGGAAGAGTATGGGTGGATCCATATAAACAAATTGCTACTCTGGAAAAATAACAGGAAGCATGATCTTTAGTGGTTAAAAAAAAAAAAGTCACAAAATTTGAGTAGGAGTTTTGTATTTTAATTTGATCAAGAATCAAATTGTATGTTTAAGCACTCATCTATTGCAAGGTCCAGAACTCCTCATGGCGATTATCTCAATTTTGTTAACAGTTGTCCTGAAATATTATTGCCTATAAGTACACGGAGTCAATTTGTAAGACATTTCTTTTCTTTTTCACAGGAAGAATTAAAAAGATTGCAGAATCCTTTAAAACAAGTTAACGATGGAAAATATTTACTTGAAAAGTAAGTACAAATACGAAAGGAAATTAAAGTTGAAGTTGAAAAGCTTGCATTAAAGAAAGCTATTCGACAAGGCAACGATAAATAAGTAAATGAATCTTAGGATATCATTTTTGTTAGGACCTAGAAATGTGGCACATTTGAGATATAGTTAAATAGATTTATGGCTAGTTGAGCTACAATACACAAGCTGTACTGATTAACAGAGTAATATGATGCCTGGAGATGTCTCTGATGGTATGTCTGAGGGCTTGAAACTTAACCCTGCCCTGTCTTTGGCTTTTTAATCAGTGATGTGTATAGAAGGCAGTGATAAAATTTGTAAAAACACAAGGGTAAGACTAATAGAATGAACATTCAAAATAATACTGCAGAATGGAACAAAACTGAGCTGGAATTAAAAGCAAGAAAGAAAGAGATGAAACTGAGCAGAGATAAAGTCTTCCATTTAGGTTTGTAGGAAAATTGTACAATTAGAGCATGTGCAAGATGTATTCTGATTTCCATGTGGGTGAATGCTTAGAGGTTTTTTCTGACATTAACATGAGACTGTGATTTTACATGGCTTCTAAAGATATTACCACGATACTAGTTTGATTAATAGGTATACATTGTCAAGTTAAAAGAAGAAAAAATGAGCTATCATTAAAAAATGAGCTATCATTACTCTGTACTAGTGAATGTTTACAGATGTTTCCTCAGTGAATTCTGATTATGGCCTTTTGATATAGGCATTATTATTTCCATTTTACTGATGAGGAAAGAGGCTCAGAGTGCTTTCAGCACTTGTCTAAGTACACTCAGCCAAGAGTGGTGAGAAGGAGAATGAAACTCAGGTTCAATGCCACCAGAGCCCCTGCTTGTAACCGCTAAGTCCCATGGTCAAGTCCATGTGAATGTCACCACATTTGACTCTGGGCACCACATTTAGAAATCACATTGACATCCCCAAGAGCACCAGAGGGTTAAAACTGAGGGTTCTGGAACCACGTGAAACTACTACAAAGAGCTGAGGATGTGTAGCTTGAAGAAAAGAAATCTTAGAGGGAACATACAGCTATTCTTAAACATTTGAAGGAATTTTCCTATGAGAGAGGGGCTACATTGCTTTTCTTGTTCCGGAGAAACAGAACGTTTCTGCTATGTTTCTCTTGTTATGGAGAAACAGCTTTATGACTCAGAGAAAATAATGAATTTAGTAAAAGTTCAGCCTGCCCAACAGGGTGGACTTCTTTGTTAAGGAGTGAGCTGATAGACACTGGAAGTGCCTAAGAAGAAGGTACATGACCATCCATCTGAGATGCTGTTGAAAACGTTCCTGAAGATGGAAAAGCCTGGATTTGATTGCCCTTTCTGCTTTTGCCTGGCTTTGTGAGTCTGGACAAATTACTTAACCACCCTGAGCCCATTTCCCCATCTTTAAAAATGAAGCTAACCATACTGGCTTGACAGTCTTACTGAGTGCGTGAAATGTGACACACAGGATAGTGATGCCAAATCCGGCTCTGTACCCCGACACCAAATTAGTTCTCAGAGACAAAGTTTTGGGTGAAGCAGAAAAGAATAGCTTTATTGCTTTGCCAGGCAACGGGGGCCACAGTGGGCTAACGCCCTCAAAACTGTGTCCCAACCTGGAGTTGGTTGTGAGAAGTTTTACAGTGATGGTTCAAAGAGGGTGTGATCAGCTTGTGGACTTTCTTCTGATTGGTTGGTGGTGAGGTAAGTGGGAGTCAGCATCATCAACCTTCTGGTTCCGACCAGAAGGTCTTGGGTCTACGTATGGGCTTGTGGGCAGCATACTGTTAACTTCTCCCACCTGGTGGGGTTTCAGTATCTTCAGAACAGCTGAGAGATACTGTTATGTGTATCCCTTGATGGGGAACGAGGACCCTGCCCTAGGGCTGCACTATCATTTCTTGACTCTTCCTCCTTAGTCTCCGCATCCCCTCCCTTCCCTAATTAGCAACTGTTGGAACCTGCTGGTTGGAACTTGGGGAAGGTCTTGGAGGCTGAATGAAGCCTATTTCCTGTAATCAAGAAATGGGGGACCCAGAAAGGCTTTTGTGCCCAGGAGCCCCACAGGGTCCTGCTCTGTATCAATAGAATGGTGCCTTCAATACTGGCTCCTTCTCTTCGGGGCTGTTTGAACCAGAAGGCCTCTCAGGTTCATCCCATCTCCATGATTCTAAGAATTGGCCATGTTACTACTTGAAGAACCGTTCATTTGATCAAATGAAGTTTCTGGCTTATCTATGGATTTAATTTACTCTTGTTATGCCAGGGTATTCATATTCATTAATATGAATAAATAATAAAATTGTTTGATTATCCTGCCCCCTCATCACCACCATCACTAGTTATTTGTAAACAATAATAACTGAAGATTTTTTGGCTGAAACTAGGAAGAAGATTTTTCTTCTGTGGAGATTAGTGTTGTAATGATGTTAGATCAGTGGTTCTTCATTCTGGCTACACCTTGAATCACCAGGAAGTTTAATAAAAATGCATAAGCCCCACCCCAGACAAATCAAATATGAATCTCTGGGGGTGAGATCCTAGAATCAGAATTTCTTAAAAGCTTCCTTTGTGTGATTGTAATGAGGATCTGGGGTTGAGAGCCAGTGGTCTACATGCATTTTAGATATTTTTTTAGTTACTCAGTAACCTCTTTGAGCTTAATTCTCTGAGGACACACTTTCTCTGTGATGTTCAGCTCAGCTCATTTATTTATTAAATTTGGTTATGCTGTTTTTTCATTATCGATTTTAATGTGAGAACTCCAGAAGTTTTTTCCCTGCTGATTGACCACAACTCTATATTAAACCCCTCGCTAACACCAACATGTTATCTTTCCCAGCTCTATGCTCTCAGGAAGATATGTGAAGATTAATGGTCCCCTCCCCCTTCCTTGGTTCTTTCCCTCTCATTCTCTAGAAGCCTGAGAAAGCTGAAAGCTTCTGGAAATGGCCAGTCTGCTTTGTATGCTTAATTTTCCCAGTCATGATTGAGGAATTCCAGGGATGGGATTCAGAGTCTTCCCTCAAAACACCCAGGCCTCTGGGGCAAGCTTCCCTTTCATGCTTGTCCTAACTGTGGCTACCAGTCCTAAGAATTCTACCCATTTGCCTGGAATTCTGAAGATTTTCCTGGTCTGCTTCAGGGCAGGGCTGTGTCCTTGAAAGCTGTCAAATCTGATTGAAAAATCGGTGTACTCTGAGTGAGCTGGTTAGGCATTTGATTATAGCTGTAGCTGACTTAGGCGTTAATGTGAATCATCTCAGCTACTTGAAGTGACCATAAGTTAAGTGACAGTGGTGTCACAGCAGTTGATCGGTTATTCCCCCCTTGGAATGTTACATTTATTCTGAATGCTCAACAGGGTTTTGTGGTAGACAGTTGGTGGGAAGGGAGGGGGAGCTGCAACTCCATTCTACCTGACACCATCTGCAGGGCCAACTGGATGCATCTGTCTGTCTGTCTCTCTCTCTCTCAGTGAAGCTTGGCATGTGCCCATAAACAGAGAAGAGCAATTACTAAGACCATTAATTAATTGTTTTTGAGAATCATTTATTAACTTAAGTAAGACCTTAGGCTGACTGCTATCAATATTTTTTGTAAATGTTGAATCAGGCCGGGTACCAGAGTAGGAAATGCATGATTGTAAATCACACATTCTTCTGATGTATAATTGCTTTATGACCCACAAGCAATTATTGACAGAATGAGCTAAAGCTATCTAATTTAAACCTACTGGTATTTGTAGTATGTAGCTTGTTGAGGATGTATGAATTATAACCCCACAGTAATAAAATTGCTAATACTATTTTTAAAATTTCTTTTTGTGAAGACTCGAGCCTTGTCTTTGGTTGCTGCATATATCAACAGGCCCCACAGCACCTCACATATACCTCTGTTGCCCAATTTGCTAGTTTGTTTGTAAGGAGTTTAACTTAACAGTATTTTAAAATATCCTTTTTATAAGGCTGTTGTTCCCACAAGACCATAGAATTATAAAAATGAGACTTTCCGGCCTACCGACACTGGATTAGGTCTCTCCGTGTTTCCCCTTTAATAACATCCATCACATTTTTAGTTACTCATTCAATATACATCTTCTCCTAGATTGTAGGAACATCAGAACAGGAAACATGTCTAGTGTTTTCATCATTGTGTCACCCATGTTTTGCATCATTCCTGGCATAGAGGAGACCTTTAATATATCTGTAAATGAGTGAATAAGGTTAAATTAATAATGGTAAACCTGAATACCAACAGCACAGACCAGGCAAGAGTGTTTTTTTCCTTGCCCCTCAGCATCCCACCTAGGCAACCACAAAGCTGTCTTCGGCTGATGGCACCACCTAGTGGCCATGTGTGAATATATCTGGTCTACCATGTTTTCCCCATCGCTTATTCCTTTCTCAAGAGAGGATACATTCATTATCTTAATGATGTCTCTAGCACAATTTTTTCTTATCTTTTTCTTTTCTTTACTATAATTATAATCCTGGTCTTAATTACCTGGCTAATTTGAATACCCACCTAAATAATTTCCTTCATTCTCCTTGCTCACACCCACCACAAACCATTCTAAAACATCCCATTCATCACATTTTCCTGCTTCACATGCTTTGTTTCCCTGAAGCAACGTTTTTCAAACTGTAGATCACAATCCACTGATTGTTTGTTAAACCAATTTGATGGGTCACCCCTGGCCTTTTAAAAAATCTGAAATATATTTAAATAATATCAGAGTGCCTTACATGTAGTTGGAGAAATAATATTTCTTGAAACTTTTGTTTCAGTTTTAAACACACACACACACACCCTTACCACATGCATGTGTATTGGATTGGGTTGTCAAACACTTTATCTATGAAAACCACAGTCAGCAGAAATTTAATAAAAGACTGATATTAAATCCTCCAAGCGGTACTTTGTAGTGGTCAGACTTGAGTTTTAATGCGGTTTCTGCTGAGTTGAACATAACCTCTTTGAGCTTCAGATTTCTCAGCTCTACACTGGGGAAAATAATTCTTGATTGATAAAGGCTACTGTGAGAATTAAATGAGCTAATATAAGTAAAATGTCACGACAGTGTTTTGTACACATTGTGTGGCCAATGACTGACTTTTCTGCTTGTACAAACCCATTTCCTTTTATGCTCCTCCTTGTATCTTCCTCTTCCACAAAATTTCTCTTTATTGTCCCCAAATAACCTGAACATTTCACCTCCACTCTTTTTTTTTCTGAAGAACATAGGTCACTTTTATAATCATTTAACAATGGCACTTCAAACCATCATTGCAATAAAAGAATACAGTCACTGGTTTAGTTTGATGCTCACGGTCATGGATACAAATTGCCATCAGAGACCCCAATAATGTGGGTATAGTCACTTTCAGTGAATCATTTTGCTGTCTCAATAAAGTCACAGGTGAACAAAACCCTTTAGGTGGTGCAGAAAGAGACCAGATTTAACTGGACCCAACCGATAGTTGTGTCCAAGGTCCCCTTATCCTGAGTGGGCAGACCCAGTAAATAGCTTCCTACACTCCTCTCCCTTTTCTTGCATCTTCAGAATGGGACCTCAGTGGGGTTTAGTCCTGCCTGGGCCTGCCTAGGTTGCATTTCTGGTATCAGTGACTTAAGTTTTTTTTTTACATTGATGTATAGTTGATTTACAATATTATATTAGTTTCAGGTGTGCAACATAGTGATTTAAAACTTTTATAGATTATATTTCATTTAAAGTTACTGTAAAATATTGGCTATATTCCTTGTGCTGTACAATATATTCTTGTAGCTTATTTACTTTATACACAGTGGTGTGTACCCCTTAATCCTCTACCCCTATCTTGCCCCCCTCTCCCTCCCTCTTCCCACTGGTAACCAGTTTGTTCTCTATATCTGTGAGTCTGTTTCTGTTTTGATATATTCATTCATTTGGTTTAGGTTTTAGATTCCACTCATAAGTGATAACATACAGTATTTGTCTTTTTCTGTCTGGCTTATTTCACTAAGCATAATACTATCAAGGTCCATCCATGTTGTTGCAAAGGACAAAATTTCATTCTTTTTTTATGGCTGAGTAATATTCTATTGTGTGTGTGTGTGTGTGTGTGTGTGTGTGTGTGTATATATATATATATATATATATATACACCACAACTGCTTTATCCATTCATCTGTTGGTGGACACTTAGGTTGCTTCCATATCTTGGCTATGGTATATAATGCTGCTATGAACATTGGGGTGCATGTATCTTTTCAAATTAGTGTTTTTGTTTTCTTTGGATTCTACTCCTTTGTTTTAATATCTTCTTCATATGTATTACCTTTTATATCTCAACTTACTAATTTCTGTCCATTCTTCAAAACCGAGCACAACTGCCATAGTCACCATGAAGTCTTCCTTGACCATTGTAGCACCCAGTGATTGTCTTACAGGCTCATAGGAGCAGTGACCATACATTCATAGTCCTCCGTCTTTCTCCAGGGCAGACTGATGCTTTGCTCATAGCGGGAGCTCTGAAAACACTTCCAGAATGAAAGGAGGAAAGGTTCAATGGTAGTGACACCATTGGGAATGAATGAGGTTCTCTCTACAACTTACTAGCTGGACAATACAATGGGATTTATAACACTCTACTTACGGTTTTTATTCCCCTGAAATGGTCTAATATTCTGCTTCCCTCTTTGCTTAAAGTAAATGATTTACATGCCTTAGATATGAATGTTGGGCTAAATGGTAGAAATCAAAAGAAAAGCAATGTTAAAAGGCAAAACAACAATTTCTTTCTATGGTATGGTTATTTATCCACCATCCATCAATAGGAACTTTTAGGACTCTATTAATAAAATGAACAAAATTGCATGTATATTTGCTTTTTCAATTAAATCTAAATTGGCAGCTTTATTGATATAAATGATAACTTCATGGATTCAGCTATATTGAGGCATTATTTCTGTTTGTAGTCACCAACTGGCCATGGATGTGGAGAATAATATTGAAAAGTATCACCTCGATCTACAGCTCTTGGAATCAAAGGTGAAAATGTAAGTTATTTCAAAGTTTACGTTAAAGTTTTTGTTTTACAGTTCTTGCTTTATTAATCTCTGAACTATTCTGGAATTTGGGGGTATAAGAATTACACATTGAATTCACATTTATATGTTACATATTATTTCTTCCCTGTTGTAAGTAGCAACAAAGCTGTTTTGGGCACCCAGCACCACCCACTGGATAATGTAGGGAATTATTTGACTGGCATCACTTCCTCATTTCTTGGTTTTTCCCTTTCAGGCAGAGTAACATTCTTCAGCTTCCACCAGCATTTTCCACCGCTTTTCTTCTTGGTAACTTGGTTTATTCCATCTTGGAACAACTTGGTTATTTCTACCTCAGACCATGTCTTTTACACACACAAACACACACACACACACACACACACACACACACACACACGCATCCTTTCAACACTCTTCCTTTTTTCTGTTTCCAGTCCAGCTCTTGTCCAGTTATTTTGGGAAAATAGCTTTTCCCTTTCTTTCTAATTTCTTATCCTTTTCTTTCTTATTCTTTCTTGGCCAAATGAGAGTCCCCTTCCCCCACAAAAAATGACTATCACATAAAAATACTGCTAAATACACCTCAGTATTAACAAAAAGAAAACTAATGAGATCCAAAGTGAGACAGGCTGTATTCTAGAACAAAATAACAACCTTCTAAAACGATTAGTAAATAGAAAAGGGGCCCATCATAATCACTTTAGAAGCAATTTTAAACTATTCATGTTTGCTCTCTGTGATCCTTTCCCATTCAGCTTTTCCTTCAGGGGTACATTATAAGCATAACCAGTGAGGGTGTATATAATCTCTCTCTCTCTCTCTCTCTCTCTCTCTCACACACACACACACACACACACACACACACACACACAGAGCTTAACACTCTGAGAAGCATGTTTCTGGAGAATTTAAACATATCTGACCTTGGCCAGGATCACTGATCATTTACAAAAAGCCCAAAGAGGAATCTTTTAGAAAAGAAGTCACCTTGAAGACAAGAGCCTTGAGGTGTACAACTTTGAAGAAGTAAGCCATTTCTAGATTTAGGAATTGAAACGGAAATGACACAGATATGCAATATCCTGCTGGATAAAAGTGAATATTAATACACACCCCTGTAAATCTACGTTAACATTGGTTATCAGTAAAGTGCTTGCCTCTGAGCAAAGATAGGGTTGTCTCTCAAGGTAAAGTTCAAACCTGGCTTCTGAACCAGTTGGGTCCCCTGCTAGGTAGCTGTGTGTCACACTTACTAAATGAATAACGAATCAGGCTACCAAATCGTTTTATGTGAGCAGTGTGTCAGCCTCACTTCACAAGATGTTAGTTTCCAAACATACGTTGCCTTCTCCTTAGAAATGTTCTCATTAAGATAACATCCTCTTAACTGAAAAAGCACTGGAAAGGAAAGTTGGTTGTGTGAAAAATTAGAGTGATTAATTTGAATGCTGAAATGAAGTTAAGAAACCTCCCTGGTCTTTTTTAGTTTTCTGTCTTCTCCAGTCTGTAGAGACAGAGGGGCAGGTGCCAGGAGGCGGAACCAGCAAAGAAGAAAAATCTCTGTGCCTGAAGTCCAGCACCTCAGAGAGTCTGGGAATTTTATGTGTAGCTAGTGTAATGGAGGCGTCTCAGCTCAGTGAGGTGCAAACAGAATGGTTTTATCTCTTGTAATAACTCCGAACCCCATTTCCACTCACTGGAGAGGGATGAGGGAGAGAAGACTTAATCTTGCCCAATAATGGAATTTGAGTCCCATCGGAGAATTTAGTCCAGTTCAGTGACTCTTGTCTAATCTGGTTATTAAATTCTTAACTCTCACGACAGTTTGAACATCTCCCCTCCACACACATTAGACCTTCCCTACAGCTGTGCAGCCGGCTCCCCTCCCTTCCCTCTCCCCCTCTCCTCTCTCCACGCTCCCCATCGGCTCCCTTTCTTTCTCTTCTCCACCCCTTCTGCTGTCACCTCTCACACCCTCTGAGTGCTAAACACCAAGGCTGCCCCAGGTTTCCCTCCGACGGTGAGCACTTGCACCCCCAGGCAGTTCCTTCCTTAGAAATAGCTCTAAGGGTTGGGACCCTGTGGAAAAGGTCACCGGGTCTCCCCTGAGCACCCCTCGTTGTGTCCCTTGCCTTGCTGGCTGTCTCCCCCAGGCTGACCTTGGCATCCTCAACAGGGAGGATCTTGGCATACCCCCCATTCCTGCTTCCCAAGGGACCTTTAGACCTGGAGAGCATTGGCTAGGAAAGATGGGTCTCGTCCCATGTTCCAGAGTCACTGTCAAACTCCACAGGATTTCTCTTAGGGTCTCTGTCTTCTCTGGGTGGGATCCAGCTGGACATCTACCTTTCCCCAGTAGAAGGGGGTTAGGGAGAAGCAGGAGTTACTGTACCCTAACATCTGCTTTCCTGGAAACTCTCCAGTCCCCTCCCTAATGAGGAGAGAGCAGTAGGTTCCAGTGAAGGTTTTCTGGACAGTCCAGCCCCTGCAAGCCCTGAGGTGGGATGTACCTTGGCAGGCCAATCTCTGAACGTAAAAGATAAGGCAAGGTGAGAACTGTTCCCAGATGTGGGCTACCTCCACAGTGTACCTGCAGTCGTGGGAACCCGGGTTGGGGTTGGATGGGGCAGGAAAGGGGCTCAATTGTTCCCTCACACTCAGGACAACATAAAAAGGAAATAATCTGGTAAGAAAGCCTAAACCTGTATGTGGCAGTGCAAAGTATCCGTGGAAGGAATTAGAGGCCTGTGGGGAAAGAACATGTGTGTCGAGGGGTGGAACTTAGAGGAATTGTCAGGAAGAGCGCATTCCCTGGTTCATGAATGCCACTGTTAAGAGGTAATTTTGAGTTTTAGACTTGGAGGATCAAAGAACTGCATCAAAAGGGTGAAAGCAATCAGGATTGCACAGCTATTAATAAAAAGTCACTTTGGGGAGGTGAAAGGCAAGTTTTCTGAAGATCAATCAAAGGCAGCCTTCTTAAGTTGGAAAATTTAGTGAAAGCAAAAGTAATAGTGAAAGCACCACGACAAGGGCTCTCAGCGCAACCCTAAGACTGAAGACAAAAGTACTCTTAAGGGCCAAGACTGCCAGAGGGTCTGGGAATGACTGTACACAGCAAAGGAGTGCAGGTTTTAGCAGGGAGGCCTGACTGCCAAGGAAGGAAACGGACCCTCTAAATCCCTTCAGATCTCTGCCCTTTACGTTGGGGTCACTCCTTGCATGTTGCAGTGAGATCTAGAACTCATCTTCTGAATACAAGCCATCATTTAAAAATTGTTCATTAATTGTTTGCAATCCCCTCTTTATGTTTTAACAATATATTTATTTTGTGATGGAACAACATAGAGATCTATTGAATATGAATCATCTTTTAAAAGTCTGCTCGTTAAATATGTTCAATTCCTCTCTGTATTTTTTATTAATATATTTTATTTAGTGATGAAATAACATTTAGATTGAGAAGGGGGAGAGAGAGAGAGACAAAGACAGATACACTCTTGAGAAGGAGGACAATTCCCAAAATAATGTCGAAGATATTTCTCAATAAAAGCTTGTTTAGGGCTTCCCTGGTGGCGCGGTGGTTGGGAGTCCGCCTGCTGATGCAGGGGACACGGGTTCGTGCCCCGGTCCGGGAAGATCCCACATGCTGCAGAGCGGCTGGGCCCGTGAGCCATGGCCGCTGAGCCTGCGCGTCCGGAGCCTGTGCTCCACAACGGGAGAGGCTGCAGCGGTGAGAGGCCCGCGTACTGCGAAAAAAAAAAAAAGCTTGTTTAATTACATTTGTTTGAGAGTAATGCCTATCAACTTTAGTCAAAAGTTTAATTAAATGAAGATATGAGAGAAGAGTGGTTGAGAACACAGACTTTGGAGTTAGATCACCCGAGGTTCAAATACCAGCTCTGTTCCTTACCTGCTGTGTGACCTTGGGAGCACTGCTTACCTCTCTGGGCCTTAGTTTCACTCCTCTGTAAAATGAGAATGGTAACCATGTCTTAAAGGATTGTAGTGAGCTTTCAACGAGAAAATCCAAGAAAAACATTCAGTCCAGTGTGTCTTTTCCATGCAGTTGTACCTTTTCTAAACATATTTTTACATCAAATTGGGCTAATAAAATATTGCCAGTAAAGATCCTCAGGAATCCAACATATCATATCAATGTATATGATTTGCACGTATTACTTAAAAATATTTGAAAGTGTTTGATTTTCTTAAGTGATTATAATGATTTATCTAGGACCTCTATTTGTCAAGTTTGGGGCTAAGTGACTTAAACACCGTATCCTGACTCCTTGCAAGAATTACAAAGAAGTTATTGTTCCCATTTTGTGCATAAACAAAATGTAGGCCACTACATTTTAGTATTTTTCCCAAGGCCACAGCTATTGAGAAGTGAAACTGAGCAAGAATCTATATCACTGTAAACACATTTATTTTCTGGGAGGTTCCGGTTCAAGATGGCAACATAAAAAGATCCTGAACCATTTCTTCCCACAGACACACTGAATCTACACCTACCTGTGGAACAATTCCCTCTGAAAAAAACAAAACAAAACAAAAACACCCCGAAAAACTGGTGGAGTGACCCCTTCACATTGGGCAAACAAGAAGAAAACCACATCAAAGTGGGTAGGAAAGGCCGAGACACAAGCTCTCCATGTGCCCCATCCCCGGTGTGAAGACCCACATTGGGGAGGGAACTGAAAACCCGGAGCTTCTCTCTGAGGAGCAAAAGAATTATACCCCACATTGAGCACCCCAACTTTCATGACTGGAACCTGAAGATGAGCCCCCAAAACGTTTGGCTTTGAAGACCAATGGGGCTTGTGCCCCTGAGATCCTAGAGTCTGTGGTGAACTAAGGAGCATCTCTTAAAGGGCCCGCATGCAGATTCACCCACTCCAGGGCTCAGCACAGACGCAGCCCTTTAAAAAGTGCCCAGACTTTATGTGAAAGAAATTCATTTGCTAATTTTAAAGCTGGGCAGCCCCAGCACACAGGCTACTCTCGACATTGGAGGGGTAGGATATGGACTATAACCAACGGAGAAAGTGTTCTTTTTTTTTTTTTAAAGACTTTTTTAATGTGGACCATTTTTACAGCCTTTATTGAATTTGTTACAATATTGCTTCTGTTTGGTTTTTTTTTTTTTTTTTTTTTTTTTTTTTGCTGTACGCGGGCCTCTCACTGTTGTGGCCTCTTCCGTTGCGGAGCACAGGCTCCGGATGCGCAGGCTCAGCGGCCATGGCTCACGGGTACAGCCGCTCCGCGGCATGTGGGATCTTTCCGGACCGGGGCACAAACCCGTGTCCCCTGCATCGGCAGGCGGACTCTCAACCACTGCATCACCAGGGAAGCCCTGCTTCTGTCTTATGTTCTGGTTTTTTGGCCGCAAGGCATGTGGGAATCTTAGTTCCCCAACCAGGGATCGAACCCACCACACCCCCTGCAATGGAAGGCAAAGTCCTAACCACTGGACCGCCAGGGAAGTCCCTGGAGAAAGTGTTCTTAAATATCTACCACTCCCAGGGCATAGCAAGAGGCAGGAGACCCCGGAGCTCAGTCTTGAGGTGAAAGGGGCAGGCTTCTCATTAAATACACATCTAAGGGCTGACTGTAAACCTTGCCTGAGACCTCGGAGGGTGGGCACTATCTTCAAGCTCTCCCTCTGCCGTACTTCAGAGCTTCAGCGTCTCTTGGAGAGGAGCTCTCCTATGTGTCTGGTACCCCAGTTTTTACCTCTGGTGCCCTGTTCATTGTGGCTGCCACCCAGGAGTTATTACCCCCTTGATCTCCTTCTGGTTCTGGAGGCCAGCAGGGCTTGTGCCTGTGGTCCCACAAGACTGTATAAATTTGTATTTTTTGAAAGCTGCTGCCTGAGGGTCTGGCTTCCAATCAATCCAGATCTAGGTGCTGACTGAGATCCTCCCCTTTGTGACACTGACTGGTCTTGGCACACCCTTACCTACTGGGAGTTATTAAAAATAAAAAGGGCTGCTTGGATAAGCAGAGGTTTGAGAGACAAGCAAGAGCTGGGGCAAGGTTGAATGATAAGCTTTGTCTCCTGCACAAGGCCAGCCCTTCAAGACGGGGAGAGCTGGCTGTTTCATCTGATGCATAGAAACCAACGCAGAGAACCAAGCAAAGTAAAGCAACAGAGGAATATGTTCCCAATGAAAGAACAAGATAAAACCTCAGGAAGAAACCTCAGTGAAATGGAGATAAGTAAATTACCTGATAAAGGGTTCAGAGTAATGGTCATAAATATGCTCGCTGAACTCAGAAGAATCAATGAATACAATGAGAACTTCAACAGAGAGATAGAAAATATAAGGAAGTACCAAACCGAAGTCAAAGAGCTGAAGAATTCAGTAAACACACTGGTTTATAACCACACTTCCTCATGAGGTAAACCTTTTTCTGCTTTGAGCATTTACTGAGCTATTTCTGGGACACAATCTTTGGAGAATATGTCTGTTGATCACCAACTTACCATATTCCTAGAACTGTATAGATGTGATGGTCACTGTACACATGGTCACTGCCCTCAAGGGCTTCACAATCTAGTGGAGGAATAGGACTCATTGGAAGAGAGGTATCTGTACCGGGCTAATCTGATAACTCTTGTTTTTGAGTGGTTAATACCTCCTAGAGCTACTGTTCTCACTCATAGACTCAGTCGACTCTGTGTGCCTTATTTCTGAAGTGCTTTCTCAGTCTTCACAAAGAAAAGAGCGTTATAGAGCCAAGACCCAAGTGGCCCAAATTTCCATCTGTGTGGGAGTTGGGTGTTGTTGAAAGTCAAGGTGGTCATAGGTGGTGAAGAAACCTGCAGGAAGATCCAGCAGAGCATAGCTCTGTGATGCTTAGGAAGTACCAACAGTCAAAGTAGGGAGCTGAAGCCAGGACTTACAAACTGGGCAGAAACTGGGGGGAGGGGAAGCAGCCTAGAGATATGGGCAAATGCTGTGGAAAACCTGCCTAGTGCCTTCAGTGACCCTTTCCTGGCATTTGGGCAGGTCTGTATCAAGATACAGGGTTGGGGCAGACACCAAATAATACAAATATGGCAAATCTGTTACGGTAAATTTTAGCTGCATGTAGAAAATTTAACTAACAGAGGCTTAAACAAATAGTAGGTTCTTCTTACCTACTCAAAGTCACTATGTGACAAGCCAAACCCATCATCTTGCTCCTGCTTCATTTCTCTCTTTTGCCAAACCATGAGGAGGGAATACAGTGTTATGGGGAGACAGGGGAAACTGGTTCAAGTGTTATATCAGTCAGTTCTCATCTTGTCCCCCAGAACTTGGCCAGGACTGTTGGTTACAAGTAACAGAAACTCAACTCAGACTAACTTGTATATAAAAAGAGATTTTATTAGAACACTTAACAGAAACACCGGGGGGCTAATGTGTTTCAAGCAAGGTCATCAGGCATCTCTTGTCTTCTTCTTCTGTAACCTCCTCTCTCTACATTATTGCTTCTCTCCCAGCATTGTTGCAAAGTGATCATGGACAGCTCTAGGCTTACATCCTACCAGCTGAAAACCTCCAGGTGCAGGAGGGGGCTTCTTTCTCTGTAGCCTCTCGTTGCCTGGCTTGAGCCATGTGAGCATCCATGAACCAGTCCCTGCCCTCCAGTTGTTCAGCCCCAGCACACGGGCTGCTCTCTACAGTGGAGGGGTAGGATCTGCCCCATCCATAGCTCATTGCTTGAGGGTTGGTGGGTTCTCAAGGGAAAATGGGTGCTGGAACCAAGAGAAGGAGAAGTTAATGGTGGGCAGGCAAAACCTACCTCTATGATAATAAAAGAGCCTTTCCCATAGCCCACTTGTTGTAAGGATTGTGTGGGAGAATACACACAAAAAGAGCTAGATGTAATTAGCTTTTGTTTCCCAAGATACTCAGACTTGTGTCCTCTTTGATGGTGCCCTTTTTTCCCATCCTCAAATCCAGCTTACTTGGGTAATAATGTATTTTGAAACTTTAACAATTATTTAGTAACACTTAAGAACTAGTAACTTTCACAGAAGAATCCAGATTTCTGACTGTCTTTGAAAAGTTGAAGGTCTGGCAACTACCAACTGTGCCAGGATGGGGGTCCCCCCTCACGAGGGGCAGGTACTGCTCAGTCTTTCCCCAGCTTGGCCCGGGGTGACATCAGAATCCTCTTCCTGTCTTCATACCCTCATGCGGTACCACTCTTTTCTGGGACCGTCCTGCATCCTGCCTGGTACCCTCCCTTCCATGCCTTTGTCCAGAGGTCTTTCCTCTTCCTCCCTCGCAATCTAAATCCCATCCATCCTTGAAAGCTAATTAAAGTAACCAGGACTCCCTCAAACCTCCTCTAAGCATGCCAGCTCTCACAGAGCCCTCTCTTCTACTCTTCTGTGTGAGGACATCCAGTGACAACCAGAACGGCACAAGCTGTGAGTCCCAAGTAGTTGTGAGTGCAGGAGGGAGCCACCGCACCATACAACTGATGAGGATATATAACGAAAGGGCAGAGGCAGGCGATTATGCCATCCCTGAGATGAGAGAATATACATTGGAGCTGACCTGGCAAGGAAACTGAAAAATGTATTTATCATCTTTTTTTTTAACATCTTTATTGGGGTATAATTGCTTTACAATGGTGTGTTAGTTTCTGCTTTATAACAAAGTGAATCAGTTATACATATACATATGTTCCCATATCTCTTCCCTCTTGTGTCTCCCTCCCTCCCACCCTCCCTATCCCACCCCCCTCAGGCAGTCGCAAAGCACCGAGCTGATCTCCCTGTGCTATGTGGCTGCTTCCCACTAGCTATCTACCTTACGTTTGGTAGTGTATATATGTCCATGCCTCTCTCTCGCTTTGTCACACCTTACCCTTTCCCCTCCCCATATCCTGAAGTCCATTCTCTAGTAGGTCTAGCAGGACACACTCTTTATTCCTGTCTTACCCCTAGGTTCTTCATGACAGTTTTTTTTTCTTAAATTCCATATATATGTGTTAGCATACGGTATTTGTCTCTCTCTTTCTGACTTACTTCACTCTGTATGACAGACTCTAGGTCTATCCACCTCATTACAAATAACTCAATTTCGATCTTTTTATGTCTGAGCAATATTCCATTGTATATATGTGCCACATCTTCTTTATCCATTCATCTGTTGATAGACACTTAGGTTGTTTCCATCTCCAGGCTATTGTAAATAGAACTGCAATGAACATTTTGGTACATGACTCTTTTTGAATTATGGTTTTCTCAGGGTATATGCCCAGTAGTGGGATTGCTGGGTCATATGGTAGTTCTATTTTTAGTTTTTTAAGGAACCTCCATACTGTTCACCATAGTGGCTGTACCAATTTACATTCCCACGAGCAGTGCAAGAGTGTTCCCTTTTCTACACACCCTCTCCAGCATTTATTGTTTCTAGATTTTTTGATGATGGCCATTCTGACTGGTGTGAGATATCTCATTGTACTTTTGATTTGCATTTCTCTAATGATTAGTGATGTTGAGCATTCTTTCATGTGTTTGTTGGCAATCTGTATATCTTCTTTGGAGAAATGTGTGTTTAGGTCTTCTGCCCATTTTTGGATTGGGTTGTTTGTTTTTATGTTATTAAGCTGCATGAGCTGCTTGTAAATTTTGGAGATTAATCCTTTGTCAGTTGCTTCATTTGCAAATATTTTCTCCCATTCTGAGGGTTGTCTTTTCGTCTTGTTTATGGTTTCCTTTGCTGTGCAAAAGCTTTTAAGTTTCATTAGATCCCACTTGTTTATTTTTGTTTTTATTTCCATTTCTCTAGGAGGAGGGTCACAAAGGATCTTGCTGTGATTTATGTCACAGAGTGTCCTGCCTGTGTTTTCCTCTAAGAGTTTGATAGTTTCTGGCCTTACATTTAGGTCTTTAATCCATTTTGAGCTTATTTTTGTGTATGGTGTTAGGGAGTGATCTAATCTCGTACTTTTACATATACCTGCCCAGTTTTCCCAGCACCACTTATTGAAGAGGCTGTCCTTTCTCCACTGTACATTCCTGCCTCCTGTGACCATATGTGCGTGGGTTTATCTCTGGGCTTTCTATCCTGTTCCATTGATCTATCTTTCTGTTTTTGTGCCAGTACCATACTGTGTTGATTAATGTAGCTTTGTAGTATAGTCTGAAGACAGGGAGCCTGATTCCTCCAGCTCCGTTTTTTGTTCTCAGGATTGCTTTGGCTATTCGGGGTCTTTTGTGTTTCCATACAAATTGTGAAATTTTTTGTTCTAGTTCTGTGAAAAATGCCAGTGGTAGTTTGATAGGGATTGCATTGAATCTGTAGATTGCTTTGGGTAGTAGAGTTATTTTCACAATGTTGATTCTTCCAGTCCAAGAACATGGTATATCTCTCCATCTATTTGTATCATCTTTAATTTCTTTCATCAGTGTCTTATAATTTTCTGCATACAGGTCTTTTGTCTCGTTAGGTAGGTTTATTCCTAGGTATTTTATTCTTTTTGTTGCAATGGTAAATGGGAGTGTTTTCTTGATTTCACTTTCAGATTTTTCATCATTAGTGTATAGGAATACCAGAGATTTCTGTGCATTAATTTTGTACCCTGCTAGTTTACCAAATTCATTGATTAGCTCTAGTAGTTTTCTGGTAGCATCTTTAGGATTCTGTATGTATAGTATCATGTCATCTGCAAACAGTGACAGCTTTACTTCTTCTTTTCCGATTTGGATTCCTTTTATTTTCTTTTCTTCTCTGATTGCTGTGGCTAAAACTTCCAAAACTATGTCGAATAAGAGTGGTGAGAGTGGGCAACCTTGTCTTGTTCCTTATCTTAGTGAAAATGCTTTCAGTTTTTCACCATTGAGGACGATGCTGGCTGTGGGTTTGTCATATATGGCCTTTATTATGTTAAGGAAAGTTCCCTCTATGCCTACTTTCTGCAGAGTTTTTATCATAAATGGGTGTTGAATTTTGTCAAAAGCTTTCTCTGCATCTATTGAGATGATCATGTGGTTTTTCTCCTTCAATTTGTTAATATGGTGTATCACGTTGATTGATTTGCGTATATTGAAGAATCCTTGCATTCCTGGAATAAACCCCACTTGATCATGGTGTATGATCCGTTTAATGTGCTGTTGGATTCCGTTTGCTAGTGTTTTGTTGAGGATTTTTGCATCTATGTTCATCAGTGGTATTGGCCTGTAGTTTTCTTTCTTTGTGACATCCTTGTCTGGTTTTGGTATCAGGGTGATGGTGGCCTCGTAGAATGAGTTTGGGAGTGTTCCTCCCTCTGCTATATTTTGGAAGAGTTTGAGAAGGATAGGTGTTAGCTCTTCTCTAAATGTTTGATAGAATTTGCCTGTGAAGCCCTCTGGTCCTGGGCTTTTGTTTGTTGGAAGATTTTTAATCACAGTTTCAATTTCAGTGCTTGTGATTGGTCTGTTCATATTTTCTATTTCTTCCTGATTCAGTCTTGGCAGGTTGTGCATTTCTAAGAATTTGTCCATTTCTTCCAGGTTGTCCATTTTATTGCCATAGAGTTGCTTGTAGTAATCTCTCATGATCTTTTGTATTTCTGCATTGTCAGTTGTTACTTCTCCTTTTTCATTTCTAATTCTATTGATTTGAGTCTTCTCCCTTTTTTTTTTGATGAGTCTGGCTAATGGTTTATCAATTTTGTTTATCTTCTCAAAGAACCAGCTTTTAGTTTTATTGATCTTTGCTATCATTTCCTTCATTTCTTTTTCATTTATTTGTGATCTGATCTTTATGATTTCTTTCCTTCTGCTAACTCTGGGGTTTTTTTGTTCTTCTTTCTCTAATTGCTTTAGGTGCAAGTGTAGGTTGTTTATTTGAGATGTTTCCTGTTTCTTAAGGTCGGATTGTATTGCTATAAACTTCCCTCTTAGGACTGCTTTTGCTGCATCCCATAGGTTTTGGGTCATCGTGTCTCCATTGTCATTTGTTTCTAGGTATTTTTTTATTTCCTCTTTAATTTCTTCAGTGATCACCTCGTTATTAGTTAGTGTATTGTTTAGCCTCCATGTGTTTGTATTTTTTACAGATCTTTTCCTGTAATTGATATCTAGTCTCATAGCGTTGTGGTCGGAAAAGTTACTTGATACAATTTCAATTTTCTTAAATTTACCAAGGCTTGATTTGTGACCCAAGATATGATCTATCCTGGAGAATGTTCCATGAGCACTTGAGAAAAATGTGTATTCTGTTGTTTTGGGATGGAATGTCCTATAAATATCAATTAAGTCCATCTTGTTTAATGTATCATTTAAAGCTTGTATTTCCTTATTTATTTTCATTTTGGATGATCTGTCCATTGGTGAAAGTGGGGTGTTAAAATCCCCTACTATGAATGTGTTACTGTCGATTTCCCCTTTTATGGCTGTTAGTATTTGCCTTATTTATTGAGGTGCTCCTATGTTGGGTGCATAAATATTTACAATTGTTATATCTTCTTCTTGGATCGATCCCTTGATCATTATGTAGTGTCCTTCTTTGTGTCTTCTAATAGTCTTTATTTTAAAGTCTATTTTGTCTGATATGAGAATTGCTACTCCAGCTTTGTTTTGGTTTCCATTTGCATGAAATATCTTTTTCCATCCCCTTACTTTCAGTCTGTATGTGTCTCTAGGTCTGAAGTGGGTCTCTTGTAGACAGCAAATATATGCGTCTTGTTTTTGTATCCATTCAGCCAATCTGTGTCTTTTGGTGGGAGCATTTAGTCCATTTACATTTAAGGTAATTATCGATATGTATGTTCCTATTCCCATTTTCTTAATTGTTCTGGGTTTGTTATTGTAGGTCTTTTCCTTCTCTTGTGTTTCTTGCCTAGAGAAGTTCCTTTAGCATTTGTTGTAGAGCTGGTCTGGTGGTGCTGAACTCTCTCAGCTTTTGCTTGTCTGTAAAGGTTTTAATTTCTCCATCAAATCTGAATGAGATCCTTGCTGGGTAGAGTAATCTTGGTTGCAGGTTTTTCTCCTTCATCACTTTCAATATGTCCTGCCAGTCCCTTCTGGCTTGCAGAGTTTCTGCTGAAAGATCAGCTGTTAACCTCATGGGGCTTCCCTTGTGTGTTATTTGCTGTTTTTCCCTTGCTGCTTTTTATATGTTTTCTTTGTACTTAATTTTTGACAGTTTGATTAATATGTGTCTTGGCGTATTTCTCCTTGGATTTATCCTGTATGGGACTCTCTGTTCTTCCTGGACTTGATTAACTATTTCCTTTCCCATATTAGGGAAGTTTTCAACTATAATCTCTTCAAATATTTTCTCAGTCCCTTTCTTTTTCTCTTCTTCTTCTGGAACCCCTATAATTCGAATGTTGGTGCATTTAATGTTGTCCCAGAGGTCTCTGAGACTGTCCTCAGTTCTTTTCATTCTTTTTTCTTTATTCTGCTCTGCAGTAGTTATTTCCACTATTTTATCTTCCAGGTCACTTATCTGTTCTTCTGCCTCAGTTATTCTGCTATTGATCCCATCTAGAGTATTTTTCAGTTCATTTATTGTGTTGGTCATCATTGTTTGTTTCATCTTTAGTTCTTCTAGGTCCTTGTTAAATGTTTCTTGCATTTTGTCTATTTTGTTTCCAAGATTTTGGATCATCTTTACTATCATTATTCTGAATGCTTTTTCAGGTAGACTGCCTATTTCCTCTTCATTTGTTAGTTCTGGTGGGTTTTTCTCTTGCTCCTTCATCTGCTGTGTGTTTTTCTGTCTTCTCATGTTGCTTATATTACTGTGTTTGGGGTCTCCTTTTTGCAGGCTGCAGGTTCTCAGTTCCTGTTGTTCTTGGTGTCTGTCCCCAGTGGCTAAGGTTGGTACAGTGGGTTCTGTAGGCTTCCTGGTGGAGGGGACTAGTGCCTGTGTTCAAGTGGATGAGGGTGGATCTTGTCTTTCTGGTGGGCAGGTCCACATGTGGTGGTGTGTTTTGGGGTGTCTGTGGACTTATGATTTTAGACAGCCTCTCTGCTAATGGGTGGGGTTGTGTTCCTGTTTTGCTAGTTGTTTGGCATAGCATGTCCAGCACTGTAGCTTGCTGGTCGTTGAGTGAAGCTGGGTGCTGGTGTTGAGATGGAGATCTCTGGGAGATTTTTGCCGTTTGATATTATGTGGAGCTGGGAGGTCTCTAGTGGACCAGTGTCCTGAAGTTGGCTCTCCCACCTCAGAGGCACAGCACTGACTCCTGGCTGCAGCACCAAGAGCCTTTCATCCAAACGGCTCCTCAATTTGGGATGATTCGTTGTCTATTTAGGTATTCCACAGATGTAGGTACATCAAGTTGATTGTGGAGCTTTAATCCGCTGCTCCTGAGGCTGTTGGGAGACATTTCCCTTTCTCTTCTTTGTTCTCACAGCTCCCAGGGACTCAGCTTTGTTTTTGGTCTCGCCTCTGCGTGTAGGTCGCAGGAGGGCGTCAGTTTTTCGCTCAGATAGGATGGGGTTAAAGGAGCAGCTGATTCGGGGGCTCTGGCTCATTCAGGCACGGGGGAGGGAGGGGCGCGGAGTGCGGGGCGGGCCTGCAGCGGCAGAGGCCGGCGTGACGTTGCAACAGCGTGAGGCGCGCTGTGCGTTCTCCTGAGGAAGTTGTCCCTGGATCCAGGGACCCTGGCAGTGGCGGGCTGCACAGGCTTCCCGGAATGGGGGTGTGGACAGTGACCTGTGCTCGCACACAGGCTTCTTGGTGGCGGCGGCAGCAGCAGCGTTAGCGTCTCATGCCCGTCTCTGGGGTCCGCGCTTTTAGCCGCGGCTCGCACCCGTCTCTGGAGCTCCTTTAAACAGCGCGCTTAATCCCCTCTCCTCATGCACCAGGAAACAAAGAGGGAAGAAAAAGTCTCTTGCCTCTTCGGCAGGCCCAGACTCTTCCCCGGACTCCCTCCCGGCCAGCCGTGGCGCACTAACCCCCTGCAGGCTGTGTTCACGCCGCCAACCCCAGCCCTCTCCCAGTGCTCCAACCGAAGCCTGAACCTCAACTCCCAGCCCCGCTCGCCCCGGCGGGGGAGCAGACAAGCCTCTCGAGCCGGTGAGTGCCGGTCGGCACCGATGATCTGTGAGGGAATCTCTCCACTTTGCCCTTCGCATCCCTGTTGCTGTGCTCTCCTCAGCGGCTCCGAAGCTTTCCCCCTCAGCCACCCGCAGTCTCCACCCGTGAAGGGGCTTCCTAGTATGTGGAAATCTTTCCTCCTTCACAGCTCCCTCCCACTGGTGCAGGTCCTGCCTCTAACCTTTTGTCTCTGTTTTTTCTTTTGCCCTACCCAGGTACGTGGGGGGTTTCTTGCCTTTAGGGAGGTCTGAGGTCTTCTGCCAGCGTTCAGTAGGTGTTCTGTAGGAGTTGTTCCACGTGTAGATGTATTTCTGGTGTATCTGTGGGGAGGAAGGTGATCTCCGCATCCTACTCCTCCGCCATCTTCCCGGAAGCCCCCCTATCATCTCTTTTGAAGTAAACTTCTATACCTTATTTATAATTCAAAATGTAGGAACACAGAAAATGTGCTCCCTTACTGCAACCAGTTTTTAAAAGCATTATATTGATGGCACTGCTTAGTTTCAGAAGTAAAAATGTCAAGGTAGTTGGTGCTCAGGGTTTACTCTGCAGCCGTAAAGGAGGCTGGTGAGTAGGAATTGTGGTAAAGCTAGGATGAGAAGATGAGAAATGATTCCCTTTGACCGAAGGACAAATGCTTCTACGTTTTGTTTCAGTTCCCTAGTACAGTAAAATAGCATTTAGAGATGGTATTCCGAGAGCTAATATTAGACTAATTTAACCTATGAACATCACATCAGTGTCATCAAAGGGGAGTTCCTGTGTAATGTAAACACTTTTCTATGATTCAGAGAGTAGCATGGCTCCACCATTAAAATAAACAATGTAGCAATTTAGAGTAATAGCCTTGTATGACATGACTGGCCTCTCTTTTTTGATCCCAACATTAAAAAAAAAAAAGAAATATAGTGTAGTATGCTTTCAACTAAGTAAAATTGTTTTCATATATGTAGACAAGGATAGTAAGGTAAATATCCAAAAATTAAAATAGCTTCTGTATTAAGGCAGCGAGTGGGCTTAGATGATTTTAATACGCATTTTAAACGTATTTAATATTATCACATTTTCTTGTCAATTAAAACAAGAAGAGGATATCCATCTACTTGGAAGGAAAGAATATTGTCTTTTTAATCTCTGACTTAAGGAAAACTGATATGTCACTTTCCAGATTCCATAGAACTAGGATGGGGAAGGGGATGCTTTAAATTCTTTGCAGACCTCACCTGGGTTTTGCCCAGCATCGTTGTTTTTTAAAGGTGTCACGCTGCCCCCTGGTGTTCAACAAGCTAAATTGTAATGTCTCGAATGCCTACTTCATTTTCTTTCTATATTTTCTGAATAATCAAGGAATTTAAAAAGGGGGGGCTGGGAGAGGAATACCTGTAGTCCTATAAACTTGTGGGTGTCTTATGGGTTGTCAGTATTTTCTATTTTTTAAATTACTTAAAAAATGTCACACGTTTTTAAGCCCTTATGCGCAGGTTTACAGGCTTTAGGTGCTGTAAAGTGGCAGAACTTGTCAGCAGGGCTCTGGGAGTTGCCTAACGCTTCAAGCACTTTGGATAGTGTGGAAATCAGCTGGCCAAAATGTGATACTCCCTTAATAAAATGGATCCCAGAAGAAACAACGGGATTACCAAATTCAGGCACATAATCTTACAGGACCCTCTCTGAGATTCTGTTTAAAATCTTTAAACCAAAGGAAAATAAATAAATAAGGGTGCATTTTGAGCAGACATTGCATAAGAAAATAGTGACCACATATGACCCAAGGCAAGAAGCTTCTGGCCTCTCAGTAAGGGCCCCAGAAGCTGAAGGTTCATAGTTTCAGGGAGATTGGCCTCTGATCCCAAGGTTGTTTCACTATAGCTTCTGGACTTTTCCTTGAGCATTATAACTCACAGAGCCTTAATAAATTAGGGAACACATACAAATTCAATAATGTGATAGCATTAACGTGTTCTTTATATCCTCTGACTGTTGAGAACTGATGGTCTTTGAACCGTTCTAGCCAAATGATAATAAATCAGTTTGTTTATACAGAAACACCTTTAGTGACTTTGGTTGTATGTGGAAGAATTATAGAAGATCAGATGCTTCCAGAAGTCAAAAAGAGATGGTGATAGAATCAGTGAAACCATTTAAAACTATTCTAGAAAGCTGAATACTGACAGTTGGTCTTCATGTCGGGCTAACCCCCAGGAGAAAATCGAATCCTGTTCCCTGATTACATGTGGAAATCTAGATCTTAATCTTAAAGATTATAAGCTAGTTCAAATGGAAAAAGAAATCACTTAGCTTTCACAAAGAAGAGGTTTCTATTATCCAAATCAGAAGATGACACTTTTGGGATAATAATCACAGGAAGTGAAGAGCTTCCTTGGGTGAAATCTCAAGAAGCCACCTAATCGAGGGTTACTTTAATTTTCTGAATAGTACATAATACTTTCAAATATTTTGTCTTCTCTGTCCATTTCTTTGTTTATTTATCATACAACACCAGTTTCCTTCCATAGTATGTAAAATCCATGACCGTAGGGCTTTTACCTGACATGTGCCCGGAGCAGGGCCACTGCATTTGGCCACACAGACTACACTGTCTAACACCACAGAACACCCCTCACCTTGAGGTCTTTGTGAATGGCACCCCCTAGAGCGGCCCTGTAGTCTCTGTCCAGAGCAAAAGCGCTGACCCTGGCACAGAATGGTCCTTCAACAATGATGTATTGAGTGAATGAATAAGTGATACGTCAGCCTATTTATTATTCTCATTTGAAAAAAGGATGAGAAGTTGAAAGATTTTGTGTCCCATAAATCAAAGCATGTACATTTACATGTGCAAACTAGTTTCACTTTGATGGATGACTTTTTCTGACTAAGTTGATTCTTGGAGACTGATTGAGCTCAGGCAAGTCTGTAAAAGTCGAACCAGTAACAGACAGTCCAGGTGTTCTGATTTCCCTTGTCACGTTCTAGGTGTGTCAGTTTCCCTGTCCCCATAGCCAATTCCTTCAGACTCCTTGTGCTTTGCCGAGTGTGTGGCTGGGGAGTGACGGTGTGTGCGCTCTATTTTTTTTGTTTGTTTTTTGGCAGCATTCAGCGAGTGTGGCGCGAGTACCTGCAGCGGCAGGACCCCCTGGAGAAGAGGAGCCCATCCCCACCTTCCGCGTCCTCAGACAAGCTGAGTACCTCCGTCAGCATGAACACCTTCTCGGACAGCAGCACACCTGTGAGTGCATGTCTCCTTTTCATGACTTGGTTGGCCAGTCACCTGGTCTTCAGGGCTTTGGTTCCAAGAAAGAAATCTTGGGATGTGAGCAGGTGGTTTATGATAGACCTACAAGTTGCTTGTTTGCTATGCATGAGCCCATGGTGAGGGTTTTGTCCTCTCAAAACAAAGACATGATTCATAAATGCACAGTGAACTTAATCAAGTCTGAGGGAATCGATTGAGTTTGAAATCAACCTAAACTGCTAGTTTGTGTGTTGGCAGTCCTCCATTACGGAGAATATCGTTTTACTTTTCTTTGTAATAGCGTGTTCCTTTTAGTCTGTGTCAGTAGCGTTTTGTGGTGAGAACAGGATAGAAATTAGCTTGGTTATAAGGATTTTTAGCTTGATTATAAGGATTTTAAAGAGAACCTTCACAGGAAGAATTGAAAGGGGTCACGAATTCAGGGGTTGCATCTCAAAGGCTTTTGGGGCCAGGTGAGTAACGCATGTGACTGATGGGGGTTGAGTTGTGACTGGCTCACTGAACCAAGGCATCACCTAAAGGCGCAGCCCCTCTCGGCTCCTGCAAGAATGTTGCCAGGTGGGGAAGCAGAAAAGATGTTGCCAAAGGTCGTTTTCTTTCTTCATAAGATGCCAGAAATCCAGATTTTTAAATTTTGGCAACCAGTAAGAAATTTTAAATGTAAATAGACCATATGTGCAGACCACAATTGTCCCGGGTCCACCAGTTTAAGAACTCTGGAGTACAGGGCTGAGGAATGAAAGGATCTGATGGAAGCCTTTACTTTTCAAAAAAACACCAAATGTGTTAGGAAATAAATGATCAGGGAATTGTAATGCAGATTTGTGTGGATTTAGCCATTGTCATCAGTTGCCATTGTCACTGGAGTACTGAAAGAAGTTAGGAAGAGAAATGAACTATACAAGTATATTATTTTTAAAAAAAAATCTTCCTTGACTACTTTGTAATCATGTTTATTCGGTTGTGAAAAAGGCTTCCCAACAGCCAAAATAATGCGTTCACATTGGGATCAAGCAAAGGTTACTTTGAAATGTTTTCAGATGGTTGTGTTGCATATTCTTTAATTCATGGCTTTACCTAGTTGTGGATTCTAAAGAGAGAGCAGTAAGTTCAGCTTATGGCTGTGCCAATAACAACGGCAGAAGATGTATTTTTAGCTGACAGCAGAAATTGAATCCTTAGTGAATCTGCATTTTATAGAGACAATTTTGGGGGGCAATGAGTTCTTAACTGACCTCACTATCACTAGAGGGCGCTCACGAACCACTTTGGAAAATGTCTGAGTTGAGTAAAGTTTGTATTTAACTTGTGATTTGTGAGTGGAAAAGAATGTGAAAATTGAGTGTCTAGGGTGCTCTCGCTGTGAATGTCAGTAGAAGGTACAAATTAACTGACTCTGAAGACTGGATTTGAATGATGGAAATTGAGTATCAGAAATCACTGTGCCCGTGAGTTGAAGGTTTGGGTTTACTACTGCCTTTGTACTTTCTCAGCCCTAATTCCGGACAATATCAACTGTCTAGTGATATCTAACCGTTTCAGTGTTGCTTTAGGGCGGTTATTCCTTTTGGCTTATTGAAATTCTGGAAGAATCTATCTTTGCTTTATATTTATGCTGCCACACAGCTATGATTCTAGCACCTCAAGTGTTTTTGTGCATAAATGCACGTTCTTCCCCCTCATGGGTCATCACGTTTATGTTTATCATTGCACAGCTTTGCTAACAGTTTTACCTTATTTAATTTAGCCTAGCCTCCAGGTTCCCTGAGGTTTCTTGATAGAGGAGATTTCCTCCCTCAAGTGTCCCCAGCAATCTGGTTTCCCATAAGGTGTGTCAGACTGAACTGGGAGTGGCACCCTGCTCCACCACCACGTCATCATGCTTTATCTCTGTGCTCGTGGGACAAAAATGAGCCTATTCCATGTGTGGAAGTCTGGCTCACTCCTGATCGCCTACAAACAGTGAGAATCAAAACAGGATTTCAAAAAACATTACTGGAATTAGCTTCTGGAAGCAAGCAGACCCTGCCCAGAATTCTAATAAGGTTATTAATTATAAGAACAACTTTGGTATTGATGATGGCAGTGGTGTGACACTAAATGTACAAAATAAAATATGAAAGTACAAGATGTTGGGACATTCCCAAGCCTCTCATTTGTCAGGCAGGTAAAATACCCAAGCCATAATTGTTTAAAACTTAATGCTTAGTTGTTTGGAGCTGGTGTAACTAGCTATGGTTGTTTTTATCTCCCATGATTATCCCTTTGCTGATGCCTTTCAAGAAGATTCATTCTTACATCTTTCATTGGTCGCAGCCCCATGAAAGGAGAGTGACTCTGCTCTACCCTGACTGGGCTGCCAGACCCAGTGATGAGTAGATGAGCAGACCTCAAGTTTATGGAGGGGATAAGGATGACCCCCGGCTCACCTTGGCTAAGCCTGTCATAAAGAGATGAGCTTCCTCTAATAATCAGAAAGTCCTTTGGAACTTCAGGGTTAAAAGCCTTCAGTTCAAGTCAAATGCTCTCAGTGAGGCGTATCCCTGGGCAGTTCTCCAGGCCCCTGACTTCTACTAGATCCCCTCCAGCTTGTTGAACCTCAGCCCTCTTTCTCTGGGCTTGATCTATCATGGTTGCTGCCCTAGACCATTGTCTGTCTGCTCGAATCTGATCAGCTGCCTGTCTCGTCCTAACCCTCTACTAACCTCTGACACAGCCTCAGTCGGAGGCCAGTCTGCCCTTGCGTAACCCGTGGGCCTTGCCAGCTGCTCCACCTGCCCCCATGCCTATAATAACTGCAATTACTGCTCATCCTAGCTGTCTGCCCCAGGCATGTGCTGCATGAGAAGCCAGCAACCTGATCTGGGGGAGTCCCTGTGCTGAGAAGAGAATGATGTTTCTGCATGCTCCTGTTCTCTTTTGGCCAAGCATAATAGTTAATGTAGTTCTTAGAATATTTTTGCCGTGAAATAAATAGCAACAGTAATGTTTCAGTTTGAGCTCTCAAATTCATCTTAAGAGCTGAGCACTTGTTATGTGGCAGGCACTTCGCTAATGTTTTCCATGGATTATTTCGTTTAATCCTCTCTATGACCATATGAAGGAGGTACTATTATTATCTCCATTTTACAGATGATGAAAATGAGAGTTAAAGAGAACTTGCCCTGGGTTACTGTTTGGGCCAGAGCCTGTATGGGTCACTAGTCTACTATATTGTACCACTTGAAAGTAAGCTTGCATTTAGATATAGTCAAGCAGTGAAAGAGATAACCAATGCATTAATGCATTTCTAAGACTATTTTACAATTTAGTAGGTATAAACAGTGAATGGAATAATTGAAAAAAGAATCCTCATTTGATTTTATAAATTGCCTCATTCAGTGCTCTTTGATTAAAACCTCAAACCTCAGCTGCTCAATGCCAAATTAAAGAGCAACAGGAGGGAAGATAATACTAAGTTTTGTTAGCAATTTGCATATCAAGTGCCCTTATACCACAGTGTGTCATGTGGTAACAGAAAAATTTGTTTTAGAAATAGCAATTTTGAATAGCAACTGTTATTAAGAAATGGAGCTTATGGGTATCAAAGTGAGAAGCAAAGAATAACTTTTTTTAACCATAAAAATATTAGTTATTGAATAGATGACAACACTGGAAAATGCTTTGTGTTTTTTATTAATCAATTTCATGTGACCAAATACTTACTGTTTTAGTTCCCAGCTTCAAGAAACCTGTAATTTGTTTAATAAGATGTCATGGAAAGAAAGTATAGCATGGTCTATTGTAAACCATTAGGTTTATACTTTTTAAAAAATCATTAGCATATCCCTGCAGATAAATCCAGAAAAATCTCTGGATTGTTTGGGGACATTCTTAGTCCCATTTGGTTTGAATTGATTCCATATGCCTGGGCCTTCTTGCCACGCCCACTTTTCCCGTTGGTTCCCATACTATTATGGTCTGTCCTGTAGGGGGCAGCGTGGCTCATGGAATGAGGCCCTGGCTTGGTAAGAGGACCTGACTTAAAACCTGTCACTTATTGTGAGTCTAAGATGTATCCCTTGAGAGGCCCTTCTTCATCTGCAAACTGAAAATAATACCCACCTCAGAGGTGGATTGTTATTGCTGTGAAGATTAAATGGCACTACATACGTAAAACAGCACAGAGCCTGGGACCCCGAAGTCTCTCAGTAAATGTTAGTCGATTCTGAATCTGCTCTTGAAAACACTCCGTGCGTTCAAAACACTGGAAAACTTGTGAAGAGCAGAGGTGAAAATTTTACCTGGATTTGCACTGGGGAGGCCAGGGATGCACAGAGCCTGTTTCTGATTCACCGAATGAATCTATGAGGATCGAATTGTGTCCTAGAATATATGTGTGTGTGTGTGTGTGTGTGTATATATATATATATATATATATATATATATATATATATATATGTATACATATGTTCGGAGTATATATGTATACATGTGTATGTTCTGAGATTGGAGCTGTACTTACAAAAGTAATAAATTAAGCATTTATTTTAGTGTTGCTCCTTTAAAAACTAATTTTCAAGGTCGAAAGGTTAAGTCAGGTGCAAGTACTTTTGCCTCTAAATAAGTCGGCCTCTTCTGAGAGACCACACCCACATACATAGTAGAAGAAAGCCTAGATTATTCTCCTCACTTCAGACCTGAGGAAAAAGAGATGGGAGGATCCATCCCATCTCCAGCATGTCGGGGAGAACAGAGTTACACCTCTCAGGCCGGTCAGTGCAAAGCCTTGTTTCACTCCTGGTCAGGAAGAATTACAGTTCTTGTAATCCTTGAGCTGTTTCTGTAATTCTTATAATTCTTGAGCAGGTTCAGGAGCGGTGGTCTGGGCCAGCTCAAGACCCTGTTACGCCAATTGTCCTGGAGAGAAGCCATGGAGCCCTCATATTTATGGAGTTTCTGGAGTAGTCCTGGCTTTTAGTGAGAGTAGCTGGGTAGCCAACAGCGGGCAGCCAGGTGACCTACCACACCTCCCCAAGTACACCACCAAAAGCCAGGACCGTTCCTTCCTGCCAGACACAGCAGGTGCGCCTATATTCAACATGCTTAATTATCCTCAAGTTCTGTTGCCCTTTTTGAGATTTACAACCTCCAGGCTTTAAATACATTGGGAAAAATTTAGTGGTTAAAGGGAGAAAGTCTTCTTCCAAAGTCGTACATGTTTTGGGAGGAAGCTCAAGCCCTAAAAGAGGATTTCCTGGGACCACCCCCCAGTACAATCCTGAGAGCTGCAAAATTATAGAGAATGTAAGCCTTGTACTACTTAATAATTTAATAACCTAGATTTTCCAGGTCAGGGACAAGTTACAGTATTATGCCCAGCTGTTATAAATTTAGGTCCCATGAGTTCTAATGTTTCAGCACCCAAGCTCTATCTAACATCTAGCCTTTCAGACCCTGAAATTGCACAATTTTTTTGCCAATCTATTTGTCCCAAATTTTGGTTCAGAGAATATAGTAATCATATGTAAAAAGAGAATACTTCTTGGTATTTACATGGAGGTAAATACATTTCTCTTTTCTTCAAACCAGGGTCTTAGAGAACAAATGTTTTCTTTTCCAAAGTTTTAGAAATTATATAATACATAACCATATATTACAGTTTGAATAAAATGGAATTGTACAAAATAATATCCTGTTTTTTGAAAAATTTATTTTATTGAAGTATAGTTGGTTTACAATGTTGTGTTAATTTCTACTGCACAGCAAAGTTATTCAGTTATACATACATATATTCTTTTTCATATTCTTTTCCATTATGGTTTGTCGCAGGATATTGAATACAGTTCCCTGTGCTATACAGTAGGACCTTGCTGTTTATCCATTCTATGTATAATAGTTTGCATCCGCTAATCCCAAACTCCCAGTCCATCTCTCTCCCACCCCGTCTCCCTTGGCAGCCACAAGTATGCTCTTTATGTTTGTGAGTCTGTTTCTGTTTTGTAGATAAGTTCATTTGTGTCATATTTTAGATTCCACATATAAGTGATATAATATGGTATTTATCTTTCTCTTTCGGACTTACTAAACTTAGTATGATAATCTCTAGGTCCATCCGTGTTGCTGCAAATGGCATTATTTCATTCTTTTTTTATGGCTGAGGAATAGTCCATTGTATATCGTACCACATCTTCTTTATCCAGTTATCTTTAGATGGACATTTAGTTTGTTTCCATGTCTTGGCTATTGTTAATAGTGCTGCTATGAACATTGGGGTGCATGTATCTTTTCGAATTACAGTTTTCTTCGGATATATGCCCAGGAGTGGAATTGCAGAATCATATGGCAACTCTATTTTTAGTTTTTTGAGGAACCTCCATACTGTTTTCCTTAGTGGTTGCACCAATTTACATTCCCACCAACAGTGTAGGAAAATTACATTTTCCCTCTTCTCCACTCTCTCCAGCAAAAAATAATATCTTTATACCACAAGCGCTCTCCTCTTTGCATATTTGAATATTGGTTGATAATATTGATTCCTTTTTCCAAATCATCCTTTTGACTTAATGATTTGAGGACATTTTTCTTGATAGGTTTAAAAATGAGCATGTTGTTTAGGTTTGAGGATTAAAAAAATTTTTTTTAGCAACTGCTAACATTGAACATTTCCTGAGTTTAAAATTATATACAAAATTGACAATTCCCTATTTGATAACTAACTCATTCATCCACAGTAATATAATAAATCCTCCTAAGCAGTCTCAAAGTCACTAACCTAGGAATTCAGATGCAAAAATCTAGGCACTAAGTACCTCACTTTACGCAAAGAGGGTTGAAAAAGAATTTGTTCTCTTTGCAGTTTTCCTTAAGTCCAGTCTCAGCATTTGTCCTCACCTAGATCCTGTCCTTATTCTACAGCTTAGGTGAGATAAAGTGTTGAATCCCTAGTTTAGACCCAGTTGCACCTTCTGTTATAAAATCTAGTTTCATCATTACAAATCAGCGTTTCACTCTTCGAATGAGTATGAAAGATGCTTTAGGATCCAAGGAGAAATTGGATGTGGTGGAACTGGAGTGAGATCTACTACTGTATTCCTTTTTTTTCCTGGAAAGCTCATTGGCCTAAGACTCTTTAGGGTGTTCTTTTTGTAAATAAGACATCTTGGGTGGGATGGGGAGTTATTCCCATCCTTGGATTAGGTCAACATCATTTGTTCACTCATTCAACAAATACTGAGTGCCTGCTGTGTGCTGGCCCTTTGTCAAGCCCTGCAGGTAAAATGATCACCCAAATACACACAACCTCTGCCCTTGCAGAATTTACATAATTCCCCAGTCATGGTTGGCAATTCTTGTAACAGATGTACTGCCAACTTAGAGGACATCCTCGATAACATTTCATTGATTAATTATATAGATGTTTAGGTATTATTAGTAACAAAAATCTGACTGCTGAAACATCTTCTAGAGCAGAAGTTCCCAAAATGTGGAACCTGGAATACTAGTCTCATAGGGTATTGATAGATGTTCATTGGGGGAAGGGCGAAATAAGCTAATTTATTTACTTCAGGACTTCTTAGAGCCTTACTAAGCTAATACACATTTTGAATTTGCAAGATGGGGATCACTGTTTTCATGTTTCCTAAACTTCTTTGACCAGGAAACTCATTAAGAGTCACATCTTATTGGACTACTGATCCATGGAACACTTTGGGGAATACTATTCTAGAGTTAGTAGCTGTTGAAGAAAAGTGCCAAGAGCTGGAGCTTCTAAGTGGCTCAATTATAAAATTAAAATGAATTGAACAGTGAGTGTATTTTGAAAGTTTCTAATGAAATTTTTACACATGACATCTCCTTTTTATAGGTCTCTATTATAGAGCTGTATTATGCAAATTTTACTAAGTTAGTTCACATATAAAACTTGTTACATTAACTGGCTAGCAGCGTTTAAACAAAAAGACCAAGTCTAGTCAACGACATAACAGTGTTGGAAGATGGGGTTTTAGGGAATCAGTAAATAACTCCTTTTCTGTTCTTGATTTGGAAACTTATTTTGAAAGGCCAGAGATTTAGGCAGAGGGATATAAAAATCTCAGCTTTATTTCCTGTCAAAGCTGGATTTGAGGGTGGAATTTGAACTTGTAGCCATTGAGCTTTCTACTACTAAGCTTTGGATTTAAGGAGTCTTATCAATCCCACAGATCTTGTGCAGGGAGGTGGAGCCCATTAAAAAATGGAGGGAGGATGATGTTGGGTTGCCAGTGCCTTTGCCTAATCCTGCAGTTAAGGTAACTCCTTCTACCTTCCTGGAGTGGATTAAAGGGTGGAAATCAGAGTCTGGGAGCATTTAGGAAGTTTCTTCCTCATGGAAATCTGAGGAGACAGGAAGAAGGGAACCTCCAACATTGCACGCTTCATTTAGCAACAATTTGGCCTTTTATTATGATAAATATCATATATATTTTTGTACTTATCTTGATTTTTATATGATTGTATACTTTGTAATATATTCATTATTGCAGTGTTTTCTGCATAAGAATTACTTTGAAAGCTTTAAAAAAAAAACACAGATTCCAGAACCATAGTAGATCTTTTGAATTAGAATATCTGGGAATTCTGTATTTTTTTTAATGTCTTAGGTAATCCTTATTATCGTAAAGAATAGAAAACTGTGAGTTATAGAAATTGCAAACAAATTCAACTTTATTTAAGACACAGACACGATCACCCAGGTGATCAATATTTTTTCTAATTTGCATCTCGATATTTTTGTATTGTAAATCATGTGCCTTGAGGAGGTGCTTAAGCAAATTTTCCCTGGGTCTGATACCAAAACACCCATTATTGTTTTAATAGAATTTTCCCAGTGGCACTGATTGTGTTGAAAATTCTGTTTTCCTAGAATTTATAGTTCTTTTCTTTCTCAAAAATATAAGTACTGTGCTCACCAAGGAAGGTTTCTGTTGTTTGATCCAGTTTGGTTTTTATTAAAAGAGGATACAGTCAATAGGCACTGATTAGATTAGTTTCAATTTAATCTTCACATTGACTATGAGGATTTTTAGTTTGCATGAAGAGAGATTAGATGATTTAACTATTAGCTGACAAGAAAGTCAACTATGACTGAAAATCCCAAGTTATGGTGTGTGACTACATGTTAAGAAAGAGAAAAATACACTACACAGAATGGAAATGGATAATTCTCATTATTATACATTCTTTAAAATATCTTTGTATACTATTTATTACTAGTTACATGTAAAAATTACCTATAGTATAGTTAAACTTTTGTTATTGTATTCAGAGCTGAAAAACATCTAGAAATAATGAGTAAAAGAAATTTCCTACCAACATTTGAAAACATACTCAAATCCTTTCAGAGATAGGTGTTAGTAAAATTTTTTGTCTATGAAACATTCTTAAATTCCATCAAATAAAATGTTGTCTGGAGTTGAAGACAGTTGCCTTAATTTTTATTTTGCAATCTTCATAGATTGGCATTAAAAAATAATGATTTTTTAAAATGCTAAAAATTCTGAGAGACGTTTTAGGAGTTTCTATCTGTCTCTACAGTTCCTCTAGTTCCCTTTAGAGCTCCGTGAGGGGAAACCCCTTCTTTACCTGTGAGGAATAAATTGATTTTCTCTTCATGGCACTGTATTGATAGGGTTAAGTATATTGATAGAAGACCACACTATTTAATGCAAGTAGATTTTCAAGAAAATCACTATGCCAAACACTTTACTAGAAGAACTTCATCTACATACAGCGGCAACTGTGACCTGCTTTAGAGATGACATCATTGGGTGTCATGTGGCTCTTTATACGTTTCAGCCTCAGAAAGAGGTAATCTGTGAAAGCCACAAGAGCCTGATTTCTGCTGTGATAGTCTTCAGCAGACAGAGGCTGGGGCTAGAGTGAGGCATACCTGTTTACATAGTGTGTGCAGTGCCTTGTGGAATTCTGAGCTTTATTTTTGTTTAATCAAAAAATAGATGCAATGATAGAATGAAGTGAATTGGCTTCTTTGGACTAATGGGAGCTTGTTTTCTGCATTAAGATCAAGAACTTTTCTGGAATCCTCTGTTCTCTGAGTAGTCTGTAGTTTCTCCCTTTTTTTCCCCTCAATTTGAAGAACACTGAGAAAAATCAGCAAACTTCATCTCCCAAAGAGCTCTCCCTCTTCTTTGTCAATACTTGAAGATTTCTGCTCCAAAATCTTTGAGCTGCCTGAGCATCGTGGTTGATAACTGAAGGGTAAAGCATCTCCTTTGTAGTATGTGTTACAGAAATTCTTCAGATAACTTCACTTGCTAACACAGATGGCCCTTTATGGATTTCTTGTAAAGCCTGTTTGAATAAACAACTCTTTCCTCTCAAATGGGCAAGAGTAACTCTTCAGCACCATGGAGAGGTCAGGCCAGCGAACAAGGACGTGGGACTGTGACCAGGGCAAGCAATCTGACGGTGTAAGTTTTCTAAATGTCTATCATCTATTTTAGGTCTATCATATTTTTACAACTGGAGAGAGGAAACTCCAAACTCTAACCGAGTTAGTCTAAATTTAAGCTGTAAAATGTAATGGGCTTCATTACATTTGAAATTCAGGATTAACCATTTAAAACTATTATTTTAGAAAGTGTGAATATGTTATTTTGAAAAATTGCTTTCTCATTGCATCAGTTGGTATGTGAATGCTTGGTACTTTGAATCTTTGTAGTCTAAGTTTTTGTTTTAATTTACCACAGATTAATTGCATTGCCGTTGGACAAAACAGAGCATTTTAAAATACTCATTTAAATAGTTCTGAATGTACAGTTTGTTGCCTTTTGTAAATACAAGGCTCTCTTTGGAAAGTTATTTCTGATCTGTGCTCATTTTAAAGGATAGTTTTAAACTTTTAAATTGCAGATTATGTTTCACTTACCGAAAGAGAAAATGTCGAGGTATTCTAATGTTGGCACGCGTAGGAGATATTTGATGACTTATGAAATTTTAGATTTCCTGGTATAAAATATGTACCGTAAAAGCCTATAGTAAGTGGGAAGTGCAGATCCTTTTATAAAATGATTAGATATGGACCACTGGAGAGGTACCTTTAGCGTCACTGAAGTATTTAATTTGTTTCAAAGTAGTCCAATTTAACTGTTCAAACCAGAAATTTAAAAAATAGTTTATTCGAAAATATCTTACAACAACCTCCTTAAAACTGTCAAAGGTATAGTTTTATGATACTGTTGTATCACACAGCCAATGAAGAAATGATACTTTGAGTTGCTATGGAGAATGACCTCCACAGATATCTTGATTAGCTATTCAAATTTGTCTAAGGGAACAGAGTGTCATAAAAAAGTAATATAACAAATAATTATGTTTTCTCAGGCCAGTTAAGTGAGGTTTAGAACATTTATTTATGCTGAACCACTTATTTTAAAGTCTGAGAAAACTATCTTTTTATATTATTGTAATATGGAATTTATTTCCCTCAGTAGTTCTCCTCCTATGTAAAAACCATTGTAAATACAATTTACTTAACTAAACCCCTAATTCAAATATAACTAATTTTTTCTGTTATAGATAACTTCCAAGTGAATTTACTGTTGCTTCTCAAGTCTTCAGTAATTTGGCATTTGACTTTTGGATAAATGGCACTTACATTTTGACAGTGTATTCGGTACAAAATTTTGGAGGCTGTGACTTAGTTTTATATTAAGGAGCCCTTGTTAATATATGTTTGTCGGCTATGTTTAATAGATCCACTGATGATTTCTTTAATTGATGTCAATATTTAAAAGAACTCTATTTTTGAAAAGAAAGGTAGATATATGATTCCAGTTGTTTTAGTTTAATGTCCCTGTGTTTTACCATTATGCTTTGATTTTTGAGATGAATAAGTAGGGCCTTTCACACACTGTTGACCAGACTTCTGTGTTTTTAAAACTTTGGTTGTTCCTTTATGATAAACTGTATCCATTATTTGCAGTGGTAGACTTTGGACAAATCACTCTGGTTGATTAGACTGTAAGATTCTAATTTAGAGGATTTGAGGCTCATGTCATAAGATGCATCTGCTTTATGTTCTGAAATGGGAGGACATGTACCTGATTCAGAAATGTATTTTCTAGCAATCTTTGTCTCTATCTCTTAGGGATGTGATTTACTTATGATATTGTCTGCAGTGTAACATTTTATATTTCTAGACTTTTTGCACACATTTTAGTGATGTATTTATAACAACAGCTATCTAACATATATTTTCTAGTTGAGATACGGTTGTCTGTGTATTTATTTAACCAAAAATTGTCCCTATGTGATAGACCACAAACATGTTTTGGCTTCTGCTTTGAGAGCCTTTCAATCATTGTTGAAATAGCATAAGTCATCTGAAGAATAGAAAAATGTCCAGAGCTATTTAGACTGTGAGCTATTTGCATTTCTTTTTTCTTTCTTTCTTCTTCTTTTTTTTTTTTATAGCATTCTGGTGGTAGCAGATGTGTGTGAACAATCTTAAATTTAGTTGAGTGACATTTTGCTTTTCTTGCCAATGTAAAAATATGCTCACGGATCTCTTTTTTGTGGTCCACCCACCCTTGTAAAGGCTTTGTAACCTTTGGCTACAAAGGATTTAAGGGCATATTTACTTTATGAAAACCACCCTAGTTAGGATGCTTTACAGGGCAGCTGAACATAGAGGGAGCTGACTGACAGGGGTGGTTCTTCCTACTGATTTCAACCCTTTTTGACACTAAGAGAAAAAAGTTGGTTCTGTGAAATAGTTCGTCCATCCCAGGTACTTACAGACTCATTTCTGTTGGACATCTCCATCACAGCTTCCAACCAGAAGCAACTCTTCTGGCTACAGTCCCAACAGGACCAGTTTCAGTAGGAGAGAGCCTGAAAGTGGGATGTGTTACAGGAACGTCCCAAAGGGCAGCTTCTTAGAGGGAAATGGGTATTCTTGGGATTATTGCAGTGAAGCAGGACCCTGACTGGTTCCAAATGGATTTTAGGCTTGTTTTACTATGTTTCTAGCATTATGGATAGGGATCAGATGACATCAGGTACCCCAGGGCAGTTCTACAGCTTCCTAGAGAATCACCCTGGGCTGATGCTTCGGCATAGAGAGTTCCATCACGTGATTTTTGTCCTCAGTTATATGTTTATTGTTAGCGTTCCTTCCCTCTCCCTATTGTACTCACAATGAACATTCCTACTTTATAGTACATGTTGGGCCTAGGTAGATATGGCCTAACTGATTTGAGATTATTAAATATTAGTAGAAACTGTGGAGTAATCTGAACTATTTCAGAAAACTAAACAGAGCTTAGAGACTTTCCAAGGAAAGCTGAAAGACCAGAAATATCCTCCAAAGAGATAGTACCATGCTTTTCTCATTTTAACTAGTCTTTCAAATCCCAGTCCCTCTGTATGAAGCTGACTCCCTCCCATAAGTAAACTCAAGCCAGAGCATATAAAACACATCCAGGCAGCCAGTCATTGGATGGATTCAGGCCACTTCCATCTTGTCTAATTTATCCTGTGCTCCTAATTCTCATCTTACTTGTGTCTTTTTCTAAAAAGTTTTATTGGAGCATAGTTGATTTACAATGTTGCGTTTCAGGTGTACAGCAAAGCAAATCAATTATACATATACATATATCCTTTTTAGATTTTACCCATGTCTTTGACGCCATCTAATGTGCACTTATATAGTGCACTTGACACAGTACATTACACAGCACCTGACTCCATTAATAAGACCCATCTTGATGGAAAACCCATTTTTACTTCAACATTCTGCTATTATCTCAGTAGCATGCTTCTCCAAGATGCAGTTTTTGCGCTTGATGTCTGACCTTTGTGTACCACAATGGCAGGAAAGAAACATCTCTTCACCTGGGGTTTCATTTTGGGTGCATTGGAACTGGTGGAACTGTACTGGGCAGACCATGGTGTTGGCACAGAAAGCATGTCCTTTGACTATCCATGATTTACTAAGTATCTTTATATTTTAAGAACTGGTCAAAGATAGACTCAGGCTAATGATTTGAGGATATTTAGAAAAGAATGTCAAGTTTCAATGCCTTAAAGCAAGTCATACAAATTTACTCATATTTAACTTTGGTTGGAATTATAAGGAATATAAATACAGGTGCTGTATCTGGACTTCAGTACAACTATGAAGATTTTTTTCTGATATCTCTGTGGAGAAGATAAATACTTGTGGATGGAATAGTAATACAAATTGGTAGCATTTGGGCTGGTTAAGGAGCCTTACCAAAATTGTGTTAACTGATGAATCAGAGCTAGCCTGGAGGTAAGCACATAATGGTGTGTAATAGGTTTCTGTTATAAGCATTCTTTTAATCAATGATCTTAAATATAATATTTTTCCTACCTCTTATTTCATAGTTGAGGACATTTCATGTGGGAGAGGAGGAACAGTTTGCTTGAGGTCAGCTAGTTGGTCAGCTGCAAAAGTGGAGCTAGAAACCAGATTTTTCTGACTCCCAAGCAAGGGAATTTCTACTGGGATATGTGATCACCAAGGAACCCCAATGTTGAGCAATCAGTGAAAGTTTTATGGAGAAATATTTTTTATCTAAAATTAGAACAACTTTTAAAACTTCGGAGATGTCATTCAATGGCATAGGCTTTCTCGTAAAGCAGTAAGCTTCTCATCACCAGGAATATGCATGCACAGACTGGATGGGCCACATCAGAGATGCTGTAGAAGGGAACTGTATATTGTGGAAGGGTGTGTGAGTGTGTGTGTGTGTGTGTATGTGTGTGTGTGTAATGACTGGACTAGATGATCTCTAAGGTCTCTTTCAACTTGAACATGGAGAGGAGACATTAGTGCAATGTTGTCTCATTAAAAATAGAAAACAAGAATAATTTCTTCGTTCAACAAATGTTAGGTACATACTCAAGGTACTGTGTGGTTCTAAGAACTGATTACCCAAGTCTGCCTGAGACACCAAGAAACCATCCACTTGAGAGGGAGTTAAAAAGGGGGAGATTGGGAGATAAATTAAAATGAAAGGATGGGGGGCTTCCCTGGTGGCGCAGTGGTTGAGAGTCCGCCTGCTGATGCAGGGGACACGGGTTCGTGCCCCGGTCCGGAAAGATCCCACATACCGCGGAGCGGCTGGGCCCGTGAGCCATGGCCGCTGAGCCTGTGCGTCGGAGCCTGTGCTCCGCAACGGGAGAGGCCACAGCAGTGAGAGGACCGCGTACCGCAAAAAAATAAATAAATAAATAAATAAAAATAAAATGAAAGGATGGGAAAAGAGACCCAGGAGGGAGAGTAAGATGCATTACTTGGATCTATTTGAGAAGGAAAAAACTAGGTTAAAGGGGTAAAAGCAGAACCAAAGTTATAATTTATCTTTTTCATTATCTCTAGTCTGGAGATACTTCAATGCATGAAAGAGAAACAAAAATTTAGGATTTATTGATCTCTAATAAATTCCACAGTTCTCTTCAGGATCGTCAAATATTTAATGAGCTTTTGTGCCTGCATCCTTTCAACCTGTGTAGCTGTAGTTGCATAATCGACCCTTAGAGATTTTATCCCAGTTGTTATTTGTATTTTTCCTAATTGAGAGAAATTCCAAAGCTGTAGACCCATCAATTCAGGGACTCAACATCAAGTCAGTCTTGCTGCTGGTGTTGTTCTGAATTTGAATGTCTTTGATTACCTGGGTTTGTACTATACGTTGTATATTTATGCTATGTTGTAATAAGTAGATCCCCGTAAGTATAATAGTTCAAACACAGCAGAAATTTATTTCTCGATTAAGGATCCATACTGGACTGGTGAGCAGGTTAGTGGGGTGACCCTCCTTCATACAGTCATTCAGAGAACCCAGGATGGTGTGGGCTCTGCCATCCTCAACACGTGGTGTCCGAAACTACCCTAGAGTCAAAACTTAGAGCAAACCAAAAAGGGGAAAGGAAATGGAGCACCATACATAGAAGGTTTTAATGGGCCAAGTCTGAAAGAGACACACACATCACTCAATGCACATTCTTTTCACTGAACTCAGTCATGTGCCATAGCTAACTGCAAGGGAGATCGGTAAAGATAATTCTACAGGATACATAAAAATAAGACAAGGAAATGGATTTTAGATCACTCAGTACTGTCTGCCATACTTGGGAGGGATTCTTCCTCCAAACCTTTAGTTCCTGTCTCTATAAAGTTGACATATGCCACTAGATCTGCTTAATGTTAACTTCTCTACAGCCTTGGTTGTTGCCTGTTTCAATCTTCCAGGTTGCAAACTACAGAATCTGACCCTAGTTAATTTCAGCTAAAAATGAATTTATTAGAAAGATATCAGCTATCTCCCTGAATTAACAGGAAGGCTGGAGAATCAGGCTCAGGAAACAAAAGAGGCACTAAGGGAAATTTGTTGGCCAGAACTCCAGGCAAAGGCACACCTGAGAGACAACGTTGTGGGAGCACTGCTGGGTCATTGGATGCAACGGTCATAAGAAGCTCTAAAACGTGCCTTGCTTCTCTGACACACTTCCTCTAGATGCAGAGTCCTTAACAAGGCCATCCCATTGACTGGTTTAGATCACGTGTTCGAAGCCAGATTGCTAGGATGTAGGGAAGGGAAGTTACTTCTGTAGTGAGGGGTAGAGTCCTGTTCCTTGCTGTAACTCCTTTAATAGTAGAATCTGTAATTATGGGATGGGGGCTCAGATGCACTAAAAAATTTTAAATGACAGAAATCTACTGTGCCTGCTGTTGTAAGATGCCCGTAATGCCACATTAGAGCTTCTGATGGCCCATGCCAATTCTCACTGATTCCAACTGGCCTTCAGGATCTGGCCACACACCTACACTGTGCCTTATTGTTATGCCTAGACTATGCCTCGTTGTTCCTCCTGGGATGTCTTTTGATCGCTTTTGCCAGTTTATTACCCCAACCCACCTAGCATCCTGTGTGAAACTTGCTTTGGCCCTTTTTGATGGTAGCTTTTCAGGTCCTTTCCTACAACACTTGGCATTGTTTTGAGAACTAAATTCAGACCTGGGACCTATGTGATAAGTCTGCATGGCCATCGCCCAGACATTTGACCCATCTCCTGTGGGGTTTTCTCATCTGTAAAATGAATAAGTCAGCTCAATTCCCGTTAGTCTCAAAGGGATGCCGAGAGGCTTAACAAAATGGTGCTTCGAGATATTTGGAACACAGGGTGGCATTATCACATTATTATTTTCACAAGCTGTTCACCTGAACGGAGAAAATAAAGAGTGGATATTTAATGCCAGAGAGGTTTTTGGCACTTTGTCAATTTGACATTAGCTTTGAAGGCTTTTGGAATTTTGCCTGAAATTTTCAGTACCAAGCAGCTAAAAGCTGTGTTTTTCTGGGCTCGTGATATTCCTGTCCCCAGGGATGGCATTAAGCATTTGTGAGGGATGAGCTGTGCCAGACCCATTTTCCAATGTGCCACCAACAGACACAAAAAAGCAACGCACACTCTGTAAATTGCTGCTCGTACCCACATTTCACACTTGGAACAGCACCTCTGACTTGTGCCAGCAGAAAAGGGATGAGAGAGGAGTGATCCACGTAGGCATATGTGAAGGAAGCTCCCTGTCTGACACGCGGGCCATTTGTGGCTGGGAAGCTTCTATTTGAGTGGTCAGATGGACCCTATTGAAGGTCACAAAACCTTTTTTAGACCTTTCAAAATCACCCACATCACAGTCCCCTTTGAAAGAGAGCTATTGGTTATGCAAATGTCACATTTGCCAACTAAACTGAAGAGTGGGCTAATTAGAAGTAGAGAGGAGAAGTACATACTTTTGGAACTTCATTTTAATGATTTTGGAAGGAGAAAGGCAGGAAAACGTGTTGGGATCCAGGGAAGAATTTGTTCATGTGATTGAAGTTTAAGCCTTGTGATCATAATTACATGGAAAGGTTATAAATGGTTTCCTTTATTTGGATCCGAAACATTTTCAAATACATAGGCTTCCACATATGTGCCTGAAATACATATTTATGTACATTTTAAAAGTAACAATATGCCATCCATACATTACAGTGAAAGTTGTTAATAGAAATTGCTTAGGGACTACCCTGGTGGCGCAGTGGGTGGCGCAGTGGTTAAGAATCTGCCTGACAACGCAGGGGACATGGGTTCGATCCCTGGTCCGGGAAGATCCCACATGCCACGGAGCAACTAAGCCCGTGTACCACAACTGCTGAAGCCCGCACGCCTATAGCCTGTGCTCCACAGCAAGAGAAGCCACTACAATGAGAAGCCTGTGCACCGCAATGAAGAGTAGCACCCATTTGCCGTAGCTAGAAAAAGCCCACGCACAGCAACGAAGACCCAATGCAAACAAAAATTAATTAATTAATTTTTAAAAAATTGAAAGCAGGGCAAAAAAAATGTTTAGTGTCAAGAGCTAAAAAGTACAGCTTTGAACCTGCTTACTCTTAGTATTGGGTTGGCCAAAAAGTTTGTTTTTTTTGGTAAGATGGCTCCAGTAGCGCTTAGTTGTCTTTAACTTCATTAGAAACAATTTTGTTAGATTGTATGTGACAGCTGTCATATCAGCGTGCATTTTAAAAAAAAATCAAAATTGGTGAATTTTTGTGTAGCCATTTTAATATTGAATATGGAAGAAAAAAGCAACATTTTTGGCATATTATGCTTTATTATTTCAAGAAAGGTAAAAACGCAACTGAAATGCAAAAAACGATTTGTGCAGTGTACGGAGAAGGTGCTGTGACTGATTGAACACGTCAAAAGTGGTTTGCAAAGTTTCGTGCTGGAGATTTCTCGCTGGACGATGCTCCATGGTTGGGTAGACCAGTTGAAGTTGATAGCGATCAAATTGAGACCTTAATTGAGAACAATCAACGTTATATATACCATGTGGGAGATAGCCAACATACTCAAACTATCCAAATCAAGCATTAAAAATCATTTACACCATCTTGGTTATGTTAATGACTTTGATGTTTGTGTTCCACGTAATTTAAGTGGAAAAAAACCTTCTTGACCATATTTCTGCGTGTGATTCTCTACTTAAATGTAATGAAAACGTTCCATTTTTAAAACAAATTGTGACGGGTGATGAAAAGTGGATACTGTACAACAATGTGGAACGGAAGAGATCGTGGGGCAAGCGAAATGAACCACCACCAACCACACTAAAGGCTGGTCTTCATCCAAAGAAGGTAATGTTGTGTATATGGTGGGATTGGAAGGGAGTCCTCTATTAAGAGCTTCTTCCGGAAAACCAAACGATTAATTCCAACAAGTACTGCTCCCAATTAGACCAACTGAAAGCAGCACTCAATGAAAAGCATCCGGAATTAGTCAACAGAAAACGCATAATCTTCCATTAGGATAACGCAAGACCGTATGTTCCTTTGATGACCAGGCAAAAACTGTCGCAGCTTGTCTGGGAAGTTCTGTTTCATCTGCCGTATTCACCAGACATGGCACCTTCGGATTTCCATTTATTTTGGTCTTTACAAAATTCTCTTAATGGAAAAATTTTCAATTCCCTGGAAGACTGTAAAAGGCACCTGGGAAAGTTCTTTTCTCAACAAGATAAAATTATAAAGAAAGATGGAATTATGAAGTTGCCTGAAAAATGGCAGAAGGTAGTGGAACAAAAGGGTGAATACATTGTTCAATAAAGTTCTTGGTGAAAATGAAAAATGTGTCTTTTATTTTTACTTAAAAACCAAAGGCGCTTTTTGGCCAACCAAATAAATAGGTCTTGCATCTTCATAAAGAAACTGCAAGCTTCTTACCTGAGCTTTGTCAGTGAAAGAAGGAAGCTACTTGCATTTTTAAAACAAAGTACAGTGACTACTAGTTCATCTAAAAACTGTTAGGAAATGAGGCTTCTACATAAATGAAATCTACCAATAATAGCAGTTTACTTTTTTTTTCGATCAACATATTTTGAATGACAATGTTTCTAAATTACATTATAAAATTTTCTGCTCTTTTTATAGTAATGCTTATTTGCATCTATAATATGAATTTATGCTCATTTTATAAAATATACACAAAGTTTAAAAATATTCTTCACCAACCCAATAGAGAGAGGCCACCATTGTTAATATTTTAGTGAATTGCTGTCTGACTAGCAATCCCACGCCTGGGTATATATTTTGGAAAAAAAGAAAAACTCTAATTCGAAATGATACATTCACCCCAGTGTTCACAGCAACACTATTTACAATAGCCAAAACATGGAAACAACCCAAGTGCCCATCAACAGATGATTGGCTTAAGAAGATATGATATATATATAAATATATATATATGATGGAATATTACTTAGCCATAAAAAAGAATGAAATACTGCTATTTGCAGCAACATGGATAGACCTAGAGAATACTATGCTTAGTGAAATAAGTCAGACAGATTTCTTTTTTAAATATTGTGGTTTACATTTTCACATGTTTTGTGGCTATGTTTTCGTTTACTGTTTTATTGAGGTTTCATTGTTTTTCTCAATTATTGTATAAGCTCCTTAAATATTATGTATATTAAGCTTTTGCCTTCATATTTGTGGAAAATATTTTCTCAAATGGTATGTTTATTTATGTTTATGCTATTTCAATCTATAGAATTTTAAATAATGACTTTTATGAAATGAAATATTTTTAGTATCTCCTTTTACCTATGTATTTCCCCATTTTTTTAATGGTTGCATCTTTAACGTTTGTCTTAAGTTCATTTGAAATTTTGGTATAGGCTAGGAAGAGAAGCAGTAGTCTTGTCTTATACCAAGTAGTTAACCCACTACCTGAACACTAATTACTGACCAATTCTTTGTTCTCCAATTTGTGACATGATCTTTATCACATGTTAAAAATCTGTCAGAATCTCTTTCTGAACTATTTTCCTGGTTACATTTATAATTTCTAGCACCTGATTCAGACTGTCTTAAATATTATATTTTGATTATAGATTATAATATCTGGTTGAGAAATTCTTCATTTCTTTTTACATTCTTGGTTAGTCATACTTATTCCATATAAACTTTAAAATTGTGTAAACTTCCCAAAGCAATCTTTGATGACTTTAGTTGGAATTGTCCCAAATTATATACTGTTATAAGAATTGTCATCTTTACAAATTTGTTTTTCCTATCTAGGAATATAGTGTAACCAGATAGATATGGAAATGGATATGGATATAGATATCAGGAAAAATTTGAAATTTCCTTATATACATTTCCTGCTTTTCTTATTACGATTTTTCTTATTACAAATCAGTTCCTTCCTTCCTTTTTCCTCCTCTAAATGGATATCACTAGAAATAGGAAGCAATGACTTTTTGCATATTGATTTGTATTTGTTCACCTTATTGAAATCTCTTATTACTACTTAAGAGTTTTTTAGTTGATTCTTTTGGAGTTTCCAAACATGTAATTTTCTGATCTCTAAGTAATAGTAAGTGTGATCCTCTTTGCCAGTAGTTTTATTATATTGACTAGAAAATCCAACTCAATGTATTGATAGGTTGTCTTATTATCCTTACTTGATGTGATGAGTTATGTTATGGAAATTAAGCATTCTTGCATTATGATATAATCGTGGTTTGGTTTTAATGGGTAATTTCTTTTTAAGTTGTTTTTTATTCTATTTAATGGTATTTTATTTAAGTTTTACATCTCTGCTTATAAAATAAAATTTATCTATAGTTTGTGATTTTTTTCTCAAGTTTTGAATCAGGGCTATACCAGCTTCATAAAATGAATTCAGAAAGCTCCTTAGATTTTCCTTTGGCCTCTAATATTTATATACAATAGCATGGTAACTATGTGTTCCTTGAAAGTTTGAAAACATTTCTTAATAAAACTGTACATACATGAAGACTTATAGGTCTTCTTTTTTTAATAACATGTTCATTTCTTCCTTGGTTATTGAATATTCAGGCTTTCTACATTATCATAAGCCAACTCCAATGCTTATTTTTCAAGATATATCAGTGAATGCTTTAAGATTAATGAACATGTTATTAAGTTGTTTTTATTTCAAAACTTATCTGCATATGTTCTTTGATTATAATACTTTTCATACTTCTAATTTTAATTTAATTTTTCTTTTTATATAATCAGCTATTGTATTAATCAATTCTGCTGTATTTTCTAATTAATGCATTTTAGTATTTATATTTACTTTGCCTGTTAACTTTAGGTGTATTTTGTTGTTCCATTTCTTATTTCTTCAGTTTAATGCATAGTTTATTTATTTTAGTGAATTAATATTTTTACAATAAAATTAAGGTTTTAAATTTGCTTCTAATTCAGTTTTGTCTTCAATCTAATAAGCAGTATCCTCATTCTGTCTTTCAAAAATTTTCTAATTACATATTTTTCCTTTAACTCAACTATTATTTAGAAAAGCATTTAAAATACTTTCTTGTTTTATTAAATCGAGGCTATAAAATATAGCCTTTGTTGTTTTTATTTTGGGGTATTTGTTTAGGGGTTATTTTTTGGTTTCATATACATATATGATTAATTTGTGTCAACATTCTATGGATGCTTGAAAAGAAGTGGTGATCTTTATCTTTAGGGTACAGTTACTGTATTAATTAATTATATATTCATATTTCTTTATCCCTACTTCATTTTTCTCTTTCCCTGAAAAATAAGTTACAAAATTTATTCTTAGCATTTTTGAGTCATTTTGTTTTAAGTGATCATTTGATAAGCAGTTATAGTTGAAATTTGTTTTAAACAGAAACATGTCGTTTTCATTAATCCCCCCTTAATGCCCTCTGAGGGCAGGGACCACGCCTAACTTCATTTTTTTTTTTTTTGATGTGGACGATTTTTAAAGTCTTTATTGAATTTGATACCCTATTGCTTCTGTTTTATGTTTTGGTTTTTTGGCCACGAGGCATGTGGGATCTTAGCTTCCTGACCAGGGATCGAACCCGCACTCCCTGCATTGGAAGGCAAAGTCTTAACCACTGGACCACCAGGGAAGTCCCACCTATATTTCATTTTTATGCATGTCCAGGGTCTGCCAAATAGTTGATGCTCAATAAACATTTCTTGAATGAATAAATCAGAGAATCCGTCCAATGCTGCAACTATCAGAAAACATCAAAGGAAGAAGTAAATAATGCTGGCATATTTCAATTTGGAAATATTTCTTCAAGTAAAGGATAAGAGAGAGGGAGAGTCTTGGTAGCATTAACACTCAGGACTGTGGTCTTTTTTATACTTCACTGGAGTAAAGTACCAGAGGTCCATGCAGTGGAGTAAGGAAAGATCCTTCCACCATCCAGTGAAGCCACATTTGAACAACTGCTTCCTATGGGCATGGAGCTGTGCTTATCAAACTAATGTTTTACCTACAGACCCAAGAAGAAGACAGTTGACTTTAGCAATGGGGACTAAGTAATTTGGAATAATCTTCCCACTGAAGACAACTGAAAAAGGTGGATAACACAGTATGCACTTGTAAGAAAAGAACGCAGAAGATTTTAGCTCACTAGTATGAAGTATCTCCAGGGCATATTGGTGACAAAACGGAAGAAAGAGGCAGAAAGGTATATGTGGTATGCTACTTTTTGTGTAAGAACAGTGGGAGGGGGAGTGGTAATAAATAAATATCTGTACTGAATATTTTTATTTGCCAAAAAGAAATGAAAGGATAAGTTTAGCAAACTAACAAAACTAATAAAAATGATAATCTGTATGTGGATAAAGGGAACATGGTGGACACAGTGATGAACATGAAACCTCTTTGAATATATCTTGTTTTAAAGTTTTGAACTTGGGAATATGTAAATATATTCAGAGAATAAAATCAAACAAAAAAGAAAAGAAAGCAGTCTAAAAATTGAAAATTAATGGAAACAAATGAATCTAACTGTATGTGCCATAACCACACAGAAAGAATTATTTCAAGTGATTCCAGAACATGGTATTTTTACTATCTTTAAAGGAATGTTATGTGAGGACATATAGATCTGCAAAGAAATCTTAAAGTTCACTCATTAGTGATGTTGATATTATTATATTGAAACTATTTTTTGTTTTTTTTAGTGTTATAGTTACGTACATAATGCAAGTTAGTGATTATTTTACTACTGTAAGGAATCAAGATTTTCAGATATGAGAAAAGAAATTCAGTATAAAGCCAAATAAACTAAGCAAAATCCTACCTTATTAAATGTAATTGGAAATGACAATATAAACTTAAAGTTTTATTTTTGTTTAAAGTTATATATTTCTTAGTTCTGTCCAGTGAAAAGGCATAGAAGCAATAATAACCCAACAGAAACGAGCGTCATGCTATCCAAATACCGTTCCACTCTGAAAGGAACCAGGATTTCTAGAGGAATGACTGATTCCAGGTTTGGCGTAGAAAATATACAAAATTCACAGGGGAGATTCCAAAGACCCAAAGAGTTGTCAAAGGATACAGAGGCTCCCATTGGCCAAAGATGAGACAATTTTGACATGAAAGGGAAAATAAATGCAATTACTGGACACAGAATAAATACATAAAAACCAAGGGGTCATAATAAAGCTATAGAAATAGAAGGAGAAATTATTGGACACCACTTTAATAACTAGAGCAACAACTTCACTCTAAAATTAGACAACTAATATGAAAGAATTAAGCATATATTCTTGTTTTTCCGGTATAAACTATATTTTTGGACAGCCAAATACACCTACCTAAAAAGGGAAATTTCTTCCTTACAAAATTCCAAGCAATAAATATGGAAAGGATGATTATTTTCAACCCAAATGAAACAACAGAGTCAGGCAATGCTCATAAATGGCTGAAGCCACAAGATGAAAGGTTGATGGGTAATTGTACCAAGGAGACTTCAGGCTGCCATCACCTGAACCCACTGATTGATCAATCTCAGCAGCAGTAAGGTTGTGTCCTCTTGACATAATTCAATCCAAATTACACAGCACCACCTATGACATATCCCTGTGAAAACAGTAAAATCCAAGTCTAGTCAAGTCTCTGAGGACAGGTGGGATAGGGAGGGTGGGAGGGAGGGAGACACAAGAGGGAAGAGATATGGGGATATATGTATATGTATGACTGATTCACTGTTACAAAGCAGAAACTAACACACCATTGTAAAGAAATTATACTCCAATAAAGATGTTAAAAAAAAAAAGAAAGAAGGCAGATGAAGAAACAAGTTAAATGACCTCAGAATAAAGCTAACAGAAAAGTTGTGAGTGTGTGATATTCTGTCAGACAACTGACCCAGGTTCTTTAATAAATCAATGGGATGAAGAAAGAAAAATAAAAGAGAGATCTACTTTAGATTAAATGAGACCTAAAGGACATAACAACCAAGTGCAGTATGTGGGCCTTGTTTGAATTCTGACTCAAACTGACCAGCTGAGACAATCAGGGAAATTTGAGTATGGGTAGGTATTAGATAACACCAAAGTATTATTTCTTGTCTTACATGCAATGATGGCATTATGCACCAATAATTATACCAAAAGTATTTGAGAAAAACCTCCATGTTATTTTAGAGACGCATATTGAAATTCTAGGAATGAAATGAGCTGATGTCTGGAATTCTCCTTAAAATAACTGAGAGAGGTAGAGGGAGGAGAGGAAGGAAGGTAAAGGGAGAGAGGAACGTAAGAGAGAGAGATAGGAAGCGTAGGAAAATCTTGATATTTGCTAAATCTGAGGATGAATAATGGGGGTTTATTGCTATATTCTTCATTTTTGTATTTTCATATTTTTCATAAAAATATGTAAGAACAGTGAGATTATAACCTGGGAAATTAAGAGTCTTGGTTAGTTGGCTAGTCAACTGAGACAAATACTTATCCCTCATTATAAGTGATATGTCTCCTTTGTGTTTGTCAGTCAGTCAATATAAAGACATTAGGACTACAGTGCTTTTAAAGGGACATCAAATACTATCAAGAGAGGGAGGAATTAATTTGCCAAAACCTAGGAGAAGGTGGGAACCCAGAGGGTAGAACTCAGCATTGGATGTAGTATGTACCTTGTAGAAATGCTATGAGGACTGATGGGATAGTGTTTGTCAAGTTGCTTTCAGCAGCACATGGCACATGTATAAGTGTTAGCTAAATAACTAAAACAATATTTTAATATGTTCCTTGTTACTTTACAACATTATACATATTTTCTGTTTTGTTTTTTCAATGCATTTGCTTATTGGTATATTATATAGTACAGGGATTTCTGGATATTGGCCTCATATTTCAGTTTGGGTTTGTTTTAAGGAATCATGGGATATAATAGGGTCTATTCTAAGAGCACCAACCTTCCTTGGGCTGTGCAGACTTCGTCATTCTCTCTCTGGCTCCCCCCTTTTATCCTTTTTGGAGTTGATTGCCAATAAAGGGGGCATCTTCTCAATAACCATCTCATCTGATGGTAATCTCAGCACCATAGGATGGTGTTTATAATTACTGTCCCTTTGTATGAATTGAAAATAATAGCTATTAAGCAATCTTTCATAAGGGCCACGTGATAGACAATAATTAAAATATTTTTTCCTATTTGGTTGGTTGTTTTGGTATTTTGTAGAGATAGTCTGTGTTAAATGGCTGCATTTTCCAGATAAGCTACAACAAATTCTAGCATTACCTTTGAAGTTCGTTCCTTGTTTGACTGTTTGCTATGGCCTCTTTAGTAGAAAGAATGATCCCAGATCCATTTCCCAGCCATGTTCCCCATGTGCAGATGGGTACCAACTTAGAAGGGAAAACATATATTCTGATAAAAGGCTGGTGAGACCATGCAAGAGCATCCCGGGGCCTTTGTGAACTTTTCTGGGCAGCCAGATCTGCTTCATTCATTCACCTTGATGGATGCTAATGTTTGTATGGAGGTAAGAAGGTGGGATAGAGGTGAAAAGGTGGTAGTGAAGCCACAGTTTTGTTTCTTGCTCTGGCCTTTGCCTCTTCCAATCTGTGATCTGAAACTGTACTGCAATTCTGATAGGTCACTGTTGACAATGCCAAGTAGCAGTCTGTCTGGAAGAATTATAAATGAGGCAAAGAGCAGGTGGCTAATTCAGAAGGGATCTCAGACAAATAGGAGGCATGTGTCTTTTTCTCCCTCCAGACCTCCTTTCCTCTGTTCTCCTGGATGTCGAATTAGCCGCTGAGCTTTCTTGAAAGCCTATTATTCTCAGGATGTCATTTGGACAATTTGACTCAGTTATTGGATAGAAAAGCATTCTCTTTCTTTCCCTCTCTCTCTGCATGGGAGGGAGGGAGGGAGGTGAGAAGCAAATAGACAGAAACTTATTTCAGATAGTTATTTTCTTTAGAGGAAAATTAAAGTAATACAGGGAGCTTACAAGAACCAAAGGGCGTAAATTGGAGTTAGATACATGCTTAGAAATCAAGGTCAGAAGCTACAGGGCAAGATGTTCTTGGGTCCACCCTAAAGGCACAGACAGTACTCTGCAGATTCTATGTCTTAGGGGGGGTTGTGTGATCATCCATCTTGAATGGGTCACCTGGTGCTGGACAACATGGACAGGTATTTGACCACTCTAGGACTCTGTTTCCACTTTTATAGGATAAGGAGGTTGGATTAGTTGCTCATAGGATCTTTGGTAGGTACTCCTCTGATAGCTTCATGTACTAGGGCAAGAAGCATGCTTCCAAAGCCCACAAGTACACAATAAATGTGGATTGCTTTTATCTTACTAGTAGCAGAATAACTGTGTAGTTCCATCTCTGTATCAAGAGTAAATGACAAACACTGATATCATCAATCTGATTTGGGGTTTTTCAATGAGCTCTCACAAGCTGGAACTGATAATGATATGCTTTTAAAATATCCCCCTTTGTATGGTGAAACAACTTTGGAAATTGTAACTTGAGGATATATAGGTATTTATTTATAGCCCACCTTTAGGCTGAGATTTGAGATGACATTTTTCTTTCAACAAAACTCTCAAGTGGCACACTCTGATTTATAATTTTATTTGGTTATTGTCTGCATATGCTGCAGAAAGTTGAAAAATTATTCAAATCCTGCCAAAATGTATTTACAGTTATTTTTCTGCTGCTGAGAGTTCCACCTTCAAAACATTTTAAAGTCTGCATATAGAATCAAGATTGCACTTTTCAGAGGATAAAAAAAGAGACAGAATGAGAGAGATCAGGTTTCTGTCTTTACCCAGAGTAGCCTGAAGTAGATTTTAGAGTCTTAAACTACAGTTGAAAATCTAGGGTGGCAACAAATCTCTTTTTAGCAACTTGCATTGCCCAGTCTCCATAAGTATTTCATCCTATGTCCTGCTGGGGTGTAAGGATTAGGAATACTCTTACTAAGCATTTTAGAATGGGCCAGAACCAAACCATTCCTGGGGGGGAAAAAGGTAGTTTTTCTCCTCCTTATCTTACATTGTCAGAGTGTCCTTTTGCCAGGTGACCTGAATTCAGGCTTTGGAGCTAGAAGTGGCATGTATCCTCAGCATGTTTCTATTCCCTTAAAAGATTAGAGGTAGAAGTCACCCCCCACATAAAAGAAGTGTCCAATAAGGGAGGTTTGCAGCTGCCCCCAAATTGTCTCGTTCAATTTCATTCCTGATTTCGAAATAAGATTTGCCCGTTTTAAAGCAACATTTTCAGCACCCTCTACTCTCCTGCCCCCTTGATGTCTTCCTTTGGTTCCTTCTGCATCCAGCAGGGCTCCTCTCCCATCCCTGCTGACATGTCTACCTGGAACATCCTTCCTCTCATCAGCCAAGGCCTACGTCAAGTTCTTACCTTGCAGCCTCTGAGAAATAGCACTTTAACCCCTCCCCCCACCCTTGTGACGTTCACCTTGTACATATCTATTGCCACTTTGCCCTTTCCCTGTGCTAGAACTATACAGTCAGCCCTCTGTATCCATGGGTTCTGCATCTATGGATTCAACCAACGACAGATCAAAAATATTAGGGAAAAAAAGGTTCTAGAAAGTTCCAAAAAGCACAGGCAACTATTTACATAGCATTTACATTGTATTAGGTATATAAGTAATCTAGAGATCATTTAAGGTACACGGGACGATACTCATAGATTATATGCAAGTACTACGCCATTTTATATAAGGAACTTGAACATCCACAGATCTCGGTATCCTCAGGGGTCCTGCCACCAATCCCCCATGGATACTGAGGGACGACTGTACATGCTTATGTTTTTCTTTCCAGAGGCAGGTGCAGTTGCTTTTGACCTTTGTATTTCTCTCAAGATATTTATACAAAAATATATCCCATAAAACTTTTTGAATTGAATTCACTAGTATTTAATCCTTTTTAATATATAATTAATATTGTTGCTGTGCATCAATGACAGGAGAAAAACACTAAGTAAAATGAGGTTTAACTGTGAAGAGGGTAGAGACTTCAGGCATTTGTTTGCTTTTCATACCAGGTTGCACAGTTATGTTTCATTGTTCCAAACCTCAATTTCCAATAATAAATAGTGTCTTTCCTGAGACAGGAGGGAGGAGGGCAAGGACCGGGCTTGGTGCCCTAAGACAGACATTTCCTTTCTTATTTTTAAAGGAGGTTAAATCACCTGCTCAGCCCCTCACAGTCAGTAAGGGCTGGAACCAGAATCTGAACTCAGGGCTGTCACATGCCAAAGGCCTGGTTCTCCCATCACACTACACTCGCTTCCTATCCAGACCACTCTTTGTAAATTAGCAACCCCCCTCTGTCACCAATGCTTTCCTCAGAGCGTTCATTCCCATCTGACATGTTCTGATACATTTGTTTCCTTGTTCAGTGCCTGTATCCTGCTCACTAGAGTGTAAGCTGCATGAGGGCAGGAACTTTTTTCTGGTTTGTTCACTGATGTAATTCTACAGCTTACTTAACTGATGTAAAATTAGTGCTACTGACAGTTCCTCAATGACTGGAAGAAAACTTTTGATTTTCCAATTTACTTTCCTACACTCCAGAAGGTTCTTGTCTCTGCTCACCCTACCACTTCCCAAACTACGCCCTACAACTCCTTTTCTCTTGTTTTTGCCACAGGCATCTTTCATCCCAGTCACCTATATAAACTTAGAGCTGTTAATATTGTTGCAGAATTTCTTGCAGCAAATCATATGTGTCACCCATGGGCTCCCCAGTGTCTTAGTGATACTACAGCATATAATTCAGCACACAATTTAGAGATTCAAAAAAATATTTAATTGCCAAGATTTCTCCCTATTGCATAACTTTGCTACAGTAGCTTGTGCTGGGAACACTTATTAGGGGCCCTTTGAGTTAGATGCAGATAGAATAATAAAAGAAATGGACACTCTCTTACTGCTTGCAGAGACTCAGTTCTGTTCCTGTGGATCAGGTGTGCACCTGAAGCCACTTGAACACTTGGTACTCAAAGCCTAGAGTGTAGAAGCCGCCATGGAGAGCAACAAAGAGGTGTTTATAAAGGACCCCTGACACTGAAAGGCAAGTGTCAGAAATTGTGAAGGAGACTAAAAGCATAGGGAATAAAATCTAAAAAATAAACTTCAGTCTTTTTAAATAAACCTGGTTGGCTCATGCCACATATTTATTGGAATTAAGCTATATGGACATTTTGTTAAAGTTAATTTTGATGATCTCTTTGTATTTACCCCCAGTTCACCTACTCCAAGCCCTCACTGCATCTCAGTAAATGCCACTGCCAGCATTTACCAGATGCTTAAGCCAGAAACCCCAGGGTCTCTGCCTCTCTCCATTATATCCACTCACCAAATCTCATTGCATTTTTTTCATTTTTAAAAAACTGTGTTCTCCTTGGAGCGTTTCCCTTAGGATCTATTACAGTGTTGGTTTAAAATGCAGATTTCTTAGGAGGAAGGGAGGATATTGAGATTAAGTATTGACCTTTGTATTTCGGGGTTGGTTGTCAGCAACCAACCCTGCTGACACCTTGATCTCAGACTTCCAGCCTCCAGAACAGTGAGACAACAAATTTTTGCTGTTTAAAACCCCAATCTGTGGTACTTTGTTACAGTCGCCTTAGGAAACTAAACCAGCCATCTTCTCTTCTGTTATTATCTCAGACTCTAATTAAACTAAAAGAAAATATACAAGCAATACATTCTTCTTATAAAAGTTGGAACAGTTAGTACCTAGCAGTTATTGAGAGCTTTTTTTTTAATGTACCAGATGCTAAGTGATTTACATGTTATTATTTCATGTAGTCCTCATATCAGCCCTGTAATCATCTTCATTTTACAGATGAGGAAACTGAGGCACAGCAGGCTGAGTGGCTTGCCTATGGTCATATGGCTGTTACATGAGCTGGATTCGAAATGACACATGTGGCTCCAGAACCTGGGTGCTCAACACCATGGCATAGCCCCTTTGATTACACCCCCAAACGTGGTGCCCTTTCCAAAACCTTGGAAGTAACTGCAGTTAGCTTCAGTGTGTAATGTGCTGCATTTACATATATGTGTGTAGGAGTATATGTGTATGTATCTGTCTCTATAAAAAGCACGCAGTGTTAAATATCCCTAAAAGGATCACGCATATCTTCCTATAACTTGCTTTTTTTCACTTAATTTATCTTAAATATTTACCCATTTTAATGAGTACATATATACCTTCTTCTTAGTAGTCTACTGTATGAAGTGTGTGTTTTAAAAAATATGTTGTTTTATACCATGAGTTATTTAAATTTATGTGCTAAGATGGGGGCAGCAGCTTTCCATGTCCTTGGAATACCTTCCAAACAGTGGTAGGAGCAGGAAGACGCACATCAATGGCTGTGAGATGAGGGTTTTGGGGATGGAAGGTGAGGAGAAGGTGGAAGGTGGCCACAGACCCCAGCTTGGGTGACTGCTGTTTCCTTCAATATCAGTTTCTGTTGAGAAGAGACTTTGGGAAGAAGAGGAATGTGGGCCTGGAAATTTCAATATTTGGAATTCACGTACAACTGGGTTTCACTGGTTGAGTCAGTTAACTTCTCTGAGCTTTACTTATTACTTTTATTTAGAAAAGCAGAGGTAATAGTTCCTGTCCTTCCTTATCATAGGATTTCTTTGAGGAAAAAAAATTAAATGAAATAAAAAATGGTTTCAGACACAATTGTTATTATTACCTTTGTACTGTTTCTGGGTACTAGATATCAGAAATGTTGTTTTGTAGAGCCTTTGGAATGCAAACCGCTGTATGGGATGCTTTTTATTGACTTCATGGGATTGTTGTAAGGAGGAAATCTAAATTTCCTCTCTTTTCTCCCCCACCCTTCTTTTTTTTTTCATACATTCAGTGCATGGATGTCCTTACCACCTAACTCTTTGTTGAAAATTCTAGGATCTACATTTTCATGATATGAATTCTAAGAGATTTATAATGAATCAAACTTTTCAAGCCTTCTAACAGAGAGAGCACTAAATCATTATTTAATTTTAAAATACATGGTTTAGTGAATTCTTCATTGATTTGACAAACAAGATTACTTGGTTGCCTGCGTGCGTGTGCATGCATATGTGTGTGTGTGTGTGTGTGTGTGTGTGTGTGTGTGTGTGTGTGTACTTTGCTCTCTCAAAACCATCAAATCAATTTGCACAGGAAGACACACCCCTACTGTTTCAGTCATTTGGATCTCCTTTATCTCTGGTAGTCTGAGCTTCAGCTAGAACTGTTTTTTCCTTTCACCCACTTGAACGTGAATTGGGAGCCTGTACAGGTGCTGCTTTGAGTAATGGAATTTACAACAGACCTAGCCTTTGTTCTGTCAAATTAAGGAACGGATACAGATGGCTCTTTGAATACAACAAAAAATGAAGGCAAAAGAGTAGAACCTAAAGGGACACCCATCAAACCATGGCGATGGTCTCACATAGGCATTTACTACACCAAGAAGAGAGGTTCTTTAGATTGATTACCAGAGCTTAAAAAAAAAGTGAAATTTGCCTGGCTCTGTAACTCATATCCTTAACATCTTTGTGTTCCTGTTGCCACTGCATTATTTTTCATACAACATGGTGTGACCTGTACCATGTCATTCCTTTCTGGCTCTCCGAGTGGGTCACTCCCACTGGGGTGAGGGTTCCTTGCAATGATTCCTTTTTGTCTACAGGTCACTCCTGATCTAACACATGTGTTTCTGATGCTGACAGATGGCCAGAGGGTGATTCCTTCTCTGGTGTGGCCTTGGCTACTATTTAAGGATGTGAGCTCCCATACGCTGGACCTCAAAGAAGGTTTAAGCATACATTCACTGGTTCATGTGATAATTGCAAAGCCATGGAGGAGAAAGCAGGAGAGCTATTAATTGCCCAATCTAGCTGCCTCATCCACTTGTACCTTACAGTGAGGGAGGATCTTGGGAAGCTGGGGGTCAGAAGCAGGAACTTCAGGAGATGCCTCTGGGTCTACCCTCTCCTCCCCTGAAGCACCTTCCTGCCTCCTTTTTCTGCAGTCCTCCCACTTAATCTCAGTATCCTCCCTTCCTCCTAAGAAATCTGCATTTTAAACCAACACTGTAATAGATCCTAAGGGAAACGCTCCAAGGAGACCACACTCACTCTGAGAAATGCTGGCCTGCACGATGAAGTAAGTTCCTTAGCATGGTGTCGGTGTACTTCCTGGCCTTTCCTGGTCTCCCTCTGCCCCTTCTTCAGCTTCCTCTTTTGCTCTTCTCCTGTGCTCCTTCACCCAGCCCTCAACTCCAGGCACTTATTATTTGGCCAAAACTGAACCCTTAACGTTTTCCAAACACATGGAGTTACATCAAAATTCAGAGCTTTTGCACTGGCCACAGTGGCCTGTTCCCACCTTCAGGCCTTACAGAGTCGTACTTACCCTCAGAGAGCCAGTGAGGAGCATCTTATTGGATGAGGCCCCCATGCCCCCTCCCTGCGCCCCATGACCCCTCTGCCTTCTTCCTCCTCAAGTTCTGGTGCCTCATCTCTCCATCTGCTTGGGTCACTTCTGCCTCTGCTTACACTTCTCTTATTGTCCTTGTCAACGACTTAAAACCCAACTCAGATCCTCCTTGAAGTTAGTCTTGCTCTCCTGAGATGTGCTTTCTCTTTCTGAACCATTCTTTGCGTGTCTTCTGAATCTGTCTTATGTTACCTGTAACATTCTATCTTAAAATTAATAATAATACACACATATACAGCACTTGCTTTGTGTCAGGCCCTATTCTAAGCACTTGATATAAATTAATTCACTTAAGCCTCACGTCAACCTTTGGAAGTAGGTGCTACTATTGCCCCTCATTTTACAGAGGAGGAAATGCAACACAGAGAGGCTAAGTGACTTATGAAGTGACACCACTACTAAGTGGCTAAGCCATAGTTCAGACCTAGTCAGTCTGGCTCAGAGACCATCCTCCAAACCATTATTCTATGTAGCCTCTCTCTATATCTTATATTTTGTGGTTATTTGTGTACTTGCCTTATGATTTTTTTTTTTCCATCTTTGCATCCCTGTGTCTCCTAGCACATGGTACTCTCCAAACACTTGAAAAATGGAATTCTATGGGGATGACTTTTTTAGGAGATCCTTGAAAATTCTAAATTTTGGGAACCCTTAGGAAAAACTTTCAGTGCTTCTGGGAATGGAATTTCTGGTGGTGATAAAGGGCAAAGCATAAATTCCTTTTGGCAGTTAGCATTTTCTCATGATTTTTATTCTCCTGCATACCTTTCCAAGCAGTTTTCATTTTCATTTGTTTTACATTTTCTTAAGATATGTTCACACTTATATTTTAAACGATGGAAAGAAAGAGATCACTTGCAAATGCCAACTGGGGAGAGTGTTTATTTTAAACAATGCTGTTCCGGTGTACCAGCTGCTGTTGCTATGCTTGCATATTGGTTGCTAGGAGTGGGGAGGAGAGTTAAGCTTGTGATGTCAAGATGGAAAGTTGCTTCAACTTCACATTCTATTGGCTAGGATTTTCTGGAATGAGGAATCCTCAAGCCTAAACAAGTAGAAAGGTACTTGGTTTCAGCTTGCAGAAATAACTTAAACTACAGAGATAATTAATTATAATCTAGTTATTTTCGAAGGGCAGAAGGAAACCTGGCAGTTAATACAGATTCAGAATTTGGACAAAAGTTTTAAAAGGTTTGCATCTCCCCAAAGGATGATATAAACCATTATTGAAGGCTAATATCGGTGTTGTAAAATGAACAAGGAAAAGCTACCTTTAATATTGGATACATTATCTGTTAAAGAAAGGATTTGTTTAATATATCAGTTGCTGTATCAGCACAGGAAAAGAGAACTCACTGTTTTACATTGAATACAGATTTGTAGATTTATGTTTATACAGGAAATATTTCTGTGTGTGTATCATGATTTTGCATGTATTTTACATACAAACTCATTCGATAATAATTCCCTAAACACCTCCTACATGTAAAACGTTGTCTTAGGCATGAATGCAGGGTGACCATCCCAATTTACCTGGGATTTCCTCAGTTTTAGCACTAAAAATCTCATGTCCTGGGAAACCCATGAGTCCTGGGCAAACAGAGACAGTGGTTACTATACAAGGGGAAAACAAATAAGACTAAAATAGTGGCCAAAATTTTTCACTGTGGCGAGGAAAACAATTTGAACACCCCAACAATCAAGGAACACAAATAATAAAAACCTGCATTTATTGAGTGCTTGTGAAATAAGTTCTTTTACTGTCCCCATTTTAAAGATGAGTAAACTGAGACATAGCAAGGGTAAACGACCTAGTTAGTGGAGAAGCAAGAATTGAAACTCGGGAAGTTTGGCTTTAGAGCACGTACCAGGTACAGTAAGTGGTGTTTGGGAAAGTTCTGTGTGAGGAGAGGCTGGTAGAGGCAGGAGCATTGCGGAAAGCATCACGGAAGAGCTGGATGGCTACACCTTGGCTCAGGTGAGCAGCGTTAAGGAGTTAGGAAGAAGAGATGAAGGTGTTGTTAAAAAGAGGAAATCACACAAGCAACGGTATGGAGTGAAGAACAGGCAGAGGCTTCTTTCTCCAGAGACAGGAAGGAGTTAGCCTGTGGAAGAGGAAGGAGCCCTTTCTCTGATATTGCAGACAATTGAATGCAACAACAGAGAGGGGTGGGGGAGGGGGAGGGAGAGGGAAGGGAGATCCTTTTGAAAGATCTGGAATTGGCTCTTTTTCAAATAACATTTTTTTTTTTAAATATTTATTTATTTATTTATTTTGGCTGCACTGGGTCTTCATTGCGGCATGCGGGATCTTTTAGTTGTGGCATGTGGACTTCTTAGTTGTGGCATGCGAACACTTTAGTTGCAGCATAAAATGCGGGATCTAGTTCCCTGACCAGGGATCGAACCCAGGCCCCCTGCATTGGGAGTGCATAGTCTTACCCACTGGACCACCAGGGAAGTCCCCAAATAACCTTTTTGGAGTCTGCTAGTTGATGACTACAAATTTACCTTTACCTCCTCTGTTAAGCATCAGATGGTCTTGTTTCTCTTGTGTGTCAAGAGGTGGTCCTCTTTTCTGACCACAGGTCACTGCTCAGAGGCTATTCTCATGTTCAGAAGGCCAGTAAGTTTGATGTGTATGGAACTGAGATAGGGTAGGCCCAAGCTTCTGACTGAGGAAGACTCCATCCATCCTTCCTGCAACACAATTCTTATAAATAGCAGTTTCTTTTTAAATTCTAAGTTTGAAAAAAAAATCTGAGTCTTTGGTTTTATTTTCTACAGTGTCCTTAACCAGACACAACATATGAGGGTGTCCTTTGGCTACATTTTTCTTAGAGATTATTAACAGTTTTATTAGACAGAATGATGCCCCCTACCCCAAACAATGTTCCTGGAACCTGTGAATATGTTCCCTTACATGGCAAAAGGGACAGTACAGATGTGATTAAAAGGATCTTGAGATGGGGAGATTATCTTAGATTGTCCAGGTGGGCTAATGTAATCACACGGGTCCTTACAGGAGGCAGGCGGGAGAGTCAGAGTAAGAGAGAGAGAGATGCTATGCTGCTGGCATTGAAGACAGAGGAAGGGGCCAGGAGCCAAGGGATGCAGGCGATTTCTAGAAGGTGGGGACACACTCTCCTCTAGAGTCTCCAGAAGGAAGGCAGGCTTCCATACACTTGATTTTAGCCCAGTGAAACCCACTTATTTCTTGAGACAGGAAGGGGGCAGGGCACGACCTTTCAAAGAATGACATAGCCATTGAGGACATGACATAAACTGGTTAGAACCAACTAGGTCCAAGATAGCAGAAGATTCTCACCTTCCAGTGGACCCTGAGCCTCATTATGGGCTCATTGTTATACATTAGCATATGCCAAATGACACACCCTCAGGCGCCAAGACCAACCATAAAAGGCCAAAAAGTGGGCAGTGACCCAATTCCTAGAAATCTCCACCCCCTCCCCAAAATAGTTGGAATACTCCTCCCACTTGTTAGCCTCTGGTCAAAGGCAGGGTCACCAACTGGGTGGAGGAGGTGGGATTGAGGCTGGAAGAAGGGAGTTTGTGAGCTCCTTTCTTGAACTGTTTTAGGAAGCCTACAGGTATCCAACAAGAGGATTCCTAAGCAGTAGGAAGGAGTTGAAATTGAACATTAATAATTTAAAATTTTAATATAGCCATGTTATAAAACATTCAAGAAAATAGAAGAGAAATCCTCCATAAACACAACTATAAGTTTAAATCTTCATCTTAGGTTTGTTTCCTACACACTTAGAATCATGGTGTACCTGTATGTCTGAATCCTACATTTGATTTTTACTTAATTTATTACAATAAATATTTTCCATGTTATTGTATGGTCTTTATAACCATCAATTTAACAACCATATAATATTCTATCATAGGTATATCCCACAATTCTCTTAATCATTATACTTCATTGATTTTCAAGTTTCCAATGTTTTCCTTTCATAAATGAATCTTGAACAACATCTTCATTCTTATATTTTTTTCCCACAGTCTAACTAGTTCTCATATGGGTTTTACACATTGTCTTTCTTTAGCTGCCATGTGGCTATGAAGCAACAAGATTCATTTTTCACACAAACGTACACATGCTGACATATCCAGTGCTTGTTATCTGCTTTAAAGAAGCAGAAAGTATTTTCTTGGAGAAATATTTACATATTTCACTGGCATCTCTAATGACTTTGAACTTTTGGATTTGTTTTCTTCTTTGTAATTCCTTCAGATATAGCCTGAGTCACTCAGAAGAGTTAATCCTATATCTTGTCTGTAGCCTCAGACCTTTTTCTTCAGCCGTATCATGCTCTGCTTTAGAGGACTTGGCTCTGATTAATACCGGGCTGGGCCCAAACCATTGTTACTACCCAGAAGAGTTCACCTGAGAAATCCCCACCTCTACCTCTCAGCTTCTGACAACAGGCAACGCCCCCCTTGACTCTGTCCTACCTTATCCCTTCATGGTTGTTGCTCTTAGAGCTCCCTGAGATCTCTGGTACCTTGACTCATCCCATTTCTTCAAGATATTCAACCAGCTCTTAACTTCAACATCTCTCTGTGGTCCCCATCACTTCATCCTCTCTTGCAGCACCCTTCTGTCCTGCCTTGTCTTTCTGCTGCCTCTGCCCTGATTCTGATTCCTTGATCAGTCCAACTGGGTGCCTTCTCCACTTCCACATCTGTCCCAGGGCCCTGCTGGGGTTAGGTAGCAGAGTGGCACCTTGCAAATGTGATCTCCCACCAAGCTGTGTCCTCAGGGCTGCTCAGTAATCCTTCCCTCCCAGGGCCATCCCTGCTTCCTCTCTCACTCAGCTCCTGGCTCTTGACCAACTTTTTGTTGAACAACACAGAGAAAGCAGAGGCTGTCAGGTATGAACTTCTTGGCTTCCCCACTCGACACCTGCAATTTTTAAAATTTAAATGCTGCCTTACTTCCTTCTATCCTTTCTAACAGGAAGCATTGTTCCTCTTTCATTCCAAAGCTAATCCTTCCACCTTCCACTGATATCATCCATTCCAGGTCGTCTCTCATCAATAATAATCAATCTCTCTCTTCCGTTTCCACTGGCTCATTCTTTCAATATGGAGATACACTTAAGACTCTCCCATCTTAAGGGAGGAAGGAAGATGGATTTGTGTTTAGTACCTACTATATGTTGGTCACTTAAGAACGTATTATCTCATTTAATCTTCATAACAATTTTATGAGTTAGGTGTCATTATCCTTGTTTTTCAGATAAGAAAACCAAGATTCAGAGAGGTTAAGTTAACTAATGTTTTAAGTTAGTAAACTGGCTTGGTCTAATGGCAAGACCACGAATTCTATCTCCTTTAGCCAATTCCAAGTTCTCTTCTCTTTCCCTTTACAACTATATTTGTTAACCAAGTAACAAACTGCTCACTGATATTCCACTTCAACGTGGTTTACTGGTGACTTGTCTGTGTGAGAGTTATTTAAAATGTATCTACACACTGAATATGCAATCGGTAGCTTCTTAACCAACCTTGAGCCTGCTTTACTAGTCAGCAATACAGAAAGAAACACCACTGACCAATTGTTTCTTTAACTACCCACTTAACTTGTGGGTGTTGATCACCATCTGTAGCATCCTTTTCCAGAGGAAGGGTAATACATATATGAATATATGAATAGTAATACTCAGTGGTATGATGGTGAATCTGTAATAACCACTTTCTGAATAAAAGTCGTTGATTAGTAGTGTTTGCCAATTCCTGTGGTGTAAATAGTCCTACCATGAGGAGTATTTAATAATGCTGGTGTGTAATGACTGTGTTTCAAAATTCGTAAAAATTTAGTTATCATGAACTAAGTGGTATGCTGGTTCCAGCACACAACTGAATTAGCTAACAGTTATTGAGCATTCACTAAGTGGTATGCAACGCTCCAAGTGCTCAGAGGTATTATCTCAGTTAATCCTAAACACCTTATGTCCATTCTGCACATGTGGAAACTGGAATATCAAGTAAATTGCCCAAGAATGTGCCCTAAGTGTGGGAGCTGGGATTGTACTGGACACCTAAAACTGCTATCTTCCTTTGTGAAGGAAGATATGCAAATATCTCCTATTTTAGCTTTCTGTATTTCTAATAACTTAGAAGGACCTGGTTTGAATTTTGTCATCATATACCTTATGAAGAAAATGTATTTTTAAAATAAATATGTAATTTTCTACCTTAGTAGGAGTAAGTACCAGGAAGGCAGGAGTCTGATCTTCTGGTATTTTTGTATACCTACTGTTTAGTTCAGTGCCCAGCATGTAGCAAAGACTCATAAGGAATGTTGAAAGAATGGAATATAATAATTCTTATCCCTTCATTAAAAGTTCTCTAAAACCTCTGTATGGTATGTAAATGTATTTAAAATAATCAAGTGTTTTATGTTTATGTCGCTTGACAAAATAATACCACTCCTGGGAATTTATCCTTATGAACTAATTCAAAAGGAGAAAGAAAAAAAGCGTTAGGCAAGAAAATGTTCCTTGTAGTACCAGCTACATAGCAGAAAAATGAGACATACATAAATATCCAGAATAGTGATAAGTTAAATGACATTTCTTCAAATGAATGTTGTATAGCCAATAAAGAAGATGATGGAAAAATAAAGCAGGATACATTTGACTTGATCACATAACTCAGGGGCCATGTTACAAAGTGGCTAAGAGTACAGACTTCAGATTTGGACCCACCAGAACTCAATTCCAGGATCTTTTAACTGCCCATACAACCTAGGTCAAGTTGTTTAACTTTCCTAAGTGTCAGTCTCCCCTGTACAATGGGGACAATGCTCTCAGAGTCATTGTGGGGATTCAATGAGCAAGCATGGAAGTGCCCAGGACAGCACCTGGCACCCTGATCTATTACCCATGCAGATGGGCAAGGACTGGCAGGGAATGTGGATGAGGGAAAATAATTTATGCTTTTGGGTGGGGGGATTATGGATTATTTTTAGTTTAAAATTTTTATTATATGACATACATGCAATAAATAGCAACCAATTAAAAAAGAAAGTCACTTTTAAAATATCCTACAAATCAGCTTTAGTTCTGATTTAGACAGTCTTCTGCCCACACAAGTGAGGTCACTCGGTGAGTGCACCCTGGCTCCTCTCAGGGACCTCGCAAACAGAGCCAATGCTTCTACGCTTCCTGCCGCTCGTGATCTGTTGAGACCACCATTCAGTCGTTCACCCAGTTTGCGCCAAACATGTGGAAGGCACTTACTTTCATGCTACCAGGATACACATAGAGTCGTGCTCATCTGATAATGATGAAGGTGTGGCCCGGTCCTTTGGATTCCTACCCACGTGTGGAAGGTATCTTGTAACCTTCCAGGTTATCAGATCACACACTCCTGTTTCTCTTCTTCCTCCTTGTTTGTCTTCCTCTTATCAGACTGAAATTGGTAAAGATGAATGAAAGGTGCCTGCATTATCCCTCGACCTGCAAACAACTCGAAATATTTCCACACCGAAACCTTAGTTCTCATAAATCTTATTTAGGTGAACACCTTGCTGGATCCACAGTGCAATATTTGGATCACAGTTTTACTCAAAGTAAGATTGTTGGGTGCATAATATATCTGAAGTCATTATGGTAGAGTTCCATGTAGCAACAATCAATAATAATTATCTTGGTATAAATTATTTTCATTCTTTAGGGCCTCAAGACTCAGAAATTTTTAGAGAAAATAGCCTTCTGAGTCTTCAACTCAAGCAGAAATAAAATCCAGAGTTAAGGGTAAGCTCAAGGCTTGTCACTGCCTGCTCAAATGTGAGAGCAGAGCTTCGGGCGTGCCCAAGCCTGCTTAGATTCCTCTTATTAGTGGGGGCATTTAATTAAACCAAGACAGTCTTTCTGCCTGACCAGGGCAACTACTGATGAGAATAAAATTGATGTGAGATGGACAGTTAACAGCAGGAGATAGATACATGGGAACAAGAAATAAAAAAGCTATAGTCAAACTGAAGAATATTTCGGTAGTATATTATATTTGAAATTTACTGCTGTGTCTAATAATCATCCCTCACTTCTCTCCAGCAGACGTGTGACTTCATTATTTTAAATTTTGGAAGCTTTTGTTTTTGAAAAATGACAAAAATCTCGGTTCTCCATTCCTCATTAGGGTACATATTTAATTGTGTTCCTCTGTTCATTATCTTTGTTGCCATTCAACCAGAGGAGTGGCAAAAATCATGTAAATAGCTATGTCTGGCTTTTCCAAGGTATTTAAAATTCTATTGTTGTTTCCATAAGCCACAGACAGTGGGTTATTTTTCATGGACAGACAGTGCATTCTTCTCTTGTGGTTTTTATGGACAGACTGTGTAAAATGATAACACAATGAATGGGATACCAGCTCTACTATTTCCAGGGCTTAAATCAGCTATTTCAGACAGAAACGCCGTGTGGTAGAGCACGTTTCAAATAGGTTTGCAGGTACAGCTATCACACAGAATTGTAGCATCTTTTGTGATTAATTCTCAAGAAAAGTTAATGACATTTTTCACAATAAATTAGAGCTAAGGTGAGGGAGATTTCTGTAATGTAGGTTCAGGGGTGACCTGAATAAAATCAGTAAGATTTGGATGGCAGAATTAAAATAGAGATCTGATCCATCTTCAGAATGGCAAGGGTTTGGATTATTGTGGAAGGTAAAACTAGGGTAAATCTTCTACTTGCCTATTCATAGTCCCTTCCATGTGACATGACAGTTTTTCCAATGTTATAATATACCATATTCACTAAACTCATTTCCACACTCTCTCTTCCTGAAAGGGACATTTCTTCATTGTAATTGTTTTCAAAGAATCTATTTTGAGGTTAATTTATAATTAACCCTAACTTAATCATAGTCGTTAAAGCTTCCACTTTGTTGTTTCTTTTTTAAACCTGTTGTCTAAACTAAAGTGATTTCTTAAAACTGTCTCTAAGGAGTGTGAAGAAATGTCTATTTGCAGTTAATGATCCAGAAAATCAAGAATTACCCCCAGTTTGACAATAAAGAATATTTTTTATCAGTTTGAAATTCTTTTTAATGGAAAAATTCACATGGAATTAATTTTTATGCATAGCTTTTAATACAAACTTAAATTCCTAGCTCCCCAGGTGTGACATGTGATCAGATCTCTTTTCTAGTTGTGTTTCCTTTGGAATCCTAAGTTTGTACATAGATTCTCTTTATCCAAAACTATGATGGCCACACTTTTTATAATGATTGGTGTTTAATAACCAGATTCATTACTCAATAAATAATAAGAATGTCATATAACACATATGAAAATAGCTTCAAAAATCACTGAAAGAATTTCAGCACCATAGTCTACAGGCTTTCCATTCAATCTTTTTCTGATCAATGTGATTGATAAACTTGTAGAGAAATTATATTGTATAATACACCAGAGAGAAGGTACCGTATTTTTGGCCATCTAAAAAACAATAGCGGAAAAATGCATCTGCAGTAACTCATAAAGTATAATACTCTTGGTGATAAATCCATTTTATTCACTCTTTTATTTATGTCTCCTCTGCTCTTAAGAAGGGGATAAAGTGGCTTATCATTAGGATGACCATATAATTTATCATCCAAAATTTTGAGATTAATATTAATCATTGTACTGGGGCAACAGGCATAAACTAGCACTGTCTCAAGAAAGCTGGAACATATATTTTCTCCACTTACCAAAAAGCTGAAAAAAGCAATAAAACCGTAGCTTAGGTAACATAAGGAGGGATAATAAGGAAAAAGAAGTAAAAAACTATCCTGGAATACCTGCTTGACTTTGATCTATCTAGATACAACCTATATATCACTTAGCAGGTTAAGAGTTGGGAATCTCCTATATCACTCTTTCCTAAATAATTAGATATACTGTATTAGTAAGGGTAGGGTAATTGCTGAAATAAAGAATTCAAGATCTCAATCGCGTAAGACAATACATTTTTCTTTCTCATTCACATCACAGTCCAGTGTAGATAATGATAAAATGGTCTTTGGTGGGCCCTGGCTCAGGAACCTAGGCAGACAGAGGTTACTTTCTCTTGAATTAGGGCAAACAGGGTAGACTTGGGTATAAACATCCAGCAAAAAGTTGAGAGAAGAAAGAGGGTGTGGAGGATCTCATGGAACTTTTGTCATGTGCCAAATCTGAAAGCGACATGCATCACTTTCTCCCACATTCCATGTCCAAAACTCAATTGCATGACCCCATCTAACTTCAAGGGAGACTGGGGAACGTGGTCTGGCCGTCCACCAGGAGAAAGTGGAAATGGACTTTGGTGAACACATAGCAGTCTCCATCACTCTCCACCATTTTGGTTACCAAGTACTGATTTCACGCTTCCTCCTATACACAGAGTAAGGAAATCTCATATAGTTCCTGTGTGGAGCTCGAACTCTAGAATCTTTTTATCAGCTTCAGATGTGGCTCCTTATGATCTGCCGACCTATGAATTAGAAAGACAGCTTATCGACTCCTCACCTGCCTTTTCCATACATTCAGTAAACCATGATGGAACAGGGATAAACACCATGGCTGACATTTTCCGTAGGGAAAACAGATTATCAATAGTCAGCCAGAAAACTTTTGCTTTTACAGAACCTTGCATTATTCTTTAGCTTTAATCACAAATGTCATCGTCTTTCCTTTTTGCTGTTACTCCTCTTGAGAAATCACCAGAGTATTTGTATTATACTAAGAACACATTAAATCTGTTTGCTTTTTTGTAACTCAGATTAGCAACTTTGTAGCTACTTAGTAAGACCCTCTACAATCCTCATTATTTAAAGCATATAATGGAGTTAACAAGAAAAAGAGCTTCTTTATCAGTGGTTATAAGGATTACGGAAGATTTATGAGCTCTAAAAGGGTTGAGAAAATTACTTCTGAACCAAGATATACAGGAAAGGAGGAAATAGTGTAGGAGCAAAGTTATTTGGTTTCCTGATATTCAAATTCTTGTAAACTGGCTTATATCTTTCTATGTCACCCTAGACTTCGGTATTCTAATTTTTGGTTTTATATTTAGTGCCTAGGAACCATAATGATATCACTTGACTTTGTTGGCACAATACCACTGCGGCAGAGAACTGGGAAAATGTGTGAAAGTCTGATAATATTTATTGAAGATTTTTAATGCTTAAATAGATAGAAGAATAGCAAATAAGCAGTTTCATTTCTTAATTTTTAATCTCAAAATAATTTTAGAACCACAGAAGAGTTGCAACCATAGTGTAGAGACTTCCTACATACCCTTTACTCAGTTTCTTCTAATGTTAGCATCTAACATAACCATGGTACAATTTTCAAAAGCAAGAAATTAATTTGGTTGCTTCCATGTCCTGGCTATTGTAAATACAGCTGCAATGAACATTGTGGTACATGACTCTTTTTGAATTATGTTTTTCCCAGGGTATATGCCCAGTAGTGCGATTGCTGGGTCTTATGGTAGTTCTATATTTAGTTTTTTAAGGGGCCTCCATACTGTTCTCCATAGTGGCTGTATCAATTTACATCCCCACCAGCAGTGCAAGAGGGTTCCCATTTCTCCCAAGAAGATATACAGATTGCCAACAAACATGTGAAAGGATGCTCAACATCACTAATCATTAGAGAAATGCAAATCAAAACTACAATGAGGTATCACCTCACACCGGTCAGAATGGCCATCATCAAAAAATCTACAAACAATAAATGCTGGAGAGGGTGTGGAGAAAAGGGAACCCTCTTGCAGTGTTGGTAGGAATGTAAATTGATACAGCTACTATGGAGAACAGTATGGAGGTTCCTCAAAAAACTAAAAATAGTATTACAATATGACCCAGCAATCCCACTACTGGGTATATACCCAGAGAAAACCATAATTCAAAAAGACACATGCACCCCAATGTTCATTGCAGCACTATTTACAATAGCCAGGACATGGAAGCAACCTAAGTGTCCATTGATAGATGAATGGACAAAGAAGATGTGGCACATATATATGATGGAATATTACTCAGCCATAAAGAGAAACGAAATTGAGTTATCTGTAGTGAGGTGGATGGACCTAGAGTCTGTCATACAGAGTGAAGTTAAGTCAGAAAGAGAAAAACAAATACCATATACTAACACATATATATGGAATCTAAAAAAAAAAGGTTCTGAAGAACCTAGGGGCAGGATAGGAATAAAGATGCAGACATAGAGAATGGACTTGAGGACACGGGGAGAGGGAAGGGTAAGCTGGGACTAAGTGAGAGAGTGGCATGGACAAATATACACTACCAAATGTAAAACAGATAGCTAGTGGGAAGCAGTTGCATAGCACAGGGAGATCAGCTTGGTAATTTGTGACCATCTAGAGGGGTGGGATAGGGAGGGTGGGAGGGAGACGCAAGAGGGAGGAGATATAGGGATATATGTATATGTATAGCTGATTCACTTTGTTGTAAAGCAGAAACGAACACACCATTGTAAAGCAATTATACTCCAATAAAGATGTTAAAAAAAAAAGAAATTGATTTGGTATAATATGATTAACCAAGCCACAGGCTTTATTTGGCTCTCATCATGTCCTTTTTCTGTACCAGGATCTGATCCAGGAGCCCATGCTGCCTTTTTTTTTTTTAAGGTTTTTTTGATGTGGACCATATTTAAAGTCTTTATTGGATTTGTTACAATATTGCTGCTGTTTTATGTTTTGATTTTTTGGCCGTGAGGCATGTGGGATCTTAGCTTCCCCACTGGGGGTGGAATCCGCACCCCCTGCATTGGAAGGCAAATTCTTAACCACTGGACCACCTGGGAAGCCTCCCATGCTGCATTTTGTTGTCATGTCTCCTTAGACTCCTCCAATCTGTGTCTATTACTCATTTTTCCTCGTCTTCCATCACCTTACCTCTTTTGAAGAATATTTTCATGTATTTTGTAGAATGCCTCAAATTTTTGGTTTTTATGACTTTTTTTGGGGGTAAGACTTAAGGTCGTGGAATTTGAGGAAGAATACCACAGAGAGAGTGCCTGCTTCCTATCATATAGGGAGCCTTATTACATTCAACTGACTTATCACTAGTGATGTTGTCTTTGATCATATGGGTAAGTGGTACCTGTCAGGTTTTTCCATTGTAAAGATACTTTCTCTTTGTCATTAATAAACATTTTGTGGGAGACACTTTGTGTTAGTGTTTGTATCTCATCTCTCACTGCAGGTACCTGCTTTCCTCCAGATTCTGGGTAGTTACTTGCCCTGCAACCTCAGCAGTCTGATGGTTAAGAGAAAATTTGTTAACTTTGTATCTGTTTGTTTGTTCAGCATTTTTGTTATAAGTTTGAGAGCATCGCTGTTTCCACCTCTCAACAGAAACCAAAATCCAATATTTGAGGTTTAAATACATGCTCTTAATATTAACTATCACTGTTAGTTGTCATGGTGATTGATACTCCAACATTCATTCTATTCCAGAAGATTAGTCTTAGTCAAATTTTATCACCCCATTTCTCCTGCCAGTGTTTAGTTTTGGAATAGGATGTGACTCACTTTTGTCCAATGAGATAGGAGGGAAAGTGTGCTATAGTCCTCCTAAGGAAAATTTCTTTCTCTTAATAAAAGGAAATAAGTAAAAGATAGTTCACCTTCTACCTCTGGGTTTAGCTATTTCTGGATGTATTGCCTGAAACTATGACCATCATCTTGTTTCCAGTATGAAAATAAAGCCAATACAGAGGACAACAGAACAAAAAAGTGGAAAGAACCAGATCTTTATTGGCATTTCTCAGCTGCTATTCCAACCACCCATGGAATTAAGCCTATTTGTGGTTTTCTACTATGTACTATTGGGTTTATTGTTTAAGCTCAATTTGAGCCTTGCTATTTCAATTACTTGGACCCAATGACTTGTAACTGCTATCACCGCTATAAGTGAAGTATGATTTTTGTGCAGATATGCTACAATCTGTTTATCCATTCTACTGTTCGTGGGCATTCAGGTTGTTTCCAGTTTTCAGCTTTTAGGAACAGTACTGTTATGAATATTCCAGTACATATCTTGTACTGAATATGTCCACATTTGTTTTGTGTATATACCTAAGAATGAAATTTCTCGGTTATAAACGATGTGCATGTTCAGCTTTAATACATACTACTAAATGCTTTTCTAAAGGTGTTACATCAATTTACCCTCTCAACAGAAATGTATGAGAGTTACAGTTGTTCCATGTTCTTGTCAACATTTGGTATTATCAGTCTTTTCATTTAGGCATTGTGATGTGTGTGTATGTGTAGTGATATCACATTGTGATTAATGTTATTTATATATGTATTAATATTTATATTCATATCAATTTCTATATATTTTTTTATCATTTTAGAATCATAGCCTGAGTGTAAATTGTTGGGAGACCACCAAAAGACAGTTAATATTCATGCAAACTAAAGATCTTTACACTGTACGTGAAAGTAAGGTGGTGAAAAGAGACAGATATTAAGCTTAAGTGTATGTTGTTCAATGAATAAGCTCTAGTCCATTTCTAAGAGTAGAGCTGTTTGTAAAGTAGAATAACAAGATAAAACAAAAGGCAGAAACTGCTTCAGCTTGTAATATGAGAAATGAAACTTACTCACCAATGGGAGAGATATAAAAAGGCACAATGGAAAGAAGGGTCTTCATCAAATGATTTGCTCTTTTTGGGCTCATCTGTAAAGTGAAGAAGAGTTAACTGATTTCCATGTTCTTTTCACCCTGTCTGTAGTATTCTGTGTTTATTGATTTTCTCCTCAAGAATTTTCATTATATTCTTTTAACACAAATATTGATTGTCGTCCACACAAAATCCTGAGACCAACTGTGGGATCAGGAGGGCACCCTTAGGTTCAAATCATTTCCCATGATCATTGGAGAACAGGTGTCCCGATGAAGGATCTCTTTGGCTCATATCTAAATGTGGGCAGGGGAGATATGGACACTTCTCTGGAGAAAAAGCTTCATTTTTTCTTTATGTTGAAACTCATACTTGTGAGCAGTAATATTAACCTGAAATAAATAGACCGCCAGATATTTCTCCAGCAAAGATGGATGTCTTTATTCGGGATCAGCAGAGAATTGCAGTTCAGTATCTGCGACCATGGCAAGCCACATGCAAGTTCCCCCACAGCAAGGGAAGAGAGCTCTTTTATAAAGGGGAAAAGGAAGTTGACAGGGATATAGTTAAAGAGTCCATGGCTTTTCACTGGCTGAGTCTTTGTCAGGGAAGAAGAGTCTTTCTTCTTCCTTTTGTTCTCTGCTGTAGTCATAGGGCATGAAAGCTCCCCCTTCCGGTCTCCTGACTCTATTTAGTTGAGGTTTCTGTTTATTAATTTTTTTTTTTTTACAGTAGTAAAGGTCACTGTTTCAGAAGTTGGAGCATGAAAATCCCTAGATGTTGTTTTTGAGAGGAGAGAGCTAACTGTTAAGACAGACAAATAACTATTTGGGCTTCACAATCCCCTGACAAAAGCATATCTGCAAGTTGGTAACCAAAATACCTGTTATAAATGTCTAGCAAGCTTGTATGTTTGTTTAGAGTATGCTTTTAAGATCATGGATTGTGGCTGAGAACTGGGCCGGATCACTGCCCAGTGAATATGCTGCAAGTTCTCTTAAAATGTCAGCAGGGACAACTTTTCTTGGGCAATGATGTTAATATTTAAAATCTGTTTGTATAAGCAGTTATCTTCTCTGACATTAATGCCAAATTTTCCATTTGCTTTGAAATCTGTTGCTCTTTCTGAAAACGTTCATCCACGTGTTGCTTTCTAGTTTTCAAGTGTAATTAATGATAAAAGCATTTCCTCCTCTTTTATAATCATGGTTTACTCTTCATTTGAATGTATCAGGCAATACTTAATGTTGACCAATTAAGTGTTACAGCATGTCACAGGTTTGCTCTGTTGATGGTCTAATAGCATGCCCCTGTGGCACAGATAATGAGACATGGATTTGCTTTGCAACCTGGTTCTGGTGGTTCAACTCTACACATCTAATGCAAGCTCAGAGCCTCTTGGCATTTTGAACTCAAGGGTCATTTATTTTGGACATATGCTGGTGAGTCCTGATGTTTCCTAAAAATAGTGTAACCTTGGCTGGTTGCGTCATGGCCGTACCTATTTGTGAAGTGCATTTTTGTTTTAGGATATTTTCTTAATTTCTATAATTTTCAAAAATGCACAGAGGGCAGCATGGAATGATTGTATACCATGGAGTATCATGGATGTGCTTCTAGTGTCAACTCCCTTATTTACCAAGCAGGTGACCTTTGGAAATTCATTTAATCTCTCCACCATCTGAAAAATAAAGGCAATGGCATCTACCAGGGAGGGTTTTTGCAGATTTAGATATAAGAAATTTAAAGTATCTGGCACAAAGTGAGCTCTCAGTACTCTGTGGTTATTATAATTATAAGAAACATCCCTCTTCCTTAGTGACAAACCTTCCAACTTTCTGCAGTAACATGCTTTCTTCATTTCAATTGGATAAATAACTGGGAATCTGAGAAGTAAAAACTAATGATATTTTAGAGATGACTGAATATAAAGAAATGTTTTTTTCTTTTATGAAGCAGGTTCTGTTAAGATAAATACTTAAATATGAAGAAATTATGCAAATGATTTATCCTTTCAGGCAAGAATTGAAGTGGATTTTTATTTTTAAAAACTATTCTTTTTTTTTTTTTTTGCGGTACGTGGGCCTCTCACTGTCGTGGCCTCTCCTGTTGCGGAGCACAGGCTCCGGACGCACAGGCACAGCGGCCATGGCTCACGGGCCCAGCCGCTCCTCAGCATGTGGGATCTTCCCGGACCGGGGCACGAACCCATGTCCCCCTCATCGGCAGGCAGACTCTCAACTACTGCACCACCAGGGAAGCCCTAAAAACTATTCTTTTATTGGCTTTTAATTTCATTTTTTAAAAAAGCTGTCCTATTTGGAGAAGATAAAGTCATTTCCCACTCAGATAAAATAAAAAAGGACATTTTAAAAACATAGTACATATTAATCCAACTATATAAATAATAACTTCAAATGGGAATATTTTTAAAAAAGGGGGGACATCTTTAAGGTTTCTACACAATGACATGCCTCCTAAACATTATTATGGAATAATAAAGATTTTGAAATTTCTTTCAGTCATCCTCTTGACTTACAATGATGTGATTTTGACATTATACTTGCTAGTTCTTTTGACACCTGGGAAATACATCATTTAGTGAGCTACTTTTTCTAAGTAGTATTTTAGTCAGAGAATACAGGCTCTTTTGCTCTGTATCCATTTTATCTGTGTAGAAGCGTTATTCCACACTACATCCTTGCCAATAGTTCCTATCAGTTTGCCCAGGCAGAAGACGCCCAAGTTGTGTAGCATTTGGGGCAGAATTAGAGGACTAGATTTGAGTGATTAATTAATAAAACTTAAGTCTAGCTTCCTAACCCTGGGTGTGAGACGCTAGGGCTCCTGAATTGTCTAATTTGCATTGAGCACCTACTATGTGGCAAACGCCATTTAGGTGCTCCAGAAGTATCAGTCAACAAAACAGACAAAAATCTGCAGAGTCTTTGTTCTGATGTAAAGGCCGTCATTTATACTTGTAGTGAGAATAGAATAAAGTCAAAATTATTGTATAGGAGCAGGCACTGACATCTTAACATGGTCACTCTGTCTCTGACATCTTGCAATTTACTGGAAGCCTTGGGATTCTGAGTCTATTTGGCTACCTCTCTCTTATAACCCAGCTCTGTTGTCAGGGTCCAAGGGAGCAGTCCCTCCCACCCCTGCTACCTCTCACCTACAGTGCTGAATGTCTGAATGTCTCTGACAGCCACAAGGTCACACCAGGAGGTGAGACTGAGCCTGTGTCTAAGCTTCCAAATGAAAAGAACATTCAGCAGAAGGTCAGGCCAGGCTCCACCTGAGCTCGTTCCTCCGTAGTGGCTCTGCCAGACAATTCAGTCCTGAACAGCATTTTCCTCTTTGCCAGACCTAAGGATTATCAGGGATACTTCTTAAACAGGCTGAGTCAGGGCAGTAATCTGTACTTGTACGAACACCCTTCCCCAGTGCCCCTCTGCCCTGGTAATGGTGATGCAGGGCATCTAACTGACCTTTGAGAAACACTTCGGGCTCTGATCTTCCTTGAGGTGGGGAAAAAAGTGCTGGGAGAGGAACACAGCTCCCTTATAATAATGTGGCTGTTAGTGAACAGATACTTAGCTATGGAACTGTTTTAAATGAGAAATTTAGAGAACTTCTCTGTGACTCAGTGATCACCAGAGTTCATTTGTCCCTCTTTGTCACTGACTGCTCCAGCTGTAACTACGTTATTCAAAGGGCAACATTCCTGATAGTGGAGGACTGGGAAGCCACAATGCATATAATTATGGGTCTCCACACAAAGGATTAGCATTAAAGTTATTTTTGTAATACTTTGCTATATTTTTAAGACTGGATTTTATATATTGAATCAAGTTTCTCTATGGAAAAATGGCCACTCTTCTATTACTCCAGGTGTTGCAAAAGTTAGATTTTTTAAAAATTTATTTATTTAAACAGATAATTCATAATACAAAATTAAAAGAAACAAAAGGATACACATGTGTAGTAATTTTGCACTGTTTTTATTTCTCAGTCCTTCAATTCATTTCCCCTGAACAACCATTCTTAGCAGTTTCTTGTGACTAGATTTAGATGTATTTAAGCATATATGATTATATACTGTATACATCGTTTGCATCTTGTTTTTTCATTTATTCTGTATTTTTTCCTTAATGATGTGATTGGTGATACCTTGGTGATTGATCCATGTGCACACACATATCTACCTCTCTCTTGTTAGTAGTTACACGGTATTCCATCTACAGATGAACCATAATTTATTTTACTAGTTTCTTATTGATGGACATTTGAGTTGTCTTTAGTCTTTTGCTACTTAAAGCAAAGCTAGAATGAATATGCTTTTACATACACCTTTGCAATTGTGGAAATAGACAAAGACCAACCAAATGAGAAAAACCAAGGCTATCTACTATCCAGGTTTGCTATAGCAAGGGAGTCAGGCGCTCTCATTTACATTTTTGCAGAGACTCAAAGGCCGGCAGAGGAGTAGGAAGGCTTTACAGTGGAGAAAAGGAAGGCTTCAGGTATGACCTGATCGGAGGCTGTTGGCTCAAGGAGGCAGGAGGTGGGCTAGCCAGAAGTGCGGCATTCTATATAATTGATTAAGGGAGCAAATTTGGCTTTTTCTGATTGGTCCTAAGTTGGAAGTGGGGATAAAAATTAGGTGAGCTCTCAGTTATTAACCAAGTCCTGGACACATTGAGCTGATTGTTACAGAAGTTATTGTTTAGCTTCCTGGATTGTCTGGCTTCCTGCAAGTCTTACTTATAGCAGGTTGGCTACCTGGGCTGTTTATTGGAGGCAACGGGTTGGCTTCCTGTGCAGGTTGCTGCAGGCTGTGGGTAGAGTTCTAATTTTATATATAGCCCAAACATTGTCCACTTGCATATTCAATCTCTCAATACACATGAGAATATATATTAGGTATATATAAGACAAATTCCTAAAAGTGGAATTTCTGAGTCAAAGATATATGTTATTAGTTTATATATATTTTGTCAGTTTGGGTCCCATAAATTTTGATGAATTTATAGTCCTTGCACCTTTGTGGGGATATAACAGGGTGTATTAACAACTTTTTCATCTTTGTCCAGTCTGATAGTTAACAAATAGTATCTCAGTGTAGTTTGAGGTTGAGGGTTTTCTTTTCAAGTGTTAAATCATGTTTTTACTTCTCTGTGAATTGTCTATTCACAGAGCATATTTTAAGGTGTTCCCAGTCCAGGAAAGGTACTAATAACAGAGTAAATCTCAGGAATTTGGAATTATCACCTTGAAAGTTCAACCTAGAAGCAGGATAGGGCAAGAGATCTACTCTTTTAGCAAATTTCAAGTACGTAACACAGTATCGTTAGCTGTCATCACCATGCCGCCCATTAGATCCCTGGAACTTATGAATCTTATCGTTGAAAGTTTGTTCCTTTTGATCAACATCTCCCCTCTTCCCCCAACCCCAACCCCTGGCAACCACCAATGTACTCTCTTTTTCTATCAGTTTTACTTTTTAGTCCACATATAAGTGAGATTATACAGTATTTGTTTTTTTCTGTTCCATCTATCTTACTTAGCATAATGACCTCAAGACTCATCCATGTTGTTGCAGATGGCAAAAGATCCTTCTTTTTTATGGCTGAAAAATATTCCATTCTGTATATTGGATAGATATGATTTGTATATGATGATATATATGTATATATGTTTCTGATGTGACCCACATTTTTTAATCTAAAACAACTTATGTTGTTTCCAAGTACACAGGCTTTGAAGTTGAGCAACCAAAGTTATATTTCCAGCTCAGCCACTCATGACCCTGAGGGAAGGAGTAAACTTTCTCATCCTTCTCTTCCTCATTGGTTCAATGGAGCTATTCAGAAATTCTTGCAGGGCAGAGTGCTTAGCACAGTGCCTGGAATGTTGTAAGTGCCCAATAACTGTTGGCTCAGGTTCTCCCCTTGGGTATCTAGAGGACTTTCTAGTCACCTGGAAATCGAGGTAATACTTTTATTTTTAGCAAAGATTTCAAGTCAAGCTCTTGTGAACATGGTCATAGACCCTGAAGCTTTCTAAGTTGGCAGGATTTCTTTAAGTAAAGAGTCCTAGTAATACCCTGGGAAGGAGTGGGGGATGGGAACCATGGCAGATGTGTGTGGAGTAATTTTGTTGTAAATGCAAATTAGTTTTCCTGTCATTTGCTAGCAAGCCCACTGTTTATAATAACTGTTTGTAATGAATCAGGCTGATATTTTGTTCGTGCATTTTCCCTTGAGGCTTTAATTACTCTGCTCCTATGTTTTATGGTTACGTGTTGTGGAATGAGACTGGTGGAAATACAATCCTATTTTATAGCCTCCACAGAAATGAGAGGCAGAGAAAAACAGCAAAAGAAGCAAATTAGTGGTCAGAAAGAGTTCCAGGAAAGAGAGGGGTGCTTCTCCAGCCAGGCCTGGAAAATGTATGGGGAAGATGAAGGATGGTCCAGAAAGTGTCCATCAGTGAAGTGGTTGAGCAAAATTAAAAATATACCAAAGGTTATGTTGGTTGGGCTTGGTTAGCTGAAAGCCTTGGGTGACTTCAACTGAATGGCTGTACAACTCAGCAGATACTTATTGATACCTACTATGTCCCAGATTCTTTATAAGCCAAAGCTGCGCTATTCAGTATGATAGTCATTAGTCAAATGTGCCTATTTGAATTTAAATTACTTAAAATTAAATAAAATTGAAGCATTCAGTTCCTCAGTTGTGCACATCTCAAGTTCTTAAGCCACAAAACACGTGGCTAGTGGCTACTGTATTGGGCAGCATAGAGCATTTTATTCATTACCAAAAGTTCTACTGGGCAGTAGTGCCCTGGAGGTACATGGATGGCAAGACATGTGTCCTGCCCTTGAGAAATGTATAGTCTTGGAAGGCAGATGAACATGTCAAGAAATAAATTAATTACTGAGGTGTGATAGAAGTACGTCACAAACTGTTGCAGGAGCTGGGGCTAGGATGAGGAGGCTTAAAATAGATGGTGATCAAGTATAGGAGGATGAATGAAGAGCAGAAAAGCTTCATTGAAGGTGGAGAAGAGACCTGAGTCTTAAAGGTGAGTGGGTTTTCCCCAGGTGGACAAGGATAGAGGAGAACATTATGAACAAAGCAGTAGAAATGCAAATCAAGGAAGGGTGAAGCAGCGTGGACTGCTCAGGAAGATACCCTGGTCTAGCATGGCTGGAGGATGTGTGTAGTCCAGCACAGCCAGAACTAAGCCCAGGGAGGTTGCCAATGGGTCAGCATTTTGCATGTGTCTTTGGTCAAGTCAGTTTCCTCATGTGTAAAATGAGACTTACCTCCAACTCACAGGGACAATAAGAGGATAAAATAATGTAATGAAGGTAAAACAGCCAGCACAGTTCCTGGTACATAGAAAGTATCTAACAAATCATTGTTTTGGTCTTATTGTTGCAAAAGATACAAAATGAGTGAGGCTCATCTGTGCCCTCAGAGACTCATTAAGGTCTTAATCAACTAATTAACTGATGTTCCTTAATGTTGAGTGGGAACATGTGGATGAGTAGGACAAGGACACAAGTACTATGGTACAAGGACACAAGTACTATGGTACACAGACACACACACACACAGACACACACACACACAAACACACACACACACACACACACACACACACACACAGACATAATCTCACTTGCCCAAAGAGATATTCTAAGCTACAAGGGGGTACTGGCATCATGTAACCTGTGTGTGTACAGGGGAGTGTTTGTTGTGGATTAGTTTTGAGGGAACGGGCATGCTTAAATGTAGAGAATTGATTGAATCAAGGAGTAGGTAATGTTGACATAGAGAAAGAAAATAAAGGTGGTCCCCACTGGAGTCATGAGGCAGAAAAAGATAAACACCCAGCGACCTTCCTTCTCTCCTAGGGGCTGCGGGCTCCTCAGCCAGGAGGTTGCATGAAAGAAGGGCATGGCAGGTTCTTCGTAAGGGTGGCTAGCCTGGGATGTGGGGCACTAGCTCTGGATTTCCTATTTATTTATATAAAAGCCTTCTGTGCTCTGATTTTACACCAAACCTAATTATTTTCTGTGGCCGTCATCTCACTCCCATTTTTTTCTTTCTCATGTTTCTTGTTTTCTCTTAACAGTTGAAAATCGCGTTTATATAGTGAATTAGAACTCTAGTTCTGGTTGTAAATCTATAGCAGTGTTTCCCAGTTGAAGACTGTCAGCTCCCACATGCCAGTGGAAGAAAAAGTGGGGGCATAAGCACCCTTAGTATTAACAAAACAAAACAAAACAAAACCAAAAAACCGACAAGCTTTGGCTAGATCTCTATCAAATCAGGGATGGTGGCAGTGGTATGTTCTATTGATTGATAGCTCTGAGTAGATTTGTTTATCTCTGATTAATAAAGCATTGGAAAAGTAATTGTCAATATGTGCAGTGTGACACATGAAATCTTTCAAAATACCAGGCCTATGGATGGAAGTTAAAGGGACATTAGGACATAAACAGCCTGGGAGTCACTGGCCTGTAGCAGAACTGTTGTGGTACATGGAAGGGTAAAACCAGCCACATTATCTTTTCTTTAAGATTTTTGAAGGATGATCACAATTTGACACATTTTCTCCTGATTTTGGAAGTAGACTATTATCAAAGTCTGCATAGAGCAAGAATGCCTTTTTCTGTCTCTACATGTTATTTAGACGTGTAATTGGAGCAGTGGCTTCCTGTATGATTACACAGTAGTCTGGAAATCATTTGTCGTAACACATGTAGTAAGAATGGCAGATGACTCTAACGACCATAAATGTGTGAGATCTGCTGTAGTCCTAGAATTCCAGACCTAAATTTTCTTCAAGTCAAATTAGTAGTTTGTTTCTGTTTTTTCTTTTGGTGCGGTTGAGGTATTTTAATAAATATTTAACTTAGAACATTCCACTTAAAATTTTTAATCTTTGTAGGTTTATAGTATTGCAATTCCACTGTCAAAATGACAGATACTGATACGTATTTTAAGGTAATCTTATATGATTATTTTTCAGTGCATCATATCAATCAATGGCCCCGACAGGCCATAAAATGTTACAGCTCCTAAAGAACCAGTAAATACTCAACTCTCAAGGTTCAGCAGAAGAGCTATAAATTAAATTGATTACATAACTATAAAATAATTAGTCCAGTATTTCCAGACAACTTTGTTTGAGAACTTCTCGGCCACAGATCACTGTTTGAAAAGGAAGTGGTACTAAGTCTATCTGGTTTCACACACTATGCTTGAATTTTTTCTTTTTTACTTTATGTCCCAATATCTCTCCTCTTATCCCTTCCTTAGAATGAGTTTATTTCCTCGTCTGGCTTCAACAATCTCATATATGCAGGTAGCTTCTAAATTTGTGTCTCCTACCCAGACATCTCTTTCACTACACAGATTCTTATGCTCTGAAGCCATTGGGCATTGCTTGGATGGGATCTCCCCTTATACACAGATGCCGAGACCAGGGTTTGAGTGTGAGTAGTTAATTTGGACAGGTTTCCCAGAATGCTCCAGCGGGAGAGTGAGGAAGTGATACAGGGATTAAGGGTTTGTCATAAGGCAGAATACCACTTGTGTGCAACTGGGGTTTAGTCCCAGTGGGGATGGGGAACCCTGGGAGACAGCATACAAGGCACCTTAGATTCACCCTCCCCTAGAGGGCTTAGGGAGCTGGGTTGAACTTTAACTCCTTTAATTCCTCTGTCATTGCCTGAAGCTGCTTCAGGGAGTAACTCCCATCACATTGGTTTGGATGCTGATGAACATAGGGGAGAGGAAGCTCTCGGGTGGAAAGACACAGGTGCATGCACAAGGGGGTGTGGGCAGTGCACCACCGCATCTGGGACTGCCCATTCCATGGAATGGCACAAGGATCCATCCGCCTCTGCATATCCAAACCTGGCTCCCCAAACTTGTTTTTTCTCCACACCCTGAGGAATGTGCTACAGTTTAAACCCCTTCTGGCCTTCTCAGGGACCGAATCTTATCAATTTTGCCCCTTTAGTAGATCCTGATTCTGTCCCCTTTTTTCTCTCAGCACTGGCACTATATTACATTAGACCCTTATTTTCCCCACGCTTCCCTACATTAGCCCCCTGACTGGCTCTCTACCAGTTACACCTGTCTACCAGCCTTTCTCCTTCCAGTTCCAAAACGTAGATCCGGCCGTGTCCCTTCTCTGCTTAAAATTGTTAATGACCACCCCGGGTGGAGTGTAAACTCCTGGAAATGCATGCAAGGCTCTTTATGGTATCACCACTCTCATCCCAGATCACCTCCTCACCTCACCATTCAGTCAGGCCACGCTGAGCTGCTGCAGCCTTAATGCATAGCACAGGCACTCTACACAGGCACCACCAGGACAACTTATCGTGTCCCCTCCCGAGGGTGCCTCGTCCTGACTCCTCACCTGGCAGGGCTACACCTGCTCACGTCCCTTAACAGTCCAGTGTTACCGGCTACTTATTTGTCTATCTCCTCACTCAGCTCTGAGTGAGGGCAGAGGCTTATTAGTCTCAGCCTCTGGCTCCTAGCACAGTACCTGCTCATGTGGGTGCTCAATAAATATTGGTTGAATTAATTAACTTGCCCAAGTTATTTTCTTTACTCCTCAAAGCAGTCCTATAAGATTGTATTATTATATTTACAGATAAAAATGTTGAGGTCAAGTAGGTTAAACTCCTTGCTCAAGATCATAGAGCTAATGAATGATCAAATCAGGATTTGAGCTCAAATCTGCCTCCAAAGTCCATACTGTTTCCATTAAATAGTGTTAATTTTTAGCATCGTAAAGCATTACACGTTTCCTCTATTTCACCCTTTATGAATTTAAAGAGAATTACCTGAAGTTTAAATTTTTTCTAGAAATGGATATGTTCATGGTTAGCTTCTTCTAGAAATAAAATATTCAGCCACCAGCAATACAAAACCTACAAGGTTCGGTGTAGAGTTTGCTGAGAGTAGCCTGAGACTTTGTAGTGGAACTTTAATGTATGGGGGTTAGATCATGAAAATGAATATCATGGTTAGATTGTGATGCCTCTGAGGTTATGGAATTTAATAAGCATCAGTCAGTTTGACAGTCAAGAGGATATATGTGAGGGCCTGGGGGGTGGGCAGGGTGAGGAAATTTGGAAATACGAACAGTAAATTTTCATACGTCACTGATTGTGGAAATGAAATGATTACCCATCAATTCCAAAGCAGTTAAATGGATCTGTTTCTGGATTTTTAGTGCACTATTTATGTATCCAATATGTATCCAGCTACTTGTGAACCACAGTCCATGTTTGCCAGTCAGCATCAGTTTCAGTATATGCTGGAAATACACAATGGTCATTGGATTTAGAAATAAGTAAGTAAGCAACAAAAAAGAAGGGATAATACTGAAAGAATGCTACTTTTGAAATAAAGCATGTACCTTGGAAATTATAAGTAAATAATTTCCAAAGATAAAATTAGGTCAGCCTCACAGGAGTATTTTTTTTTATGTTGTAAAACTTAAAATGCAAAGTTATTTACAAAAGCTATTAAATTATCCATAAATCCAAAGTTGCAAAACTATGTTTTCTTTATATCCATTTAAGCTCTGGGTCAGCTGAATCCCTGATGCAAAATATAACACTTGGGAAATTTAAGCATTCTATGAGAATTTAGGAGATGAATAAATGAGAAAATTAAGGTAAGACAGTTAATATAGTACATGAAATATGGTAAACAATCAGTAAATGTGTGCTCCGATTATCATTAATATTACTATAGTAAAAGACAATTACTGAATGAGATCTTATTCTTCTGTGATGCTCATATTAGTCAATGTCCACCTATTAGCAGTTATACACACACACACACACCACTGACTCTTCCTATGAGACAAATTAAATTCATGATCTATAAAGTCCTCACAGTTCCATCCTCAAAGAACACAGCAGACACAAATGACTAATAAAAGACATCAAAGACTATTCTTATACATATGGACCTTACAAAATCTACTTTAAAGGTATTTGCTTGAATACAAACTTTAGGTTGAATTTTTGTAGTAGTCTGATATCACCATAATGCAATAGGATCCCTTCCGCATAGACACTGTTTATAAAATATATGTATATTTTTTTATTAAATTAGAGGCAGTAAGTACTAATATTCATGAGATTTCTCAACTAAACATTAAAATTTAGGAGGTTATTAATGGCTCTTTCATTCTGATAGACTGGTCTTAAACCCAAATGCTTAATTCTGAATTCTCAGAATAAATGACATCCTTCCAGGTGAGTCAAAAAAAGATAATTAATAGAAAAGAAAGGAAGTATTAAAAACATTCCTACTGGCGTTTTTGAAACTAGAGGACTGTAGCTTAGTTACACCTGCACAGAACGGGTGATTGCCACACCTACCACACCTTTCCCAATCACCTTTCCCCACACTCCCCATGCTCCCAACACTCCCTACGCCTTAGTTGGCCCTGCTGCATTATCCTTTATCCCATAAATACCCCAGCCCCTTGTCTTCTGGGAGCCAGATTTGAGATTTGTTCTCCTGTCTTCTCTTTGGCTGCCTTGTGAATAAACCCTGTCTTTGCTGCAAACCTCGGATGTCTCAGCGTTTGGCTTGCTGTGTTTCTGACAAAGGGAACCTGGCTCAGATAAATTGCCCAGCAAAGAAAAATCCAACCTACCAGTCAGATTTTTACCACAGTTGCTTATGAGTCTTAGTGTTCTGGCAGGGTGTCAGGCCTGAGCCTCTGGGGTGGGAGAGCCAAGTTCAGGACACTGGACCACCAGATAATATCGGCCCCACATAATATCAATCAGCAAGAGCTCTCCCAAAGATCTCTGTCTCAACACTAAGACCCAGCTCCACTCAACAACCAGCAAGCTCCAGTGCTGGACACCCCATGCCAAACAACTAGCAAGAGAGGAATGTAACCACACCCATTATCAGAGAGGCTGCCTAAAATCAAGCTAAGTTCACAGACACCCCAAAACACACCACCAGATGCAGTCCTGCCCACCAGAAATACAAGATCCAGCCTCACCCAACAGAACACAGGCACCAGTCCCCTCCACCAGGAAGCCTACACAAGCCACTGAACCAAGCTTACTCACTGGGGGCAGAAACAAAAAACAACAGGAGCTATGAACTTGCAGCCAGCGAAAAGGAGACTGCAAACACAGGAAGTTAAGCAAAATGAGAAGACAGAGAAATATGCAGCAGATGAAGAAGCATGGTAAAAACCCACCACACCAAACAAATGAAGAGGAAATAGGCAGTCTACCTGAAAAAGAATGTAGAGTAATAATAGTAAAGATGATCCAAAGTCTTGGAAATAGAATGGAGAAAATATAAGAAACCTTTAACAAGGACCTAGAAGAACTAAAGAGCAAACAAACAATGATGAACAACACAATAAATGAAATTAAAATTTCTCTAGAAGGAATCAATAGCAGAATAACTGAAGCAGAAGAGTGGATAAGTGACCTGGAAGATAAAATAGAGGAAATAGCTGCCACAGAGCAGAATATAGAAAAAAGAATGAAAAGATGTGAGGACAGTCTCAGAGACCTCTGGGACAAAATTAAAGGCACCAACATTCAAATTATATGGGTCCTAGAAGAAGAAGAGAAAAAGAAAGTGACTGACAAAATATTTGAAGAGATTGTAGTTGAAAATTTCCCTAATATGGGAAAGGAAATAGTCAATCAAGTCCTGGAAGCGCAGAGAGTCCATACAGGGTAAATCCAAGGAGAAACGCACCATAAACATATTAATCAAACTACCAAAATTAAATACAAAGAAAAAGTATTAAAAGCAGCAAGGGAAAAGCAACAAATAACATACAAGGGAATCCCCATAAGGTTAACAGCTGACCTTTCAGGAGAAACTCGGCAAGCCAGAAGGGAGAGCAGGACATATTTAAAGTGATGAAAGGGAAAAACCGACAACCAAGATTAGTCTACCCAGCAAGGATCTCATTCAGATTTGATGGAGAAATTAAAACCTTTACAGACAAGCAAAAGCTAAGAGAATTCAGCACCACCAAACCAGCTTTACAACAAATGCTAAAGGAACTTCTCTAGGCAGGAAACACAAGAGAAGGGAAAGACCTACAATAACAAACCCAAAACAATTAAGAAAATGGTAACAGGAACATACATATCAATAATTACCTTAAATGTAAATGGATTAAATGCTCCAACTAAAAGACATAGACTGAATGGATACAAAAACAAGATGCTTATATATGCTGTCTACAAGAGACCCACTTCAGACCTAGGGACACATACAGACTGAAAGTGAGGGGTTGGAAAAAGATATTCCATGCAAATGGAAATCAAAAGAAAGCTAGAGTAGCAATTCTCATATCATACAAAATAGCTTTTATAATAGAGACTATTAGAAGAGACAGAGAAGCACACTACATAAGGATCAAGGGATAAGTCCAAGAAGAAGATAAAACAATTGTAAATATTTATGCACCCAACATAGGAGCACCCCAATACATAAGGCAAATGCTAACAGCCATAAAAGGAGAAATCAACAGTAACACAATCATAGTAGGGGGCTTTAACACCCCACTTTCACCAATGGACAGATCAACCAAAATGAAAATAAATAGGGAAACACAAGCTTTAAATGATACATTAAACAAGATGGATTTAATTGGTATTTATAGGACACTCCATTCAAAAACAACAGAATACAGTTTCTTCTCAACTGCTCATGGAACATTCTCCAGGATAGATCATATCTTGAGTCACAAATCAAGCCTTGGTAAATTTAAGAAAATTGAAATTGTGTCAAGTATCTTTCCTGACCACAATGCTATAAGACTACATATCAATTGCAGGAAAAAACCTGTAAAAAATACTAACACATGGAGGCTAAACAATACACTACTTAATAACCAAGAGATCACTAAAGAAATCAAAGATGAAATCAAAAAATACCTAGAAACAAATGACGATGAAAACACAACGGCCCAAAACCTATGGGATGCAGCAAAAGCAGTTCTAAGAGGGAAGTTTATAGCAATACAATCCTACCTCAAGAAACAAGAAAAATGTTAAATAAACAACCTAACCTTACATCTAAAGCAACCTAACCTTACATCTAAAACAACCTAACCTTACATCTAAAGCAATTAGAGAAAGAAGAATCCGGGAATTCTTCCGGGAATCCGGCTCTCTGACTTCAGACTATACTACAAAGCTACAGTAATCAAGACAGTATGGTACTGGAATCAAACAAAAACAGAAATATAGATCATTGGAACAGGATAGAAAGCCTAGAGATAAACTGACGCACATATGGTCACCTTATTTTCGATAAAGGAGGCAAGAATATGCAATGGAGAAAAGACAGCCTCTTCAATAAGTGGTGCTGGGAAAACTGGACAGCTACATGTAAAAGAATGAACGTAGAGCACTCCCTAACACCATACAGAAAAATAAACTCAAAATGGATTAAAGACCTAAATGTAAGGCCAGACAGTATAAAACTCTTAGAGGAAAACGTAAGCAGAATACTCTATGACATAAATCACAGCAAGATCCATTTTGACCCACCTCCTAGAGAAATGGAAATAAAAACAAAAATAAACAAATGGGACCTAGTGAAACTTAAAAGCTTTTACACAGCAAAGAAAACCGTAAACAAGACGAAAAGACAACAAATATTGAGAAAATATTTGCAAACGAAGCAAGTGACAAATGATTAATCTCCAAAATATACAAGCAGCTCATGCAGCTCAATATCAAAAAAACAAACAACCCAATCCAAAAATGGGCAGAGAACCTAAATAGACATTTCTCCAAAGAAGATATACAGATTACCAACAAACACATGGAAGGTTGCTCAACAGCACTAATCATTAGAGAAATGCAAATCAAAACTACAATGAGGTATCACCTCACACGGGTCAGAATGGCCAGCATCAAAAATTCTACAAACAATAAATGCTGGAGAGGGTGTGGAGAAAAGGAAACACTCTTCCACTGTTGGTGGGAATATAAATTGATACAGCCACTATGGAGAGCAGTATGGAGGTGCCTTAAAAAACTAAAAATATACTTGTAAAGACATAAGAGATTATGTCATTCAACAATCAACTTCACCATGTGGAAATATTTCTTGATAATACCTTCTCGCTCTAAATTGGCCTTCTAGATCATCTGAAAGTATATGAAGAAGTTATAGGTGAGACTGTCAATTCAGTTCATTTTCCATATGGTCCTGGGGAGAGGCAAGTGAAGGTGATCTATAAAGATTATAGATCTAAACCACTGATCTGTTCTCTATCCCTATGTCTTCTCTGGAATGCTGTATATGTGGTATATTCAATATGTGACCTTTGAGACTGGCTTCTTTTACTTAGTATAATGCCTTTGAGAGTCATTCATGTTACATATCAATAGTTTTTTCCCTTATGTTGCTGAATAGTATTCCATTTTATGGCTGTACCTTCATTTGTTTATCCATTCTCCCATTGAAGGACATTTGGGTTGTTTCCAGTTTTTCACTACTATGTATAATACTGCTATAAACATTCATGTATGGGTGTTTTTGTTGTTAATGTAATTTTTATTTCCCTTGGGTAAATAACGAATGGTGGGATTGCTGAGCCAAAGGTATATGCTCAGGTTTATAAGAATCTGCAAAAGTATTTTCCAGAGTGGCTATACCATTTTGCATTCCATCAACACTGTATGAGAAATCCAACTCCTCCACATCTTGTCAGCAATTGGTTTGGTCAATCTGTTTTTTTGTTTGTTTTAACCATTCTAATAGCTTCTTTGTCTTATGATCATTAGGTTTTTATTCTCCATAGCATCAGGGACCACCATTGGCACCCCAAATTGTTCTGTCAAGAAACCTTGGGACACATTCTCTAATTAAACATAGTGGCCTCATTTCAATCCAAAAATATATTGTGGCATGAGATACTTCTAAATTTTGTCATGCACTATGAAATCATTAACATCTCCATCCTATGACAACTAGAATGCTTTCTCATTATCAGTAATTAAACATACACTGCAATTACGTAGATGAGCATTCATTTTTGTTTACATTGGGCCTAGCTTAAGTACTTAAATTGAAAAATGTCAAGGAACACTCAGCAAAACTTTATATATCCTTGCTATTATCTTCGTTATCATTTGTGATGAATCAGAAGCCTCCTCGCTTCCTCTCTAGAAACTTGCTTTCAACAGATATTTGTTGAGTTCCCTTTTTGTGCCAGGAAATTTTCTAGGTGTTTGAGGGTACAGCAGTGAACAAAACAGACTTGCCCTCACAGCGCTAAAATTTTTTGCATTTAGAGCAGGTCAGGCAATAGAAAATAAATAGTTGAGGTAATATTTTAAATGAAAAATGCTATAAAAAATAAAGTAGGGACAGTATTGACTGTTCCAATCCAAGAACATCTGTTTGCATCATCTTTGATTTCTTTCATCAGTATCTTATTAGTTCTCTGAGTACAGGTCTTCTACCTCCTTAGGTAGGTTTATTCCTAGGTATTTTATTCTTTTTGATGTGATGGTAAATGGGCTTATTTCCTTAATTTCTCTCTCTGATCTTTTGTTGTTAGTGCATAGGAATACAAGTGATTTCTGTGTATTAATTTTGTATCCTGCAACTTTACCAAATTCATTGATAAGCCCTAGTAGTTTTCTGGTAGCATCTTTAGGATTCTCTATGTACAGTATCATGTCATCTGCAGTGACAGTTTTACTTCTTCTTTTCCAATTTGGATTCCTTTTATTTCTTTCTCTTCTCTAATTGCCATGGCTAAGACTTCCAAAACTATGTTGAATAAAAGTGGTGAGAGTGGATATCCTTGTCTTGTTTCTGATCTTAGAGGAAAAGCTTTCAGTTTTTCAACATTGAGAATGATGTTTGCTGTGGGTTTGTCGTATGTGGCCTTTATCATGTTGAGGTAGGTTCCCTCTATGCCCACTTTCTGGAGAGTTTTTATCATAAATGTGTGTTGAATTTTGTCAAAAGCTTTTTCTGCATCTATTGAGATGATCATATGGTTTTTACTCTGCAATTTGTTAATGTGGTGTATCACATCGATTGATTTGCATATAGTGACGAATCCTTGCATCCCTGGGATAAATTGCACTTTATCATGGTGTATGATCCTTTTAATGTGTTGTTGGATTCAGTTCACTAGTATTTTGTTGAGGCTTTTAGTGTCTATCCTCATTAGTGGTAGTGGCCTGTAATTTTCTTTTTTTGTGGTATCTTTGTCTGATTTTGGTATCAGGGTGATGGTGGCCTCATAGAATGAGTATGGGTTCCTTCCTCTGCAAGTTTTTGGAAGAGTTTCAGAAGGTTAAGTGTTAGCTCTTCTCTAAATGTTTGATAGAATTCACCTGTGAAGCCATCTGGTCCTGGGCTTCTGTTTGTTGGAAGTATTTAAATCACAACTTCAATTTCAGTACTTGTGGTTGGTCTGTTTATATTTTCTATTTCTTCCTGGTTCAGTCTTGGAAGGTTGTATCTTTTTAAGAATTTGTCCATTTCTTCTAGGTTGTCCATTTTACTGGCGTATAGTTGCCTGTAGTAGCCTCTCATGATCCTTTGTATTTCTGTGGTGTCAGTTGTAACTTCTCCTTTGTCATTTCTAATTTTATTGATTTGAGTCCTCTCCCTTTTTTTCTTGATGAGTCTGACTAAAGGTTTATCAATTTTGTTCTTCTTTTCATAGGGCTAGCTTTTAGTTTCATTGATATTTGCTATTGTTTTCTTCATCTCTATTTTATTTATTTCTGCTCCGATCTTTATTATTTCTTTCCAATAGTGGAGGACTTTAACACCCCACTCACACCATGAACAGATCATCAATAAGGAAACACAGCCTTAAATGACACATTAGACCAGATAATGGACTTACAGGGTATTCCCCCTGAAAGCAGCAGAGTACACTTTCTTCTCAAGTGCACATGGAACATTCTCCAGGATAGATCACGTCTTGGGCCACAAATTAAGCCTCGGTAAATTTAAGAAAATTGAAATCATATCAAGGATCTTTTCCAACCACAGTGCTATGAGATTAGAAATTATAGGGAAAAACTGTAAAAAAAACACAAACACATGGAGGCTAAATAATATGTTACTAAACAACCAGTGGATCACTGAAGAAATCAAACAGAAATAAAAAAATACCTAGAGGCAAATGACAATGAATACACAACGTTCCAAAACCTATGGCACACAGCAAAAGCAGCTCTAAGAGGGAAGTTTATAGCAATACAATCTTACTTCAGGAAACAGGAAAAGTCTCAAATAAACAACCTAACCTTACACCTAAAGCAACTAGAGAAAGAAGAACGTATAAAAAAGAGTGGATATATGTATATGTATAACTGATTGACTTTGCTATACAGCAGAAACTAACACAACATTGTAAATCAACTATACTCCAATACAAGTTCAAAGAAAATAAAGCAGGGAAAGAGTTTGCAATCTTAAGTAGAGAGGATAGGGGGAGCTTCAGTGAGAAGGTGATGTTTGAGTAAGAGCTTGAGTGAGGTGAGGGCAAACCCTGCAGATACCTCTGAAACCGTGTTACAGGCAGACAAAACAAGGGCATGGGCTTTGAGGCAGGAGCCTACAAGGCATGATCAAAGAGCAGAAAAGAGCCTAGGTGGCTGGTTGAGAGAGTGAGCAAGAAGACGGTACAAGATTAGATCAGAGAGGTAATGGTGGACCATATTGTGTGGGACGTTGTAAACCACTATAAGGATTTTTGCTTTTACTCAAGATGAGAAACCATTGGAAGATTTTTTAGCAGAAAAATGATGTGATGGGACTTTATCTTTTGTATAGAATATAGACTTGGGGCCAAGAGTGGAAGCAAAAAGACCGGTTTAGAGGCTACTGCAGTAATCCAGGCTAGAGATGATGGTGGCTGGGACCAGAGTGGCACCCAATGGCACCATGAATCCAAACAAGCTGAAGGAATACCTTTTATCTGAACATCCTAATAATATATCAAATGCTATTCCTATTTTCAAGGTAAAGAAGACTCATTTTTGATATGCTGGCATATTACCAATGTTTGGCTTTCGTCAAATACAGAAGGCTATGCTTGAAGAATCAATATAATGCATATTGCAATTCCAAGCAGAAGTTACAGCTACACCAATCATGGAACCTTAAGTCCATATACTCTGGAAAATAGCTGTCGTGTAGTGCCTCAGCCAGATAATACAATCCATCCCCAGTATTGAGGACATTTCTCTTAATATTTTGTAGCTGATTATGGACATATTGGCAGATTCCATGGACGCTCATAAGCAGCCAGCTGAAACAATCAAATGAAGCTCACTCAAGGTTTTCATCTCTTCTGTGCATACCTGTTACATCAAAGAATTATTATATTGTGAGCCGCTTTCAAAAAGTACAAAGGCCTCGGACATATTCTAAATGATGAAAACTGCCTTTGCCAAATAAACAGTTTAGGATGATTAGGAAACAAATCTTGCTGTTTTTTACTCAGGAGGCAGCACTGTGATGTTAGATCACACATCTTTTTTGGATATTTTGCCGGAAAAAAACCCAAAAAAACTTCTTGTTTCCACATCAGCAAGTACGGGTGTTAGTCTCTGCCAACAGATTTGAAAGAAATCTTGTCCAAGGTCACAAGCATCACCTCCTTCTTCAAAACCACGTTTCCAAGACGTTTCATCATGAAGTGGGAACAGAATATTAAGTTTTTCTCCATATATAGATGTTTTCTGGCTTCCTACTAAACATCTTGAAACACGAAACTGTATTTCAGGCAGCAGTTTCATTTATGTCTGATAAGAACAAAGTCCCCTTTGGTAATAGTTTGTTAAAGAGGCATACATTCATGTATTGATTTACTTAATGGATGTTTTAAGCCCATAATATTCAAATTGGGGATCCACAAAGATTTTTCAAGGAGTATGAGGACATTAATGCATTTTAATGGACAAAATTTTCCAGAATTTCGACTATCTATTAAAATTTCTGTAGACCTGAGCTACATGAGAACATACTTCAGGTTATTTTTCCTTTCCCACTTTCACTTTTATAAATCTCTTTATAAGCCCTTCTTCCACTTAAAAAAAAAATATATATATATATCTTATCCACCAAAATTTTAATATGAAGCATTGCTCAGCCTGTTAAAAAGTCCAAGACATAAAACACTAACATTGATTTTCAGAAAGGGATTGATTTTAATGACTAGGTAATAAATTGTTTTGCAAGTCAGATAGTTTCCAGTTCTTTGTTTTTAATGGAATTGAAGAAGGATCTAATCCAGTTTTCTGCTGATAGATCAATAAATACAATGTGTGGTGAAAAGCACTGTGATTTTAAGAATATGACTTAGAAGGAGTTTAGAGGCTTGAGCAACATTAATAGAACTGAATTTTTATCCATTCTCATTTACCTATTCATATAAATAAGCCTTCTCAACTTGCATGTATAAAAATGATAAATAGAAATATAATTGATGAAAAACCCTCTCTCATTCTACCAGAAAGCAATACTCATTCAAAGATAGATGGTCTAATAGAAAAATGGCTTGATTCATCTCATTAAATGATGCAATTACAATAAAAATAATTTTACCTTTGTTAATTATCTATCAAAATATGTAATATATTTATGTTGTTTTAATAAATTATGTATTATTAATAATTATAATTAAAACTAGAATAAAGTTTAAATCCTTAATGCCTTACAGCCATTGGAAATAAATTCTAAAAATGCATTCACATTTTATGCAGAGAAATAAAATTGAATAATCAGTAAACAGAATTTTTTGTTTGTTTTTTAGCATCTTTATTGGAGTATAATTGCTTTACATTGTTGTGCTAGTTTCTGCTGTATAACAAAGTGAATCAGCTATACGTACACATATAACCCTGTAAGCCCTCCCTCTTGCATCTGCCTCTCACCCTTCCTATCCCACCCCACTAGGTGGACACAAAGCATTGAGCTGGTCTCCCTCTGCTGTGTGGCTGCTTCCCACTAGCTATCTATTTTACATTTGGTAGTGCATATATGTCCATGCCACTCTCTCACTTCGTCCCAGCTTACCCTTCCCCCTCCCTGTGTCCTCAAGTCCATTCTCTTCTAAGAGTACAAAAAATTTCGCAATTTGTATGGAAACACAAAAGACCCCAAATAGCCAAAGCAATCTTGAAAAAGAAAAACGGACCTGGAGGAATCAGGCTCCCTGACTTTAGACTATACTACAAAGCTACAGTAATCAAGACAGTATGGTACAGGCACAAACACAGACATATAGATCAATGGAACAGGATAGAAAGCTCAGAGATAAACCCACGCACATATGGTCACCTTATCTTTAATAAAGGAGGCAAGAGTATACAATGGAGAAAAAACAGCCTCTTCAATAATTGGTGCTGGGAAAACTGGACAGCTACATGTAAAAGAATGAAATTAGAACACTCCATAACACTGTACACTAAAATAAACTCAAAATGGATTAAAGACCTAAATGTAAAGCCAGACATTATAAAACTCTTAGAGGAAAACATAGGCAGAACACACTATGACATAAATCACAGCAAGATCCTTTCTGACCCACCTCCTAGAGAAATGTAAATAAAAACAAAAATAAACAAATGGGACCTAATGAAACTTAAAAGCTTTTGTACAGCGGAGGAAACCATAAACAAAACAAAAAGACAACCCTTAGAATGGGAGAACATATTTGCAAAGGAAGCAACTGACAAAGGATTAATCTCCAAAATATACAAGCAGCGCATGCAGCTCAATCTCAAAAAAACAAACAATGTCTGTCATACAGAGTGAAGTAAGTCGGAAAGAGAAAAACAAATACCATATGCTAACACATATATATGGAATCTAAAAAAAAACAAAAAAATGGTTCTGAAGAACCGAGGGGCAGGACAGGAATAAAGCTGCAGACCTAGAGAATGGACTTGAGGACACAGGGAGGGGGAAGGGTAAACTGGGACGAAATGAGAGAGTGGCATGGACATATATACACTACCAAATATAAAATAGGTAGCTAGTGGGAAGCAGCTGCACGGCACAGGGAGACCAGCTCGGTGCTTTGTGACCGCCTAACAGGATGGGATAGGGAGAGTGGGAGGGAGATGCAAGAGTGAGCAGATACAGGGATATATGTATATGTATAGCTGATTCACTTTGTTATATGGCAGAAACTAACACAACAATGTAAAGCAATTATACTCCAATAAAGATGTTAAAAAAAATATTTTGAGGTGATGATCCAGACTTCCCTTCCAACAAGATCTGATGTCAGAGCATTGGAAAGATTCCGTAAACCTTCCTGTGCTTTGGAGTTCACATGCCAAATTTTGATACTATGGCTGATATCACCTTGCTTATAGCCCAGTTAGTATGGTTTTGAGTCACTGGGGAGTTTTCTCCACTATCTATTCCTGCCCCTGTTTTCTGCACCTATGGAGATTGAACCTTCAGCTTGACTGAATCATCCTTTGCTTTTGGAGCGCTGCTGCTGTGAAGACTGGAAATGCCCTGCAAGACCTTCTCTTACCATTTATTAGTGTTTGGTAGCTGAAAGTTTGGAGTGCCTCTGATATATTTCCCCCAGTTTTCCTCCCATGTGCCCCATCACTCTCCACCATATGAAGGGGGGCATTGCATTGGGGAGAGTCTCTGTGGACCTCAATGAAAAATGTTTCTCCGTTTTCCTTCTCTGGGCCCCTTGCTTTGGGCATATTACCTTCCATACCCAGTAAAGATCTGTGAGTAGAAGTTGGTAGGTACGTGCATATTCACAGACTTGGAGCTCCTAGGCATATAATTCATCATGTCATCACACATATGGTGGCTCAGTATTTGTTTAATGTTTGGCTGGCTTCAGTTCTTATACCTTCTATGGGAGGAGCCATAGATCTCTTCTCTCCCAGGAAAGGCTTGTCATTTTCTGAAATTTATTTATAGCCTATCTGTAGTTTATTTTATTATTTTTTATTTATTTAAGATTTTGGGGGACTTCTCTGACAGTCCAGTGGTTAAGACTCCATGCTTCCACTGCAGGGGGCATGGGATCAATCCCCAGTTGGGGAACTAAGATCCCACATGCTGCATGGCGCAGCTAAAAAACAAAACAAAACAGACAAACAAAAAAAAGATTTTTGCTTGTTAAGGTGGTGGCAATGATCTGTTGTGACTTTCTACATACAAACCAGAAGTCCTTTTCAAATATGTATTAAACCTGATGACTGTGGATATCATTCAGTACTTAGATCCCAGTAGTTTCATTCAAAGTGATGTTTTAACTTGATTTGAAAAGATTAGTTTATATAGTGTGCCAAGAATCACATCCTCTAGAACTATTTAAACTTATAATGAAAAATTTTGGATGTCAACTTTAAAAATGTAAGGGAATACATAGTTTTTAATATTCTTTTTGAGGTAGTACATGACAGATCTCAGCTATAATAATAAAGGTCATCTTTTTATTCTTTCTTGATTATGGCAGTTGGGTTGACTTACCCAGCTTTGCTTCAGGCTGTGGGTTCTCTGGGGTGGCTCTAATCCTCTTTCTGCAGGCTGGAGTGGAATGGGGTCAAAGCCTTGCCAACCTCTCTCAGGTTGGGAATTGAAGACTTTGGGAACACTAGAACTCTTTTGAAGAATAGATTTTAAAAGCTATCACTTATTAATTTTATAATTTTCATCTCAAAGATATATAATTTTTAAACATCCTTGATTTACATAAAGCTAAATTTCCATTTCTAACCGAAATATGATACATTATAGAATTCAGAATTGCTCCTGGAAAATTTTTTTTAAATTGTTACAGCAAATTTTTCTTTACCAAGTCAGCAATTTAAAATAGTCTACTCCAAAATAAACACTGTTCAACATACAGTATAGGAAACATCTTTGCCTTTTTATAGTATATCATATATAAATGCAATTTTCCTTCTTTTAAACCTAAGTTTTCATTATATAAGATTCACTTCAGCATTAGATCCAACCAGATTTAAAAGATAATAAAATTGCTTTTTTTATTCAAATTTAAAGAAAAGGAAGGTAATCTCTTTTGCATAGGTTGATGACTTTGCCGTTTGATAACTAAAAGCAACTTAGCAAAATTACTTGGATGTAAATTTTGGCCACTTTTTTTTTTTTTTTTGGAATGCTTCTTATGGTGTCAATAATTAGTCCACTGTGCAAAAGGTCATTTTTTTCAGTCTCTATCAATTCAAGACTTCTACTTATTTGAACATACAATAGAATGAAGTTTGTTTAATATCAGTCCTTATAATGTAAGTTAACTGTGTTATCATAATTAACTAAAAATTAAATGAAATACTTTAAAATCCTCAAAGACTTTAGAGGTAACCAAACAATTAAAATGCTGAGTGTATGTCAGTCTTATATTTTCACTAAAGTAAGTTCCCTAAAAGCTGAAGAACCATGGTTTTCCTGATTATTTTATGTACCTATCCCAACAACGTAAAAGCAGCCCCAAACTTCACACTTCTCACTAAGTTAGGTTGCTCTTCCTCCACAATTAAAAATATTTCATTGTAGTGCATAAGGTTCTGAATACAGTAAATCTTAAATTATTTTGCGACTTTCACTTGACAGCTAATAATAGCAACTAGCATTTAGTGAGCATTTATTCTGTGCCAGGCCCTGTGTCAAGCTTTTTACAGGAATGATCTCATTTGACTCTCATAACATCCTACGAAGTAGGTATTATTAGTATCTCCATTCTGGAAGTGAGGAAGCAAAGCTTAGTGGTGTCAGATAGCTTGTCCAAGACATAACCAGTAATTGGCATAGCAAGGATTTGAACCAAGATCTGTCTACTTCCCTAGTGTATTATATGTGTTGAATAGTCGTATTCTAAGACACCAAGTATCAGATGTTGCTCTTGACATACATATGTTTTGTTTTAATTAGTTATTTCTGTAATAATGCCATGTAACAAAACACTCTAAAACTCAGTGCTTCTAACAATCTGCTTTTTTTTTTTTTGATCCCACAAGTGTGTGGCAGCCAGGAGGACCCTGTTTCAAGCTGTTGGTCAGCTGGGCTTGGCTTCAGGCTTAGAACTGGGTCTACCTCTGTTCCATGTGTCATCATATTCTTCTTGGACCAGCAGCTCCCTAAGCCGTATTTGTCTATGGCAAAGCACAGGAGTACGAGAATACAATCCAGGTTATAGGCTCCTTCTTGAATCACGTCAACTCACAGTCCATGGGCCAAAGGAAATCACAGGGCCAGGTTCCAAGTCAGTGGGGCAGAAAAATATGCTATACCCCATGAGAATATATATTTCTTCCCCAAGAAAGAGAATATTTCTAACACAAATTCAGTATATCCCATATTGCTTGTGCAATACTATGGGTCGAGTGCTTTCTTTTGTTATTGTCAACATGGTACATGCTAAGTCTATGCACTGAAGGTGTGTGTATATCACAGATGCTATGTAGAATAGAAACAGAAGCATATTATAAATTATCAAATCGAGCTTCTGTTTTCATAAATAAAATTTAAATGTTTATACCAATTCTTTAATTTTTAAAGTAAAAGATCTACTATTTGGGAAAATAACATTAATAAGCCTTAAAAGTATTTTAAAACAAGGTGGGTTATTTAAAAACACACATATGCATAAATAAAAATTAAATTGCATCTTGGTTTCTAATACCATTCTCCAATAAAAGGAAAAAGTATGAATAAGTGGGGGAAAAGAGTAACTTTACAGTGGAGAAACCTGACAAACACTACCTCAACCAGGGGGTCAATATTAACATCAGCAGTGGTAAGTCAGGTTGATACGATAAAGTGGCACTTTATGTCTGTGGTCTTCCTCCCAAAATACAACCTGGATAAACATTAGAAAATCCCAATTGAGAGACATGTGAGAAAATACCTGACCGGTACTTCTCAAAATTGCCAAGGTCATTAAAAATAAGGAAAGTCTGAGAAACTGTCACAGTGAAGAGGACCCTAAGTAGACATAATAACTAATGTAGTGTGGTGTCATGGATAGGATCCTGGGACAGGAAAACATCCATTAGGTTAAAACTAAGAAAATCTGAATAATGCATAGACTTAGCTAATAATGATGTATCTATATTGGTTTATTAATTGTGACAAATAAACCACACTAATGTAAGATATTCATAAGGGAAACTGAGTGTGAGGTAGATGGGAACTCTGTACTATCTCCAGAATTCTTCTCTAACTATAGAACTAGTCTAAAACAAGTTTATTTAAGAAAAATATTAGATTGCAGTGATATAAAATAAAGAAAAACAATGAAAGCAAATTAAAAGACAAAAGCAAATACTGGAAAAAATTCTAAAGAAGGAAAATTACAGTGATACTAAATAATTGTGGCAGGTTGGGAAAACCAGTCAAAGCTAAAAGCTATTTAACTCTTGCTGAATATGTCTTATTGTGATCATTAATATTTGACCTTGAAACATTTAGAGCTGGGTGTTCTGAAAGCATTACCCTGTGACTGCCTAAAACAAAGCAAGGAAGTTTCAGATGCCAGTCTTATGGAATGGAAGTCCAGTTGGTTTGACAGCATATTCTCTGTCTCTCTACCCGCCCCCCACCCCCGACACACACACACTATGTGTGAGGTACCACTCATCCTCACTGTGGTTTCTGGTTCTCTCCTCTGGCTGTTTCTGGACCCCTCACCCTTGGCCCTCCTCATTATACAAAAGAAATCTGCTGTTATTACTTTGTGCTTCTCAGAAAAGCAGTGTGGACAGAAAAGGGTTAAAAGGAGGGCCTGGGCAGTGAGGAGGGGTCTTGGAACATCCCAGGGTCACTAATAGGAGGCTGGCTAAGAACATCTGAGAACTTTTCCAAAGCTATTGATCGTATGGAATGAAGGCAAAACTCCATTTTTGCATCAAAAAATGAGGACTAATACCCTCTCAGTTTTTTTTAAAAGCAATGAGACATTCAAGAAAAGATTTGGTTGGATTTTGATGAAGCTGAAATGGTTTCTAGCAGCAATCCTCTCTCTCTCTGTGTTCTATATTCCACTGTTTCTCTTGAGAGAGACCATGACATCCCATTTCTGGTTCACATGTTTTAGAAAAAAATGAAAGCATATTGTCAGTCATGTAATTGATATACAGTGCTTCTTGACATGTCTATTTTTAATTAAAACACATTTTAATTAAAAAAGGAGAGAGCAATTTTAAGAAGAGAAGCTCTCTGCCAGATGGTGATTCCTAATTTACCTCAAATGTGTTGGGAGCCACACGATTCATTTTTGATTAGCTTGGGTTTGTGCATTGTAGAGAATAGTAATTTTATTAAGAAAAATAACCACCACAGCACCCTTTCTAAGTGAGGTAGATAGGCGTGTGTAGGCGTGGTCATCAGCATTAGTGGGTGTGTCTTAACGGCTGTTCACCCAGGAATTCTAATGGCATGAATAAAATTTTTGTGTAAAACTTTCGTGCATGCACTAGTACCTTTGTTAATAAATAAAACTCCTGCAATATTAGATTCAGGTTTGCAAGTGCAGGATCACATGTGAGTGCCAAGTCTCAGAGCCAACAAATACTGCTGGACAGGCGTCCACAAGCAGTGGTGGTCAGGACTTCCAATGAAGCAGGATGGGAGGAATAATATTGTTCCTCCATTTTCTTTTTCTGTACTTTCACACCTCACTGGCTTCATCACCAAATCTAAATTCCTTACAAGCTCTGTGCTCCACAAATAAGTATACCTCACATGTTCCCCATCTATAGACCATAGTATATATAGTATATACTATTCAATAGTACTGTGTGTGGAACACTATGTACTGGAACTACAGTAAGTATAGTTCCATGTCTACAGACTATAGGGAGAAAAAAGTAGGTGACCAGAGGGTAGTAGTTGTTCTAAAGAATTTGTCGGTGGTTAGAGCAGCAGAGTGAAACTAACACTGAAGCATTCTAAGTCACAATTACAGCATGTACTTAAGCCAAACCTAAATTATCAAAGTTTAAGCACTATAAAAGAGACCAGCAATAATGTTCCCTCCATATGTGACTCGGACGAACCACTTAACCTCTCTGAGTCTATTTCCCCAGCTGTCAAAAAGAAATAGTAATACCTGCCTTCTGTAGTAACTGCAAGGAATTAATGGGATAATGACTATTATAGCATTTTGTATGGTGAAATAGTAAAATATTAATAGTGAATTCAACAACACTCCTTTTCTTGGATTTGAATATTGTACAGTCTGCAGAAGAATCCAGTGGTATTATTGTTGTTTGCTGTTTGTTTTTTAATATTCTCTCTGAGACTAAGAAGGAGTAAAAGATAAAATGTTCCAGGTATTTTTGTACCTTAAATGAACCAAAATAGTTATTTTTTAATCAAGCTTTGGGGTTTATAATTTTATTCATTCCTGAGAAATTCATTTTCCTTTTTTTGGCCAGACTCAATCCCTGAGTCATGATTGGTGTTAAAGTAGCTCTAAAAATGATAATGCAAATTGAAGGCATTGTCAGTAACTATGCCTTTCAAAATAACATACCATTTAATTCAAAAGCCAGGGATGAAATAGATCCTAATTTGAAAAGAAGAAATTGTTCAGTGGACTCAGTGAGAAGATTGACCTTTTCTAGTGTCTTTAAAAAAATGTTTTAGTGTTTAAACACTGAGTTTCTGACCACAATTTTAAGAAGTGACAGTGTCAGACGCTGGTACATAGGAAACTGCCAGGATTTTTTTTTTTTTATATGACATAGTATTCTGTAGTGTATATATATCTCACAATATGTCTGTATCTATGTTAGCTAACCTTGAACTTGTTTTGTATTTCAAACAAATTTGCAATAAATGTCCTGACATTAAAAAAAAAAAGAAGTGACAGTGTCAGGATATTGTATTCATTCTTACAAGTTATTATAACGTAGTGAGATATAATTGACAGATAAGTTGTAGAAACTTAAATTTCAGACTTGGTGATCTTCAATAACAATAAAACTTTAATCCTCTTGTAATTCAAACTCACTTGTAGTGCATGCCTCAAATTTTCTGAATGCGAAGATACCATATACCATTGAATTTATCAATGATGATAATTAGTGTGAGAAAATGGAATAAGAAAGTTAAGTATCCTTGAGTGTACCTCTTAGAAGTTAAGTATTTGACAGATGTCACATGTATCTTGAGGTTAGTTAATATTAATCTTGCCAAAACACAGTTTTACTTCTAAATATTAAAGTGTATTTACACAAAGGCTATAAAGACATGGCTTATTACTTTTACCAAAATGCAGTTGATATAACACTGCTGTAATTTATCTATCTAACTCCTACTTCTTATATTAGTTTACTTTGCATTGGCATGATTTCTAAAGTGTTCAGATCTTTTAAATTTGCATTTCAGAGTAGCTATAAAATATGTATTCCATTGCAAAACATTAGCATAAAGCGATTTGGTATTATATATTCTGTCGGAAATGCCAGGAAGAATTCCACAACTATTGCATTTCCATCTGGCAGCATCTTCCTACACTGAATATTTGCATAAATATTTCAGCAATAAAGTAAAATTATGAAACATAAACTCTTTAGGTTATATTCCAAATTGATAACCTCTTCAAAATTTAATAAGCAAAGGAACTATGCAATTGCAAAGAAATTACTATAGTGCTTTCCACCTCCTTTGAACTGTCCTGGGGAAATAACTCCTTCCTAAATACATATTTCACTCATATCTTACCTTTTCTGTCCATAAGGAATGAGTGTTCAGAAGTTGAAAAAATGAATTCCTACCTAATGTAAGTATGAATGTTTAAGTAGTCTAGCTGCCTTTTCCAGAACACTATTCAGCCTGAATGAAAGAGTTATGTGCTGAGTTAATGACAGGTGGCGTAGTGGAATTGGGATATTATAGAACAAGAACATTCTATTTAAATGAATGCCATCTTTTTTTAGTGCAAAGAAAACATTCATCCTCAGAGCTACATTTTTCAAGATTGGTGATGATTGGTGTGCTAACCAAATTCCCAGTTCATTTAGTTTTCACCAGTAATAACAGAGAGCACCTGTGTTCTCACGTATATTGTGAAAGGAATGTGCACATTTTTAAGTGTAAGTGAGGCTAGAGATAGGAGAGGTGCTTTATATGCTACTTTATTTAATAATCTAACTCTGCAAGTATTACTATACATGAGGACGTGGCTAAGAATCCCTCAGCAGAATCCCTTAGACAGAACTGGGCATCAATTTGGCTCTGCTGTTTATTGATTCTGTGACCTTGGGCAGCTTCCTTAAAATACTTTAATTCTTTTGCTCATCTTGAAAAGAGTGGTAACAGTAGTGCCATTCACTGGGATTGTTTTGTGAGTTAAGGGAGATAATGTATGTCAGATGGTTCACTCCAGTACCTGACATAGGTAAAAGTTGAGAAAATGTGAGGTATTACTATTAAAACTGTTCTTGGTTTATTGTCATAGTTGTTATTACTCATCTGTCCAAACTCTACTAAATGACCTCTTTCATATACATATGATATACATGCATATACGTATGATATACATTTCTTTTTAAATTTAATTTTATTTATTTTTTATACGGTAGGTTCTTATTAGTCATCCATTTTATACATATTGTGTATACATGTCAATCACAATCTCCCAGTTCATCCCACCGCCACCACCCACCCTGCCACTTTCCCCACTTGGTGTCCATATGTTTGTTCTCTACATCTGTGTCTCTATTTCTGCCCTGCAAACCGGTTCATCTGTACCATTTTTCTAGGTTTCACATATATGCGTTAATATATGATATTTGTTTTTCTCTTTCTGACTTACTTCACTCTGTATGACAGTCTCTAGATCCATCCACATCTCTACAAATGACCCAATTTCATTCCTTTTTAGGGCTGAGTAATATTCCATTGTATATATGTACCACATTTCTTTATCCATTCGTCTGTCGATGGGCATTTACGTTGCTTCCATGACCTGACTATTGTACATAGAGCTGCAATGAACATTGGGGTGCATGTTTCTTTTTGAATTATGGTTCTCTGGGTATATGCCCAGTGGGATTGCTGGGTCATATGGTAATTCTATTTTTAGTTTTTTAAGGAATCTCCATACCGTTCTCCATAGTGGCTGTATCAACTTACATTCCCACCAACAGTGCAAGAGGGTTCCCTTTTCTCCACACCCTCTCCAGCATTTGTTGTTTGTAGATTTTCTGATGATGCCCATTCTAACTGGTGTGAGGTGATACCTCATTGTAGTTTTGATTTTCATTTCTCTAATAATTAGTGATGTTGAGCATCCTTTCATGTGTTTCTGGCAATCTGTATATATCTTCTTGGGAGAAATGTCTATTTAGGTCTTCTGCCCATTTTTGGATTGGGTTTTTTTTTTTTTTTGATATTGAGCTGCATGAGCTGCTTGTATATTTTGGAGATTAATCCTTTGCAAATATTTTCTCCCATTCTGAGGATTGTCTTTTTGTCTTGTTTATGGTTTCCTCTGCTGTACAAAAGCTTTTAAGTTTTGTTAGGTCCCGTTTGTTTATTTTTGTTTTTAGTTCCATTTTTCTAGGAGGTGGGTCAGAAAGGAACTTGCTGTGATTTATGTTGTAGTGTGTTCTGCCTATGTTTTCTTCTAAGAGTACAAAAAATTTCACAATTTGTATTGTGAGCAGCTTTTCATGTGCTATGTTTTCATGTCCTATGTTTTCTTCTAAGAGTACAAAAAATTTCACAATTTGTATTGTGAGCAGCTTTTCATGTGCTATGTTTTCATGTCCTGTTTTCTTCTAAGAGTACAAAAAATTTCACAATTTGTTGAGCAGCTTTTCATGTGCTTCTTGGCCATCTGTATGTCTTCTTTGGAGAAATGTCTGTTTAGGTCTTCTGCTCATTTTTGGATTGGGTTGTTTGTTTTTTTAATATTGAGCTGCATGAGCTGTTTCTATATTTTGGAGATCAATCCTTTGTCCACTGATTCATTTGCAAATATTTTCTCCCATTCTGAGGGTTGTCTTTTCGTCTTGTTTATGGTTTCCTTTGCTTTGCAAAAGCTTTTAAGTTTCATTAGGTCCCATTTGTTTATTTTTGTTTTTATTTCCATCACTCTAGGAGGTGGATCAGAAAAGATCTTGCTGTGATTTATGTCAAAGAGTGTTCTTCTTATGTTTTCCTCTAAGAGTTTGATAGTGTCCGGTCTTACATTTAGGTCTCGAATCAATTTTGAGTTTATTTTTGTGTATGGTGTTAGGGAATGTTCTAATTTCATTCTTTTACATGTAGCTATTAGTTTTCCCAGCACCACTTTTTGAAGAGACTGTCTTTTCTCCATTGTATATCCTTGCCTTCTTTGTCATAGATTAGTTGACCATAGGTGCATGGGTTTATCTCTGGGCTTTCTATCCTGTTCCATTGATCTATATTTCTGTTTTAGTGCCAGTACCATGTTGTCTTGATTACTGTAGCTTTGTAGTATAGTCTGAAGTCAGGGAGTCTGATTCCTCCAGCTCCATTTTTTTCCCTCAAGACTGCTTTGGCTCTTTGGGGTCTTTTGTGTTCCATACAAATTAAAAATTTTTTTGTTCTAGTTCTGTAAAATTGCCACTGGTAATTTGATAGGGATTGCATTGAATCTGTAGATTGCTTTGGGTAGTATAGTCATTTTCACAATATTGATTCTTCCAATCCAAGAACGTGGTATATTTCTCCATCTGTTTGTGTTATCTTTGACTTCTTTCATCAGTGTCTCATAGTTTTCTGAGTACAGGTCTTTTACCTCCTTAGGTAGGTTTATTCCTAGGTATTTTGTTCTTTTTGTTGCAATGGTGAATGGGATTTTTTCCTTATATGATATACATTTCTGTATACATTTACAGAGCCTGGGAGTCAGGGCTCTGGTCTGAGATCTATTACCTATTAGGGTCTTTGGGTCAGTAATTTACATCTCTGAACCTCATTTTCCTTGTATTTAAACAGAGGGTTAGGCTTAAAGATGGTAGTCATGAAAAGACAACCTACTGAATGGGAGAAAATATTTGCAAATGATATGACTAATAAGGGGTTAATATCCAGCATATATAAACAGCTCATACAGCTCAACATCAAAAAAATAAACAAGCCAATTGAAAAATGGGCAGACGAACTGAATAGACATTTTTCCAAAGAGGAAATGCAGATGGCCGTCAGGCACATGAAAAGATACTCAATATTGCTAAACATCAGGGAAATGCAAATCAAAACAACGGTAAGATGTCACCTCACACCTCAGAATGTCTTTCATCAAAAAGATCACAAATAACAGATGTTGGTGAGGGTATGGAGAAAAGGGAACCCTTATACACTGTTAGTGGGAATGTAAATTGGTGCAGCCACTATGGAAAACAGTATGGTGGTTTCTCTAAAAACTAAAACCAGAACTACCATATGATCCAGCAGTTCCACTGCTGGGTATATATCCAAAAAAAAAAAAAAAAAAACACTTTGTTTGAATAGTTGAAATACATGCACTTCATACACACGCACACGCACACGCGCACACACACACACACACTGGAATACTACTCAGTCATAAAAAGGAATGCAGCAACATGGTTGGACTTGGAGAGTATTATACTAAGTAAAACAAGTCAGACAGAGAAAGACAAATACTGTATGCTATCACTTATATGTGGAATCTAAAAAATACAACAAACTAGTGAATATAACAGAAAGAAGCAGACTCAACAGATATAGAGAACAAAATAGTAGTTACCAATAGGGAGAGAGAAGGGGGAAGAGGAAATGTAGGGGTAAGGGATTAAGAGGTGCAAACTATTAGGTATAAAATAAGCTACAAGGATATATTGTGAAACAGAGGGAATATAGACAATATTTTATAATAACTATAAATGGAATATAACATTTAAAAATTGTGAATCACTATATTATGCACCTGTAACTTATATAATACTGTACAGCAACTATACTTCAATAAAAATAAAAATTAATTTTAAAAAGGGCTCAGTTCTAACTTTCTAGAAGACTGATTCTTCCAGGACTAAGCAGTGGTGTTGGCAACTTGACTTGTTAAGCTTTGCCAAGGTATCCCAGCCACATTTCCTCTTTGACTCTGAGCACTTGTCCAACTCCTGTATGTGTATAAATGATTCCATGGAATAGCATTTAGTCCTCAAAGTAAGGAGGTTTTCAGATTGTCAGTAAAACATAAGAATGATGGGTAAAGCTCTCTCTACATGCCACACTGGTTTTACTAAGCTGTTTTTGTTTTTTAATGTAAACCAGCAAAACAATAAAATCTATAAATAGTGTGTTGACCAGCCAGTTTGCCTGATTTTTTTTTTGTATGTGTGGTTTTGGCATCACATAGACACCAAGAGAGAACTAATTTCCTGGAAGATGCTTTAGACACTCAAGTTTGCATATTGAAAAAGCTGAATAACTTAAACTTCCTTTGCCAGTGCACCCCTGGATGTAATACTGGTCACTGTTCGTTAAAGGCCCACTGTAGTCTAAAGCTCACACGTCCCCCAAAAAGGATACGTCTGTGTGTCAGAACGAGAGAGATGGGTCTGGAGGACTGGAGCCTACAATATTTACTTATTTGTTTGTTTGTTATTTTAGATTGCCTGATCATAAAGCAAACTTTAGAACTGTAATGTTGCATGCACATAGATATGCCACTGTCATCCCCTTCTTCCACTAAGTATTTGCACTTTTTTGGGTAAGTATTTTACCATTTTGTCAACCATGGAGACCTGAACACCACTATCAAATTATATTACTAGCTATCATTTAATGATCACCTAATATGTGCCCATCACTGTGCTATGCATACCCTATGACCCAGCAATTCTACTCCTAGATATATACTTAACAGAAATGCTTATATATATGTGCAGCAAAAGACATACATGAAAATGTTTGTAGCAGCACTTTTTGTAATAGTCTCAAAATATAAACAACCCAAATGCCCATCAGCAGCAGAGTAGATTAATTGTAGTATGGTCCCACTGTGCATCAAGCTTACAGGAAATGTGCTTTATATGCTATGATTACTTAATTTTCAAAATTCTGCAAATATGATTATTCTGTTTTACAGCAAAGCAAGGAAGTTCTGCAGGCTAAACTGACTTGTCTAAAATTATTCACCTAGTAAGTATTGCATCCAGATTAAGCTCTTCCAGGTTCCAAAGGCCAGACTCTTGATTACACCTCACTGCTGCTTAATAGCTGCCGTTTATTAAGCACTTTCTACTTGGCTCCTAGATGCTTTAAATATGTCAGTGCATTTAATCTCATCCCATTTTAACCTCACAATAACTCTGCAAGGTTAGGAAACTGAAACTCAGAGAAACAAGCAAGTGGGAAAGTTGAGATTAAAACCCAGGTCCTTTGACCTCAAAACCCACATTTGTTCTGTCACAGCACAATGTCTCATATGGTATAAGAAGCATTCTCTTTTCTAGAAATGAATTTATGAGATTTTTGGTAGAAATTTTTTATGTGCAAAATCAGAGACTGTGTAGTAAAAAGGGTTTGGTTGTATTGTAATTTTTTGTCCTAGAGTGTAAAATTGGGACTCTTAAACTTGATAGTCTATCTTGAAATTTTTCTCACTTTTAATTAAAAATAGTGATGGGGAAAAAGGAAATGGGGAAGATTAATGTTTCCTTAAAATGAACTTGATATTTTAAATGTTTGTGTTCGAAAAGTAATAGTAAGATGGACTGATGTTTTTATCTGGAATTTGTTGGGAAAAAATTGATGAATGTGTTCAAGGTTATTTTCATTTCTTAGAAAAACAAAAATCTATAAATTGATTAAGAGAAAGTACCTAATATATAAAGATATAAAAATTTAAAAACCATATCTGTACAGTATTTCAAAATCGGGTCTCTAGGTAGGTAAAGCACTGTGGCATCTCTTCAGAGACTCGACAAGGACTCTCAGAAAACCAATGGAAGAATTGATGTATCAGTTCTTGCCATGAAGAGTTCCTGAGACCTTCCTGCATTTACAGCTCTGTAAGGCTGAGGATATACAAATCAGTAATAATTATGCCTCCAATGTCTGTGTGATTTCTCGGGCAACACTGCAGTTTCTCAGTGAGTCAGCTGTGCAGCTGACTATACCCATATTACAGATGAGGAAGCCAGTGTTTGAAGGGGTGAAGTGACTTACCCAAATTCTCATGGCTGGTACGTGACAGAGCCGGGAATCAAACCCAGGTCTTCTGAATCCAGCTCTTGTCTTTCCCCAACACATATCATTTATTCTTGCAATAATCCAACACATAACTGCTGATATTTTTGTGTTTTCAAAGAGTTGGGGGAAAATGGTCAACATTCTGTGTCCTTGATGGCATAATTATTACCACAGAGTAACTATAGGAGTTAAATCATTTTTAATGCTACTGCTGTAGGAATTGATGTATTCCATACATTAGTGAGTAGGAGATGAGAGTGAAAGATAATTTTTTGCATCGATTGTGTTCTAATATCTCCACTGGTTTATCCCTAGTTAATGGTACATTGAGTGCACAGAAAAATGGGTAGAGAAATCATAGACCATAGGATCTGGAAGTTATCTTAGAGTTTGTCAAACCCCTTACTGTACAAGAGGGGGAAACTGAAGCCTTAGACATGAAGGGAGGGGCTGCAGATTACACAACTTTTCCAGGGCAGAGTGAGGCAAACTCATCCATTATCTTCAACAGCATGGGAGATGCAGACTACCACCAGTACAGTGGATATGTTTGGGAGCTACTGAGATGATTATTTTAAAAAATGTACTGATATGTTTGTTTTTTATTCTCACTGTTGAGAAGACATGGAAGAATAAAAGATATTTCCCCAGTAGTTAGCCAAGCCTTGCCTCAGCGAAGTCTAAACAGCTTCCTTGCTTCATCATTAAAGGACTTTGGATCTGCAGCAGACGTGACAGTAATCACACCCCTTCCCTGTTTGGGGCCATACCATAGAAACCCCAGATTCTTACAATTTCTCATCTTGTTCTATTTCCCACATTGCCCGCAAGGCTACGTTCAGTTCCTTAAATACACCAAGTGCTCTCTTACCCCAGGCCCTTTGTACATGTGATTCCCTCTGCCTGTAATACTTTTATGCCTCTGTCTACGTAACTAGATTCTTCTTTCAATTTAGGTCTTAAGTTAAATGTAGGGTTCCCAGATAAAATATAGGATTACCAGCCAAACTTGAATCTTCAATAAACAACAAATATCTCTTTCATATAAATATCTTCCAAATATTGCAAGGCACATACTTATACTAAAAAACCCATTGCTTATCTGAAATTCAAATTTAGTAGGGCAACTTGTATGAAAAAAGTTTTTTTTACATAAGTGTAGATTTACATGCAGTTGTAAGAAATAATACAGAGATCCTGTATACTCTTCATCCAGTTTCCCCCCAATGGTAACATCATATATAACTATAATATAATAGCACAACTAAGAAACTGACGATGATACAGTCCACTGATTTTATTCAGATTTCACCACTTTTACAAACACTGTGTGTGTGCGTGCGTAGTCTATGCAGTTTTACCACGTGTAGATTTGTGCAGCCAGCACAATCAAGATACATACCAGTGCCATCATGAGGTTTCCTCATGTTACTGTTTATAGCCATAGCTGTCCTCTCTCTTCCTCCCTCCCTAAGCCCTGGCAATCACTAATCTATTCCCTCTCTCTATATCTTTGATGAGCGTTTCTAATAGTTCTATTCTTACTTTAACATATATTGGAAAAAATGAACACTTTAAAACCATGATTTCAGAGATATTGCTTAGGATGAAGGTAACTTGGGTATTTGAGTTTTGTAAAAGAGCCAATTTAAAGAAACAGAGTGAGTAAGCAATAATTCCAATGATGCACAGCTATAACAAAAATTGTGGAGGTGGTGGATGAGGTGTTGGGAAACAGAACGTTTAATCAGGATAGAAGAAGCAGATTGGAGGGAGGGAGATTGTTCACCCCTTTTTAATTCTAAAGGTTACCCTTAAATGTGAGCTGGGCATTCCAAGCCAGTACTTCTAGTCTAGTTTTCAGGGCTCAATTACAGATTCAGCTAATTATCCCCATGCATTTGAGCAGACATAAGTGATTAAGTACAAGATAGCTCAGATATACCCTGGCTGGTTCTCTGTGAATAGAATAGAAGTTACCATGTGACAGGCAGAGTCTAAACTTTTAAGGTTTTTGTTAGACATAGTTTTGTTTTTCCACTTATAATTCATACTCAGTTCTTAAAGAATCAAAGGGAAAAAAATAAGGTAGAAATTAGAATACCTGAGCATATCCTAACATAAGGGTTAAGGAGAGGAGTTTGCATAAATCTGCAAAACTTATTTATATCTTCATATGCAAAAAAGGGGGAGGAAGAAGCAGGGCTGAAAATATATATGATCATATAGATCTAAGGTATAATTATTGCCTGCTTTATTCTTCCTGTAGCTGTGATAACAAAGGAAATACAGTTTAAAAAGAGAGCTTAAGTACAAATATTTTACCATTTTCTTCATCAAGGCAGCCTTTGTATTAATTAGAATAGACTCTCTCCCCACAATGTATTTATTTATCTTCTATCTGGTAAACTGAAGCCACAAGGGGGAATCTGCAGTGAGTTTTCATCCAGAAGAAATGCAACATCAATTCCATTAAACACTGCTTTCGACACTCTTGTACACAAAGTAGGCATTCAATAAATATTTGTTGTCTACTGCATTGATTTAATTTAGAATAACTTTTTACTAGTTTTAACAGCAAATCTAAAAGTTACACATTGTTTCATATCCTAGTGAATTGAATTTTATGAAAACTGTTACCACTAGAGTTATTTTAAATTTTTATTTGTTTTCATTTCCCATAACTTCTAAACAACAACGAAATTGAATGAAAAATTCTCTTACTCACTGACTTACAACATTAAAAACAAACCTTTTATTTGAACTGGATTTACTCCACAGTTTCAGTACTGTCTAAAAAAATTAATTTAGACAGCTTTTACTGAAAATACACAACAGAAATGGGATGGTGATACAGTTAGTATAATCTTTAACACAAGTTATTCTAATTCTGGCTCTTAATATAAAATAACAATTTTGTGTTTGAGAATCTTGCTGCATCCTAATTAGAAACACCATGTTACTATATATCTAGAGGCTATATCTGTAATATTTATCACTGCATTAATTCATAGGAGTTTCCCCCTGAATATTATGAAGAGAGGCAGTGCATATTCTCTTTCAGAAAAATGTGTCTGGAGTTTCTCAATGGCTATTTTGGGAAAGAAAAAAAACTTCATTTCATGTTCTAAATGTTATAAACCAGGCTTCTGTAACATTCTTCTGATTGAAAATTTGAAGAATGGGAAGTGATTATTCTCCAGAGGAAAAAGTACGGTGAGAATGGCTTAAATGGTGATTGAACATTAAATAGAAGGACGATTAATGCCAGGGTAACTCTCACTTTTAAATCTGGTGGCGGTAAAGGGAAAAACTTTACTAAGAGAACACGTAGGGTTAGTATTTTTAAAAAATTTATTCATGCTAAATACAATAGCTGTTAATAAGAAACAAACTTGTAGTATTTATTCCACATCTAGTACCAGAACTGTGTTAGGAAGGAAAATGCAAATAAGACTCTAGTTTGATTCTTCATGGTAGTATTAAAAGAAAGGAACCACAGAAAGAAATGGATTCTATTGGAAGAATTTCTTGCCTTTTCTGTCTTGCTAATAATATGCTAAATATAAATAAATTGGCAAGGCTGAATCCATTTCCTCCCAAGGATGGATTGAACTTTTGTCTGTGTTTATTGACAAAGCATTTTCAAGTTCACTAGGCCTGCCAGGTAGTGCCCAGCTTACAGGTAAAGGGAAACTTTGGGTCACATCAACAGCCCTCTGGAGTTGTCACACCCTGCAGACATTACAACAAAACAGGCGGGGCAGTATGGACTATGCTTTTAGACACACATGCACACACACATACACCCTCGAATTTACTGGGGAAGAGTTAAAAGAAACTGAACAAGTCCTCTAAAAGGATGAAAAGGGACCTAATAATTTACTCCCTAGAAGTCTTTCAGAAGGTATAAATCAATGACACTCATCCCAATGCAGCATCTCTCTTGCATTGAACCCTTCAACACCATTACCGTGTCAGAGCAAAAACATGGAAATGACTAGATCAAAACAGCCGGGGCTGAGGACATTTATCTTAGTCATTAGTGCACAGGAAGGTGACATTATATAAGATCAGATAGCTATGTACTCAGAAATCTGAAAATCAGTTTCCTCAGATGAATGAAATAGAAATTTGATAAATATCTATTGCATTTCTGGTATTCAGTATTTATCCTGGACTCAAAATTACATTCACTTTCTTGAAGAGTTTCTCCATTCCCTACTCATAATAATCCTGATCCTTCCCGACCCCTCCTCTCTGCAACCCTCCAACCCACCCACCCACCCACCCACCATTCATCCCCATTACCACCTTACTATCTGCCATTTCCCACCTTACTATATTTTTCTTGATGAGGATAAATTTGACATTTAAATTAGAATTTCTTTAGGGAGATTACAAACCATAATACCATCTTTTTGCTATTGCTTCATGAAGTCATTTTTCTCAATACTTAATTTAGAAATTGGGATTAGTAGTTTAATTCAAAATTCTTTATTGAATGCCAATTCTGTTCATAGAAGAAATTTCTCTTAGGGTTGAGTTTTTTATTGTTTTGTCCTACGCTATACTTGGAATGTGTTCTTGGAGGCCATGAAAAATCTCCATGTACCCACTATACCATGTGTCCTTGGTCATGCAAGACTGCCTTCTCTCTGTAATGAAGCCAAAGTTAATTCCCTCAGAATGGTAGATCCATGTTTAGGCTTTGGTGGAAGTTTTTGTTTTGTTATGGAAGTGGTCTACTACTTAGCAAGTCCCTGTTGCTACTTCTATCTTGAGAGTAGTAGTCCAAGAAAACTGATAAAAATTTTGATTTTTTTTTTTTTTCTGCTAGAGTTTGAACTAGGCATTTTAATATGGAAAAAAGTGATCTGAGGAGATCCTGAGCTTAACTACTCCTCATTAGCTAATTAGAGAACTTTGACAGTAGAATCAAGTTTCTTGAACTTTCAGCAACTTTTGAGAAAAGGCATCTTGGGGTCTGAAACCATTTAGAATCCAGAGATGCCTTATTTACTCCCTAGGAATAGTTTGGGCCCTGGGAGAATTTTGACTCATTATAGTTTTTAACCTTCTGTCTGAAGGAGGAATTCACATGGAGGCAGACAGATAGAACAGAGCCTTCATTATAGCAGAAACATGCATTGTGAGCCCCCTTTATGTATAGCAGTGGCCATGCAAAAGAGAGAGCAGTTCTAAATTATACTTCTCAAAGAGAACATGGCAAATGAATTCAATTCTTTTAAACCAAATTGAATATCTAAAGGAAAATAAATCCGAAAAACCAACCTAGTTTTATGTGTCCCTTTTCCATAATTTCACTGAAGTCCCATTATTTGAATTGGGTTAGATCAAATTTAAGATAAAATGCCTTAACACAAATTTGTAGAATGAGTTTTTATATTTAAAAAAAATTTTTTTACATCTTTATTGGAGTATAATTGCTTTAAAATGGTGTATTTCTGCTTTATAACAAAGTGATTCAGTTATACATATACATTCGTTCCCATATCTCCTCCCTCCTGCATCTCCCTCCCTCCCACCCTCCCTATCCCACACCTCCAGGCGGTCACAAAGCACAGAGCTGATCTCCCTGTGCCATGCGGCTCCCTCCCACTAGCTATCTGTCTTACGTTTGTTATTGTATATATGTCCATGCCACTCTCTCGCCTCGTCACAGCTTACCCTTCCCCCTCCCCATATCCTCAAGTCCATTCTCTAGTAGGTTTGTGTCTTTATTCCTGTCTTACCCCTAGGTTCTTCATGACATTGTTTTTCTTAAATTCCATATATATGTGTTAGCATATGGTACCTGTCTCTCTCTTTCTGACTTACTTCACTCTGTATGACAGACTCCAGGTCCATCCACCTCATTACAAATAGCTCAATTTCGTTTCTTTTTATGGCTGAGTAATATTCCATTGTATATATGTGCCACATCTTCTTTAGCCATAGAATGAGTTTTTAAAAGAGAGAGAAAGAGACTTGTTTTGGGATGGAGAGATAGCTTTCCTATATTTGAATATCACTTGTATTCATAATGTTTCCCTGTCTAGCAATGATTGGTTTTATTATGAAAATAAAGCTGAGAAAAATCCAAGTTCAGGAGAGAGACCTCACAGAACCTAGTAAGATATTATCAGATGCCCACGTGAAAAAACACAGAGCTGACTAAGGATAAAGCTCTTTTTTCTTATGCATTTCAAGATTACTGATGATAAATGGAATTCTAGGGAAATGTATATTTTTCAAATAATGGATTCAGCACAAAATCTGCATACACACACACACAGCACACACACACAAACACACATCTAGCTGGACAACCAGTCAAGACAGACTCCGGTGAGTTTCATCAATGAGAGAACAGGAACTATTTCCCTTTGGAACAGATTTTTTCTGGGGAAGAATTATCACATAGACCAGGATGACTCAAATATCTAACCAAAGGTTACGAATGAATTCTAATGGGGGATTTTCTGAAAGTGTTTCATTCATCCTGATTTTAGAGTCAACATTCATGAGTAAATCGTATTTATTTGTTTACTGAAGTAAGAAACATATATTGAGAATTTACTGAGCACCAGGTACTATCCTAGATATGTAATGGAAGCACGGATAAAGAAAACCCACAGCCACTACCCTTGGAGTCTCACTTTCCAGCAGGGCCATAATGAACAGAGGAGCAAGGAGAGAGTGCTATGGGGCAGGTGTGCATGTGGTCAGAGCAGATCAGGTTAAGAACAACTAATTCTGCCTCCATGGGGTAGACGCAGGGGAAATCTTCCACTGGGGTGGGAAGGTGGGAGTGGTGATATTTGAACCAAACTTTGAAGGATGAGACTTGGTACCTGGGGAATATTGGTGCATGAATAGCAACCAGAAGGCAGAGTTACAAGGGGCTTGATTTAGTACAAAACCAGGAGCCAGCAATGGCTGTCCTGGAGGCAAACACAGAGCCTAAGGAGAGGGAGGTAAGAGGGGTGGGGGCAGTCAGATGGGAAATTTCTGTTGGACATGCCTGGTTGCTCCACTATCTTTTATTATACCCAGCATCTATATGAGGACCCCCATAAAGGTGGACGGAGGTGTCTGGCAAGTCCTCAGACCAGTGGGAGAGAAAGGCAATCCAGGCAGAGGGAACAGCCTCTGCAAAGGCAAAACTGTGCAACACAATCAAGAAGCGGCAAGTAGTGGTGGCGACTTGAGTGTGGAACATGGGCCTGAGGGGCAGTGCCACATCTGCCTACTGGAAGACCTGTCTGTGACAGGAATCACCTCCCCTGCATGGCAGGGGCTCCATGGGGCCAGTGAGAGACCCAAAGCCCTAACAAAATCTGCATTTCTCAAAAACAGCCACCCTGCTATTGATGAAACTGCTTCAGTGAGAACTTTGTTGACTTTCAAGCTTCCCAAGCAGATACTTCACAGAGTGTCAAAGACATTACCAAAAACAGGTGCTTAGAAATTGGACAGAACTACTTTTGGTATATCATATCATATAGGCTTAAAATTGTGCAATCTGTGAAAAATCCACAAGGCAGCCTAGAAAATAGGTGAGAGATAGGTGACTAAGAGATACTAAGGTACACTTATGAAAGGGTACCTTGGTAGAGGAAGTAAAAATGCAAGCATTGTGAGTTGAAGTGCACATGGACTTTCACATGGTATTTGAATCAAATGTCTATATAACTTGGTACTCATCAATCTTTAGAGGACAAGACAAAAACGAACATGATGATATGCTCATAGGTTTCAGAGTCACATAAGATGGTATGAGAATTCATTTTTTATAAGAGAAATGAGGATTACTGAACCCTTACATGTAACAGGAATGAATCTAGTCCTTGCCCTGCCTCTGATGGGTCATGTGAGCTTGAGAAAGTTACTTAACCACGTTGAACCTCTGTGTCTTTATTTTTTAAATGGAAATGATCCTACCTGCCTGTCAACTAAAAGATGCCGCACAGATAAAAGTGTATAATGAACTGTCAGATACATATTAAAGATAGGGTTTATCAAAATATTTCATATGATAACTTTTAAGTTTCCATGGAGTTTATTTGAAAATAAATAACTGGAAATTAGAGTAGAACAAAATTGTAAGGTCAGGGTGGGATAGGGATGGTCAGAGTCAGAAAGAAGCTTGTTCTTTAAACCAGTAATCAAAGGACTGAATGCTTCTCTAAGAAAATATGTTCTCCTTTAAAAGAACAAGTCATATGATTCATGTGTAGGTAAGTCTCATAAAGTGAAAGCAGATCTAGTCTCACACAGTTATTGTGAACAGCAAGCCTGTTATAAAACAAAGACCCATAGGTGTGACTTCTGTGTATCTCCCTTGTTTGTTAGCTGACAGCACAAGTGAGGAGGTGACAGGCCAGGGCGGGTTTAATAAATGACACCTTGGAGCAAACACATACCCAGAACTTTTCACTGCCAAATAGTGCATGACTGGACAAATGTAAATATCTGGACCCAGAGGAGCCCTCCCTGCTTGTCTAAAGATGCTCAATGCAAACATCATAAAGAACCCTATGGACCATTAAGCTTCTACTTTCTTTCAAATTTACGAGTGTGTAGCCTTACAGCTTAGATTTTAGCAGAGCATCAGCGGTATCTTGTAAAGGGGGAATGTCATTTAAGAAATCTACATACGGTGGTATTCACTTTTTTCAGTTCATAGTTCTATGCGTTTTAACAAATGCAGAGATCTTGTGACCACCACGACCAGAAAACAAACAGAGCAGTTCCAATTTATAATCAGAGTCTTCCCCTGTCCCTAACTCCTGGTAATCACTGATCTGTTCTCTGTTCCTATAGTGTTACCTTTTTCAGAATGTCATATAAATGGAGTTATTCAGTATGCAGTTTCTCGCTGGTTTAGGTTTTGAGCTATAAAAAGTTATAAAAATGTACCTAGACCAGGGCATCAAAAGAAAGCTAAGCTTGGATTCAATTGGAGATGGGATTGGTTTTAGAGAACCATGTGCTTTCTGTTCTTCATTACATCAGGTTGACAGGATTGTGTTCTCATAAATGCTTTTTGCCTTGGGTTTTTCTTCTCTAGGGTCTCAGTAGCTTTCTGTCACTGACAGGGCAAACATTATTCCCCAATCTTCTACTGACCACTTGTTTTTAAATCAGGATGCGGTGTACAGTGCTGGTGATTCAGAGGTGAGAGGCCTTGTTCTCTGCCATCAAGAGGCAAGAAGTTCTCCATCAGCTGCTCCCTGGTGTCAGATATGTGCTGTGGAATTCTCAATTCTTCTTGAGCAACCTCTGGCTTATTTTCACTTTTATTCATTCAACATTTGAGCATGTGCTATATGCCAGGCACCTTTCTTGACATGTGGAATAAAATAGTGAACAAATCAAAAATTCCTATCTTAATAGAATTTACAGTCCAGCTGGTGGAGACAAATAAATAATAAAACATTAATATAATAAGTAAATTAAGTGCCATGTTGGAAAGTGAAGAATGATATGGAAAAAGTACAGTGAATTAAGGGAGTGCTAGAGGAAGGTAGAGTTGCTATTTAAATGATGAATTTTTAGAAAAGGTGACATTTACTTGATAAAGGTGAGAAGATTAGTCATGAAGTTATCTGGTGAAAGAACATTGCAGGTAGAAGGCATTTCTAGTGCAAAGGTCCTGAGATAGGAGCATGCCCAGAGTGTTAAAGGAAGAGGAAGACAGACAGACTGGCTGGAGGCGAGAGAGCAAGGGGGTAGGAGATGAGATCGTAGAATTAATTGGGGGATGGGGAATGAGAACAAGTGGGACCCAGGAGACCATTATAAAGTATCTGGTTTTCACTCTGAGGGAGATAGGAACCATAGTGGGGTCTTGAGAAGAGGCATTGCTTGGCTTAACTTACATTTTACAAGAATCTGGAAACTGTTTTGAAAATAGATTGTGGGAAGCAGTGGAGATACAGGGAATCTATTGTGGTGCTCCAGGAGAGAAATGACGTTGTAAAGACCACGGTATTAGCAGTGGAGGTCAGGAAAGTTGGATTCCGGGTATATTTTTAAGGCAGATCCAACATGATTCTCTAAGAGTTTGGAAATAGGTTGCGATTTAAAAAAAAAAAAAAAAAAAGAATATTCAAACATTCCATTTAATTTTGGCCTGAGGAGCTGAAAGTCTGGAATTCCCATCAAATGAGTAAGAACAAGGCATAAACATAATATTACCTGGGGAGAGAAGATCAGCACATATTGAATATAAGGTAGATATTAGGTATCCTTGCAGATCTGGTAGAGAAGTATGAGCTAGAGATGCACATTTGAGAGTTCTTGGCGTAGAGATAGTGTTTAAAGTCATGTGACTAGATCACACAGAGAAGGTTTCAGATCATCTTTCTGTCTTGGGTTTAATAGCTAAACTGAAGTAGAAATCTAAAACTAGATGGGAAAGCCTCATTCTCTCAGAAATTCAATGTGTCTTACAGTTTGGCCTGGGTTTTTCTGGACAGTGGTCCCCCCTCCCTCCCTCCTTCCCTCCCTCCCTCCTTTCATCCTTCCTTCTCTTCTTCCTTCCACTGTGTCTTCTTATTCATCAGCACCACCAACTTCCTCCATTCAAAGTAGAGGAAGAGAAACAGACAACGAGAGAAAAGAAGAAGGAGGGAAGGGGAAGAGATTTCTTTTTAAACTGCTGATTTTTGATCATATAATCCCACTTCTCTTATTTTCACAATGATATATATATAGAGAGAGAGAGAGACTGACAAGTACCTAATCCATATATATAGATTAGTTAACTATATATATATATATGTGTGTGTGTGTGTGGATTAGTTAACAATGAAAATGGTTTTTGATTATTCACATATCTAAAGAGCCAAGGAGATAAAATGGACAGTTTTGTTTATTTTTTAAATGTGTTTCCCCACTTCCAAATTCCATTGAAAAGGGTGCTGAAGAATTTTCTAGTCTTTGCTCTTAAAGAGAAGGCTGCCAATGAGTTTTACTGAAGAACTTTTGTACAGCATGAGGAGGCAGTTGTTTATTTTCATTGCACTTTCCAATTCTCAAGTGTTTGGACTGTTAAAGTTGCCCAGTAGGGTCAAGATTCAGCAATAAGGCAGGCTTTTCATAATGTGACATATGATTAGCTACCAAAAACTGCCTTTTCTCCCCCTGAAACCAAAACCAGCCTCACAGATGAGCTGGGAATCGTGTGTATACAGCGTTGCTCTATACACTGTTCTGAAGTAACTGTTCCCTTTCCACTCCACTCGGTGCCCACAGGAACACTAGACAGGCCCAGGAAGCAGCTTCCACTTGTGGAATAGAGGCCAGGATTTGCACATCTGACCAGGAGCCTGTCACCCCTAACATCAACATGTATACTCCTCAGTCAGGGGGACCTTGACCCTCTGCTTTCACCGTGTCCATGGCCTCTCTCCAGATTGCTGTCTCTACACTGCTGGGCCCTGAGGACTGACCCCTCTACAGAACTCTCCCCCATACTGCTTCTGCCTTCCCCACCATCCGTCATGCTGATCACCTTCTCCTGTACCAGGGTGGGTGGGCCCTTCTGGAGAAAATTGCACAAACAGAAGCCTAGTTCAAAGAGCCTCCATAACACTAACTTCTTACCCCATTTCCCAATCCCCCATCTCAGTTTCCTTCTTCCAAATATTCCCAATTACAACTCTTTTGAAATTAAACTCATACTACTCTTCTTACTTTAAGCGTAAGAAGATGGTAATGACCAAGGTCTGGTTTAGGGAAGGTTGACAAGGAAAATAAATAGCCACAATAACATTATGTTCATTAGGAAGTGAAAGGAGTAGATTGAAGAGATTAAAAAATGAAAATTGACATAATAAGTCAATCATTTTAATAAATAATAGTTATTTTTATGTGGTATGTAAGAAAGTAAAAAATAATCAAGGGGACTTTTCCCTGATGGCACAGTGGTTAAGAATCTGCCTGCCAATGCAGGAGACATGAGTTCGAGCCCTGGTCTGGGAAGATCCCACATGCCATGGAGCAACTAAGCCCATGCACCACAACTACTGAGCCCACGCTCTAGAGCCCGCGAGTCACAACTACTGAGCCTGCGTGCCACAACTACTGAAGACCACGTGCCTAGAGCCCATGCTCTGTAACAAGAGAAGCCACCGTGATGAGAAGCACGCACACTGCAATGAAGAGCAGCCTCCACTCTCCACACTAGAGAAAGCCTATGTGCAGCAATGAAGACCCAACACAGCCAAAAATAAATAACATAAAAAATGTAAAAAAAAAATCAAGGACCTTTTCTTTAGATAGTAAGCTGAATTTCCTCTTTCATAAAGAACAGAGTGAAGCATGGATAGAGAGATGATAAAGGAGCACAGCAGGTGCTACGTTGGCTTGAAAGCTAGTAATGCGATAGTAATGAACCCAAAGGATCATGGGCCCTCGCAGGTTGTCCAGTAATGAAATATTGAATAAATACCATAGCGATTGCTCCTCCCCACCAGACGGATACACATCTGTGCAACTAGCCATCTGGCAGGCTTTGGTAAATAAAACTGTCATGCTTCATTATCTGAGTTTCTGTGAGACCCCTAACAAAACATTCACCAGCCCAATCACCCCCCAGACAACTATTTATATCTAAAAACAGGATGATTACATGGTATCTCTGCTCCATAGACCCTAACATTTGGTCGGCTCATTTCATGGGTGGTGTTTGGGATTGCAAATTAACATTGTCTCATCAAAGGTCATTTGTTTGGTGTTATTTAGCCCTATTCTGACAGAAAAGTAAAGGTATAGTTTTTGATATTGATAATGAGTTCTATTTTTACTAGATGCTTGGGGAAGAATAAAAAAGGCAATACCTGAATCCAAGTAAGAAAAGAGGTGGAAACTCTTCAATGTTTGTTTAATGAAAACTGAATTTCTTTAGACAAGCTAATTCTAAATCAGCTAAACTTACCTCTTATTTTTCTCAGAATGCTGCATACCTATTTTGCATGTTGCTGCTTCCAATAATATTTGGAAACTTTCCAAAGGAAGGACACTTTTTTTTTTTTTTAATGTTACTCTCTTGCCTAATTTTATTTATTTTTTTATTTTTTGCGGTACACGGGCCTCTCCCGTTGCGGAGCACAGGCCACCGGACGCACAGGCTCAGCGGCCATGGCTCACGGGCCCAGCCGCCCCGCGGCATGTGGGATCCTCCCGGACCAGGGCACGAACCCGCGTCCCCTGCAGCGGCAGGCGGACTCTCAACCACTGCGCCACCAGGGAAGCCCGGAAGGACACTTTTTACTGTTCTCTGTTGTTAGTACATCTTGCTGTCATCACTCTGCTTTCCATTGATCTCAAGATAAGAATTGTATATTAGCAAAGCTGGGAAACAGGGATTTGGAGTTTGATGCAGACTTCTAAATGGCAAAAAAACATAATTTATGAAAATGTTATTTTTAGAAGTTGAGAACATAGTAGACACGTAGTAAAAGTACTTTCTAGTTTGTTACAAAGGACTCTGTGGTCGTAAAGAAACAAATTTCCTAGAGCTCTTGGTATAGGAATTAAAACAGCATATAAGTGATCAGTGGAGATAAAATCAGGACTCACAGAGAAAGGAATCTTTGTTTCTTTTCCTTGCACTGCAAAGAAGTTTGTGTCTTTAGGGCTCTGTGCCTAGCACACAGTAGGTGCTTCATGAACATTTCTTCAATGAATCTGTAGCAGAAAATATTTATAATCTCCCTGTAGTTTTCCAAGAGGCAGTATTTCCTCAACTCTACAGCTAGAGATTTGAAAGTGCTATGTGGTTTGTAAAGGAAAGAAACTGAATGTCACCTCTGCAATTTGGGCAGCAGAAATGAGGGCTACAGTTAGTGCAAAGAGTCAGGCAGAGCAATGTGGAAGTGACTCGAGTTCAAAATTCATCATAGATCCTTCAGTTGACTAATTAATCCACCCATCATTCAGGGGTTTATGTGGCCCTTTCCCTCTAGGGTGGAAGAGAATTGAGATAGTGCTTCTCAAAGTCATGGTCATCAGATACTTTCATAGGTAATATACATTTGTGCCCAAGATGGAGGGGGTGTCCATTCATTCTCTTGAATATCCTGGTTTGTTGGTAATGTTTCAAAACCATTTCACTGCAAAATGAAGCACTGTGTAGGCTCAGAGTAGGGTATCCTATATATGCTGGCTCTTAAATCTGGTATTTAGTCTTATGTCAAGAATTGAGCCTGACAGTGATGTTTTGGAGCGATGCCTGTGAGGTACTGAATTCATTACTATCTACATACCCTGAAGGGCGAAGGGTTTAGGCAGGTACCCAAGAGATGAGTCTTGACAGGACTGTCTTCTGATATAAAATATAATCATATTGGTGTGTCTCTATTGATATTGTGCTGTAGACTGATATTCTACTTTTAGAATATTCTGTAACAGAAGCTGTATGTCGCAGGTTATTACATGATGCTTCTCTGTTATGGAATAGTATTTTGAGATGTGCTAAAGTTTTTGAGAGTGGGAGTTGAGTGCTGGGGCATATGATGCATATCACCACTGAGAGTCTAAAATAGCACCCTACTCTATTACTCTCTATCCCTTTTTCTTGATCACTTTCTCATGTTGTATGTATTTATTGTTTATGGTCCCTTGCCCACAGTAGAATGTAAGGTCCACGAGGGTGGAGAGTTTGTCTGCCTGTTTACCATTGTACCCTGGTGTTTAGAGCAGTTCCCGGCATGTGAATAGCACTTAAAACATTTGTTGAATTAATAAATGATGTATTCTGTGATAATCCTAAATCTGGGCATGGGTCTCTTTACTTTAATTTCTTTTCGATGCACTGCTTCAAATTATTTAGCTGGTTGCTCTGATCTAGAGCCATCCATTAGAATTCAGTGGTGCCATTTGGTTGAATCATAGCCTCTCTTCTTTCCGGTATGGCTTCTAGCTAAACAACTCCATAAATAGTTCATCCCATTGCCAGTAGTGACCTCAGGTTGGCCAAAAGCAATAGCCCCTGTCTTTCATCTCCCTCTCACATTGGACAGAGTGAATTATCATCTTTCTTGCTCTCACTCGTATACTTAGCTAAGGACCCCCCTCTCGTGGTTTTTAATTTATCTTTCCACACTGTTCCTCTTGGCAGGCTTTTCTGTACTGAGGGATTCTAAAAACCACTAACACATCAATGAAAGTTGGAATAGCACAGTGAGCAAGAACTCAAGCATTGAATTCATGCAAACATGGGTTCAAATCCTGGTGTCAGCACTTGCCGGTGTACACCCTTGGACAAGTTACTTAAACTCCACACCTCTCAGTTCCCTTATCTATAAAAATGAATTAATGATAATATCTCTCTCCCATAATGGCGTAATCATTCAATAACCATTGTCTATTAATATTACTAGTAATTTGTGTCTAGACATGCCTCTCCAGGCTTAACCATTTGCGGACTCTCTAGACCCATCTGTCACAGGCCTCATTCATTTTAAAGCTAAGAATCAGCTGGCAAAAGCTGAGCTGCACTGTCTCGTTGCCCACATCTCCTACCATGCCCGCTAACCTAGGGATTGCCCACCTGTAGTTCGCATGGGACAAAAATATTTTAAAAGACATTTTTTGGTAAAAATTAGAAACCAAGATGGCGGAGTAGAAGGACGTGCTCTCACTCCCTCTTGCGAGAATACCAGAATCACAACTAACTGCTGAACAGTCATCGACAGGATGACACTGGAACTCACCAAAAAAGATACCCCACATCCAAAGACAAAGGAGAAGCCACAATGAGACGGTAGGAGGGCACAATCACAATAAAATCAAATTGTATAACTGCTGGGTGGGTGATTCACAAACTGGAGAACACTTATACCACAGAAGTGCACCCACTGGAGTGAAGGTTCTGAGCCCCACGTCAGGCTTCCGAACCTGGGGGTCCGGCAATGGGAGGAGGAATTCCTAGAGAATCATACTTTGAAGGCTAGCAGGATTTGATTATAGGACTCTGACAGGACTGGGGGAAACAGAGACTCCACTCTTGGAGGGCACACACAAAGTAGTGTGCGAATTGGGACCCAGGGGAAGGAGCAGTGACCCCGTAGGAGACTGAACCAGACCTACCTGCTAGTGTTGGAGGGTCTCCTGCAGAGGCAGGGGGTGGCTGTCTCAACAAGAGGACAAGGACACTGGCAGCAGAATATCTGGGAAGTACTCCGAGGTGTGAGCCCTCCCAGAGTCCACCATTAGCCCCACCAAAGAGCCCAGGTAGGCTCCAGTATTGAGTCGCCTCAGGCCAAACAACCAACAGGGAGGGAACTCAGCCCCACCCATCAGGAGACAAGTGGCTTAAAGTTTTACTGAGCTCTGCCCACCAGAGCAACATCCAGCTCTACCCACCACCGGTCCCTCCCATCAGAAAACTTGCACAAGCCTCTTAGATAGCCTCATCCACCAGAGGGCAGACAGCAGAAGCAAGAAGAACTACTATCCTGCAGCCTGTGGAACAAAAACCACATTCACAGAAAGAGAGACAAGATGAAAAGGCAGAGGGCTATGTACCCGATGAAGGAACAAGATAAAACCCCAGAAAAACAACTAAATGAAATGGAGATAGGCAATCTCCCAGAAAAAGTATTCAGAATAATGATAGTGAAGATGATCCAAGACCTCAGAAAAAGACTGGAGGTGAAGATCGAGAAGATGCAAAAAATGTTTAACAAAGATCTAGAAGAATTAAAGAACAAATAAACAGGGATGAACAATACAATAACTGAAATGAAAACTACACTAGAAGGAATCAATAGCAAAATAAATGAGGCAGAAGAACGGATAAGTGACCTGAAAGACAGAATGGTGGAATTCACTGCTGCGGAGTAGAATAAAGAAATGAAGACAGCCTAAGAGACCTCTAGGACAACATTAAATGCAACAACATTCACATTATAGGGGTCCCAGAAGGAGAAGAGAGAGAGAAAGGACCAGAGAAAATATTTGAAGAGATTATAGTCGAAAACTTCCCTAACATGGGAAAGGAAATAGCCACCAAAGTCCAGGAAGCACAGCAAGTCCCATACAGGATAAACCCAAGGAGAAACACGCTGAGACACATAGTAATCAAATTGGTAAAAATTAAAGACAAAGAAAAATTATCGAAAGCAGCAAGGGAAAAGCAACAAGTAACATACAAGGGAACTCCCATAAGGTGAACAGCTGATTTCTCAGTAGAAACTCTACAATCCAGAAGGGAGTGGCATGATATACTTAAAGTGATGAAAGGGAAGAACCTACAACCAAGATTACTCTACATGGCAAGGATCTTATTCAGATTCGATGGAGAAATCAAAAGCTTTAGAGACAAGCAAAAGCTAAGAGAATTCAGCACCACCAAACCAGCTCTACAACAAATGCCAAAGGAACTTTTCTAAGTGGGAAACACAAGAGGAGAAAAGGACCTACCAAAACAAACCCAAAACAATAATAAAATGGTCATAGGAACATACATATCTATAATTACCTTAAACGTGAATAGATTATATGTTCCAACCAAAAGATACAGGCTCGCTGAATGGATACAAAAACGAGACCCGCATATATGCTGTCTACAAGAGACCCACTACAGACCTAGGAACACATTCAGACTAAAAATGAGGGGATGGAAAAGATACTCCATGCAAATGGAAACCAAAAGAAAGCTGGAGTAGCAATTCTCATATCAGAAAAAATAGACTTTAAAATAAAGACTATTACAAGAGACAAAGAAGGACACTACATAATGATCAAGGGATCAACCCAAGAAGAGGATATAACAATTGTAAATATTTACGCACCCAACATAGGAGCATCAATACATAAGGCAAATGCTAACAGCCATAAAAGAGGAAATCGGCAGTAACACAATAACAGTAGGGGAGTTTAACACCCCATTTTCACCAATGGACAGATCATCAAAAACGAAAATAAATAAGGAAACAAAAGCTTTAAATGACACGATAGATCAGATAGATTTGACTGACATTTATAGGACAAGCCATCCAAAAACAGCAGATTATACTTTCTTCTGAAGTGTGCACGGAACATTCTCCAGGATAGATCACATCTTGGGTCACAAAAGCCTCAGTAAATTTAAGAAGATTGAAATCATATCAAGCATCTTTTCTGACCACAACGATATGAGATTAGAAATGAATTACAGGGAAAAAAAGGTAAAAACCACAAACACATGGAGGCTAAACACTATGTTACTAAATAACCAAGAGATCACTGAAGAAATCAAAGAGGAAATCAAAAAATACCTAGAGACAAATGACAGTGAAAACACGATGATCCAAAACCTATGGGATGCAACAAAAGCAGTTCTAAGAGAGAAGTTTATAGCTATACAAGCCTACCTCAGGAAACAAGAAAAATCTCAAATAAACAATCTAACCTTACACCTAAAGGAACTAGAGAAAGAAGAACAAACAAAACCCAAAGTTAGCAGAAAGAAATCATAAAGATGAGAGCAGAAATAAATGAAATAGAAACAAAGAAAACAATAGCAAAGATCAATAAAACTAAAAGCTGGTTCTTTGAGAAGAAAATCAAAATTGATAAACCATTAGCCAGACTCATCAAGAAAAAGAGGGAGAGGACTGAAATCAATAAAATTAGAAATGAAAAAGGAGAAGTTACAACAGACACCAGAAATACAAAGCATCCTAAGAGACTACTACAAGCAACTCTATGCCAATAAAAAGGAAAACCTGGAAGAAATGGACAAATTGTTAGAAAGGTATAACCTTCCAAGACTGAACCAGGAAGAAATAGAAAATATGAACAGACCAATCACAAATAATGAAATTGAAACTGTGATTAAAAATCTTCCAACAAACAAAAGTCCAAGACCAGATGGCTTCAGGGGTGAATTCTATCAAACATTTAGAGAAGAACTAACACCCATCCTTCTCAAACTCTTCCAAAAAATTGCAGAGGAAGGAACACTCCCAAACTCATTCTGTGGGGCCACCATCACCCTGATACCAAAACCGGACAAAGATACTGCAAAGAAAGAAAATTACAGACCAATATCACTCATGAATATAGCTGCAAAAATCCTCAACAAAATACTAGCAAACATAATCCAACAACACATTAGAAGGATCATATACACCATGATCAAGTTGGATTTATCCCAGGGATGCAAGGATTCTTCAATACACGCAAATCAATCAATGTGATACACCATACTAACAAACTGAAGAATAAAAACCATATGATCATCTCAATAGATGCAGAAAAAGCTTTTGACAAAATTCAACACACATTTATGATAAAAACTCTCCAGAAAGTGGGTATAGAGGGAACCTACCTCAACATAATAAAGGCCATATATGAAAAACCCACAGCAAACATCATTCTCAATGGTGAAAAACTGAAAGCATTTCCTCTAAGATCAGGAACAAGACAAGGATGTCCACTCTCACCAATATTATTCAACATAGTTTTGGAAGTCCTAGCCATGGCAATCAGAGAAGAAAAAGAAATGAAAGGAATACAAATTGGAAAGGAAGAACTAAAACTGTCACTGTTTGCAGGTAACATGATACTAGACGTAGAGAATCCTAAAGATGGCACCAGAAAACTACTAGAGCTAATCAATGAATTTGGTAAAGTTGCAGGATACAAAATTAATGCACAGTAATCTCGTGCATTCCTATACACTAATGATGAAAAATCTGAAAGAGAAATTAAGGAAACACTCCCATTTACCCATGCAACAAAAAGAATAAAATGCCTAGGAGTAAACCTATCTAAGGAGACAAAAGACCTGTATGCAGAAAACTATAAGACACTGATGAAAGAAATTAAAGATGATACCAACAGATGGAGAGATATGGAATGTTCTTGGATTAGAAGAATCAATATTGTGAAAATGACTATACTACCCAAAGCAATCTACAGATTCAATGCAATCTCTATCAAATTACCAATGGCATTTTTTACAGAAATAGAACAAAAATTCTTAAAATTTGTATAGAGACAAAAAAGACCCCAAATAGCCAAAGCAGTCTTGAGGGGAAAAAACGGAGCTGGAGGAATCAAACTCCCTGACTTCAGACTATACTACAGAGCTACAGTAATCAAGACAATATGGTACTGGCACAAAAACAGAAACATAGATCAATGGAACAACATAGAAAGCCCAGTGATAAACCCATGCACCTATGGTCAACTAATCTATGACAAAGGAGGCAAGGATATACAATGGAGAAAAGACAGTCTTCAATAAGTGGTGCTGGGAAAACTGGACAGCACATGTAAAAGAATGAAATTAGAACACTCCCTAACACCATACACAAAAATAAACTTAAAATGGATTAGAGACTTAAATGTAAGACTGGATCCTATAAAACTCTTAGAGGAAAACAAAGGAAGAACACTCTTTGACATAAATCACAGCAAGATCTTTTTTGGTCCACCTCCTAGAGTAATGAAAATAAAAACAAAAATAAACAAATGGGACCTAATGAAACTTAAAAGCTTTTGCACAGCAAAGGAAACCATAAACAAGACAAAAAGACAACCCTCAGAATGGGAGAAAGTATTTGCAAACGAATCAGTGGACAAAGGATTAATCTCCAAAATATAGAAACAGCTCATGCAGCTCAATATCAAAAAAACAAACAACCCAATCCAAAAATGGGCAGAAGACCTAAACAGACATTTCTCCAAAGAAGACATACAGATGGCCAAGAAGCACATGAAAAGCTGCTCAACATCACTAATTATTAGAGAAATGCAAATCAGAACTATAATGGGGTATCACCTCACACCAGTCAGAATGGGCATCATCAGAAAATCTACAAACAACAAATGCTGGAGAGGATGTGGAGAAAAGGGAACCCTCTTGCCCTGTTGGTGGGAATGTAAATTGATACAGCCACTATGGAGAACAGTATGGAGGTTCCTTAAAAAACTAAAAATAGAATTACCATATGATCCAGCAATCCCACTACTGGGCATATACCCAGAGAAAACCAGAATTCGAAAAGACACATGCACCCCAGTGTTCATTGCAGCACTATTTACAATAGCCAGGTCATGGAACCAACCTAAATGCCCATCGACAGATGAATGGATAAAGAAATGTGGTACATATATACAATGGAATATTACTCAGCCCTAAAAAGGAATGAAATTGGGTCATTTGTTGAGACGTGAATGGATCTAGAGACTGTCATACAGGGTGAAGTAAGTCACAAAAAGAAAAACAAATATCGTATGTTAACGCATATATGTGGAACCTAGAAAAGTGGTACAGATGAACCGGTTTGCAGGGCAGCAATTGAGATACAGATGTAAAGAACAAACTTATGGACACCAAGGGGGAAAACAGCGGGGGGTTGGGGTGGGGGTGGGATGAATTGGGCTGTCGGGATTGACGTGTATACACTGATTTGTATAAAATGGATGACTAATAAGAACCTGCTGTATAAAAAAATAAATAAAATTTAAAAATTAAAAAAAACCAAACTCTAAAAAAAATGTGGCATTTATGAGACAACTGGAAAAAAAAAGACATTTTTTGATAAGGAAAAAAGTTTACATTATAAGAATGCTAATTTTTACTTAACATTTAATGACCTTTAAAAAATACCAATTTCTACTATCTCCATGATTTCACTAAAAAGTATTTTAATTCTTCCCAAATCTAGAAAGGATAAAATCTTGGAATACAGAATGAACAGTCCTTCTAAAAAAGAATATCTAGAAACTATATCTGTACTGTGCCATCTATGAATCCGTATCTTTATCTATTCCACTGCCTTTGTTTTGTTTTTCTCATTTCACTGGAGACCTGTGAAAATTTTGTACAGAAAAGCACTGGGTGACAGTCTGCCATATGCAGTCCCTTCTTTATCATGTCAAAACTATCTCAAGCTACTTTAAAATCTCCCAGGGAAGATTCTGTAGCCTCCTTTAAATTCTCTTCTAATGGTCACTCCTACTCTCTGTCAGAAATTTTAATCTCCTATGACACTTTATGACCTATATGTTGTGATTTGCATTAGTTCACTTTAGTATCTCCTCACTGCCATCAAAGAATAGATACATACTAGACACTTTGCTTGTATAATCTACATAGAGTTGGGGCATATAGGCTATCTTGGATATTCCAGAAAAAATTTGTTCTAACACCAGAATTATTTTTTTCCTCTCACATAGAATCATGAGACTTCACTCCCACCAGCTAGCTTCGCCCAAAATGTCCTCAGCCCCAGAACATCCTGAAGAGATGACATAATCAGATAAGTTAAATAATGCAAGAGGTAATAACTTTTCAAACAACATAAAGAATGTCACAAGACAGCATATGATTAATTGCCATATTAATGACATTGAAAATCTATGCCTCAGTAGCCCAGAATTAGTGAGTGCTCACTGGTACTTTGAATGTCTGTGTTAATTTATTCATAAAACAGCACGTTACTGCCTTCACTACTTTTTTCAGATACCTCAGTTTCTATTCCAACTATCTGATTCTTGTCTAATTACTGATCTTACCAGCAATCTTTCTAACCACCATCTCCAGCATCACCTCTTTACTTAACTTGAGTCCTTCCAACTAATTTGATCAAGACTCTCCTCTTCTTAAATGCACCCTATACAGTGATTTTCATCAAGCACCACCTTATGTTTGTCATATCCTCTATAAATGTTCACAAAATCCCACTTATTGACTTACCAAATGGCCCTTTTCCAGCTGGTTTTGTGCTACCATAAGGATGTTGCCCCTCTCTTCTTCCATGAGTAAACATCTCTCACCTGCCAGTCAAGCCACCTCCTGGCTTCTCTACCCACCATATTTTCCCCTTGTTTCAGATATCTAATCCTAGTGATTTGGGGTTAGCAGCCCTGTAGTGTTTTTTAGAACTAACTTTCAATTGTTAACACTGGCCTAGGATTCAGAAGACCAAGACTTAAATCCTCAAGAGACCCGTACTAACTAACCTTAAACAAGTCACTGACACAGTAAAAACCACAGAGTAAAATGGTAATTCTAGAAATTGGTACTTTTAAAAATGTTATTACTTAGTGAAATAAAAGTAAGGCAGCCCTATAAAGTAATCTTTGTCCCTAACGACAACAGCAAAAATTGTCTTCTGAAATATTGCTGATCACGCAATCCACGTGTCTAACAACGCCTAGGTTAGCAGGTGTGGTGGGAGGTGTGGGCATGGAGACAACGTAGCTTAGCTTTTATCAGATGATGCTTAACTTTATTTTTTTTAATTAATTAATTTATTTTTTGGCTGCGTTGGGTCTTCCTTGCTGTGCGTGGGCTTTCTCTAGTTGCGGCGAGCAGGGGCTACTCTTTGTTGTGGTGTGCTGGCTTCTCATTGCGGTGGCTTCTCTTGTTGCAGAGCACGGGCTCTAGGTGAACAGACTTCAGTAGTTGTGGCTCGCGGGCTCTAGAGCGCAGGCTCAGTAGTTGTGGCACACACACTTAGTTGCTCTGCAGCATGTGGGATCTTCCCATACCAGGGATCGAACCTGTGTTCCCTGCATTGGCAGGTGGATTCTTAACCACTGTGCCACCAGGGAAGTCCCTCACATGATGCTTAACTTTAAATCCAGCTGGGCCTGAGAGAGATGTGTCTGGAGAGTCAGTGAGTGTTTAAGCCTGGAGAGGTATGTCTAGACACAAGGTACTAATTCTAAGACTAGGTAAGTTACTGAGTATACTCAAACTGATATATCAACAAATGAGATGATGTATGTGACTGCACTTTGTAACCTCTGAGCTTTATGTAAATAAGACAGTTCTACTATTCTGAAGCTGATTACCTCCTACTAATGTTTCAGTTGAGTGCCTGGTGCTTTTGAACAAGCAATAAAAAGGAGTAACAGCATCTGGGTCTAGGTCATGGCCTGACCCTGACCCACTGGAGGGCTTATCCTTGGGATTTTATATTTTTATCTGAAAAAATGGGGACCTTTTTTCCTGGTTTCAAAAATTTAATGATATCTGCTACAAACAGTTACATGCCAACAAATTGGACAACCCAGAAGAAAAGGATAAATTCTTAGAAACATACAACCTACCAATACTGATTCATGAAGAAATAAAAAATCTGAACTAGTAAGGAGATTGAATTAGTAATCAAAAATCTCCCAACAGACAGAAGTCCAGGACCAGATGGCTTCACTGGTGAATTCTACGAACCATTTAGAGAAGAATTAATACCAGTTCTTTTCTTCTTTAAAGATTTTTTTTTGATGTGGACCATTTTTAAAGTCTTTATTGAATTTGTTACAATATTGCTTCTGTTTTATGATTTGGTTTTATGACCCCAAGGCATGCAGAATCCTAGCTCCCCAGCCAGAAATCGAACCTTCACCCCCTGCACTGGACTGCGAAGTCTTGACCACTAAACCACCAGGGAAGTCCCCCAACCCTTCTTAAAGTCCTCCAAAAGAATAAAAGAGGAAATACTTCCAAACTCATTTTACAAGACCACCATTACCCTGATACTAAAACCAGGCAAGGATACTACAAGAAAAGAAAATTACAGGCCAATATCCCTGATGAACATAGAAGCAAAAATCCTCAAGAAAATTTTAACAAACCTAATTCAACAATACATTAAAAAGATCATACACCATGATCAAATGAGATTTATTCCAGGGATGCAAAGATTGTTCAACATTCACAAGTCGATCAATGTGATGCACCACATTAGTAAAACAAAGGTTAAAAATCATATGATCATCTCAGTAGGTGTAGAAAAAGCATTTGACAAAATTCCACATTTATAAACACTCTCAACAAACTTGGCATAGAGGGAACATATTGCAACAAAATAAAGGCCATATATGACAGGCCCATATCATACTCAGTAGTGAAAAGCTAAAAGCTTTTCCTCTAAGATCAGGAACAAGACAAGGATGCTCATTCTTAGCCCTTTTATTCAGTGTAGTACTGGAAATCTTAGCAAGGGCAATCTTAGCCAAGAAAAAGAAATAAAGGTCATCCAAATTGGAAAAGAAGTAAAACTGCCTCTATTTGTACATGTCATGATATTATATACAGAAAACCCTAAAGACTCCACCAAAAAACTGTTAGAAATAATCAATGAATTTAGTAAGCTTGCAAGATACAAAATCAGTATACAAATATCAATTGTGTTTCTATACACTAACAATGAACTATCAGAAAGAGAAATTAGGAAAACAAATTTATAATTGAATAAAACACATAGGAATAAACTTAACCAAGGAAGGGAAAGATCTGTACACTGAAAACTATAAGCCATTGATGAAAGAAATTGAAAAAGACACAAAGAAATGGAAAGTTACACTGTGCTCATGGACTGGAAGAACTAATGTTATTAAGATGTCCATATTTCCTAAAGCAACCTACAGATTCAGTACAATCCCTGTCAAAATTCCAATGGCATTTTCCACAGAAATGGAAAAAGCAATCCTGAAATTTGTTTGAAACCACAAAAGACCCCAAAGAGCTAAAGCAATCTTGAGAAAGAACAAAGCTGAAGGTATCATGTGCCCTGATTTCAAACTATATTACAAAGCTACAGTAATCAAAACAGTATGGTACTGGCACAAAACAAACACAAAGGTCCGAACAGAATAGACAGCCCAGAAATAAACCCATGCACATATGGTTGATTAATTTATGACAAAGGACCCAAGAATATACAATGGAGGGAATAATAGTCTCTTCAATATATGGTTTGGGAAAACTGGACAGACACCTGCAGAAGAATGAAACCAGACCCTACCTTACACCATACACAAAAATCAACTCAAAATGGAGTAAAGCCTTGAATTTAAGACCTGAAACCATAAAGCTCCTAGAAGAAAACACAGAGGGTAAGCTCCTTGATATTAGTCTTGATGATGACTTTCAGGATATGGCACCAAAAGCAAAGACAACAAAAGCTAAAATAAACAAGTGGACTACATCAAAAAGCTTCTGCATAACAAAGAAAACCATGAACAAAATAAAAGTTAAGCTATGGAATGGATAAAATATTTGCAAATCATGTATCCGATAAGAGGTTAATATCCAAAATATATAAAGAACTCATACAACTCAGTAGCAAAACAAAACAAAACAAAAAAAAACAACTGATTAAAACAAAATAGGCAGAGGAACTGAATATATATATATATATATATATATATATATATATATATATATATATAAATATATAATTTTTTTTTTTTTTCGGTACACGGTCCTCTCACTGTTGTGGCCTCTCCCACTGCGGAGCACAGTCTCCGGACATGCAGGCTCAGTGGTCATGGCTCACGGGCCTAGCCGCTCCGTGGCATGTGGGTTCCTCCCAGACCAGGGCACAAACCCGTGTCCCCTGCATCAGCAGGTGAACTCTCAGACACTGCACCACCAGGGAAGCCCCTGAATAGATACTTTTCGAAAAAATTCATACAGATGTCCAACAGATACATGAAAAGAGGTTCAACATCACAAATCATCAGGGAAATGCAAATCAAAATAACAAGCTGTCACTTCACACCTATTAAACTGGCATCACCAAAAAGAGAGGAAATAAGTGTTGGTGAGAATGTGGAGAGAAAGGGAACCCTTGTGTACTGTTGGTGGGAATGTATATTGGTGCAGCCACTATGGAAAACAGTATGAAGATTCCTCAAAAAATTAAAAATACAACTACCATATGAGTCAGCAGTCTTACTCCTGGGTGTATATCCAAAGAAATTGGAAGCAGGATATCAAAGAGATGTCTGCACTTCCATGTTCATTGCAGCATTATTCACAATAGCCAAGATATGGAAACCACCTAAGTGTCCATCAACTGATGAATGTATAAAGAACATGTGAGATATGTATATCCTGCCACTTGCAACAACATGGATGAAACTTGAGGGTGCTGTGTTAAGTGAATAAACCAGGCAAAGACAAATAATGCATGGTTATCATTTATATGTAGAATCTAAAAAAATCAAACTCATAGAAACAGAGAGTAGAAAAGTGGTTGCCATAGACTGAGGTTTGCGGGAAATAGGGAGAGGTTGGTGAAAGGGTACACACTTTCAGCTACAAGATGGACAAAGTCTGAGGATCAAATGTAAAACATGTTGACTATAGTTGATAACACTCTATTGTATAACTAAAATTTGCTAAGCGAGTAGAACTAAATGTTCTCACTAAAATAAAATAAAATAAATATGTGAGGTGATAGATGTGTTAGTTAACTAGGTGGAGGGGAATCCTTTCACAATGTGTACATATAAATGACCACAATGTACACTTTAAATATATTACTATTTTATATGTCAATTATACATCAATAAAGCTGAAATTTTAAAAGATTTAATGATATAAAAGACAGTTAATTTTCAGGATTTTTTAAGTCCATTGTCTTCAATGAAAACTCATTAACAATTTGTAGCTCTTACTCTGTTTAAATCACTATTCTGGCATCACTTTTATTTATTTCAATAATTTATTTAACCACCATCCATGATAGTCTTTTGCCAATGAGATGTTAAATATAAATGTGATATTCAGGAATTTTATTTCAATAATGGCAATTTAGCAATATTGTAATACTGATAATACCTCATGTTGTGTTCCATTTGTCAGCTGTACAAGTGGATATTCTTTCTCCTTTCAAGAACAGAGATAGTATTTCAGGGAGATAAGTGATCAATGTCATGTCTATACAACCTAAACATCAGGTTGACAATCTGTAGCTAGGGATCCAAATGTTGGGGCAGGGTGAGGGAAAATAAAACAAATTTGTTTGATATTACTATGTACAAATATATGTAGGTTTTTTTTAGAAAGGAATGCCATATAGCTTTCAACATTTTTTTTTTTGGCTGCGTTGGATCTTCGTTGCTGAGTGCTGGCTTTCTTTAGTTGCGGCGAGCAGGAGCTACTCTTTTTTGCGGTGTGTGGGCTCATTGCAGTGGCTTCTCTTGTTGTGGAGCGCGGGCTCTAGGTGCACAGGCTTCAGTAGTTGCAGCGCGTGGGCTTAGTAGTTGCGGCACGTGGGCCCTAGAGCACAGGCTCAGTAGTTGTGGCGCATGGGCTTAGTTGTTCTGTGGCACATGGGATCTTCCCAGACCAGGGATCGAACCCGTGTCCCCTGTATTGGCAGACGGATTCTTAACTACTGCGCCACCAGGGAAGTCCCCATATAGCTCTCAAATTCATGGATAACTGCCCCCAGGTGATACTTATCATGAACATAAATAAAATGCAAAAGACCAATTTGGTATGTAAATAACCCAAGGGCAGGTAAATGAAAAGTGAACAATTTATCTCACATCCAAATGTGTTGTCTGGACAATGCCAAACATATGCACATTTTAAATGTTCAACATATGTAGAAAGTTGGGGTTATCCAGTTAAAATATCAAGATTGACTGATTTCCTTTTCTTGCGAGTAATCAACTGGCCCTAGACATAATCAATGAACAATTTACAGGGAACAAAAATCATTCTTTTCAACCATATTCAAACTCCTGAGAACTATCTCTGGGTGAACAGTGTTGGAAAAGCATCAGACAGGCTAGGAAGCCCAAGTTCTGGTCCCACATTTACCGAGTATTAATGTGAACTTTAAGTAAAATGCTTTCTTCTCTATGTATCAGCTTCTCCACGTGTACATGCTTTTCATGAATGTGACCTTGCTGAAACCTCAATCGAATACGTCACTACTCTGCTCAAAACCCTCCAATGGATTTCAGTCTTTGCAGTTACTTTTGAGGCTGTGAATCTGGATGCCTGTCTCTTCTCTGACCTCCACCCTGATGGATTCTCACTCGCTCACCTTGTACCAGCCACACTGGCCTCCGACAGACCAAGCCCACTCCCTCCTTCTTTCGCCCAGTTATCTGTGTGGTTCATTTCCTTCTTTCCTTAAGTCTTTACTTAAATGTGACATTCTCAATGAAGCAATACTCTCTCCTTATGCCCTTCTCTGCTCGATTTTTCTCCATGGCACTTAAAATCATCAAACATACTGTACACTTTCCTGGCTTGTTCTCTTGATTGTCTGTCTCTCCTCATAGTGCCACAAGAGCAGGGATTTTTGTCTGTTTTGTTCACTGTTGTATCTCTAGCACCTAGAATCATAGCTGAAACATAAAAGGCATTTAACAGATATTTGTTGAATGAATAAGTGAATTGATCATTTATTCCCTGAGTGCGTGTAAATTGATATACATCATGCTGGCTGCTGAGGATCCAAACATGAATAAAATTGCAGTCCTAACCCTTAGGAAGGTCAGAGTCTGCAGATATGAGCCAACGCTTGCCAAACAGCTTGCTTAGTTTCATGAGATACAAGGAGTATTGGTCACATGGAGGTTGGAGCATCAGACATTTATAAAACTGGGGATGGTTTCATGGAGGAAGGGAATTTCAAGCTGAGATGTGTAGCATTCTATCAATTGAATGAAGCCAGAAATACTAAGGGGAGAAGGAAGTATAGGGGCACTTCTGACATTACAAAATTTTAAAAATGAAAAGAAATAGTGTATACGGAAGTGCTTTGCAAACTAATGCAATAATAGAGTGTATGTATTATCATTATCTACCTGTGTTGTGTTAATTTTTCTTTTCCCATTGGCATCATCTCGCAGAACATTCCATGATACAGCTTTATGGCAAAAGACAATCATATACATTTGAGTTTTACCAGAATAGATGATCAAAATTGAGATATTCATATTGGCCAAAGAATATCTGTCAAAGAATGTATGAAATGATTAGCATGCCTAAGCATTTTTAGACCTGTTTTTCAGTAATTAAAAGCTGTTATCTCTAATTTCTCAGGCTGAGTACAAATTAAGTAGGACACTCTGAAAAAGATTAGTCTTAAGCCAGGCTATATTTCTCAAGTGTACAAATTGTTAATTAGAATTGGGAAGTGAACAGAAGGGGCTTAAAATAAAGACCTTCCATTTCAAATTAAAGCTGAATATGGACCATATTTGGCACTGGCATTAAGAAAAGCTAAGAATTATGGGGCTGAAATGGAAGTTGAGAATTTCTGAAATATTTAAATAATTTTGATTTAAAATTTTATATTTGGTGATGGAAATGTATATTTTGCCTTTTTATTTTAGCAGTCAATTTTTTGATATTTTAGAATAAAAATAACTTTTTAGAAAACATGAGAAATGGTTTATTTTTACATTTATTTTAATTTACATTTTCTATACTAGACTCAAACTTTGCACACTTGAAATCAATTGCATTTCATTTTGCAATCATTTAGATCAGGGGTCAGCAGACTATGCCCTACAGACCAAATCTGTACCTATTTTTGTAGTCTGCATGCTAAGAATGTATTTACATTTTTAAATAGTTGGAAAAAATCAAAAGAACAGTAGTATTTGTGACATATAATAATTATATGAAATTCTGACTTTAATGCCGATAAGTGAAGTTTTATTGGAACACAGTCACATTCATTTGCTTATGTGTTGCTTATGGCTGCTTTCACATGATGACAGCAGAGCTGAGTAGTGGCAACAGAGACTATATGACGCACAATGCTGAAAATATTATTTGTCTTGTACAGAAAAAGTTTGCTGACTCCTGCTTTCAATCATTCCTTTCAGTAGAACACAAATTATGGGAAAACCTTGATTATAATAACATAGTATATCTTCAAGAAAAATAACTTATTTATATGTTAAATAAACAGTCATCTATTTTTATTTTCATTATTCTGAATATCACTGGCCCATTAATAGAACTTATAAAAACCGTAGCTTTACATGTATATATAGATATATAATTTTTTTTTTTTTTTCCTGTGGTACGCGCGCCTCTCACTGCTGTGGCCTCTCCCGCTGTGGAGCACAGGCTCCGGAGGCGCAGGCTCAGCGGCCATGGCTCACGGGCCCAGCCGCGCTGCGGCATGTGGGATCTTCCCGGACCGGGGCACGAACCCATGTCCCCTGCATCGGCAGGTGGACTCTCAACCACTGCGCCACCAGGGAAGCCCTACATGTATATTTTAAATTTCGTTTTTTTCAGTGTATGTTTGTCAGTGGTGGAGGAATGAACACATTTTATTTAACAGTTCATTTACTTGGCTTCTAATTTTAAATATTTATATATGTAGTAGGTGAGCCTCCATTTGTACTCTTGCCTCCTGCTCTACAATGTTAGGGAAGGTGAAAAACAGAGCAATCACTGAGAAACAGAAGGGATACAGGAAGTGAGCAGGGTGATGGCAGAGCAACTTATTTGACAGAAAACACTTTTAAAAAATTGAGCATATTAGAGTCAAAGGAGCATGCATATCTCTGAGCCCAGTGGGAATCTGTGGGCCCTAGGAAGAAGATTAACTCTAGGAAAAGCTTTTTCTTCCTAAGTAACTCCACACATCATGAAGGGGCAGACTGAAACACAGTAAGATTATTGGTCATACTGTTATTTATGATGAGACATGACTAACTGAATTAATCCACACACCAAGGAATTATTAAGAATCCAGAGGTTATAGGAAGATTTAACTTCAAAATTTTTTATCATAATGACTTTACATGGAACTTTCAACCTTAAGACATTAAAGATGCAATAATTAATGTTGCTTGTGCCTGAGACTCATTTGTCAGCAACATTCCTTGAGTATCTTTTGGGTTCCAGACACTGTACCAGGAGCAATGGCATAGAGCTATGTAGCCCGACATGGTGACCACTGGCCACATATTGGCTATTGAGCACTTCAGTAGTGGCTGGTCCAAACACAATTGTGATGTTTGTTCTTTTTTAAAAAAATTTTTATTGGAATATAGTTGCTTTGCAATGTTGTGTTAGTTTCTGCTGTGTAGCAAAGTGAACCAGTTATACGTATACATATAGCCACTCTGTTTTAGATTTCCTGCCCATTTAGGTCACCACAAAGCATTGAGCAGAGTTCCCTGTGCTCTACAGTAGGCTCTCAATAGTTATGTTTTATACATAGTAGTGTATATATGTCAGTCCCAATCTCTCAGTTCATCCCATCCCCCTTCCCCACTTGGCAACCATAAGTTTGTTCTCTACATCTGTGACTCTATTTCTGCTTGCAAATAAGTTAATCTGTACCATTTGCAAAAAATCTACAAACAATAAATGCTGGAGAGGGTGTGGAGAAAAGGGAATCCTCCTACATTGTTGGTGGGAATGTAGATTGATACAGCCACTGTGGAGAACAGTATGGAGGTTCCTTAAAAAACTAAAAATAGAGCTACCATATGACCCAGCAATTTCACTCGTAGGCATATATCCAGAGAAAACCAGAATTCAAAAGGATGCATACATCCCGAGTTCATTGCAGCACTATTTACAATAGCCAGGACATGAAAGCAACCTAAATGTCCATCAACAGAGGAATAGATAAAGAAGATGTGGTACATATATACAATGGAATATTACCCAGCCATATAAAGGAACAAATTAGTGCCATTTGCAGAGACATGGATGGACTTAGAGATTGTCATACAGAGTGAAGTAAGGCAGAAAGAGAAAAAAATACCGTGTAATGTTGCTTATTTGTGATGTGTGTTCTAAGTGTAAAATACACACTGGATTTTGAAGATTTACAATGGAAAAAAAACAATGTAGAAGTTTTCGTTCATAGTTCTTTATATTGGTTACATGTTGAAAAAATATTTTAGATCTATTGGGTTATATAAAATATTATTAAAATTACTTTTATTTTCCTTTTCCCTTTTATAATGTGGCTACTAGAAAATTTTAAATTACATATGTGGCTCCCATGATATTTCCATTGGACAGCACTGGAATGGAAGATAGAAGGAATGCCCTCAGGAAGCTCATGTTTTAGGAAGACTAAGTAAACAAACAATGGCAGGTGGCAGTTATAAACATGAGCTGCTCTGGTAGCATCCAGGCAAGTCACAGGGGTCTGCAGCAGGAGATAATTGCTGCACTGAATCTTCAAGTATAAGCAGGAGAGAAACTTCAGTCAGGGGAGAATATTCCAGGTAAAGAATACAGCATGTGCAAAGGCACATTCATTTGAAATAGCGTATCATGTTTGGGAAACTATTAATAATTTGGTATATTTAAAACTAGGGTGGGTTTGTGGGAATGAGAGATGAAAAGCTAGAGAGGTAGACAGGGGCCATCGATGAAGGGTTTTGAAAGTAGCATTAAGGAAAGTTTGGTGGAAATTTGGACCTGGCCTCACATCTAAAAATGTGCCATCTTCCAATAATGTTGAAAAAGCACTCGTAAACATTGGAGTGAGCCTTCTTCAAAATAGCCTATTGTGAATTCTAGAAATGATATTGATTATTCCTTTGCTGTTGATCCATGAATCAACGAATGTATGGCTAGACAACCAGAAGAGCAGTGCCCATAGTATTGCTGTGTGGTGTATGAAATATAAACAATGCTTAGAAAGGTGCTGAAAAGTCAAAAGGCCCTATTAACTAACAGAGAAAATGGTTTTCTGGAGGACGCAAAATTACTTGGACAAAGGCTGCTTCCTTCCGTTGTAATTCACTAATAATTTATGCAAAAAGCAGGTAACATTTCACTGTCCAAGAGACATTGCAACTTTAGGTGATTTGTGTAGTCTTCATGAGAAAAAGACAAATGCCCATAACATCAAGGACTTTGTAAGAAAGTCATGTTTCAAAGCCAGTTCTGTACTGAAAGCCAATCATCCTGGCATAACTATACTTGAGTCCTAATGGAAGAGCCTTCTGCCAACAGCCATGACCACCTGACTCCCCAAGAAAAGCTTCAGCTATACCCCTCATCCTGGAGCCAATTGATTTCTAAGTAGAAAATACTTTAAAGACCCCTAATTTAGCACATTATCTGTCTAAATATCATGTCATACATGTTCTGAGCTTGGACACCAGGTCTGGTAGATAGGCTTTGAAAAAGCACTTACTTTGAACCTCAGCATCTCCTAAATGGGCACCTGCCATTTTCTTTCATCTTATCCAGGTGTTGTGCTTCATATTTTTGTCTGGATCTTCTTTCTCTCCATGCCTGTTCTGCTCCAGTTACCTGTCCTACCTGTCTCCCTTGCTATGCTTGTCTATGTCTATGCCAGTGAACATGTCACAGTTCTTGGTCTTGCTCTACCCATGGGCCAGTGCCCAGCAGTAGACGGACCTGTACACCCTCTATCTCTGCATCAATAGCCCCAATTTAGGCTCCATGTTGAAAATGCTCACTGAGAAGAGTACACTGTTTGAGAAGTCAGGAAAACACACACTTTTGAAAAGGCTGTTTTTGAGCCTTACTATTTCGTTTTTAGATGTGGTATCTGATTACTTTTATGAGCTTACCCTTATTCTTCCCTTAAACTTATTCTTCATGGCAAACTACTCCATTGTAACACTAAAGTTGGATTTTCAAAGGTGGTTGAACTTTTCAGTTTTCACTTTGTTCTTTTTCAATTCTTTTGAACCAGAAACTAGACTTGATTGCTGGGGGTTGGAAGTAAATTAATTGTTCAGCTAGATTGTGGAAAGTAGCATGAATGGTTCTGAGAGCCAAGCACTTTCATTGATACAAACAGCCCATTTTCTCTATACTTCTGCTTACTGGCTTGGTTTCCAACCAAGACAAGCTGGACAATTTTAGCCTCTATCACCAAAGAACCCAGTGTCTGATCCTGGTCCTCATTCACCAAAGAACAGTGTGGCTGAAGTACTTTCTTTCAAGTGCTTTCTTCATGGTCAGACCTTGGGTTTCACACGTTTACCTTGGTCAAGGACTGGGCACGCTTGCCTTTTTCTTTTGCAGATGATTTGTTGTATCTTATAGACCTATGCCCTATAAGCATGGGGAAAATAAAGTCAAATAGGAAGAATAGGCAATCATGAATCCATTGCTTTGTTCAGGCTTGGGCTGTCAGCTGCTGTCTCAGTCATCTATTTTTTGGTAGTCATTTGAGATGCAGAGTAACTCAAGGAAGTGACTGGTTTTTAAGTAATTGAAGAACAATACCTCTCCAGGGGATAATGAGTCATTTACATTGGAGCGATTTTTATTTTTTTAACTGGAACTGTGTAATGCAAAATTAATTTTGTGTTTTTAGCCTCTCATCATCCTGTGGTATTTAGACACTTCTCAAAAGTGTATTATTAACAAGTCTGCTTCCTACGAGAAATCTCACTGATTTAGAATCTGAAAACCCAAGGAAGGGCCATATGAACCCACAGACAGTGGAGGAGAGGAATGATAGGAGTAACCATGGCCATCCAGACTCAAGGAAGGTGAACATGCACTGCATCTTCTGTCCTCTTAATTGTCACTGTCTTCGGTCAATTGGCTTCTGTCAGTTTGGTCAATTTTGCTCTGTCGGATGGGGTGGCCTGTGGAGCCAGAGTAGGGTTGGGTTTTAGGAATGATTAAGAGATTAGGAAAGCAGAATCAATGACTGTGACATTTTCCCTTTGAAAACAGGATCCATCCCTAACAATGAAAACTCTTCAAAGGCAAAAGTATTTTCTTGGGTGATTTGAAGCTGAAAAAACTGCCTTTAGCAGTCTCACACAGCTGCATTCTTATCATCTAATTTATAGTATTTAGGGGAGCAGCCCAGGCAGTATTTAAGATTAATCTCAGTGTTTGTGTGTCGTCAGTAATTCACTCTGTGGAGCTGGGACTTGCTGAGCTTTGCCACACCAGGCAGTCAGTTCCAGCCACAATAAGGTGGCAAGTAGAGGTATCTGGATAAAAACAATAATTCTTCCTGAAGGGAGGTTGTTGATTTTCAGGAAACCTTTCCTGGAGGTATAATATCAAACAGATCATTGACTCCTACGTTGGTTGTTTTTAACTTTCAAAATACTTGGGAATTGTTAGATCTTTTGACCAGTCTCACAGACAAACATTCTCTAAGGAGGAAGAGGTAGTGAATTTGCGTCTTTCTGTTGTGTGATTGCCCTGATTGGTGTCAGGTCACGGGGCTTGTGAGCGCAACCTTGTTTTCATGTCAGGCTTACACTGTACTCTTTGAACTCCTGGTACAGCCCTCCCAGGAAACCTCTGAGCTCTCTCAGGGAGGAAAGCAGGTAATTGAAAGCAGCTCTGGAAGCTGGATCTGTTCACCATCTTCTGTTATTATCACCTAGACACAGCCTCTTAGGAAGGTTTTGTATCTGAGAAGTCTGCCTCTAAATTCGCAGTGGCAATGAATAATGTCCACACCTAAATCAAAATTCCTACCGCAGCTCTTGCTAGTAATATGAGTCTTCCTGTTTCTTTCATAAATTAGTTGATAACTGTCTCTGCTTCTCTATTGAGTGAAAGGATTTTAATTACCCAAATGCACCGGAGCACAAAGCTTCATCTCACGGGTAGCAGACAATGGAGCCTTGTGATATAAGCACATTAAACCTTCAGTGAGGTTGTTTACACATTTGTAACGGTGGCTGTGGTCATCTCTGATAGCAGGGACAATAAACCAAAACCTTAGGATGTTTTTTTCATTAGCCAATGATTTTATAGCCTGTGGTGGCTTTTTAACTATGCATGCATAAAATGGAATGATATAATTTGTAATTACTAGAAATAACTAGTTTTAATTCCCCCAACGGATATTTAGGGCTTTCATATGATTTGGAAGACTCAAGTTGACTTCAAAATAGTGCATTGGTAGCCCCCTATTAGTGCTTACAACCCACTGCGTACTTGGGGAACTTCTGTAAGCTGCTTTCTTGGCCTTTACTGGGGGTTACATTAGTCCTGTAACTCAGAGGATGGCCACCATAGTGACAGTGCCTGGTATTCTGGGGAAAAGATGGGATGGGAAGAAGAAATGAAATATGAGAAGAAATGTGGGGAGAGAGTTCTTTCTGGGAAAGCAGGAGAGATCTGTTCTCATCCTAGCTGTACCGAGTACCAGGTGTGTGGACTTTGGCTTGTTTCCTAATCTCTCCCAGCATCAGTTTCCTCATCTGTAAAATGGGAGTTTTACAGATCTAGCTTGTTCTGAGGACCAATGAGATGATGCCTATGACAGTGTTGTACAAAGTTACTGGTTCAGTAAAAAGTACTTAGGATATCTAGACAACTTTTGCTCACTCACCTGCAACCTGTGCCAGAGAGTGGTCTGATTTGTCCTTAACTTTTCCAAGAGAATGGTATGAAAAATCAGGAGTGCTTTGGCCCATGTGAAGTCCTCAAATATCATCTTTTTATTTTCTAGCAGGGAATCACAAATGAAAATTTGCATGTCAGAACCCTAGTTTGATGCTTAAGATGTGGCTTTAATCTATAATTTGAATTCAAATCTCAATCGAATCAATCAATGTTAGAGAAAATATGGCAGAAAGGAGAAATTTAAAAGTTCTTTCATTGAAAAGATGCTGTGACAGTTAGAGATAGGCAGTCCTAAAATCCCAAGAGGGTGGTTGACAGCACAAATCCCATTTGCAAGTGGGCCTTGGATAGAATAATCTTTCTCCCAGCTCTTGCGGTCTCATCATTATATTAGGAAACAGTTTCTGGTTGCTTTGTTTACCATCAGTTGTTGATGTGTTTAAGGCTGACACATTTTCATTTTGTGTATCTCTTTTCTCCAAGCAACCAGAGATATATAGGCCACCAAAACTCTAGATATGAGATGTCAGATAGAACTTTCTTATGTCTTCTAATAAAATATATAGAATCAATTCTGCTTTGAATCTGCTTTAGATGTCATTGTCATACTATTACTATTATTATTATATTAATATGTGGAACTTATTAATATAGTACTGACAAATTAAAATATAATAACTTTATATAACAATATATGATAACAGACATTAATAATTTTATATTATATATTATGATAATATCTCTGTTTGCTTAGCACCTGCCAGATGCCAGACTTTATATACATTGTTTTAAATCCTCACAATATCCAAGCAAGATGGAAATTGTCCCAAGGTTACAGGTAAGGAAAGTGAGGGAGGTTCAGAGAGGTTTAGCAACTTTTTCAGTGCCACATAGCTAGTAATTATCAAATCTAGGATTCAAACACAGTCTGGTCTGACTCCAAAACTCAGGCACTTTTCACCAGATTCTGCTGCATCCCTCTCCTGGAAAGTGGACCACACACTAGTAAAAGATGTGTTATATATGGAACAGCACAGTCTACAGCAGTTCATAACTGCTCATAACTATTCATAAGTGTTCGTAAGTGTCAGTTTCACGTGGGCAAATTTTAACAACCTCATGAACTACATTTACAAGGAGATGCTTAATTTACTATGGGTTGTTTATGAGTGCTCTTGAGCGAGGTGAATCATTTAGGGCAGTTTATTTTCGCTGTTACACAAGGGGTGGATTAATAAAATACAAAAAGAAAAATTTCAAGCAAGCAGCCAGCACAAGGTAGACCTAGAGGATTATGAGTGCTAGAGAGCTTACCTCTGAATGTGGCCCTGATTCCTGTTTGTAACCCTGATACACATATCAGGGGTCAACTTTTTAGTAAATATAAAGCTTTTTGTTTTAGAAACTCAGAATTGAACTTTTTTACCATAGGTTTGCTTTTTTCCTAATTTTTTAAATCATATTTAATTTAGGCCTCCAAATTTAGATTCATCCTTGACAGCTTTTCCATCCAGAAACCCTGCTGGCTCACCTTGAAGATATATTGAGAGCATGAACATTTCTTACCACTTTTGCAGTTATACCCATCATTTCTTGCCTAAATTTCTGTAATAACCTTCTAACTAGCCTTCTTGATTCAACTCTATCCCCAGGGTCTGTTCTCAACATGACGGCCAGAATTATTCTTTTAAAACTTTAGTCAGGGCTTCCCTGGTGGCACAGTGGTTGAGGGTCCGCCTGGCGATGCAGGGGACGTGGGTTCGTGCCCCGGTCCGGGAGGATCCCACATGCCGCGGAGCGGCTGAGCCCGTGAGCCGTGGCCACTGGGCCTGCGCGTCCGGAGCCTGTGCTCCAAAGCGGGAGAGGCCACAACGGTGAGAGGCCCGTGTACCGCAAGGAAAAAAAAAAAAAACTTTAGTCAGCAAGTCATTCTTCTTCTCTAACCCTCCATGCTCCCCATCTCTCTCAGGGCAAAAGCCTATAGCGCTACAGGATTTTCCTCCTCTCATTGCCTCTCTGCCCTCATTTCCTATGATACTTCTTCCTCCTCTACTTCAGTCACCTGGCCATCTTGCTGTTGTCTGGGGACCCAGGCATATTCCACCCTTGGGCCTTCACATCAATTGGTTGCTCCATCTGCCTGGATAGAAGACTCTTCCCTCAATATCTGCCTAGCCAATGGCCTTACCTCTTTCAAGTTTTTCATCAGATGTCACCTTCCCAGTGAGGCTAACCTTCCATTGTCTTTAACATTGAAACCTGCCAATTTACTCTGTTCTACTACTTACTTTTACGTAACAGTTATCAACTTATTTATTATGCCTATTGTCTGACTCCACCTGCTAGAATGCAGGCCACATGAGAGCCATGAACTTTGTTTCCCTAACTGACCTGTTTCAAGGAACTAAAAAGGTGGCTGGCACATAATAGGTGTTCAATAAATGTTTGCATAGTGTTGAATAAATAAAAGTGGGTGCCAGCGTAATGAAAATAATAGTTCTACCTTATATTTCAATATTTGATAGATATTTTGTAAATGTAATGTATGTTTGTGCATGTGGATAATTTCATATTAGACAAAGGTGGCATTTGACTAACATTTTGGACCAAAGTAGCACTAGAATCATTGCCTGGTCTCTGACACAAATGGCCTTTCAAGGAATATAATAGACCTTTGGCTCTTTCTAATATGCAGAGGACTGACCTGGCTCTACATCTGGAGGGCTTCCTGCTCTCCAAAGGTTAAATTACGTTCAAGAGCAGCAGTGACTTTTGTGTTTGCTCCCAGTTCTACTTTGTTTTTGCGGTACGTGGGCCTCTCACTGTTGTGGCCTCTCCCATTGCGGAGCACAGGCTCCGGACGTGCAGGCTCAGCAGCCATGGCTCACGGGCCCAGCCGCTCTGCGGCATGTGGGATCTTCCCGGACCGGGGCATGAACCCATGTCCCCTGCATCGGCAGGTGGACTCTCAACCACTGTGCCACCAGGGAAGCGCCCTAGTTCTACTTTTTGATGCCAGTGGTAAGAGTAGCTCTTCAAAGCAACAGTAACATGAAATGACCAATATCAATATCAGTAGGTATGATAAACACTCCTTAACAAAGAAATAGTCATAGAGGCACACAGAAGAGGTACAGAAGTAGCAACAAAAAATTTAGTCACTGATCTATACTAGGATACCATCAATAAAAACAGTAATAAGAGGGTCACCATTTGTAGCTAACCAATTATAAAAGATAAAAGCAAGCAGCAGCAACAACAAACCCTAGTATGGACTTAACATATAATGCCTACAATCAGATTTGTTTTTATCTTTTTATATTATTAAGTTGAGCCAATCAGTGTGACCAAATTGACCCAACAGTCAGAAATTTGTGCCCATATTGACTATATTCTACCTACTTCCAAAAGGGATTATAAACAAACACAAGAGGGGAGATTACTTTCAAAGATCCTGACTGATCAAACCAAAAATAATGAAAATCAAGGGAAAAAGTAAAAGATAAATAACAGAGGCTGGAAGATTATCATTTTTTAAAAGAATTAAGTATAAGTAATTGAATTTTTAAAAAGCATAAAGTTAAATAACAGGGTGTATATAGGAATATACTTTTTAAAACAATATTGTAATAAATTTAACAGAACATTTAGGTTATCAGTTACAGTATGCGAGGCTATGCTGCAGTAAAAACTAATCTCAAAATATCAATGGCATAATACAGTATAAATGTATTTCTTGTTCATGCTATGCATCCAATATAGTTTGAGAGTTGCCTCTGCCTCTAATTGATAAGTTTTAGGCCCAGGCTGACAGATTTCACCATAGTTTAAATCCTTTTTTTTTTAACATCTTTATTGGAGTAGAATTGCTTTACAATGTTGTGTTAGCTTCTGCTGTATAACAAAGTGAATCAGCTATACGTATACATATATCCCCACATTCCCTCCCCCTTGCATCTCTTATCCATAGTTTTCTTGGTTACTACAGCCTGGGAAAAAGAGCTGGAGGGTTGACCTCTAGCAATTAAATGCCGTGGCCTCGAAGTGACTCATATTACTTCTAGTCACCTCTTTTTTTTTGGCAGAGGGGGTATAATAAGTCATATACCCACACCTACCTCCAGAGGAACAGGAAATTGTCACCTGTGTATCAGAAATAGAGAAGAACTGGATATAGGTGAACATAAGTAATAATAACACAACTTAGATCTAAGCTACTTGGCAATGAAGGCAGAAAATAAAGGAAGTGTTTCAGTAGCTCTGTTTGCCTAGGTAAAGTTCACACCAGTTCATTAAGAGAAAAAAGCTTTAACCCACATCACTCTTTACTGTGTTAGACTTTGGCCCTTTTACCAAAAGATGCTCTGTGTTTTTTTATGGGCACCTCTTATAGCAATCTTTGACTAAAGTGCCAGGGGATTGTATCAATTTGTAGTTTTGTAAAGTCCATTTTAGAGCAGACAGATAATTCAGATATAGAGCATTCTGGTAATCCATTCCGAAGGGTAACCAATTAGAGAAAATCTAGAATAACTAACGTTGGGCATATCCTTCAAACTCTTTCTCTAGAACGTTAACTATCTACCTAGGATTTTGAATATTATTTAAATGTTTAAAATATTATTTCAAATTATTTAAAGTCCCTAAGCAGTATTTAATGATCAAGAAGGGATGTTCCACATTGGTAGAAAACACCTGCAATTCTACATACAGGTAGCTTTGTTTTGAAAGTAAGTTTGTGCTATTCCTTTTTACATGCATATATGTACTCCTTGAGCAGAAATGGACTGAAGGAAAAGTACTAAAGTACAAAAGTGCAGTTTGAATATACCAAGTTCTCAGAGAATTGCTCTATTTTAGACTCCAGAATCCAGTATCATCAGGCATGGAAGAAGTAACTTTGACACAAAAGATCTTTGAGCATAAGAGTTAATCATCTACTTCTATCATAAAAATCCCTAAAATGATATATTTTGAGCAGGACTGGTTCTACCAGATAAATTAGTTGCAAAATGCAACCCTGAATATAAAAAAAAAAAAGTTGAACAGAAATGTTCAGGATTGTCTGACCAACAAACATTTGCCAAACATGAAAAGTCTAATTTAGCTTTTTTTAAGGAAGTGTATCTTTAGAGCATTCTTGACCAGTGAATTTAGATGCTTCTTAAGGGTACTATCAAATGATCTGAATGATCCAATACATTGAGGGTTGGCAATTTTTTATGTAAACCTTCAGACAGAAAATATTTTAGGCTTTGCAAGCCATATAGTCTTGGTTGTAACTATTCAACTCTGCCACTGTAGTGCAAAACAGTCACACACAATGTGTGAATAAATAGGCACATGTTAATATAAAACTATTTTTTTCTTTTGGTTTCTCTTTTCTTTTTTTTTACATCTTTATTGGGGTAGAATTGCTTTACAATGTTGTGTTAGTTTCTGCTGTATAACAAAGTGAATCAGCCATATGCATACATATATCCCCATATCCCCTCCCTCTTGCGTCTCCCTCCCACCCTCCCTACCCCACCCCTCTAGGTGGTCACAAAGCACCAAGCTGATCTCCCTGTGCTATGCGGCTGCTTCCCACTAGCCATCCATTTTACATTTGGTAGTGTATATATGTCAGTGCTACTCTCTCACTTCGTCCCAGCTTACCCTTCTCCCTCCCTGTGTCCTCAAGTCCATTCTCTATGTCTGTGTCTTTTTTCCTGTCTTGCACCTAGGTTCCTCAGAACCATTTTTTTTTTTTTTTTTTTAGATTCCATATATATGTGTTAGCATATGGTATTTGTTTTTCTCTTTCTGACTTACTTCACTCTGTATGACAGACTCTAGGTCCATCCACCTCAAAACATGGGGTGAGATTGAATTGGCCCCTGAGCTGAGTTGTATAGTTTGTCAATCCCTGCAATTCACAATCATTAGAGTAAGTGCTGCTTACTCTAAATGATACCAGGTGATATAGGTATAGATTTAAAGTGAGTGGACAGGAAAATCTATTATCTCAATAGTTACCATTTCTTTTCACTAATAGAGCCATTACTGAAAAAGAAGAGCTATTAGATGCATATAAAAAATAGTTAAATTAATGGCAAAATATTAGAATCATTTCCACCAACATTGAAATAAAGAACATGATAAGAATGCCTTGCATCACCTCCAGTATTCAATGGTGTTTTGAGAATCCTAGCCAATGGAATGAGAAAGCAAAAGAAATGTTTTATGGATATTGGAAAGGAGACCAAACTATCATTATTTATAAGGAGTATGACCCTTTACCTGGAATATTTAAGAGAATCAACTGAAAACTTTGTAGAATTAGATAACCAACCATAAGGTTAACGTAAAACAAACAATTGCTTTGCTGTATACCAGCAATAGCAATTAAAAAATGTAATGGAAAATATTTCACTCACAAAAGATCAGAAACTAAAACTGCCAAGAAGTAAACTTAACAGGAAATGTGTAAAACCTAAATGATAAGACTGCAAAACTTTACTAAAAGGCACAAAATCATACCCAAATAAATTAAGTGGTGGTTAAGTTTCTGGATGAAAGACTCGATAACAAAATTTAAAATTTTCTCCAAGTATATTTATAAATTCAATGTAAATCCACTCCAAACCACCATAGGCCTTTTCCAGAACTGGACAAGGTGATTTTAAAATTCAGTGGGTGGGGGGGTGGGGGGGATTCCCTGGTGGCAGAGTGATTAAAAATCCACCTGCCAATGCAGGGGACACGGGTTCGAGCCCTGGTCCAGGAAGATCCCACATGCCGCAGAGCAACTAAGCCCATGCGCCACAATTACTGAAGCCTGCGTGCCTATAGCCCGTGCTCCGCAACAAGAGAAGCCACCACAATGAGAAGCCCACGCACCACAACGAAGAGTAGCCCGCCTCTCACCGCAACTAGAGAAAGCCCGCGCACAGCAACAAAGACCCACCACAACCAAAAAAAAAAAAAAAAAATTCAGTGGGAAGATTAAATGTGAAAGAAGAATTAAGCAAAATGTGAAGGAAAAAAAGAACATTGAGGGGGACTTGCCTTTCCAAATATTAGAACTCCTATGAAGCTACAGTAATTAAAACAGTGTTGTATAGTTGCAAAAAATAAACAAATAGATCAGTGATACATATTATAGACTTCAAAGGTATACTCAAATAAAAAGATATTTGTAATAAAAGTAGTATTTCAAATTGGTGAGGAACAGATAAACTATTTGATAAATTATCTTGATATTTGTTTATCCATCTAAAAACAAATAAATGAATATCCTTTCCTCACACCATATATAAAAGAAATTCCAGATGGACTAAAAATCTAAACATAAAAAAATTATAAAAGCATTAGAAAAATATTTTCATAAGCTTTGGTTGAGAAATACATTTCATAGGAAATCATAAAACCCTGAGCCCAAGAAAGAAAATACTGAAATATTTGACCTAAATGAATGTGTGCGCACACACACATTCATTTAGGTCAAATATCTCAGTATTTGTATTGGACAAAGGTTTAATATCCCCAGTGTAGATAAAGGTCCTAAAATTAATTAGAATTTTAAACAATTTTTTAGAAGAAAATGAGCAAAGTCTACATATGTATTGAGTGTTTTATTAAATGGCAAGGACTGTTTTAAGTTCTTTATTTATTTAATCATCACAGCAGTTCTGATATATTTTCCCCCTCATTACTAATCATTATGAAAATGTATGTTAAAACAAAAATTTTCCTCTACCAAATTGGAAAAAAATTCAAAGATATATAATATTAAGTGTTAGCAATGTTTGGGGATGTGGTGACCTACCCGCATATACTTTTTATTGGAAATAAAATTAGCACACACTTTTGGAGGATAATTTGGCTATTTGATCACTCTTTAATGGTCATATCTTTTGACTTAGTAATTCAACTTATAGGAAACTCTCCACCATAAATACTAGTAAATATGTATTAAAATATATGTATAAGTATAATCAGTGAAGTATTGCTTCTTACAGGAAAAAACGTTGGAACAATCTAAATGTTGCCTTACTCAGACAAACCAAGAGTAGGACAGGGAAATATGATGACTCTCTCATCTTAAATTGCTTGGAAAAATTGTCCAAGAATTGGAAATGGGCAAAAGAGATTATTAAGTGTTCTTTCAGTGGAGTGTAGATATCCAGTGAACTCTCCATGGGTTATCTGATTTCATAAGGTGTGTGCACCTTTATATTTCTATTGACTAGACTATTCTGTAGCTCTGAAAGAGTAGAAGTTAAGTTGTAGAAGATAGATATTACTGCAAATAATTCTTGTCCATAAGAATGTAAATGAGTTATGTCCCACAGAAAAGCATTTGATTTCCACCCAATGGAAAAAAGATAACCTCAAACATTACATTTAATTGTCCCATGGAATATTAACTAGTTTTGCATCTATTAGCACATTCATTTCACCATTCCTGATTGCCTATTTATATAATGTTTGTTCTTCAAGTTTGAACTGGTCTTAACACATTACTGTGATTTCCTTATTAATTTATGAGTTGAAAACAATCTTTGATGTGTGGTCATTTTGTATTTGCAGTAGAGTCAGGATTGTACCTTTTGAAAATTATGTGTCAGCATAATATTAAAGTCATTGCTTTTTATGAGACAGGAAGTTCTTTGTTGCATGATCTTTGCTATGGCTTTAACCATCTGTTCTTATTCAAAATCAAAATAAATTATATTATGCCCTGGATAAGAATAAGTTTTTATTTGGTGATACTGTTAAACTCTACATTGGGACAATGATGAGGCTTATCTGTTGTACACAAAAACAAGTTGGACCAGAGAACATTTGCTGGAGGTTCTGTATTGTCTTATCCAAGAGTCCTTCAACACAGGCTTCACATGAAATTTATGCTAAAGGAGAAGAGGACTGTGGACACCAAAAAATTGAGTTGGAGTGAACTCATTAAAAAAAATAATAGGGCTTCCCTGGTGGCGTAGTGGTTGAGAGTCCGCCTGCCTATGCAGGGGACACGGGTTCGTGCCCCGGTCCGGGAAGATCCCACATGCCGCGGAGCGGCTGGGCCCGTGAGCCATGGCCGCTGAGACTGCGCGTCCAGAGCCTGTGCTCCGCAACGGGAGAGGCCACAACAGTGAGAGGCCTGCGTACCGCAAAAAAAATAAATAATAATAATAATAAATCCGGCTCCCATGATAATTTTAAAAAATTAGGAATAGCTCTTGAAAGATTTTGTAAAAACTTTTATCCTTAGCCTTTTTTTCCTTTTGCCAATGTAAAATGCATTGTGGGTATTCAATTTCAGCAAAATAGAGCTGTGCCCTGTTCTAATCCATGTTGCCACATGTGGGCTGCCAAAACTGGCGTTTGTTGAGGCAGAAGTGAAGGCACAATAGTATAGACTTTGTCATGTAGCCAACTCACTCTTCTCGCCATGTATGCAGTGCCTCAGGGAGGGGGAAAAATCAAGGTGCTTAAGGAAGGAAAAAAAATAAAGCAGAAGAGAGAACCCAATCTGTAGAGCTCTGTGAAGAACCACTTGCTTCTTCCCTTCATACAATCAGTTAATCACCTTATAAAATGCCGAAATCATCAGAGCCTGAGCTAAAACAGAAAATTCAATTTTTTCCTCTCTTTTAAATGTCTCCTTTTCAGTTATACTATTTTATGAAAAATTGATGTTTTGCTAGTCAACATGATGAATGTTGGGACATGCAGGGAATAGTTTAAAGAGTTTGTTTTAACAGTTATGCATTTAAATTGTCCCATTATAGTGGACATGTTTCCTCTGCCAACAAAAAAATCAGTTCTTAAAGGTCCAGTTCTCCTGGAAGTTTTTTGCTGCCTTCAATCATTTTGATAGCAATCCTGATGAATTCATGAATTAAAATTATTTCATCCAAATGTTAGATTTCAAGGTGGCAGTTCAGGGCCTCTTTTTCATTTATTGCAGGGCTTTAATACAGAATACTGAAGCCATTTAGAGTTTTAAAATATGATACATTCTCTAAGGAAAACCTTTAGATATGTAGGCTCAGTAGGGCATTTGTCTGAAAGCAATTAAGTTGTGCAATGCATATCTGTATAAAAGCCATTTCTGCACTCAGTGTACTTTTCTTTAAGTCCAGTTCTTAGGTCAAGGTCCTAGCCTCCGATCTTGCTCATAGTACATACATAATAAATATTTATTGAACAAATGAGTACATAGAAAACATCATCCATTCATCCATTACTCTATTCCATCAGGCGAAAAGCAAAGGTAAATTGTTCTTTTCTTTCCCTTTGTCCTTTTTTCACTTACCCCAGAATCATGGATTTATAGAACAACGTAGCTGCATCTTAAGAGCCATTAAAGCCAATTTCTGCATTTTACAGATGAAGCAACTGAGGCCTAGAATTTTGAAGTGGCTGGTGCACTGCTGCACAGCAAGTTAATGGCATGACAGCCAGATGGCAAATCTGGGTCTTCCATCTGTAAATCCAGTGGCCTTCTCATTGTGCCAGAGTGCCTCTCAGGTGTGTTCCTATAATACTGGTAAAGGGTAACCTGGCCAGACCCATTGGCTTCTCTTCTTCCAGAGGCAAAAGAGAGAAGTCCCAAAAGACCTTTGGGTTTTTTTCCTTAAGTGCCATACTCTTGGAAGCACCTCAGCAGAGATATACATCTCCTTGGCTGCCTGTCATGAACTCATCTATTTTAGTTCCTAGCAGGCAGTGTCATTTCTGAGCCCTCAACAAAGCAAGATTAGTGGCAATACAGTCAGGCTAGTGTCTGAAGTACTATTCTAATAAAGACAGGTAAATATGACTGAAATTTAAGAAAATGCCCTTCAGAACCCTTCTCAAGGAGTTCTATGATTAGAGCAAGTTAGCAAAGGCTCTGAGAGCCACAGTGAAGGTTCTGGTAGTTCAGGGGTAGTCATGGAGGAGTTTTAAGTTGGATAATAAAATGTCTGATTGGCTGTTTTGAAAAAGTAACCTTGGAAGAATAAGTGGTAATCAAATGGTAGCCTTGGTGAATGCAAGACTGGATGCTGAGAGAATAGTTAGGAGGGAGAAGCTGTGATCCTGGTGGTCTCTGTAGGTGACCCAAGCTCAGACATAGTAGAAATGCAGAGAAGGGAAAGGATTTGGAAGGTATTGTGGGTAGGATAGTCAGGACTTAATGATTGATTGAACTTGGTGACGGGGGAGTGTGGGATCAGGAGACTCAAAGATGATTCCCTGGTTTCTGGTTTGGTTGACTGAGTAGATGTTCCATTAATAGAAATGGAGAAGTCTGGAGAATGGCAGGTTTAGAGGGGAATATGTTGAGTTTTTCTTGCGCACCTTAGGTCACCTAGGTGGAAATGTCCCATAGATGGTCACATACACTCTCTGGAACTTAGACGGGTAGCAGATCATCAAACAGGCATGGACAATATGTTCAGGCTATAGCACAGCTCAGAGAACCTGTTTCCGCTCTAACCTCATTTCCTAGTGCCCACTCCACCCCAGCTCCACTGGCTTCATTGTTGGGGGTGCCCAACACGCCAGGCACATTCCAGCCTGAAGACCTTGGCAGTGGCTATTTTCCCTGCCTGTAATGTTCTTCTCCCCAAATCTGCATGGCCAACTCCTTCAAGGCTTTGCTCAATTTTTTCCTTCTCAGTGTGGCCTTACCAAGACCTCACTGTTTAAAATTATGATCCCAGTTCCCTCCTGCACACATTACTGCTCTTCCTTTTCTTGCTCTACTTATTCTTTATTCTGTAAATCTTATCACTTTGTTTTGTGTTGTACCATGTATTTATTCATTGTATCTATTGTTTATTGTCTCCCTCCCTCTGCAGGAATGGAAGTTCTATATCAGTCAGAATCTTGGTCTGTTCACTGTTCACTATTCCAAATGCCCAGAATAGTGTTTGGTACACAGTGGGCGCCAAATAAATATTTGTTGTAACACAATAAATATTTTCTGTAGCACTTAGGTGCCCCATCTATTGACGTTCTGAAGCATCAGAATCTCTATATGGGAGTCCTGATCCTCACCACTCTGTGAGTCAAAGAAAGAAAGAGGTCAATGAAAAAGAGGACCAGAAGGAGGTGATGGGGATGGGCCTTGAATAGATGAGAAGATTCGGATTGGTACAGAGAGAATGGGAAGCACACTTGGTAGAGGAGAGTACTATGCCTGTGACAATTGGTTGAGAGGCACTTAGTTAAGAAGTGTTTGGTTTGGTTCCTATCAGAGAGCAGAGTGGTGTATTGAGCAGTTAGACTGTTCATTAAATAGTGTCTGAAATAAATTCAGTATCTATTACATGCCAAGTACTTTATGTGTATTATCCTAATCTTCTCATCAACCTGTAAAATGGTATTGTTCTCTCCTTTTGACAAAGTAGAAAATTGTGGCTCAAAAGAGATTACTGGACTCTGAGTACACAGCTAGTAACTATTTGATATTCAATGTGAGTCTGTCTGGCTCCAAACTCCTGCTCTTTCTACTCCAATATCATGCCTTTCCAAAGTGACTGAGTCTGATTGTGGGGTCCTCTGTCCACCAGAAATCCCCAGGTTCCTTCAGCCTCCAAGTAAGTTGGAGTCAGCCTAACATGGACTCTGGAAGGAGTAAGCAATTGATGGAATGCCACTTTATCCTTCCCACTTTACCCTACCTCTTGAAAGGGAAAAAGTCTATTCCTCTACTGTCTACTACTACCACACTCACCAAGTGTGGTGGAGGCTTTTCTTACATCAAACAATTCTCCAGTGCTCAGTGGACACCAACTAGGTCTCCTACAACTTAACTCATTTTTGACACCAACTACCCATAGTGAGCACCAACCCCAGAGGTTAAGGGCTCAGTCCTACAAGACTGCCTGCCCCCCAACTTCAGACTCCAATCATAAGTCCACATTGTCAGCTGTGCTTCTGACCGACCGAATATAAATTGGAGGTTCCTGTGACCCCTCTCAGTTTCAGTAATTTACTAGAATGGCTTACAGAACCCAAGAAAATGGTTTACCTACTCGATTACTGGTTTATAAGAAATAGATGCAAACCAGGAACAGCAGATGGAAAAGATGTATAGGGCAAGGTATATGGGAAGGTGTGCGGCACTTCCATGCCCACTCTAGGCACACCGCCCTCCCCGTACCTCCATGTGTTCACCAACCTGGAAGCCCTCACCCCCAACCCCATACTTTAGGGATTTTTATAGATACTTCATTACACAGACATGATTTATAGATACTTCATTACACAGGTATGGCCATAATTGATTAACTCAACCTCCACCCCCCCATCTCCTCCCTAGAGGTTGGGAGGTAGGGCTGTAAGTTCCAAACCTCTAATCATATGATTGGTTCCTTTTGGCAGCCAGCCCCCATCAGTCATCTAGGGTTTTCCCAAAAATCACCTCATAAACAGAAACTCAGGTGTGGTTGAAACCTTTCTAAAGCTATTTCAGAAACAAAATACCTAAATAACAAAAGAATTTCCCATTACTCTTTTTTTTTAACATCTTTATTGGAGTATAATTGGTTTACATTGTTGTGTTAGTTGCTGCTCTATAACAAAGTGAATCAGCTATATATATCCCCGCCCTCTTGCATCTCCTTCCCACCCTCCCTATCCCACCCCTCTAGATGGTCACAAAGCACCGAGCTGATCTCCCTGTGCTATGCAGCTGCTTCCCACTAGCTATCTGTTTTACATTTGGTAGTGTATATATGTCAATGCCACTCTCTCACTTCGTCCCAGCTTACCCTTACCCCTCCCCGTGTCCTCAAGTCCATTCTCTACCTCTGCGTCTTTATTCGTCCTGCCCCTAGGTTCTTCAGAACCATTTTGTTTTTTTAGGTTCCATATATATGTGTTAGCATACAGTATTGGTTTTTCTTCTTTCTGACTTCACTCTGTATAACAGACCCATTACTCTTTATTATTTAGAAAATTCCAAGATTTTTTAGGAGCTCTGTGCCAGGAGCTGGGACAAAGACCAAATATATATTTCTACTTATAAATCACAATATCACACCTCTGCTCCTCTCTTAACTCCCCTTCGTTTGGAATTCCCGTGTTTGAGACATAAGCATGTAATACCTATCTCTTGGGCATGGATGAGAGCAGACTCTGGACTTTTAGGTCTTCCCTATCCTTTGTTAGCTCTGTGACTCTGGGCCAGTTGCTTAACCTCTCTAAAGTTTGGAGACCTCATTTATTAAATGAACATAATAATAGTATTTGCCTAATAGAGGCAAATTTGTTGTGAGGATCAGAAAGGATTATGCCTGCAAACCTCCTATCCTTATACCTGACACGTTGTAAGGGCTCAATAAATGCTGGTGATCACAGCTCTTGTCCTACAGTATTTAATGTGCCCTTTGTCTGTTCCCCCACTAACAGTGCGATATCTTACACTTTAAGCAACCTGAAAGCTTAAAGCATTAAGACATACCTTCTTGTATTTCCATACTTAATAATTTTATACAAATAAGTAAGTGAACGAACTGTAATTCCACTTTCAGTAAATATCCAGAGTTCTCGTACATGCTGAGCTCTGCATCTGGTGGTGAAAAGTTTTGCAGAATTCAAAATACATGAGCCCTGCCTTTGAGTGATCTAGGCTAAGTGTGATGGTAGTTCAATGTAACCAGTGTTGAATGACATCTATTGGTTGAATGAAATAATTTAGATAATACTTATAAAAACAGCTACCATTTGTTACCTTCTCGTTATACACCTGGTACATGCATAATTTGATTTAATCCTTATGCCAACCATAGATGATAGGTGCTATCAGGTACTAAAACCAGGGCTCAAATCCAGGACTGTGTGACTCTAAAACTTATACTCTTTTAATCCTCCTCTCCACACATATTGTGAGTTTCTTATAGAAACATCCCTTGAATATCCAAACATTTATGAGTGTGAGAGTCCCACGCACACATGGATAATATTGTACCTAACCGAGGAGTCATGAAAGACTGGGGTCCAGTGACTCTCAAACTGACCAAAGCCCAGTGAAAAGGAGTAAAGATCCCATGGCGCACCTGCTCTATCCATTCCTTAATGAACAAAGAGGGCTTAGGGATAACCATGAAATGTCTCTGTAGAAACACAAATTACAATAATTTTGTATTAGTTAATTAATTATAATTTAACTATACATTAAATTTATATTTAAAGTAAGTATACAGCTACTGTACCAATAAGAGTATGGATGATTCCTATTTGCACTGAAGCACGTAACTGTCAAAGAGTATTGATTGGAAAATAGCAGGTCAAAAATTATGTTGATGCACCAATATACACTGAAGGACTAATTGAATAACCCAGGACAAAATAAGTAATAGCCTTTAAAAACTGCTAGTAAGAAACCTTTAATTCTTTATTAAACTGAAGTCTATGAAGTCACATGTCATTTATCCATAACAATAAAACGAAACACCTGCACGTTTGACCTGGTTCTCAGGCCATTATGGACTCTTGGCACTGGGCCACAGATCATACACTGAGTATTGCTCTCATATAACCCTGTGACAGCAATTAAAATTGAGGTCTGTGTTCACCAGACCCAAAAGTCACTTTGTAAACCTCAAGCTCTTGAACCAGACACCATTCATGAGGCGTGAAGACCAAGACTGTGACACCTTTTATTATAGGGAAAATGAAGTACAGTCATAGAGGAAAGTCCAGAGTTGAAATGAAAAAGAGCAAAATGAGGGCAAGAAATGAGACCACTTGTCACTTCATACAACTGTCAAAAGCAACCCTCAATTATCAAGTGCTTATTAAATACCGGGGATTGTGCTAACTGCTTTGCATATATTATCTTGTTTAAACCTCAGAACAAACCAATAAGGCAGTTACATTATCAGTCCCAATTTACAGCTAAGGAACTGAGGTGTTAAAGGATAAGCAGTTTCACTCGACATCACTTAACTAGTGAGTGCTAAAGCCAGATTTTGAACCCAGAGCTGATGTTCTTAACCACTAACCAATTCCATGACTGCATTCCATATTTAATATCCTATCAGCTAGTGTCCTAACAGAGATCAGACTGCATCTCTTAACCTAAAGGTTATTGCTCAAACTGAGATACTTTTTACGGTAAAAGAGGGCACTCTTTTTTCTTGTGCATTTATCAGGATTGTCCCAGGCAAACAGGGACATATGATCAGTTCATATCCTGACATGATACATATTTAGCAAAAATTTACATACCAGTATGTATTGTAGTTGGGAGTACAAGCTTAGATGGCATACCACAAACACCTGCTGGGTAACGGTTATGATATATAGTGATGTGTTAACAGACCTCTGGCACACGTGGAGAAAATCTATTTTTCTGCTTTGAAAAGGACCGATCTATTGCATGGGTCCAAAATGGTGCTTTGGGGCTATGTGGAGCAAGGTTGCACTATGAAATTTCACAGAGGCAAGAACTTTTGTGTCAGTGATGAAAGGCTAGGAGCTAGTTACAAAGCCAACTCCCAATGCCCTGGGCCCAGTAGGAAGGCAGTTCTGCTAAACGGGGGACAGGCACAGCTGTAGCATCTGTATTGATAGCCTGGATACAGGCTGGACAAAGTTGTCAGAGCAGAACCACAGGCAAGAGAGGCGGAGGCATAGACGTTGGGATGGGGGCAGACAGTGGCAAATGAGGCTGCAGAGCTGAGCTGGGACATCCTTCATGTTAGTTGTACAGATTCCTTTCAGATAGTGATCTTTTATGATAATGATTTTTATGGACTAAAAAGGAACTTTCTAAACTCTTTTACTTGGATATTCTTTTAAATCATCATAAAGCCTATGGCACTTATCTCTGGGAGCTGAAGGTTTCTACGTTCATTTAACAGATATTTATTGAGAGCCCATCAAGTGTTCCAGGAGGTCTTCTAGGAGCTGGGGATGTAGCAGAGAACACGACACATTCCCTGACCTCATTCTTGAGTATGTCTACATGCTTTTATGGAAAAAGGCACTTTAAAAAGGTATTTATGTAAACAATCTTTTTTCCAAGTCATGAAAATTATATTCTCTCTAGCCATCAGGTCCCTCAAGTGCAAAATGAGGGCACTGACCTGGATGCCTCCCCAAATCTCTTCTGGCTCTAAAATTCCATGACCCCATTGTCATATTCATCAGGTTGGTGTGAAGGACAATTTCTTCAACCGTTCCTTTCTTTCTTCAACTTTTCCATTCTTAATACTAAAAATCTAAATCCATCTCAAAGCAATACATTTGACATTTTTCCGTACACTGAATACGAATCAGAAGGTTAAACACATAAATCAACTGAGGAGTTAATCAGGAAGTGTGGCTATACATCCAACATGAAACAAACGTTTCCTCTGGCCTCTGGAAGGTGCATCAGAAAAGACTTTTGCCTGCTCTTTTTGGGCCTATGTAAACCAGCACCCCAGAGAAACCATGCAGTGGCATGGCACCATGGTTAAAGGAGAAATTTTATTTTCCTTTTTATTATTCTTGGTTCAGAAATGAAGCAGACACCAAAGATGACTGCCCTTTTCCAGAATAAGATGAAAATCTCCCCATTTCAAGGTCAGGACTGGCAGCAATTGGCAAGCTAATGTAGGGAGAGGAGAGAGAAAATGTGCATTAATGCTCCCATTCTGCACGTCAGCACTATGCAATGACTTAACACGACCTCTAAACCTCACAAGAAGTATATGTGGCAAGCCCTGTTAGCTTCCGTTTAAGGATGAGGAAACAAGGGATGAAAGAGGCAAGGTAAACTTCATGATGAAGTGGCTAGGAAGTGGCAGAGTTGAGATGCTCTTTGAGTATAGAGCCACACTCTTTCTGGGCTACCCCTATGTATTTAATCCGGTTTAAAGACTCCAAATTAATTATAAATCCAGGATTCTAACTGTTGGTTCCTCATAGTATAATTATATTTAAAGCAACATACAGAAGTGCTCCTGATTAAAGAAAATTTCTTTAGAGTCTTTGTCATAATTTTGACTTCTGTAGTGTGTTGTCATTGGCATCTACTGATTGTCTTTTCCCAGGTGAGTTGTGATTTGCCTGATTTTGCGTGTATGTGTATGTTTGTGTGTGTGTTGAGTAATGTTAGATTATGTTCCAGATATTTTGAACATTTGAGGCTCTGAGTCTTATTTAAATCCTTTGGAGAATGTTGATATTTTCACATTAGCAGGTAACTGACCCAGTTGGGTTCAGGTCACAAGTTCTTCCAGCCTTCTGTGCATTATGGTTTCAATGTCAGTCTGTTGTTCCCAGCCCTCATGCATGTGTGCCATCCACTTGTGAAGGGATAGGTAAATGCACAGTAACTCAAATATTGCTAGCTGTTCTTAAATGGTCATAGCCCATGTCTACCTAACTTGGCTAAATTGTATGATTGAGGACTGATTGGTTTTGAGACCAGAACGGGAATTAGCCCAAATGAATGAGGAAACCGTTGATTTGGCATCAGCATGGTGAAGAAGAATGAACAGTCTGTAGATTCAAAGACTTAACTTGAATACCAGTTTGGACACTTAATAGCAATGTGACTTTGGGTGCATTACTCCATCAGCCTCTGTAATACCAGATAAATATACATTGCAGGATATTTTTGAGGGTTAAATAAAAATATACAAATTAAATATTGAAATTAAAATATGTAAAACCCCTAGAACAATATTTGGCACATAGTACATACTCAATAAATATTTTTATTATTAATTCAAGAAAACATGTACTTCAAGAATAAACTTATTAAAAAGAAAGAACAACAATATTTTCAGTGCACATGCCAAGGTCTACTTTAGTTTTGTTTTGTTTTGCTTTACAGGTATATTCTCAGTAGTGAAAGATGCTGATGGGGTTATAACGGGCTAAAACCCTTCCAGTGGCAAATAGAGTCAAACTGATATGTCAGTTTGACTGAAACTGATCTCGCCCCTCCTATCTCTCTGACCTTATTTCACATGCTCTAGCCCCTCCTATCTCTCTGACCTTATTTCATACCACTCTCCCTTTATTTACTATTCTTGGACCTTCATAATAGCTCCCCAAATTCCCTGACCCCCAGGACCTTTGCATCAGCTGTTCCTTCTTTCTCAAAATCTTCACGTGGCTGGTGCTTTCTCATTAGTTGGGTCTCAGAGCAAATGTGATTTCTCCAGAGAGGCCTCCTCTGACTACCCCATCTCAGATCATGATCCCACCCTTACCCATCACTTTCCATCCTGTTACCCTGACTCATTTTATTTATAGCATTTGTCACTATCTGAAATTATTTTAGCTATCTATTTATTTAGTTTCTTGTTTATTGTCTGTTTTCACTCAGAAAAATGTCAGTTCTAAGAGGCAGGCATCTTTTTATTACTACTGTGATATTCCCAGAGCTTACAACAGTGCCTGGAACATAAGAGACTTCTAATACATGCTGAATGAATAAGGAAACTTGCCTTTTGTTGCCTATAATATCTTGAATTTTTTTACTCTATTAGAAGAAAATCTATAAATATTATTTTCTCATTTAATTGGACTTTTTTCAATTTCTGGTACCCCCCCCAAATATTCAATGATTCATCAACATACCTGAGTAAATTTTACATTTGTATTGATTTCCAAATATAAAACCTTGATTTAGTGTTTCTATTGTAGAAAAATCCACTGAGAACAGGAAGCTATTAATTGTGCAATCTCGGCGTCTGACACATGCATACGGTGTGGAAATGTAGGGTTCCTTGGCAGCGTGTTAAATTAGATAACGATCACAGAATACCAGTAACACACCTGAGGTTGCATCAGACAACATGATCTGTTCATGTGTGGTTAGTGCTGTTGCTCCTACAAGGGAAAGCAGTCTTTAGTTTTACATAAGGCCAGTATGGATCCCTGACAGAAAATTGCAGCCAGACACAGTCACATTTAAGAAATAGAAACTCTACAGTGATTCTGGCCAACTTCAAGCTGTATGTGACTGAAAATGAAGACAGGCTCGGTGTTGGATTTCAGGCCAAGACAGTAGCCCGGTGCTGGCTGTTAACGTGTCATATTTCAGTCTCCTTCATCTGGCAGGATTTCTTCAAGACAAGTCTTGGGGGTCATTTATCCTGCTCAGTAATGTGCTCTTCCTCCACCAGAGAAGCTCCTCCCAAGCTGGGGCCTGAAGAATCTGGAGGGCCATTCAGAGCTTGGGAGACTGAATTGACAGAGGGAACTTGAGGTTCAAAGTCACCAACTGTGAAGAGTCACACAATCAGTCTGAATCTCGTATGCTTTGATGCCTCAATAAAGTATTTTTTAAATTTTAAAATTAAGATTTGTTTATGATAAGAATGCAAATTGTGAAGTCTTGAAGGCTGGGAATTGGGTTTTAAAATCTATCCCACTTACTTCTACAAGCCTACATTCCCAAGAGATAACCACTATTCTAAGTTTTCTTGGCATCCTTATAGAAAATTTCTAAGAATGCACCAATATATATCTATCTATGTTGATGCATAGGTAAATAGATACTTGGATAGTAATAGGATCAATCAATGAGTATGATTCCTCAAATTATATAGTGTGGCGGATTGCAATGACGGCCCTAATTCTTCACTCCTTCCTGTAAATTTGCAGTGCTCTCCTGCTGTGGGTAGTTGACCTGCTCCATCTTTTGACACTGGGTTCAGCTACACACCATTTGCTCTGGCTAATGGGATGATAGCAGATTTCAAAGAGCAGTGGCTTCAAACAGGGTTTTGCATTGGAGGTTGCTCTTTTGAACCTATGACACCATCTTTTTTGTTCCAGTTTTATTGAGATATAAATGACATACAGCACTGTATAAGTTTAAGGTGTACAGCATAATGATTTGACTTACATATGTCATGAAATGATTATCATAATAAGTTTAGTGAATATTCATCATCTCATATACATACAAAAGTAAAGGAATAGAACAAAATTTTCCTTATGGTGAGAACTCGTAGGATTTATTCTCTGAACAACTTTCATACACAACATACAGCAGTGTTAATTATACATATCATGTTGCACGTTACATCTCTAGTACTTGTTTATCTTATAACTGGAAGTTTGTACGCTTTGACTCCCTTCATCCAATTCCCACTCCCTCTTCTCCCCCACCCACCATAATCACAAATCTGATCTCTTTTTCTATGATTTTGTTTATTTGTTTGGGGGTTTTTTAAGTATAATTGACCTACAACATTGTGTTAGTTCCTGTTACACAACATAGTGATTTGATATTTCTATGCACTTCAAAACGTTCATCACAATAAGTCGTTAGAATGCGTCACTATGCAAAGATATTACGTAGTTGTTGACTATATTCCTCACACTGTACATTTCATACTCATGACTAATTTATTTTGCAACAGGATGTTCATACCTCTTAATCTCCCTCACTTGTTTCTTTCCTCCCCCCAACACCCTCCCCTCTGGCAACAAGCTATATGTTTTCTGCATCTGTAACTCTGTTTCTGTTTTGTTATGTTTGTTCATTTGATATCATACAGTATGTGTCTTTCTCTGTCTGATTTATTTCACTTCGCAAAATACCCTCTAGGCCCATCCATGCTGTCACAGATGGCAAGATTTCATTCTTTTTTATGGCTGAGTAATATTGCATTGTGTGTGTGTGTGTGTGTGTGTGTGTGTGTGTGTGTGTGTGTGTGTATACCATATCTTCTTCATCGATTCATCTATTGGTGGGCACTTAGGTTGCTTTCATATATGAGCTGTTGTAATTAATGCTGCAATGAACATAGGTTTGCATATATCTCTTCTACTTAGTGTTTTTGTTTTCTTCAAATAAATACCCAGGAGTGAAATTACTGGATCATATGGTAGTTCTATTTTTAATTTTTTGAGGAATCTCTATACTGTGTTCCATAGTTGATGAACCAGTTTACATTCCTGCCAACAAGGCATGAGGTTTCTCTTTTCTCCACATCCTCACTGACACTTGTTATTCGTTGTCTTTTTGATAATAGTCATTCTGATGTGTGTGAGGTGATATCTCATTGTGGTTTTGATTTACATCTCCCTGATGATTAGCGATGTGAATCTTTCCATATCTGTTGGCCATCTATATTTATTCTTTGGAAGAATGTCTATTCAGATTCTCTGCCCATTTTTAAATTGAATTGTTTGGGGGGTTTGTTGTTGTTTTTATTGAGTTATATGAATTCTTTGTATATTTTGGATATTAACCCCTTATCAGGTGTATCACTTGCAAATACCTTCTCCCATTCGGTTGGTGACCTTTTCATCTTGTTGGTAGTTGCCTTCACTGTGCAATAGCTTTTTGGTTTCATGTCGTCCTATTTGTTTATTTTTGTGCTTTTGTTTCCCTTGCCTGATGAGACATATCAAAAAAATATTATTAAGGCTTATGTCAAAGAACTTACTGCCTATGTTTTCTTCTAGAAGCTTTGTGGCTTCAGGTCTTACATTTAAATGTTTAATCCATTTTGAGTTGATTTTTGTGATTCTTTTGCATGTATCTGTCCAGTTTTCCCAGCACTATTTATTGGATAGGCTTTCTTTTCCTTATTGTGTATTTTTGCTATAGATTATTTGCCTATGTAAGTGCGTTTTCATTTCTGGGTTCTCTATTCTTTCCCATTGATCTATGTATCTGTTTTTATGCTAGTACCATACAGTTTTGATTACTGTGGCTTTGTAGTATAGTTTAAAATAAAAGCGTGTGATTCCTCCAGCTTTGTTTTTCTTTCTCAGATTGTTTTGGCTATTTGGGGTCTTCTGTGTTTCCATACAAATTTTAGAATTATTTGTTCTGGTTCTGTGAAAAATACCATTGAAGTTTTGATAGGAATTGCATTGAATCTGTAGATTGCCTTGGATATTATAGTCATTTTGACAGTATTAATTCTTATAGTCCATGAACACAGTATATCTTTCCATCTGTGCATTCTGAAATTTCTTTCATCAGTGTCATACTTTTCTGAGTAGAGGTCTTTTACCTCCTTAGTTAGATTTATTCCCATGTATTTCATCCTTTTGGATACAATTGTAAGTGGGATTATTTTCTTAATTTCTCTTCCTGATAGTTCATTGTTAGTGTTTAGAAACACAACAAATTTCTGTATATTATTTTGTATTCTGCAACTTTACCAAATGCATTGATAAGTTCTAGTAGCTTTTTGGTGGCGCCTTTAGGATTTTCTGTGTATAGTATCATGTCATATGCAAACAGTGACAGTTTTACTTTTTCCGTTCCAATTTGGATTCCTTTTATTTCTTTTTCTCGTCTGGTGGCTGTGGCTAGCACTTCCAATACCATGTTGAATAAAAGCAATGAAAGTGGGCATCCTTGTCTTGTTCCCTATCTTAGAGGAAACAGATTTTCACTGTTCAGTATGATGTTAGCTGTGGGCTTGTTGTATATGGCCTTTATTAAGTGGAGAGAGTATCACAAACCTGAGATGAAAATCTCAGCATGCCTCCTACTGGCTGCATAATATTGAGGGTAGTCAGTTCACCTCTCTGCACTTTTTTTCCTCTCTTATAAATGGAAATATGGCTCCTACCTTGCAGGGCTGGTTATGAGGGTTAGAAGTACTCTGTGTGAAGCACCTAGCACACGGCCTGACACACAGTCTGTACTCAGTAGTGGTACTTAGTACTTTTATGACCATAAATGAGTGGGTGTTACTTTCCCTCATTTTTCTCTCCTACAGTACTTTATCTGACTTAGGGAGCCCATTCCTCACATTTTCACATCTCTGATAATGCTCTGTGGCTTAATATAAATGATATTTTGTAAGTGCTGTCAGCCAGGCTGCAGTCATAGTGTAATTGTCATTGCCTGTGCATGGGGAATTTGGTGACATGAGTGGACAACTAGAATCTCTCAGTGTCTCAGTTCAGAGACCATTTAAGGACCAGGATTAGGATTCCTACTTATCGTCTGAAAACTGGTTATTTCCACTAGTGCCATTATCATGATCCTCAGTTACACCCAGCATTTATTAAGCACCTAACAGCTGAAGGAATCTGGGCTAAGACCCAGAAATGCAAAGTCCTTGAGTATCTTACAATATCACCAGGGAAATAGGATACAGATATAAAACATAATTAACTGTACAAGGCAGTCTGTGTCTGGTGTCAAGAAATAGTACAGACAGTATATAAATGCTTCATTCCTTGATGAGGTCCAGAAGTGTAAAACAAATACTTTGATGCCTGGGGCTTTTGTGAAATAAAATTACCACATACTTTAAGCCTGCAGATCTGAAGAGATGACTGGGAGGGTGAGGATTCAGAGACAGCCTCACAAAGAGGAAAATCATCACGAAGCTTTAAAATGAGGATAGAACTTAGGAAAGAAGGGGGATCTCTCTGGCATGTGGGATGGCTGGGACAAAGGAACAGTGGGAAAACTCCGAAGGGTATGAAAATATGTAAGTAGTCTCTTTAGATTGAAGTATCAGGTAAAAGGAAGCACAAAGAAGTGTGGTCAGTAAGTTAGGGACAGGGTAGATTGTGACCTTAAAGTCTCATTGTATATCCCTCCTTATTTCTAATTCATAAGTTGATGATGTGAATGTTTGTGGATGATTGCCATTTAGGCCATCGAAAATAGGAGGGAAATTTCTTCTTCATGGACGATTTGACCTGATTGTTCAGAACTAGAAGAGTTCTCAAAAGACTGTTTGTCCTGCTATCTGACTACTACCGGAAACAATGGCATAATTGTCAACCACTCAAAAGTGGAGATCATTATTTTTTGGCATATGTCCTTTAAATGTAATTGGTTCAATTTGATAACCCCAGGAAGCAGGTCAGTTCACTTGGTTACCAAGAAGCTTCGATGAGACGTTTTTATGGTCATGGTAGGCAATTGGCAATACCTGCTTTGAAGATCACATAACTCCATGTCATCCTGGCCTTATGGTGTACAACTTTTAAGATGGAAGCAATTACTTGTTAAGTAGTAGATCATGCCATTTCTTAAGACAAACCTACCTTATGCTGAAAAAGGGACCCCATCAATCTAAGTGAGATTCTCAGTTCAATAAGGTCCATTAAGGATGAACCTTAATGGACGAATCTATTATATCTGGACCAATCTATTAAAAATTGCTCCCCTTCCCACCATAACCCTACACTCTAGACCCCTTTCCCTGCTGTGTTCCTTCCTGTAGAATTTGTCGTCTCCTAACAGCTATATACTTGTTTACTAAGTTTATTGTTGATTGTGTGTCTTATCTGACTGGAATATATGCTTCCAAAGGGCAGGGTCTGCTCTATTACTGCATCACAAAAGTCTAGAACAGTGCCTAAAGTCTGAAAATTCCAAGTATTTGAATAACCATTTCTTGGATGCGTGATCTCAACAACAAAAGTCTGGGGTATTGTGGAGAGGACTGTCACACTCTGGGGATCAGTTCCACATCTTATTCTGTGGCTTCATTGTTTCTTTGTTTTTGGAATCTATGACATTATACTACAAAAAAGAAGAACCACTAAAGTTTAAAAATTTTTTACATATTGGTTGATATGTGACACATGCATAGCAATGTGTCATTGGATGTGTCTAATGATACCACGGCAGGTCTCTTCACTTGATGAATATCCAGGCTGGAGTTTTGAGTTAGAAAAGGTGACAGAAGAACACCTGAATATATTCTTTTATCTCTCATTTACAAAAACTGACTTGCCTATTTTTCTTAATTGCTGGAGTTTGGGATTGAGATTGTATATGCTAGCAAAACAAGCAAATTTGATACACCAGGTCAGTTACTGAACTGCAGCTTTTATAAGGAATTCCTAACCGGCCACCACCCACCCCCTTAAATTAAGTTCTCATTGAAGTCCACTGCATGTTTCTCTAAAGCCCTTCAAGGGTACTAGTAAGTCATGTTGGAATTTTATCAGCATATGACACTTCAAAGAGAGGCTTGTGACAGAAAGAGTGTTACATGGAGACAAATTTTTCCAATGCTAGTTATCTTCTGAGAATGCATGCCATATATTTAGGTGAGAGTTGCATTATGTTTTGTTATTCAGTTGCCGAATTTAAACTCTCAGTGTCATTCTCAGCATCTTCTTGGGAAAAACATTCTGTAGACCTTTTATCTGGCATGGCTCTCTATCTGCCATGTGTGGACAGTAATTTGCCAAGCAGAAATCGGGGTATGGCTTGTTCAGTTTCATCATTGGATTACTACCTAGGGGATGAAAAGAGTGGGAGCGTGTTACCTGTTTATGCTTTGACTTAGATTTTTTGGAAAACTCTTCAAACTTCACAAGAAGTCTCCCAGTTTATATCACTTTTGCCAGGTACTTCTAGCAAATTATAGGCCAGAAATAAAGGGCACCTGCTGCTTTGAAATCCAACTAACCTAATACTGGTGGATTAATTATTATTATTCTTTTAAAAATCTTTTATTGAAATTTATTCTGAAAAGTGCTTAAGCTTACATGAGCTTACAGGTCAATGAGTTTTCATGACATGAACACGCCTGTGCAACAACACCCAGATCCAGAAACAGAACATTGTCAGAACCTCAGAAGCACCCCTTTGTGACTCCTTCCAATCTCTACCTACCCAGCAAGGGTAATCACTATGTTGACTAGTAAGTACCAGCATGCATTGGTTCTCCATACTTTTTTGTTCTTTATATTAATGGAATCATATGGTTTGTGTTCTTTTGTGTTGACTTTCAATTTTTTTATGTTGATGCCACTTTTTTTTCATTAAATTTAGTTACAGATCATTCATTCTCATTGCTGTGTAGGAATCCACTGTGCGCATATACTACAATTTATGTATCATTCCAATGCTTGATGGGAATTTGGACAGTTTCTAGAGTAAGGCTATTGCAAATAATGCTGCCATGCACATTCTAGTGTATGGAATTATGGTGGAAATATGTAGGTAATTCTGGTAGTTATATACCTAAGAGTGGAATTTCAGGTTCTGATGCTTTTCTGTAACTAGACTGTTCTCTGAAAAGGAAAACGTACCAATGTATCAAGTAGAAAAGAACATGTGAAGGCAATAGAATCCAGTGATAGCCATAAACTTGATGATTTCATAAGAGAACTACAAAACAGTGCCCTCCACTTCTGCTGCCATGAAGAATTCAATTACACGTCCTCAACACCTTTCCTTGTGTCTTCCATAGAGGAATAGGGTGAGGTATAGATACTTCTATCGCCTCAAAACCCACAAAGAATTTCACTCTCCAGAATCAAAGCATCTATGTGATAAGTTAGACCATTGCTTCTTGTTCCAAGAAATTATCCTATTTGTATCTGCCAAGGAGGGCAGGGAATGGTAATTAAAATTCACACTTGCATATCACTCTCCATCTGCAAAATACTTCACAGATATTAACTAATTAATCCCCCACCTTTCTCCTCCTGCTCTCCCACCATTCCTCCCCACCATGAAGCAGGTGGCATCTCCATCTTATGTCGCTCATTTGCAAAAAGGTAAACACAAGAACAGGTTATGCCATTTCCTTGATGAGGTCCAGGAGTGTAAAATAAATACTTTGATGCCTGGGGCTTTTGTGAAATAAAATTACCACATACTTTAAGCCTGCAGATCTAAATTGCATAAATAAAGCCTCTGAAGAATTTTTGTCACATATGACAGGAAAGATGGATTTATCGTCAGGTTTGTTTGCTAAACTGTCACAGTGGTTGCTCATGAATATCAATGATGCCATAGCTCCTGGGAAAGCTGTGTAAGAACCCTGAGAAGGAAAAAATCACTAAATGTTTTCTAACATGGGACCAACAAAGGCTATTAAGGTGGTTATTCTGTTTTTTTTTTTTTCCTCCCAATCCAAAGAGAAAATAATTTAAATTGGTTAGAAAAGAGAGCATGGGTGAAATAACATTTAAATTTGTAAATTTATAGAAAACAAAGTGATGTCTATTTCCTTACATGTTTGTGATTAGAAATGAGCCTTTTGTTATGAATTTTTTCTGTCTTTAAAAACAAAAAAAACGTATCCCATGTAAGTTCTAGTTGTCTATATCCAGGTATTAACCATGAATCAAGTTTGGTTTAAGTTATTATTTTCTAATAGGAAAAAGCCTAGGCCTGTAGAAATTTTCTGTCATTTTATGTTTGTGATTTATAAATATGGAGTAATCTACTTTAATTTTAGATACAACCTACATTTGTAAAACCAGGAGCCAGGAAAGTCATCAAAACTAGTAATTATACCAGACAAAAAAGAATTCTTCCTGAGGCTACATTCTGCTCTGGTTCTATGCATGCAGCTTGCTCTGGTTTCCTGGGACTTTCTTGTGCATATTAAGGGCACTGTAGGCTCCTTAGGGCATTGAATAGAAAAAAAAAAATTAAGGAGGGGAAATAAACGGCTATCAGGTTTGATAAGTTTGTTCAAAAGAGAAATTAAGATGCTTAATATTTGATTGTTTTTCTATCCATCCGAGCACTGCTGGGGTGAAAGCCCCATAACAGAAGCTATCTAAGAAGAATAAAACAGAGCACTGCCCTAGGGGAAATTCCATAGAGTGGAAGAGATGAGTCAGTAGACTTATGTCTACATTATGAGATAGACCAAGAGAATAGTCTGCAATAGAGTAGACTGAACTGCTCAGGAGGGGCTCCACCGCAGTGTTCCCACCATACATAGAAATGTCCCCAAATAATAACACATTTAACAGAAATACAGAGCGGTGCTCCAAGCAAGCAGAGGATATATTGAGATTCTGGAAATGAAGAGGGAACTCAAAGCTGGGATGGTAAATGGGATTCGAAGCCAAGGTAGAGAGAATTTACCTTGGGGCTGGGAATCTTAAGACTAATTTGAGGTCTGTGATGAGTGACTCCTATAGAGAGGCTTAATGAGAGGTCAAGGAGAAAGCATTTGATTCAAGGAGGAAAACAAAACAGCATTTAGAAGAACCACTAAAGGAGGTAGGAGAAGATGGGTAGTGAGGTGGGCAGAGAGGACAGGTCTGAACTGTGAGCATGGCAGGTGTGGGGGGCAGGGCACCCCCCGAAAAAGGGGCTGTTTTCCAATTTTGGTTGCCATTGAAGGTTGTGGATGGTGAAGTCTGAGAGGCCATGGGGTTTGACAGTTAGGAAGTGTTGGGTGATGCTTGGGAGAGTGGTTTCAGTGTATGTGTGAGGGCCATGAGGTAGACCTCAAAAGGGAGTGCGTTGGGCTTCCCTGGTGGCGCAGTGGTTGGGAGTCCGCCTGCCGATTCAGGGCACGCGGGTTCGTGCCCCGGTCCCGGAAGATCCCACATGCCGCGGAGCGGCTGGGCCCGTGAGTCATGGCCGCCGAGCCTGCGCATCCGGAGCCTGTGCTCCGCAACGGGAGAGGCCACGGCAGTGAGAGGCCCGTGTACTGCAAAAGAAAAAAAAAAAAAAAAAAAAGGGAGTGGGTTGTGAAGGAGCAGAGGTAGCTGAGGGGGAGGAAGAGGAGAAGGTGGAAAATGGGGGGAAGCCAGATGGATCAAGCATGTCATTTGTTGGTGGTTGTTTTGCTGTTTTAAGATAAAGAGATTTTTATATGTTTGTAGGTAAGAAGTCATAGAGAGAAGGAAAGAGACACTGAAACTCAAATGGCAGTTACAGATGCAGCAAAAACCAGGAAGAGGCAGGAAATATTGCATTCAAATGTAGGTGGAGGAGTTAACGTTGGGAGGGGTCGGTAAAAGCAATGACTTTTTATTGAGTGTTTCAAGATATTTTCTTATCTTCAGTCGTTACTATTGCTGATGAGAAGTCTGCTGTCAGTGTGATGTCATTCCATTTTAGGTCATCTACCTTTTCTGGCAGTATATTAATTTTCTATTTTTATATAACAAGTTATTCTAGCGGGTCGTGGCTTGAAACAATGAACCTTTGCCATCTCACATGATTTCTGAGGATCAGGAACCTATAGGAGTAACTTGGCTAAGTGGTTCTGATTCAGGGTCTCCATATGTTGGACTGAAGGCTTGCCTGGGGCTGAGGACCCATCTCCAAGTGGCTCACTGTCACACCTGGTAAGTTAGCTCAGGTTGTTGGCAGGAGGCTTAGGAACTCCACGTGGACCTCTTCAGAGGGCAACATGGCAGCTGGCTTCCCCAGAGCAGGTGATCTGGGAGGGAGGGAGGGGGATGGGGGAGAGAGAGAGAGAGAAAGGGAACCACATAGAAGTTACAAATCTTTTAATAACCTAGACTTGGAAGTCACACACCCTCGTGTCTACCACATTCTTTTTGCTAGACGTAAGGCCCTAAGTAGAGCCCACACTCATGGAGAAGGAAATTGGGCTCTACCTTTTAAATAAAGGGGTGTCAAAGAATTTGTGGTCATCTTTTTAAACTACAACTGGCAGTTAGGACCTGAGGTGGATGCAGTTCAGAAGTTTGGGGAATCTCACATTGAAAATGTTTAACTTACTTAGATGAGCTGAGATTCATTAGGTGTGAAAAATAATGAAGTGTCTACATACCGTGTCATGTTATTCTGCTCTACATGCCTGAGAAGGTCTGTGTAATTCTGAGCATAATATCAGTAAGTGGTATCTGCTGTGCTATCTCAGATAGTACAGGCGAGGGCTTGCATTGATAATAGAATGGATAGATGACAGGGGAGGGAGTGGACGCATCCATGGCTCCATTTGTTACTTCATTTCTTTGCAGATCTCCTCAGGGAGTGCTCTTATGTGTTGTATTTCACAGGAGAAACAATACTGTTAGTCACAGAGTTTCTGTAACTCCTGACCTTGCCTGTCCAGCTGGTTAGAGCAGGGCAGCCCTGTGAGAGTGGAAAGTTTGAGGTGAAGTTTCTAACACGGAGACGTTAAAAAGAGAAGAATTTGCCCCCACTTTTGTTTCCATGCTCCTTCAGTGAGCTTGGAAGAAAGAAGGAATTAATGAGACTCATTGTGTATGCAAGGGTAAGCACAGTTTGTGTTGAGCTAAGTCTAGCAGAAGCTGAAAAAGCATATCTGGCACAGCTAAGTAATTAGACTTCACATTTCTCGAATTTTGTAAGGAAAAATGTCTTTAGTGGAATGTATCTTTAAACTCGTTTTCCACAGACAGAGAAGACTTTCTCAGCCCAACCCCGCACTTGGTCCGTGGTTGACCACATTTAAAATAAAGGTGGAAATCAATGTCATGATTTAGGTTATTTGTATGCTTTGCAAGAAAGGGGTAACTGCTTGAGGAAGAAAGAGCATGGCTGATGCTGTGTTCTTGGCTAGAATTGAAATCCAGCAAAATGTGTGTCCAGATCAAATGCAGGAACCAGGGCAGGGATGAAAGCGTCCATTTCTAGTCTTCTCAAATGATTGGAAATATCCAGAAAACAGTGAACATATCTTACATATACTGGCTAATACCTGGTTTCTAGAGCCAGACAGCCTGGATTCAGTTCTGGCTCTGCCACTTAGTCTCTGTGTAAATTACCTTCATCTTTCCCTCAGTTTCTCCATCTGTAAAATGAAGAAAATAAGAGTACCTACCTCATCGGGCTGTCGTGAAGAAGAAATACATAAATATATGTAAGTCACAAAAAACAGTGACTGGTGCACCAGTAAATACAGCACTGTAGAGCTGTATTTCTATGATGACTATTAATTATTGCAAAGAATACTGTCATGCACAGGGTGGCTGTTGAATGAATATTTGATATTTGAACTGAACACCAAGACTGAAAATTAGAGCGGGGACTGCAAGGAGAGGTTACTCCTTCATCCTCACCCCGCCGCCCACTACAGCATTAGCTACTCCATTCTCGGGTAACAGTTACAGCACTCCTCTGTTATGGCACTGTTCACACTACGTCCTAATTGTGGCCCATATCTGCCTCCCCCACTTGAACTGCTAGCATGTTAAGGATAGAAGGCATGTCTTATTTATCTCTTTATCACCAGTGTCTATCTTAGTGCCTGGCGTGTAATAGGGGTGCATAATAAATATTTGTGGAGAGAGTAATTGATTAATTAATTTAAATTAATCAGAAAATATTTGTCAAGCATGTACTATGTACCAGGAACGCTGCTAGGTACAGGAATACAGCAGTGACCAAAACAGATACTGCCCTTGCTCTGATGGAGTTCACCATCCAGTGGAGCTATTTCCAGAATCCTGGATCCCTCCAAGATACTGAAAGAGAAGAAGGGAAGGCAAGGAACAATGTCTGCTGATCCACATCAGTCAGCCCGTATTAGACTGTATACTGAGAAATCCAAAGTGGCTTAAACCTTAAGGACACACACTGTCCAAGTAATAGAAGGTCTGGCTTTAGATAGTCCTGAAGATGGTTCACTAGTTTCCCATGGTCAGGGTGATAGGTTAGTTTAGCAGCGATTCTATTGGCCTTCCCCACACGGTAGCATGATGGCTACCAAAGCTCCAGGCATCATATCCTCACACCATAATCTCCAAAAACAGGAAACAGAGGGTTTTCCATGTGCCTCTCTCCTTTTAACAGGGAGAAATTATCTTTCCCCAAACTTCCCCATCAGATTTTCCCTTACATATCATCGTCCAAGGTGGGGCCACACAGCATCCCTACCTTCAAGGGAGGCTGGGGAATTGCATTTCTAGTTTGTGCGCCTTCTGTAAAGAGAAGTGGCAGAGTTAAAGGAGGTTGGAAATGGATTTTCAGTGGTCAACGAACAGTGTCTGACACTCTTGGACTAGCCCTGCTCTTCTCCTTTCCCTTGACCTTGAGAAGAAGGTGTGAGCAGGTATTCTTTGGTACTCTGTCCCCTAACCCCATCCTGTCCTCCATCTGTAAAATGAGGCGATAGAGTAGATGGTCCTAAAGAGTTCATCCTACTTTGCTTTTCTAGAATCAGTTAATTCATGACCATGAACAGCAAGGCCTGATCATCATCAACTTGCACCTCTGTGTGTAATTACTATGCAGCCCTGTACTCTGCATACTTTGCTGCATTAGAACAGAATCTTTGGAGTCCAAAGGTCTGGGTTTTAGTTGTAGCCTTGGATTTTGGCAAGTCACACGTCTTCTCCAAGTTTCAGAGTTCTCATCATTTAAATAGAGATCATTACACCCAGCAAGTTTGCTTTGAGGGTTAAATGAAATATTCAATATTATTTGCATTTTACTTGTTTATAGTCTGCTAAGTTTCAGGAAGAATTTGAGGTGGATGTTTTTTGTAAGCTGTTATTATTACCTCTTTTTTAATAAAACAGATTTATTGAGGTATCATTGATATACAAAAACTGCACATATATAATGTGTATAATTTGACACACATGATACCATCACCACAATCAAGATACTGTACAAATCCAACACCCCCCAGAGTTTCCTTCTGTCTCTTTTTTCCCCCTGTGGTAAGAACACTAAACATGAGACCTACTCTCTCAACCAATCTTGAAGTGTACGGTGCTGTATTGTTACTATAGGCGCTATGTTGTACAGCATATCTGTAGAATTTATTCATCCAGCATAATAACTAAAACTTTATACCGAATGAATAACAACTCCCCATTTCCCCTAACCCCAGCCCCTGTCAACTACCAGTCTACTCTCTATTTCTATGAGTTTGACTGTTTTAGATATCTCATATAGGTAGAATCGTGCAGTATTTTTCCTTCTGTGATAGACATTTCTCTTATCCATGTCCTTGGAGTTCATCCACATTGTCACCAATGGAAAGATTTCCTTTTTTGAAAGAAATAATATTTCCTTGTATGTATCTACCACATTTTTCATTCATCTGATGATAGAATTCCTACAACTCAATAGCAAAATAAGTAATAATAACCTGATTAAAAATTGGGCAAAAGGCTTGAACACACATTTCTCCAAAGAAGACATACAAATGGCCAACAAGTATATGAAAAGATGCTCAACATCGTTATCAAGGAAATGCAAACCAAAACTATGAGATATCACTTCAGACCTACAAATTGGTTCAGCCACTGTGGAAAACAGTGTGAAGCTTCCTCAGAAAATTAAAAATAGAACTACCGTATGATCCAGGAATCCCACTTCTGGGTATATATCCAAAAGAATTGAAATCAGGATCTCAAAGAGATATCGTCACTCCCTGTCCATTGCAGCACTATCTACAATAGGCAAGATATAGAAATAACCTGTGTCCATTGACAGAAGAATAGATATGATCACCACTTTACACACCTCTGCTATCAAGACAATCATATCTTGATGTGATTGGTTTAAAACACTCAAAACAAGCCCCAAATACTTCCCCCTGCACCTACAGTGACAAATACCAGCCCCCTTGGGGAACCTTGAGATCGTTGCCATCACAGTTGTCAGTTTTCTGACTACAGGTGCTAGCACACGAGCTCTTGTTTTAGCGTGTTCCCTTGCATTTCTGGGACCTTCAGAAAGATTAAATGCGAAGCGAGAAAGGCAGGTGAAAAACTTTGCCTTAGGGCAGCTCAGAATTTCAAGGTTCATTCATAACAGAAGGTACATTATTTCAGACATTATGCATGTAAATGTAGTCTTGATCTTGTTAAATATTTGAAACATGCTAGTAAGAAGGCCGTGTTTGTGTTCAGTTTTGCTCTCAGAAATGTCACACATTAGGTGATGTCGTCTCCCCAGACTGAATGTGTGTGGCTCCTCTCACCAAGCAGGTGCAAGTTTCTCTCATATCAGGCTCAAAAATCCTTGGAGATATTCGAGGGGGGGTGAGGGTGTAATAATTTCCTAAATCTAACTCAATTTCTTTGAGATCCAAGTTTATTGAGTCATATCACCCCACAGGAGATACAGACAGCCAGGCCAAAAGGAAGAAGAGCATATTAGTCCTGTTTGCATGATAAAAGCCTCCTAAACTTGTGTCTTCGCTGATGCAGTCTGACAGCCCTGCCTGAAAGCTTCAGCTGGAAAATGATAGAGAAACGAAAGCTGCTAGAAATGCTCTACAGGTGTGGTCATCTTAAGTAACCCCTCAATATTATAAGTGATTCAGTCAGCACTGGTATCCAAATTATAGTGCTGGAATTTTCCACACATCCGTGCACATTCTTGCACAGGATTTCTTTAACCTGGAGAGTAGCAGCACAGGCATTGCAGTCAAGCAGATCTGGGCTCGGATCCCTTCAGCACAGACTTGAGTGACAATTACTTCTTTGCACTGCAGTTTTCTCATCTGTAAAATGAGAAGAATGGCTGCCTCACCAGGTTGCCTTGAGGATTAAGCGAAATAACCCCTAGAGAGAATCTAGCAGACAGTCTGCCTCCATCCTAAGTGATCAATAACAGTTCCCTACCTTTCCCTTATCAATGGGACTAGAGGAGCTTTGTACTTTTTCTTGCCTGTGCTTTCTTTTTCCACATATTAATGGCTAAAATAATTAATTTTTGGCAAAGCTAATGAACACTCCAGTTATTTTATTGGGCCTTAAATTTGGAGGGTAGAGTCTATTTCAACCACATTATAGAACATAAAGAATGGTTGGGATCCAAGGTTACCTGAAAGGTATTTGCAAAGGGAATTAAATGCTGAGAGGGCAAGTGAGCAATAGGATTTATGCGCCAATAAAGTAGAAGGAGATTTTCTCTGCCTGCGTGTCATTTTACCTCCCAGTCGGTACATATGGCATGTGCCCAGAGTCTCATGGGGCCATCTGTCTCTAGGGTTCTTTATCTGTTTTCTAAGCATTTCTAAGGAACTATGATGTAAAATGATCCATGGTGAGCATGACCAACTCCTACCAGTTCTTAGCCTTGAATTCCATGTATCCAATTACTGTTGATTGATTGGTAATAGAAATACTGTTCATCCTTTTCCACCCTTATCTCCTGTGGCCCTTTGCTAAGTTCATACTATAATTTATGAGACTCCAAAATCCAAGCTCCTTAGTATATAACGTCTTCCCTTACCAGGTCCTTGCTCTTCTCTTGAGTCACCTTCATTGATAGCCCAGATATCCAATAGCTTCCAGTCACATTAACTATTTGAAGAGCCCTAAGAATACGGTGTTGTCTCTCATCTGCATGCCTTTGAATGTGTTCTACCTTTAGCCAGAGTTAGCCTTTCCTGCTTTGTCTATCTGGCTAAATCTTCCTGTGATCATCCTCAATTATATAAAGGTTCTTCCTGTAGGATTCGTTCCTATCTTCTTCTTTATTGACATGTCATCCTGGCCTATGGCTGCCTCAGGACTCAATCTGTGAATTATAGATTTTTATTTCACTCTAAACTCTGAGGTCCTTAGTGCCAGGAACTGTGACTTCAATTCCCTTATCTCCACTGCTTCGTTTGGTTCCTGGTCTGTGGCACATCGTCAGTAAATGTGAGAAAAAGGAAGGAAAGAGTGGAAGAGGAAAATTAATCCCCATTTGTCTTTCAAAAGTCTACTTCCTGTGAAGGGAATCCAAAGTCATTCTGTTGCCCACCCTTAATGAAAGGGCCATAAGCCTGAATTCTTGATCCAAGAAAGCCCCTAGTGGAGAGTATTCTGGGTACCAAAATTAGTTTTATGAGAGAAGATTTATATTTAAAGATGAGACCAAGTTTCTGACACTGGAATCATGGAATCTTTGAGGTAGAAAGATGCTAGGGAGAAGTAATATAACATAGGCATTAAGAACACCAAATGTGGAGCCAAACTGCCTTAGTTCATATGTTCAGCTCTGCCACTTATGATCTTTATGAACTTGGGTGAATTGCTTAATAGCTCAAGTTCTCAAATTATAGAATGGGGATAATAATAGTACTTAATAGGGGTTGTTGTGAGGATCAAACGCTCTGATGTATGTAAAGTGCTTAGAAAAGAGCCTGGCACGTGGTAAGCAATATATAAGCGTTTGTTCTCATTCACAATTGTCTAGACCAGGATTTTCCTAAATATTTAGCTGCAGTTTTGTTTCGCACAGTCTTACATGGAAGCCCATATATATAACTTATAAGTGCAGACCTGTGTTATTGAGATGTGGTGAGGAGGCTGGGCAAAATCCATAGCTCCTCCCTCCCTACTCGTGAGGGGTTCTTTGGAACCCTAGGGCTGTAGAAGCCTAGTTGAGAAACTCTGAGCACACCCCAAAGCCCCTCATTTTCTGGAAGGAAGATTAGGGCCCAGCCTTGGCTTGAATAGCTCCCCACAGCTGAGCAGCAGAGTCCCTCCTGGGACCCAGGTCACCTGTTCCTCAATCCAGAGCTCTCTCCATCCACCTTGTGCCCCTCGCCAAAGGACTCACAGTTAGGACAGAAGGAGCTGGGTTCCACTCCTCTTCTGCCAGTCATTTCTGAGTGGCCCCTCAAAAATTTTGCTCCATGATGCAATTGTACCTCCTTGTCTTCTGCCCAGTGGAAGAGTATATTTCTGCAGACTCCAAGATTTATATCCTAGAGTCTGAAGAAAGCGGGACAACAAATGAAGATGTGATTTTTATTGTGCAATTTGCCATGCCCATCTTGGTAAAATTAGAACTGGAATTCACTCTTTGTTTTGCCAATATCTCAAGAATTTCCTCACCCTTAATTCATCACATTGTCCTGAAACAGATAGGCTATGGCTATACTGTATTCAACTACACTGAGTAATTAAGCCAGAAATTTTATCTTATTATATATTTAGACACACACGTAAACCAACCCAGCCTTTCCTGGAATCCCCATTGCTCACTTGCTTGACTCAGCAGAGATGTTTGAAGCAGGTTAGCATCCTCATTTAACTTAATGGCTCCTTTACTACTAACTAAAGTTCACTTTGATGGAGAAAGTAACATATCTCTGTTTTTTAGAGCACAACTTTCTGACTGAGTAGCACACTGTAGAGCTCTATAGGTTATTTTCTCAAGAGACAAGAGAGTTATCTTTGTATGACTGGGTGCAGAGAACTGTAATCACCCCGGTTGTAGGGTAGGAACTTTTAGATTTTTTGTTACACATGAGATCATGTGGAGTGGTTACAGAAAACCAGTCTTTCCCATTAGTTTTTTTTTTTTTTCCTAGACTTTGACTGAAAGAGGGGGTCTTAAAACGATACACACACACACACACACACACACACACACACACACATACACACACATGCATATTTATAATTTCTTGGAATATGTGTGCTACTAATTACCGTTAAATGACTCTATGTGTTTCATTTTTGGATTATTTATTCTTATCAGGATGCTAGAGGTAACTTGAACCTGTTTGGTTATTCTTTTAACAAACATTTTTTGAGTACCTAGACTGTATTGTACCTTCTCAGACATCCTGTAAAGTAGGCACTGTTATTTCCATTTTGTAGGTGAGTCAACTTAGAAAGCTCAAGTAACTTGCACAAAGCCAAGCAACTTTTGGGGGTCAGAGTTGGTATCTGAACCTGGGTATGTGAGACTTCAATGAATGGTAGGTAAGGATTCTCAAGAGGGAGAAGGATGGTCCAGTAAGAAAGAGCATGGACAATTGTGTGGCTATGTGTTGTGTCCAGGGAGTGATAATTAGGCTCGTGTGGCCAAAGCGTGGTGTGAAAATGGGAGAACAGGCAGGAACTGAGGTTATGAGTCTTTATCCTTAAGGCAGTAGTGAGCTGTATCAGCCAGAATTCCTTGCTTGTAAGCAACAGAAACATACTCTATGTTAAGCTCAAGTAAACTCACAGATGTACAGTGGGAGCTTGCAAAGTCTATGGGAAGGCTGGAGAACCAACCTTGGAGACTGGTAGGATTTGCTTTTAGAATAGTAGCTCCAGAGGGCCAGGAGAGAGAAATATCAAGAATCATTCCCCAGCAGGAAGGGTCTGGTCAGTTTACAGGAGCTCCAACCATTGTTTCTGTCCTCCATCTCATGTTGAACATCCAGAATCTAGAGGGATAGATGCACTGGTGAGCTTAAGCACCCCATCATCCCTGGGTCCGAGAGAAAATGGCTGTGGGAAGAGCATCAGAGGACTTCTCAGCTTTTCACATAAAAGGGAAGAGTACTGGCCCAGCAAGAAAAGAGAGGGGCTCTTCTGCGAGGGGAAAATGAATGCAGGGTAGATTTTTTTTTTTAATTCTTCCATATATCAATACTGTCAGTGATTTCAGAGCAGGGCAATCACATGAGCTGGATGCCATGACAACATGGAGGGTGGTTCAGAGAAGTTTGGGAGAGGGTCACTGGTCTGCCTAAGAGGCAGTTGCTTCGCTCCAGGTGAGAACTGCTGCCTTCAAAGTGAGTGTGGGGATGGATGGAGGTGAGGAGACAATCTCACGAGGTGATAGGAATAACACTCCACCACTACGGTTATCTATAATATTCCTCACTTGGGCAGTATTCCATTCATTTGATGAGAATATTATTGATCTAATGAAGGATTATCCCAAGGCCTATGATTTTATAAATGAGAAAATAACACACACTCCAGGGAGACTTTGCGATGACCTAGAGACATGGGATAGGGACGGTGGGAGGGAGGCTCAGGAGGGAGGGGATATGGGGATATATGTATGCATATGACTGATTCACTTTGTTGTACAACAGAAACTAACACAGTATTGTGAAGCAATTATACTCCAATAAAGATCTATTCAAAAAAAACCAATTAATAGGAAAATCTGACAAAGCCAAGGCTTGGAAGTCATGCTTATCATGAGTAATATAGAGCTGGGAGAGTTTGTCTGAGCCCAAATACATTCAGAGTAATTTTCCATAAACCTGCCACCTCTGGTTTGAAAATATTTCATGTGTGAGACTGTGATTTTCTCTGACAGCCTAGGATGTGAAGAAGAGGAAGTTGGAAAAGTAAATTGCTCTTTTTGTAATGGTAAAAATGTCATTACTTGAAGAACATTAATCTTTCTGATCAGGTATTGGATTTGGAGCTAAGATAAGATTCTGACTCTGGAATCCTCAGGGTTACAAGCAAGCATGTTTGAGAACTCCTAAAACTATGATAACTGGTTTTATTGTATTTTCCAAACAGTAATAGGTATATTTTTTAAGACATTCAGTGCAGCCAATCACTTTTCCAACACTGAAAACAGCAGTAATTTCAAGGAGAAGTCCCTTTGGCCACAGCCCAACCAGCTCTGACAATTCCAGTGAACTTAGATTCTAACAGCCCTGCTGTGTCTCTTGTATCCTCTGGACACGTCCTACCTTGTAGGATTTGCAGGAGGTAATGAGGCCGGTTTCTTTGTTGGTCAGTTAGGTTCACTGTGGTCCACAGGCTAATCCCAGATCTGATTACCAGAGGACTGTGGGGAGAGGATAGAAATTGTCTTAGTTTGTGTCCTCCATTGCAGACTCTGAGACAAGAATTTGGGAGCAATAAGTTTATTTAGGAAGACAGAGAGATTGGTGAAGTGAGGAGGGGAGGAAGGGCAATGACAGGAGCTTCAGCGATCAGTACAGCTGTGCACTAGGGGAGCTCCGTCCTGCTGAGCACCCTCGGGGACACTGTGGGACACACTTGAGAACTGTCCCACCAAGGGGGAAGGAAGCCAGGGCATTTATCCACCTACTCCTCACTTGTTGAAGGTCATCCCTGGGTGCTAAAGCCCCAGAACTTTGGGTCTGCCCCCCATGCCATCACAGGCCAAGCATGCCCTTGCAGTCAGAGAATGTTCTCAAGAAGCCATTTGCATGCACAGGAACCTCCACAGAAGTTCCAGAAGATATAAACAACAGCTGATACAAAATGAACTAGGAAACATTAATTGCTGTGCCTGAAAACAAAACCCAAAAACACAGAACAAGGAGCAATGAGTATTCTTAAGGAACTTCCTATTATGTTAAATGAGGTGGATTGATTTCTTCTCTGAGTGAGGCAGAGTAGATAGTCAGCCATGGATCACACTTGAAAGCACTTACAATTTAATAAAGGAGTTAGGATATATTTACAAGTAAGTCTAGAGCAGGAGACAAAGTGACGGGAAATCTAACAAGTTACATACAGAGAGTGAGAGGCGTGAGGGATAATCTCTAGGAAGGAGGGGAAAGACTCAAGAATGACTTCTTGGAGGAGGCAGCACTTGGCTTTTATATTCAGAGATGAGGAGGCTGGACATTCCATGCAGAGGAAACAGAATCATCACAGACACAGAGGATGAAAAGTGAAGAACAAGGTTCGGCTCAATCTAACCTGACCTTGGGGAGGTGAAGGTGAGCAGTTGGAGGAAGATGAGAAAGTTCTGTTGGGCCCAAATTGTGAAGAGTTTTAAATGCCAGACTCAGGATGTTGACCTTTGCCCTTGCAACTGGTGTACCAGGCACATCGTGGTGTCACCAACCCTCACGGGTATGCTATCACATTTTTTATTAAAATTTAAAATTGATTTTTGCTGAAGCAGACACACACACACAAAGACACACACATAATACATACATACTGTTATCATGGTGTCTTTCAGGTAAGCCTAGTGGGCCATGTGTCACAGTGTGGGGCAGTGTACAGCTTTCAAGGAACAAGTAGAGAGAGGTGGAACAGAATGACAAGATAATGTTTCCTGTAATGTGAGAGAATGCTGCCTTTTGTGCATATAAACAAGCACAGACAGTGCAATGGGGAGGTCTCCACCACCACCTCAAATGCGAAAGGCAATCAAGTAAATAGTTCAGTGACACTGGATATAATCCACTCAATCCTTTCAACTGGCCACATGCCTTTTTCTTAATTTTAATATTTAAAAGTGTGTCAAGAAATCCCCCCAAAAAGGGTTGTTAATCATCTTAAGGCAATTGAAAATCATTTCAAGGTTTTTCCAAGAAAAGTAGCATGTCAGCCCTTGACTCTGTCGTTAAGAGCAGGAGCAGTGAGTTGGGTCCCCCATGGGCCTTCATGGGTGAGGGACTTTCTGGTCACACGACTGTGTGTTGAGGCCACTTGCCAGACTACTTATGCATGTGGCAAAGAAGGAAACTGAATTGGATATTCTGAGACTAGAGACAGAGCTCTCTTTGATATAGACATAGAAGAAAGAACCTAGACTCTTCCCATCAGCATTCATCAATATGCATCTGACAACTATGTCTTAGACTTCATCTGTACACAAAGGCCCCATTTGTGTGTTGGGTCAGAAAGACACATAATACTCTGTGGCCTTAGTAAGTGACTCATCTTGGTCTCAGTTTACTTACCTAAAAAACTGGAGATAAAAAGAGCTATCTTGCAGAGTTGTGAGGATTAAATGATACAATATTTTGAAAATTCTTAGCCCTTAGTTGAGTTTAATAAATGAGAAATCTTAGATATTTTATCACTCAGGGGCGCTCAGGAGCATATTTTGAAAGTCACTCAAGACAAATCTCCTAGGAATTCTAGGTGAAATCAGACCATTTCTTCAGTAAGCTATGGTCTTCTATATAAAGAAAGTTCCTGGCACACTGGAGTTTATATCTGTTAACTTTGGGTGTAGTTCTTATGGAAAGTGTGATATACATCTATAATATATATATATATTCTTAATTGGCATGGAAGACTGAAATTTATGAGAATTGTGTAGTGCTTCAATCCCTCTTTCTAGAGCATGGTATGTTATCTTACATACTTACCCTTTTGTTTTTTTAATCGTTCATTCTACAACCATTTTTTGAGTATATACTATAAATGCAAGGTATAGAGCAGACACAGAAAAGTGTAAAATTTCTTTAAGTATCTTACAGTCTATATGTAAAGACAAACTATGTATGTGTGTATATAAATATATAAATATATATATATATAATGTTACTTAAACAGTGCACATATAAATTATGGCAAACATTTAAGTAATGCTACCAGATAGTATAGATTAAGAACAAAGGCAAACTGTAATAGTGAATATTGTAATTGTTTATAAGAGGAAATGATTAAGAATGTTTCATGGACGACATAGGGCTTAACTTGGCCTTCAAGAATGGCTGAGAGATCATCATTTAGAGAGGAACAGGAGCCTGGCTTCTGTATGAATAAATAGGACAGTGAGGAAGTGAAGCCAGAGAAGAGGGCTGTGTTAGGGATTCATGGGAAGTAAGGCAGTAAACGCAGCAGGCTTCAGGCTGCAGATGGGTTTCGATGCCAGACGAAGTAATCTAGCCTATAGCTCAAGATCATAAACCAAAATGTCTTCAGGAGCTGGTAGAAGTTTCAGGTGGTCAAGGATAAGAAATAGGGAGTGGTGCAGACTGTGGGAGATCTGGAGAATAGAAAGGTCTTCACATTTAAAAATATTTGAAACACTGGGCTCCCCAAACGAAACATGTCTCCAGGCCAAATTCTGTCAGCTGGACCATGGTTTTCAGCCACTGTTCTAGACCATTACCTGGGCTACCCACTGCCGTGCCACACGATTGGCGGACGTTATCAAACCAACAGATCACTATTTCTCACCAAGCCTAGACGAGCTCTCAGAATCTTGCTCGACATAATGTCATGAGCATTATTTCTATATTGATTTTTCTCCCACCCTGTTCACCAGTCTCAATAAGACCATCACAACATTTGCCTTGCACATATTTGCAAAAACACATTAATTTATAGGTGAAGGGGGTGATATTTATCATATAAATGTGCAGTACCCCTCTCTCTAACCCCCAACTGCCCACATTCAAACTTTTCTCTTTTGCATTCATTTTCAACCATGTGTCAATTTTGTACTACTGAGACCTTGAGACTATAAGTTTACCCTTTCTTAAGGGAATCAAGGTCTCATGGTGTCCTGTTGGAGTAAGGAGATTAGGGATCCCGGCAGGGGTAGACTGGGAAAGAGACAGGGTTATGTGGGGCATTGGAAACCAATTCCTGGCCCACTGATGATTGCCATGAGTAACATAACCTCTGAGTCCCAGTTTCCTCATCTCCCAATGAAGGTAATCACCTCCCCTTTGGCCACCTAATGATGTTTGTGAGAATCAGATAATCTCATGAGTGTGTAAGGGTGTGTAAGGGCAAACTAAAAGAATTTTAACATTATTCTTTAATCGATTCCTCTTACGAATTAATCACAAGGGAATTGTGGGAAGTCGATGGATAGGGTGGGCATACATGTCTGATGAGACCGTATGCTATGTTCTGATTAAGTTGTATAATTTTAAGATTTACCATTGAATATCCTGTTTTAAAGGTTGTCCAGGAAACCAGGAGAGCTTTCTTTGCAGGGAACCATGTTTGGTAATAACAAACACAAAAACTGAGGTCAAACCAAAAAACGAAACCATTTTGCAGATTGACTGTGTCATCCTATGCTACAATGAAACTTTCCTCTCCAGCCTCTGCCATTCTAACAAACCCTTACACACTCATGAATTCATGTGGTCCTCATAGTAGTATCATGAGGTGGTCTAGGAGGGGATGATTGCCCTCATTTGGAGGAGCTGAGAAATCCAAGATTCAGAGACGTAAAATCACTCATACCTGGTCATCAATAGAGCCAGAAATGGGATGTGGGTTTTCTGATTCCCTGTATGACCCTGTCAATTTCCTTGTCTATCTCTATCTAAAACTATTTTTCAGCTCAGATTCTGAAAGGATGCCTGGAATGGGAAAGAAAAAAGGAATCAGAACATGGCCATTCCTTCCCATGTCTTCAGCTGAGACTGCACTCCCAGATTTCCACTGCCCTTAGCTTGCAAAGTCGTGCCCTGCTTTAATCATCTGTGTAAAGGTGGCCTTACCTGCAGCTAACCTGATGCCCTTCTGCTTTGCCCAAATGCAAGAAAGGATGGATTTACACTTAAATCAATATTTAATCTAATGTACCTCTCTTGATTCCGTTTGTGAAATTGTGTGTGGATCTTGGATAAGAATGTAAGCCCATGAGCTGAATCGAAGCCATTTGAAAGACAGCTCCAGAAGGAGACATGGTCATACATGCAGAAGAGAGGACGTTTCCTTGATGAGAACCAGTGTATTTCCTTACACTCCCCCCTTTTTATTAAAGATATGAAAAAGGGGGCTTCCCTGGTGGCGCAGTGGTTGAGAGTCCGCCTGCCAATGCAGGGGACGCGGGTTTGTGCCCCGGTCCGGGAGGATCCCACATGCCGCGGAGCGGCTGGGCCCGTGAGCCATGGCCGCTGAGCCTGCGTGTCCGGAGCCTGTGCTCCGCAACGGGAGAGGCCACAACAGTGAGAGGCCCGCGTATTACAAAAAAAAAAAAAAAAAAAAAAAGATATGAAAAAGGAATTCAATAATGATTGAATTGGGCCCTGTTGCAAATGAGGCTCAGGATTCCAACAGGACCAAAGACATTAGCAATAATGAAGAAAAATACCCTAATAACATGAGTAGGAATTCTTGTCAGTCATATATCATAATACTTCACAGGATATTTTCATTATTTGGAGGAGAAAAGGCCTACGTATGTCATTTTTCCAGATCATAAAATAAGAACTAAATACATGATACCAGATGAAACTTAAACCCAAATATTACATTTTTTTATGTAGAACCTGAAGTCTATGGCTATCTTTCAAAGTGTCACCGTTTCAAAGTGATTTGTCCAATGCCATTTTAGAGTGTGAATTTCAAACTAGAAATGGAATTCTCAGCCTGATCTTTAGTAAGAAACAGGTTTAACTTCAGTCTCCCAGTCTGGGAAATAAATTGTCTGAAGATGGTGAAGTAAGTGAGCTTGAAGCATGAAACAAGAACGAAAGGAGGAAAGAAGAGAAGATAAAGGAAGAAAAGAGAAAGAAAAGGAGGGGAATAGAAGAGGAGGGAAGGAAAGGGGAAAGAAGAGAGGGAAGAGCATACGTCTAGTGACCTGCAGGAATCAAAGCCTCTTCATAGTAAGCTTCTACATCTTTCTTATCAGCAAGATCAGACTCATTTTTTAAAATTTATTTATTTATTATTTTTTTGGCTGTGTTGGGTCTTCGTTGCTGTGCGTGGGTTTTCTCTAGTTGCGGCAAGCAGGGGCTACTCTTCATTGCGGTGCACAGGCTTCTCATTGCGGTGGTTTCTCTTGTTGTGGAGCACGGACGCTAGGCGCGTGGACCCCAGAAGTTGTGGCTCGTAGGCTCAGTAGTTGTGGCTGACGGGCTCTAGAGCACAGGCTCAGTAGTTGTGGTGCACAGGCTTAGTTGCTCTGCGACATGTGGGATCTTCCCGGACCAGGGCTCTAACCCGTGGCCACTGCATTGGCAGGGGGATTCTTAACCACTGCACCCCCAGGGAAGTCCCAGACTCATTTTTTAATTAACAGATTTCAAGGTTTCAAGTTCAGTGAATCAGCCTCCTCATTTAAAAGTGTTTTCACCCTCCCTGTGCTAAAATGTCCCACATTCAGTAATGTTCTACCTGACCATGTGTTTGATTGACAGTAAAATCACAGTAAGGGGTTCATACCATAAATTCACAATTAAGTGGCTCTATGAGGCATATGAAATGAGCAGCATTTCATCAGTGAATTCTATTACCCGCATCTAAGGATCAACAAAGTACCTCTAACTCTAGGATGCCTTTGGAAGCACTGATTATGTCAATAGGAAACTTTAGTTATATGCTTCTAAATGCATAGTTCTAAGAAGCAATGACATCATTCATAGCTAATGTTTTTAGTATTCCTCATGGTAACTAGGGCTTTGGAAGTCAAGTCAGATTTGGGACAAGAAGCACATTTTGATAACACATCTGTTACAAAGCATGAACTTTGGATTTCTATAGTGTTAAAATGCCCCCTCATAATCTCCTTCAGCTTCTTTCTCCAAAACTTCCTCAAATAGACATACAGTCAAAGCAGAAGCATGGTGCTTGCTTTGCAAATGCAGCTTCGAGCCAGCTGACTTTCACCCCTTCAATACGATGGCCTCCTGTAAGACCATCTATAACAAAATTTTAGAGCCTTTACTGAAACAAAATCATTAAATTTGAAAACTTACAAAATGCCTAACTTCGCACATTTAATACTTTTATAATGGCTATGAGATTTTGAACTACTTTATTAAATCATTGTAATAAGCTGAGATTTTGCTATAAGCATACAATGAGGAACACTATCTTCTATCTGGAGGGTAACTGTTATAGTACACATGGGTGGTCATTTGTTTGTACGTTAGTGGTTACACACTGCCACCCCTCTTAACCTTGAAGACACTTGTCTGATTGTGTTAACGAGCAGGAGAGTGTTAGACAAAACCACTGTGGTCAAAATAACAGGGAGAGAAGATGGATAAACCACATGAAAATCATAGTCCTTCATCCACATCCGCTTTAAGAGCACACATTTCCACCGTGAATATCTGATAATGATAGTTACTTTGTCATTTTAGGTTTAACTAAGTAGACAGTCAATTAGAAAGGCATGTTTCAATTGATCTTCATTGTAAGTTAGGTTATACCACTTCTTTTGTATTTATCTGACAATATTAAATCGATATTTTCTTTAAAATTCACATCCAAGAGTTTTTAGTTGACATCTGAATCCCTTCACAACAGTTCAAGCACCTAGTCAACACATGTTTATTGACCGAATAATCTGGTGCTGTGGAAGCTGCAAAGATAACACTGTCTGCCCTGAGAGAGTTCATAATCTAGAAGAGAAAATAAGATGTACATGGAGACCCATGATATAAATCAGAACGTACTACAAGGAAGACATAAGCAAAGTGCCGTAAGAGCTGAGAAGAGGGTTTGACTGGAACCTGTCAGGAGGTGGATGTCAGAGAAGGTTTGAGGAGCAGGTGAGATTAGGGTGGGTACCGAAAAGAGGGTTAGATTTTGACCTCCAAATAAATTTACTTTTTTCTCCTTCCAGAAAAGAGAATCCCAGCTTTCGTAATCTTACCGTGAAGATGATTATACAAAAAAGAAAAGCTCAAGAAAGTGAGTCACGTGGGCCAAATGGTCTGCACTGTGTGCAATCATTTCACCTAAATGCTCTCACTTCATTTTAGCCATGACGATAAAGCCAAAAAACAACCCTTGAAATACCTCTTATAACAGATTTTGGTCCATTGCCAATGCAAGAGAAAATACAAAAATGCAGAAAGAAAGTTAGTACAGTATTAGATGCCAGAAGTTAACTTGCTAGAATGTAGCTCAGGGTTCTTATAAAACCAAGGTTTTGTCTATTAGCTTTGTAAACCTTGCCACGTGGAGCTGGCCTCTGAATCAAACTGGGGACAAAAATTACAACTGGGTTGCCTCAGTGTAGGACCTACGAGTCAGTAGCTGCTTTTCTTCATCTTTTGCTGCTCATTCCAGTTAGAGACTCCCAACCCATTCTAAATACTTGCAGACCTCAAGACAGCCATTAGCGGAGCCAGCATGGGACCAAGATGGGAGCATTCACCTAGACAGGGAGTCAGGGCTCCGCTTTTCCACCAGCCGGGTGACCCTGGACAGATAGGGTCTCATCTGTGAGCCTCAGTTTTCTCATCTGCACAATGCCATGCCTACATTAGAGGGTTGTTGTGAATGTCCAGTGAGATAAGCCACCACGTGGAAGTGCTCTGTAAACTGTGAAGTGCTGCCTAATATCAGTGAGTATCTGTGTCAGCACCATCATCAGTGCTAGTTTGTTCCTGCCCTAGACAAGAAACCTCCCTCACTGAAGCAAAGCTCTTTTATTGTGTCATCAAATCCATCCTTTATGCTGCTGCTTCTTTGCTGTGTGACCTCAACGATGCTATTAGACTTTCTTGAGCCTCATTTTTCTCATCTAGAAAGTGGGCATTATAGTTGTGTCTGCCCTATGTTAAAGGTTCACTATAGTAATTAAAGATGATAAGAGGTTGTGAAAGCAAATTGCAAACATAAATCATCTCATAAATATTCATTGGTATGCCCATATGGAGGCTCCAAGCCTGCATTCCTAACCCAGACCCCTTGATTGAGTGCCTGATCCTTGCTCCTCTGGCCAGCTCCCTAGGTATAGCTCATCACCTACTCTGACCTTCAAGCCTTCGAGGCTTCTGCTCATCCTTCAAGCCTTGCTCATCTCTCTGGTTCTAGTGCACTGAGTGCTGATCCAACACATGCCTCTACCCTGGAGTGGAGTGTCCTGCTCTACCTTGCCCATCATTTCAGGAATCCTACTTCACAATCAAACTACTTCTACTCCGTGGCCCTGAACTTGAACTCAGTCAGGCTGCAATCTTTTCAGGTCTTGACAATTCCAGGCCTCTTTGCCCTGGGCTGGCAACTGCGTGTTGCTTAGACTTTCAAAATTCTCAGCCATTTTCATCTGACTTCATGCATGGAAGGTTCATAGAGCTCAGTGGTTCCCAACATTGGCTGCACACCAGAACCACGTGGGCGACATGAAAAATAAATAACAGTGCCTGGGCCCCACCTCCAAAGATTCTGATACAATAGGTCTGGAGTATAGTTTGAGCGTTAGGGTTTTTCGAAGTTACACCTGTAATTCTAATAGGTAGCCAAGGTTGAGAATCACTGATTTAGAGGTTGTTCTAGCCAAGTTGTAATTTGGGTTGGGAGTGAGGGCTGGCAACAAGCCATGTTTTACCTGCACTGGGGGTGGAGGCCAAAATCTACAACAGAGGTGAGTCCTAAGAGTGGCATGGACGTATGTACACTACCAAACGTAAAACAGATAGCTAGTGGGAAACAGCTGCATAGCACAGGGAGATCAGCTCGGTGCTTTGTGACCACCTAGAGGGGTGGGATAGGGAGGGTGGGAGGGAGGGAGATGCAAGAGGGAAGAGATATGGGAACATATGCAGATGTATAACTGATTCACTTTGTTATAGAGCAGAAACTAACACACCACTGTAAAGCAATTATACTCCAATAAAGATGTTTAAAAAAAAAAGAAGCAGCAGCAACGTGTTCAACACTCACAATACTGGTCCTGAAGCCAAATCCCAGGGAGACTGATTCAAATGGCAACCTAGTCCAACAGGATCACTAGGGCTCAGGTAGCAGAACTCGGTAAAGAGGGGGATGGTGGTGGCAGGGCTAAATCTGCGTCTCCGGCTAGGCATTGTTTATATTCCATCCTGGGTTTGAAAAGATAGTGCCTTCATAGTTAAAGATAGTGAACATGGTGTTTCCTATGGTAGACTAGAATAAAATTTTTATGGGCCTAAACGTAAGGTTTTAGCTTATTTTTATTTGTGCATATCTATAAGTTTGCACCCACTTTGGGCCCAGGAAGTCTTGGTGTTTCCCGTGTTCAGAGTCTTTAATAAAGAATCAGAGATGAAGGCAGCAAGAGCCTCAAAGGCCAACTTTTTCATTTTCCACTTGTGAAAACTGAGGCCCAGAGAGGACAACAGTTTGTCCAAGGTCATACAGCATACAGTTGGAGGTAGAGTCTGGTGAAGAGTGGAGCTCACCATCCAGCAATGGGCGTGGGATCATAGGTTTTGTGTACCACGTGTTTAAATTGTGAAGGCACAAACTGTGTAGAAAATCATCTTAAAATGGATTATGCTGTTCATAAAATTTCTGACTGGTGCAGATGTATTTCAAATTCTTCCTTCACTTTGAGACTGTAAAGCAAGATACTTTATTTAGTAAGAGAGGGGGCCCAGCAGGTGAAAGCCAGGTGCTTTCCACTTATTTTAAGGGGAAGCAGAAGATAAAATGAATCTGAGTTTTACCTTGGATTTTTTTTTTCAGTTAGCAAAAGAGAAATTAGTAAGAGCTTCTGATATCTTTGTTCTGTGATTTCTGGGGGAGTGTAATTAGCAGAGTGGGATGCATTTTTCACCTAAAGCTAAGGTATTGGTCTAAGGACTCATTGTAGTTGGATGCTGACCGCAGCAGATGTTTAATATTTCCACGTAGGTAAGTGTCAAGGCCATGCGTGAGCCACCAGAAGATGGCTTCCTGGAGGAGCTTGGCTAAACAGGAAGACAGACAAGGCAATAATAATAATGCCTGGCATTTCACTTTACAGTTTATAAAACACTTTAAGGCATTGTTATAGCCATGTCTTAGGAAAATACACAAATCAAGCAAGGGTCACGAAATAGGTAGAAAAAACTCAAGCTATTTTAAGAGAAGAAGAAAAAGACACTCTGTGAGTGCCCTGTGATTTGGAGATACCCATTTCTTAGGTGGCCAAACTAAAGTTCAGCAAGATCACGTGACTTGTCAAGGTGGCACAGAGTAACGATAATGAAAATGACCAACGTTCATATTTCCTATCCAGAGCCTATTTTTCTATCACAGCCCAGATGCCTCATGGCAAAGAAAAGTAGGCAGGGTTGAGAGTCCAGGAGGCCAGAGGTGGCAAGAATAGCACTAAGAAGTGGGTTTGGCACTCCCCAGTGACAGGACTGGCTGTGAGACACCTGAGCTCATAGGTAGGGAGGGAGGTAGAGGTAGGGCAGACATCCGGGACTGCAGTCAGCCTGGAGGCAGAGGTGCCATTAGAGTGAGTGTTTCTGGCTTGTCTATTTGCCCAGGTTGTACCAGCTGAGCTGAGCCTGTCTCTGAAATGACCGCTAGGATGTAGCTTCGACCTAATAAAATAACTTAATGGAATTTTTCAGTCTGCTCAGATGGTTTCAGGACCAGCTTAGGATGACTGATCACATTCCTTCGCTGCTCCCTCATCCTCCCTCAGAGCTTGTTGGATTGGCTGGTGGCAGGATTTGAATGATGTTGCCTTACGGTTTGTGTCTCTGTTAAACTTGGATGAATATCGTGGGACTTAAATTGTTTAACATAAAAAGTTTTTCCGTGCCTTTTCTCTATGTTGAGAGAATAGTAAGGTAGAATAATGCACTTCATTTCAGAGAAAATCAGATAAATTGACCTTTTCATTTGTGTGGATACTGGAAGCTTTCATACTCTGAGTTGGAAAGATGAGCCCAGACTCATAACCAACTAAATGCTTCATTCCCCAGAAAAATCTCTGCACAAAAGTGATCTTATAGGAAATCTAAACTGTGCTCTCTCCATCCTGTGACGATTGTAATCTTTATTCACAATTAAAATGATATGTTTATACATCAATTAATACAAAGGCTCTAACAGAGAAAAATAAACCCTGTGTTTGTGAAAACAGGATAATTCTTTAGTGCAGACTCTGGTGTCTGACTCTCTGGGTTGGAATTTGACTCTGCCACTTACCATCTGTGTGTCTGTGGTCAAGTTACTTAACCTCACTTTGCCTCAGTTCCCTTGTCTATAAAATATTAAATATTAAATTAGTCAATTTATGTAAAGTGTTAGGGGGGCCTAGCACATGGTAAATACTCAACAAATTTAACTTTATTATTGTTACATTATAATTTCCACATTCTAGATTATTTCAGTGGTCTCCTCACTTGTTTCTGTTTAGTCTCCCTTTTCCAGTTCCTTGCTTGCAAAACCCATTCTATATCTGGTTACTAAAATAGTCTTCCCAATGAATAGACTACATCATTCCCCTATCTAAAAATTCACATTGAGAAGATCCCGTTACAAAAGAAAGTGGAGGGCTTCCCTGGTGGCGCAGTGGTTGAGAGTCCGCCTGCCAGTGCAGGGGACACGGGTTCGTACCCCGGTCCGGGAAGATCCCACATGCCGTGGAGCGGCTGGGCCCGTGAGCCATGGCCGCTGAACCTGCACGTCGGGAGCCTGTGGTCGGCGGCGGGAGAGGCCACAACAGTGAGAGGCCCACGTACAGAAAAAAAAAAAAAAAAAAAGTGGAAAACGCTTTCACGTATTGTATTTTTCACATATAGTACATTACTAAATCAATATACCTATGCATGTATAAACTTTCTGGATCACTGGGGCCAGGGTGGGGGAGGGGGAGAGGGCAGAAGAACACATGAAATTTTAGGAAAATTATTAATATGTATTCAGAATGAGATTATAGATTAAGAGGATAACAGACTTCCACTTCATAAAATGATTCATTAAATTCTTGATGGGCACTTTTCTACCCAAAACCTGTTGGTCATTCTGACCTGGCCTTGGAAGTATCAAAGTATCAAAGAGTGAGAAGGCCATATTAGCCATTTTGAATGTGAGTGTATACTCATAAAAATAAGTAGAAAATTTTTAAAGATCATGATGTCTAATAAAAGGTTTAATAGAAGCACACAACCATACCAGGAAGGGTTGTTAAAAACAAAATAATGTTGTCTTTGCACAGTATATATTTATGGACCTAAATTTATATAATTAAAGTGGCAAAATAAAACCCTCAATATAATTATGATTTGGGATATTTTTGAAATAAGAATTTCTGCCAAAAGTTAAATAAGCTTGTAGACACCACTGTTTCCTTTGTCTCTATAATAAATATATCACTTACACATGATATTTTTAGAATAAGAGATGATGAGAAATTCTGGAGTGGGTACTGACAACCATGCCTGTAATTAGCTCAACTTTCTCATTAGGGGATGCTGCTTTTCAAAAGTAGGAAATTGCCAAGAATAATAGCTTATCTAATTGAAGATCATTATAAACAAATTAGAAATTATTTGTGAGTTGTGCTAATAATGAATGTTAAATGTATGAAGTCATATCCTGGTGTAGAAATATGATAAATATCTGTCTTTCACATTCGTGGTAATTGTTGTTTTCTATTACATATGTGTTGTTTCCATTTTTTTTATATGTATGTTATTTTGGGGATAGGGAAGTTGCATAATTGGTGTTGTGCTTCGGGAAAATTAATCTAGTAAGCAAGTATGAGTTGGTTGGATAAAAAAGGAAGGTCTTGATGGAAGATCCTTTGATGAAGGGGAAGAAAGAGGCTGTAAAGAGAATGTTAAGTTTTATTAATATCTAACTTAAAATATCATGTATCAGGTGTTGGTTCAGCAGAATTGTATCATTAAGAAAAATATGAAATGTCAAAGGGAAAAAATACATTGTTAAAGAATGCTAGCAAATATATATACTAAACCTCAAAATTGGCTTAACAGTTAATAAAACTTTTGAGGATGTCTTCTATGTAGGGAATTTAAAGCACTTTATCATGATACAGCATTCTAAAGAAATAATCCAGAAGAAACATCAAAGGAAAAAATAATATTAAATCATCACGAGTTGTTATCATGGAAACGTGTCCATCTGTGTGACTGTGGCACTGATCCAGCGACACCCCTCTTTTCCTCCCCAGTGGTGGTCCTTTCTCAGGAACAGATGGCCAAACCTACCTCACATGCATCCTTCTCCTGAAAAAGATTCACTTTCTTCCCAGACCTCCCTCTGGCCCCCAAGTACACTCCCATGAGTATGAGTTCAGCTACATCCTCCCCAAGCCAAAAGAGGAGTACAGCCCAGGAAGGCAATCTCATGAAGTGTGCTAGGTATCAGAAGGTGTCACAAGAATGACACCTGGGATTTTTTTCTTCTCTGGCTCCTGGAAGCGAAGAATAAATCAGTAACTGGACTCAGCATAGGTGATTGTCAAAAGTTATACATTTAGTTCAGCCTCATAACAGATGAACTGACTTAAAAAAAAAAAGAGTTAATGGTTTGGGATGGTTGTAATAGCTCCTTGTAATAGATAGTAAAAGAGCTTTGTGGATTGAAGCCAAACTTACCTTCAGTGGAAAAGCACAGGAAGGTAATTGCTCAGAGAATATATACACCAAAGAAGAAGAGGTCATGACATTTTATCATGATAAATGATGGTGAAAAGCCATTCGGGAATTAATCTTTAATCCATAAGGGCTAGAAAGTTGAGGGAGAGAAAAGTAAAACTATTCTTTTATCTGGCTTTGGAATGAAGAACCAAAATCCTGTGGGAGCTCAATTTTCCCTGGAAAATGCAGGCATTTCCCTGAAATTGTGCTCTGATGAAAAAAAAGAGCTTTGAAAAAAATACACTTTAACATACATCTTAATGTGTACTTCTGTATTGTTGTTGAATACCTTTATGCTATTTCTGTTATCATTGTTCTAACCTTTGGCATCTAAAATTACACATATATTTGACAATTCAAAGAGGATAATTGTACGTTTCTCTTCTCTCCTTTTTTTATTATGCAAAGTGTAGTGAAGACACATTTTTCTGTTGCTGCAAACATGGTACCAATCATTTTTGCTGTTCCTACATATTCTACCACCTTACTAGTCCCGTGCTTCTGATTGCTGCTGTCCCAGGTGCTTTGTCTCCAGGGCCTAGTCATGGTTTTATAATGCTGGGATCAAAGCTCAGTGATTTAATTGCAGCCATTTTAAGGTTATGGCCCAGAAAATACTAATCAAAAAAGTTAATAAAATGAATAAAATGGAAGTTGAGAGGAGCATTTCTTAGTCTTGCTCTTCCAGGCTACCTGCTCAAAATGCTATCAGTGTTTATTCATTGGACAAACATTACCAAGTACCTACTGTGGGACTGGAGATAAGAGATGTGAACAGCATAGTCCTTTCCTGAAATAGTTTGCACACAACTAAGTACAGTAGGTTGACCTCTGAACAAGTTATAATACTATGCGAAAAGTGCTATATAACAAAAAAGTGACAAAGCTGTATCACATGAGAATATTTCAGTGCAAATGACACAAAGTAAAACTAAACCTCAGGGTATCCCAAAGAGCAAAGCTAATTTATCAGCTCACATAACTAAAACAGTTATTTCTGATCCAAGGTGAGAATGCATCCAGCAGCTCAAAGTATATAGCAAAGGTCATGGCTTCTCTTTCTCTTTCTGCTCTGCCTTCCACAATACAGGTATGTTATGAGCTGAATTATGTCTCCCCAAAATTCTTATGTTGAAGTCCTAACCCCCAGTACCTAGAATGTGACTGTTTTTGGAGATAGGGTCTTTAAAGAAGGGATTAAGTTAAAATAAGGTCATATGGGTGAGTCCTATCCAATCAAACTGGTGTCCTTTTAAGAAGAGGAAATTAGGACACCGACATATAGAGAGGGAAGGCCATGTGAAGATGCAGGGAGAAGACATCCATATACAAGTCAAAGAGGGAGGCCACAGAAGAAATCAGCTCTGCTGACACCTTGATCTCATATTTCTAGTCCAGATGGTGATAAAGTAAACTTCTGTTGATAAGCCACCCAGTCAACTGTACTTTGTTACGGCAACCGTAGCAAAGTAGTACAAGATATCTTTGCAAGCCCCATGGTGGTTCCCCATCAACTCTTGGCACCACTCTTGGGCTTGCAGTATACCATCAGCAATGCCAGACTTTACAACTTCTCACTACATCTTCCAAGTGTAGCAAGAGGAAGCTTGTAGTAGCTCTCCAAAATTTTTAGGATTCTTACTCTCTCCTATGCCTTTGTCTGAACAGTTGGTATGCCTGGAGATGGGATCCATGGATTGGCCTAAGCCAACCAGGACCCACCCCTGAGGATGAGTGGGGTCATATCCATCCAAACCACATAAGGTAAAGTCCCCAAAGGAAAATTTAGATATGTTAGTGAGGGACAGATATGGAGATAACCAACAAAGATTCAAAGAAAGGGAACAAATAAATCCACCTAGGAAAGCTAAGCAAAAGGAACCCCAAGGGGGATTAGGATGGATCTTGAAGAATTAATAGATATTCACTTGGTAGAGAAGGGCTCAAAGGACAGTCCAGACAAAGGACACAGCCTCTGTGAGGAGACAGAAGGCACAAAAGGGCCTGTTGTATTTGGTAGGGTGATCAACTTATCCCAGTTTGCCTTAGTCCCAGGCAAACAGGTACAGTTTGCCCAAGATGATATCTATTTCAAAACAGAAGCCCTACATCCCAGGACCCCCTCAGTCCTGGAAAAACTGGGATGGTTGGTCACTATATGTTTTGGGGAGTTATGAGCAAGGTTTATGGGGCAAAGTGTCTGGAGATAATATTGGACTGTTTGGCTGAGACTAATTGGGAAGGGGTTTTCATGCACACTAGTTTGAACTAGAGAGAAAATCTATAGTTTTCCTTTGCCATGTTGAAAAAGTAAGCTGTAGGACGTTATTCCACAGAGGGTAAAGGGACTCTATGTTCATAGTATGAATTTCATGGACATTTTGCAATTTGACCGATTTGGGGAAGTTCATGGGATTTGAGGGCTGTATATCATTTGGGAACAGCAGAAAGTTCCAGGCCACCTTTTCTGACTCAGAAGCACTGATTCCTGGGGTCAAAGGTCAGCACTCTGCTAGGCATATCATGAGGCTCCATAAATACTACTTGATTCTTGGTTAACAAGCTTACCTTTGTAACTGGGATTCTCTCTTTGCCTTCAACTACTCATTCTGTGTCCCTGTCTCTTAAAACTCTCTCTCTCTCTTTTTTTAAACTTCTTCATACCTTCAGTTTCCAACTGCCCACCTGGGGATTCAAACTCATTATATCAACCACTAACTGCTCATCTTCCCTCCAATATTACTTCTTTTATCCATTGCTTTACCTCTGCTGAGAATGCTACCATTCTCCCAGTCACCCAATCCCACACTGTGGAATACACTGCAGCCACTGAAAAGAAAGGGCTGGAATGAACAAAGTGACAAGCAGTGGATATTTGGAAGGATCCCGTATTTGTAAAAATAATATATATGTATTTTTACATATATGAAAATATATAGGAAAAGTGTCCAGGAATTAATACACCAAACTTAACAGTTATTAACTGGAGGATGTCTGGTGGGAAACTGGGAGGGGGGGATTCTTTTACTTTTTATTTTATATAAATCTCTATTGTTTAAATGTTTATAGAATTAGCTTATGTAACTATTTTCCAAGTAAAGATAATACACATTCATTGTAGAAAATTTCAATTGCAGATAAACATAAAGAGCAATAAGAAAACCACCTGAAATTTCACCACCAGAGGTACCACTGTTAGCAGTCTGGATACCAGCCTCCCAGCCCTACCCCGGGCCCCTGTGCTGATGTAGATACTGAAACCACAGAATTGGGTCTTCCCTCCTGCCAGAGACCAACAGTATGTTGCAAAACCCTCTTATCACTTGCACATCTGCAGGGTCTCTGGAACCTGTCACCCCCCATTTCCACTGCCATCACCCTTGTTGAGCTCTTATTAACTCACCCCTGCTCTGTAGCTATAGCCTCCTAAGGGGTTCCCACTCCTTTCCTCTCTCCCTCCTTGCATCCAGTCTCCCCACAGCCTCCAGATCAACCATCCTAAAACCTGGCTCTGATCTGTTTCAGAAACCTTCAGTGGCTCCCCATAGCCTATAAAAGAAATGCCAAATTCCATGATCTGAATTGAAACTAAACTTTTCATTGTTCCCTTAGGAACTCTTCTTCTTCTCATTTCTAGTTCAATGGTTTCCTCTAACAGGAATAACATGTCACTCAAGCATTTTCAGCCATTATAATTCCCCTCCTCCAGATACTTGCACAGTTGTGAGAAAATGATTCCACGAGGATGTTCATTGTAGTCAAGTCTATGATAGGGAAAAATTAAAGCCAACTCTAATGTCCACCAGTAAGGGGCTGATTAAATAAATTATAGTACACACAGTTTTCCAGTTCTGCTGTTAAAATGATATAGGTATAGCTTATTATACAGACGTGGGGAAAAGTCTACAGAATATTACCAATGAAAAAAGTAGGTCATACAGCAGTTTATAAATAATGATTTTTTAAAGCACACATCAAATAATAACAGAGGTGGTAGAATTTTGATTTGTCTTGTCTTCTTGGTACTTTTCTGTTTAATTTGAATGTTTATAAATACAACCACAATTATAGAAGTTACCATTTATTGAGGGTTATTTGCCAAGTACTATGCCTGGTGTTTTACATAAAATAATTCATTTAGTTCTTACAACCAAACTTTGAGAAGGTTATCATCACCCTCCTATTATAGAAGAGTAAACTGAGGGTCAGGGGGCTGAAGAGATGTTCCCAGGGTTACACCGTTAGTGAGAAACAGAGCTAGGATGCAAACTTCTGTCTTTCTGACTCCAAAGACAATACTTATAGACATTATGTTACATAATAATGAAGTACCATTTTTACAAAAAGAATAAAGTTACTAAAATATGTTCTCCCAGTCTTATATGGTCACATTCAATTGCTCTGCTCCTCAAAACCTTCCCTTATCCCCATATCCAGAAGTGTGACACGGTAGGAAGATGAGAATAGAGTGAGAAACATATCAGAAATACATATAATGGTTTTCATTTTTCAGTATAAATAGCATCATTCTGTATATTATATTATTTTATGAGTATATCTGGTTGTTTATACCTAAAAGTGAATCCCGGGCATCTTCCCATGACTGTACATATCAATCATCCTTGACACATTTGCTAACAGTTTCATAGTAATCACTTGTATGGAGGTATACAAGCTATAATCATTTACCTGCCCCCACCCCATGGACAGTCATTTATGCTTATAAATTTTACTATTATAAACAATACCAGAACGAGCACCCTCATTTAAATCTATGTCTGTACACATGTGAGATTGCTTTTGCAAGATAGATGCCCAGAAAAAGACTTACAAGGTCAAAAACTATGGTTTTTTTTTTTCTTTTCTTTTCCTGTATCAGAATTCCAAAAAGTTTGAGCTGTGCCAAGTGAATCTGATCTAGGAACCAGCTGGTTGGACTCTTGTGGCCTCGATTCCCCACTCACAGCCTCCCCAGGTGTTGGCAACTGTCTGCACACTGCTAATTCCACCATCTCCAAACTGACTTGTAGAGAAAAAGCTCACTGCACTGTGAATTGCCCGACTTGTGGTGAATTGTTGGTCACCAAGTTGCTGTGTGACCCTGAGCGATAAGTGATGCTTCTGGTGACTTCTATTTCCTTTTCTGTAAATAAGATCCTTCCAGCTCTAGCAGTCAGTGCTTCTTAACTCTAAAGACAAGAATAACAGTTTGTTATTCTGAATTCTTAGATTTTGAAAAATAACATACATACCATAAAGCATTATCTTGCCTCATTGAAAGTTCAAACGATATGGTGATAAGATCATATTAAAAGCATTCATAAAGGTCCATGGTAAAGAGTTCATTATGGTTCGTTAAATCCCCTAATGCTTTTATCCACTTTAGTTACTGTATTTCCTGTAAATGGGATTTATGCTAGGGCCACGTTAACACCGTTTCCCATTCTGCCGTGCTATTACCCACTGGGCTTGAATCAATTGAATGAAAGAGACCTTTTCGAGTGTATTGATTTTCATTTATCCAAACTTATCTGTTTTCTTTGCTGCATGCTCGTACATAGAAGAGGGCACAGCTAACCTTCTCTATGGTGTTGCTTCCCCCCCCTAAGCATTTAATACTAGAATATACATATGATAAACACTGGTATAAGAACTGCAGAATATTCACTGGAAGTACGATTTTCCAGGGATGATATAAGGGCTTGGCTCTCTTTCTCATGTCAAAAAGAACACTGCCTAAAGCAAAACACTGCAGACTTTCTTCCTGCATGAAAGCAGCCACCTTCACTCTCTCAGCCCCTAGCAACTCAGTCCAGGGATCCTGCCCTCCTCTCCCCAGAAATAAGGAATGTTGTCAGGACAGTGATTCTTCTAAATGTAAAATTTTGTTCACTGTCAGGAAGCAGAGTATTCTACTGCTACCCTGAAGAGAAACACTCTTGTTTCTTTGGTCAGAGATCAAACCGAAATCTGAACAAAAAGAAGTGTGTAGTAGAGAAACACTTTAAATGTACGTTTTAAGGTCCTTTTCCTACACCCCTAGCTTGATGTGTTCGTGTTTTGTGTGTTTGCTGTGTTGTGATTTCGTGTGACAGAGAGAGACACACAAAGAGGGAGAAAACATTCATTTTGACCCACAGTTAGGATTTTGGAAGTGGAAAGCATTTTAATAATTTAGATTGAATTGTTGTGTTGTTATTCACTGGATAATGTGTGTCTATCTGGTGTGGGATTAACTGAGATGTCCTAGACTTATAGTAAATAGATTTTGACTTCTGCTCAGGTAAATGCTAAAATTTATCTAGCCAGGGGAATAAATATTGGCTAAGGCAAAGCCAACGTCCATATTTCCTCTGAGTTGCAATAAATATTTCTATACATCGAAATAAGATTTTATGTTAGAGCTAATGATTAAACATTATCCAAGGCCACAGCAGACACTAAAGTTATCAGGCTAATTCTAAGGCATCTTGCTTTTATATTTAATGCTATAAAGAACAATCACTGTTGGTTTAAGCAAGATCTGATGATAGATGTTGGTATAAATCAGGTTAAGCCTGAGTCCTTATTGTGAAATAGAAGGTAAAAGAAATTCATTTATGAAAAGCTTGAGTTACTTAAATATATCAATGAGCAGGCATTACTGACATAAAATGAACAGTTAACGTTAACAAAAGTTTAAATATGACACTAATTAGTAATTGAGCTAATTTTTCCCCTCATTTTCATATCATGTTCAGTGTCATAAAATTTTTGAGAGATTGTTTACAGAAACAGTTTTTTAGAAAAAAATTTTTGCTTTCAAAAATAACTATATCTTTTTTTTTTTTTTTTTTTTTGCGGTACACGGCCACTGTTGTGGCCTCTCCCGTTGCGGAGCACAGGCTCCGGACTCACAGGCTCAGCGGCCATGGCTCACGGGCCCAGCCGCTCCGCGGCATGTGGGATCTTCCCGGACCGGGGCACGAACCCATGTCCCCTGCATCGGCAGGCGGACTCTCAACCACTGCGCCACCAGGGAAGCCCAAAAATAACTATATCTTAACAAGTCAAGACTATCTGACTGTCACTTGGTTAGGAACTAGGAACAGTATAGAGATACAGCTTCAAGGAGATTACAGTCTAAACGAGGAAAACAATAGATACATGCAAATACAGTATTGTGGAGCTGTTAAAAACACAAGCTTTGGAACCTTAATGAGTTTGATTTCCAGCTCTGTCACTGTGACCTCAACAAGATTTTCGGAGCCTTAGTTTCCTACTGTATTAAAACGGGATAATAAATCTGATCTCATAGGATCATGGTAAGAATGAAGAGTCTATAAAGCACTGAAAAGGTGCCTGGCAAAAAGAGAGCCCTCCAGAAGTGGTAGCTTAATGATGTATTGTTTAAGTGACAGATGAAAACACGCATGGAGGCGAGTCAAGGAGATACGCAATTACTGAATTTTAATGAAACAGAATATTTTTGCCTTAATTTCACAGAAGAAAGCTCTTATAGGAGGGTTGCATGGTCAGTCAAATCTTCAAGGAAGAGGCAGGATTTGAACTTGAGGTTGTCAAAGAAATAGGGTTTTTTTTTAGTTGATATATAAAACTAAAAGTAATGAGCACTACAACTGCCAATAAAATAACAGTCAGCTCTTCAGCCACGGCCCCAACCACATCCTCCTTAATTTTCTCTTCTTGATTACTTGTCATATTAACATTTCCTCCAGGTTTTTCTAATATTTTTCAACCATTTCTTCTCGGTCCCTTCTGTTAGCACTTCTGCCTGTTTTATTTCCCTCAATGAAAAATAACTTTAATAAGTAAACAAAATAAAATAAGAAAAGGGAAAATCACCAGAAGTCTCTTCTTCCAGTTAATATATAACCTTCTGTCAATATTTTGGTGAAGGTCCTTCTAAACCTTTATGTATCTCTCTGTCTTTCTGTCTCCCTATTCTTGCACACATGTGTGCAAGTGCATGCACACACACACATACACCTATCTAATATGTAGATAAGATCATACTCTACATGCTTTTTGTAATTTCATTTTTTCTTTGAAAAAATATGCAATATGCCATAAATATCTTCCCATGTCAAAGAACAACGTCTTTATATTTAAATGGGTTTAGCACATTTTATTGTATACATGTTTATCAACACAATTTAATAAACTCCTTACTGACATTTTAGTGGTTTGCAGTTTTTCTCTATTAAAAAAAATAGTGCTACAGTGACCATCCTTGTACGTTCATTTTGGCCCACATAGGATGATCTCTTTAAGAAAAATTCCTAGAAGTGGAATAGAGGGATCAAATAATACATGCACATTTACAATTTTGGTATTTACAACCAGAAATGACACATAAAATTACCACATTTTGTCTTAGAAGACTTTTTAAAATTTATTTTTTAATTGAAGTATAGTTTATTTACAATGTTGTGTTAGTTCCAGGTGTACAGCAAAGTGATTCAGATATATATATATATATATTATTTTTCAGATCCTTTTCCCATATGGTTATTATAAAATATTGAGTATAGTTCCCTGTGCTATACAGTAGGTCCTTGTTGTTTATCTATTTTATGTATAGTAGTGTGTTTATGTTACTCCCAAACGTAGAAAACAAACTTACGATTACCAAAGGGGAAAGGTGAGGTGGAGGGATAAATTAGGAATTTGGGAGTAACAGAAAACCTTTTTCAAAAGAACTTTCCCCAATCTTAACTTTCATGAATAAATAACACAAGTATCCTTTTAAAATTAATGTTCAAAACTAAAATTTTAAAAGTAGGAATACATAACTAGAAATAGTTATGTGTAAGTCTACATAGAGCAATGTCTTAACAATAGAAAAAATTATGGAGAGGGAAAAAATTACCAAATTGGTTTTGTTGTAAGAAGTGTTGCCAATAAAGCTAATCAAACTTTTTCATTTAAATGCCTGACGTCACAACTAAATTGACTTTCTAGCACAATTGTCTGACATTTCGATGAGTTATCGTGGTATGTTGAACTGTCCTGATCACTGGACGTCTCTTGTATAGAGAACTTGTAGGCTAGTAACATTTTAATCCAGTCTGTGCAGTTCTCTCCTCTCATTTCTTCTAAGACTATAGTGAATAACTTATGCTTTTAGTGATCCGTTACCTTGTTGTCATATTTATGTCAGAAGCTTCCCATCAACATGACCTCAGTTGTTTCAAGTGTGGCTGCTTATTGCGAAGTGTTTGGTTTCTTGACCTCTCAGTACTAGTTGATTTTGCTGAATTTGGTTTATTTGTCAGAATCTATGTCACTCTTTAAATTTAATTCTTAGTTTTATCATAGTAGACTGGATTTGATGTTTCTGTGCTATTGGATTATGTCCCTCTGTATGACAATCTAATACTTAAACCCTATAATTTCCTTATATCATTTAAAAAATTTTAGAACTAGAAAAATCCTGATCTGTCATTTCCCAGAGTTTGGCCCTCAAGGTATATATGCCCCCAGATAATAATACAAAAAAGGAATATAAATGAGCAGATATAAATTAATTTGGGAAATCCTGGGATAAATAGCAGGTCTTTTTACTGAAGGATATTCATGAACCCACATGTGCTAAAATCCTATATTATATGCAACCATTCACAGACTGTTTTGACCTTGAAATTCATTTTTATAAAGTACCCATTATAAAGTACCCATTAAAAGTGTTATTTGTGTCACTAGTTACGCAAGCACAGATTTAATCCAATCTCCTCAATTTACATATGAGGAAACAGGTTCAGAAAGATTAAATAACCTCAATAGTCTAAAGAAAAATAAAATTTTTATTTAAAAATAAATTAAAATAATAAAATTATTTTAAATTAGTTGCAGTCATTGCATGCTAAATATGCACTGTCAATAGAGAAATACTGAGCACTTTTGTTAAAGAATACAGCATTCTTAATAACTCTATCCATTCATAAACAAGACCAATTTTAAAACTGCAACCTCTGGGAGCCAATATTATTGGAAAGACATTCAATGTTAAATCAAAATATGAAAATATAAATTATTGCATACATAAAACACGAACAAAACGGTAAAAGGGGAGAATTTTAAATCCCACATGTCTTGGAGGTTATGGAAGAAATTTTCACACATTGAGGTATGGGGAAGTCATCCTGGCTTATACATTATTTAACTTAAATCTTATGCTAACTAGAACAGTGTGTTTTGTGGCCTGTCAAACATGCATTGTACATTTTCTTTAACCATTAAAGAAATGAATGCATTTAAAAATCAAATTGGAGTAACTGTGGTTCAGGCATCCGAAATGGAGCTGGATGGCCATTGTGGATGCAGTTTCAGATATGTTTCTGCATCCCCGAGAACCTGAATTTTCTGAACTGTATCAGACTCAAGGACACCACCAACCATTCTCAAAACAGTAACTGCGAGCAGCTGCCGGCTGTAACCTTATGGTCTCAAGGACTCCCCTTGTAACTATGCAACCATTTTGGACCCCAGCCAATCCTTGTTTAACAAGGCCCGCTCTAATTATAATTCTTGACAAACAACATATATAATTTTTCAGTTTTTGCCTGTATACAGTTCCCCCATTTTGTAATCTGGTGGAACCCAATTCAAGTGCTTCTTGAATCTGTGTCTCCTGGGCTATAGTCCTCAGTTTGGCTCAAATAAAACTCTTTTCTATTCCTATTACAGATTGTTTATTGATTATTTCCATGAACAGAGGTAAAAAGGAATATGTATGATAGAAAAAAAACAAGCTGAATTGGAATTATAGTACTGTCATTTATTAGCTGTGTGACATTGGGAAATTTCCTAGTTTCTCTGAGCTTCTATCTTCTCATTTAGTACCAATAATACTCTCCTGGCAAGGAGTTGTGAGAATATAATGAGATAGTTAACATCAAAATTGACAGTACTCATTCAACAAGTATTTATTTATTTCCTTTCTTGAGGATGGAAATGTGCACGAGCAGGCAGGCCTTAGAGGCAGGCTGCCATGAGCAAAGGGGAACAGGCAAATTGGGGAAAATGGCATCTTGAAAAAGCCAGGAGTTTTATTAAATAAATATCTCTTGTTCAAAACAATGCTGAAAAAGCTTCTGATGGAGACCCTGATTAACACTTTCATATATTCAAAGAGCAGAGAGTCAAATAATAATGCAACATGACCAAGTAGGTTTTATTCTAGTACTGCAAGGATAATTCAATATAATGGACTATTTACATATAATCAAATTGTTAAATATGAAAATCTACATGACCATCAATAGATGCAGCAAATGAATTTGATAAAACTTAATACCATCCTTCCTAAAAATATTAAAAATAGTATTAAAAAGATAATATTATAAACTACTAGTTAATATTACATTTAATCAGGAACTACGAGCATTATTTTTTATTAAAATTAGAAGCAAAACAAAAATCTTTACGGTCACCATTATTGCATTGAACAAGATTTCCAAAGTAATGTTAAATCAAAGGCATGAAACAGAAATAGCAGTTTTATACAATGGAAAAGAAGAGAAAAGTGGCATGACTCTGTACATAGACAACTCAAAGATGTAAGCAAACAACCACTTGACATGATAAATAATTCAGACAAGTAGCTGAATACAAGATGAACATAAAAAATCAATGATATTTCTATATTCTGGCAATAACTATTTGAAAGTATCATTTTAAAATATCTTATCTACATTAGCAACAGAATTGTTATGTGCCCAGTAATAACCTTAGGTTAAAAATGTATATCCTATTTGAAGAAAACTACACACACACACACACACACACACACACACACACACACAATAAAATAGGAGTTTGAGAAACAGAAGAGCCATGAACTATTTATTTTCCTGGTTGACAACACTAAATACCAAAAGATGTCCTTTACCTCCCCCTTAAATATACATATATATCAATAATATAGAGCTATTTTTAGATATATAGATACAATTTAATCCTGATCAAATTTCTGATAGGATTCTTGTTAGAACTGAAAATTATTTTTTGAAAATTCAACTGGCAGTTGAAAAACCTAGGATGCAAAAACCTAGGATGCAAATGTTTGTTGAAATGTGATTCATAATTGCCAAAAGCTGTACAAGCCCAAACGTCTATCAGCTGGTGAATGGATAAACAGATTGTGGTACTTCCATATGATGTGAATACTACTCATTAAGAAAAAAGGATGAAGTACTGATGTATGGAGCAAAACAGAAGAATCTCAATAGCTTATGCTAAGATAAAGAAGCCAGACTCAAAAAGTTGACCTAATATATGATTTCATTTATATGACATTCTGGGAAAAGACAAAACTATAGGGAAAGATATCAAACCAGTGATTGCCTAGGGCTGGGGAGAAGAAATTGACTACAAAATGGCACAAGAAAACTTTTGGGGATGGTACTGGTTATATAACTATGTAAGTTTGTGCAGATTTATAGTACTATATACCTAGAAAGGGTCAGTTTTACTGTATGTAAACTATACTTAAGTAAACAACAAAGCAAAACATACACACATACTTTAAAAAAAAGGTGAGCTATTAAAAGTCCCTCCTGGAAAGGAGTTGTTTGCCTCTACTCCTCTAAGACGTTAAAATGTATTTGAAAGAAAAGCATAAAAGCAGTGGCTTGTTTATGGGAGGATAGACAGATCACTGGTAGAGACCATATGAGCACGAAGTCAGTCCCACTGTACGTGATCATTAAAGACTGGGTAAAAAGAGGTCCCTCCAAAATAATGGGTGGGGAAGAGAAAGATTCTTCAATGAATTGTTGTAAAATACTAACTGGTGAACACTTTCTCAGTTTAGATTTATACTTCACGTACCATAAGATAAGTTTCATTACAAAATCAGCATCAAATCTTTAAAAATTAAATCATTTGCCAGGACTCTAAAACATTTAGAAATATTATAAATAGATCACAAAAATAGATCCAACTGTCTAGACATATATTCTCATATAAATTAAGTTTAAAAAAGAAAAACAATGAGTAAAAGAAGGTATTAAATAGAGCAAGAGTTATATGTTTGCAATCCTACAATGCAGTATAATTAATAAGAAGAAATATTAAAACTGCAATAGATAATTGGGTAAAATAATTACATTACATTACAAAAAGTAGATATAACTATCAGACCAAACTTATGAAAATATTTTAATATAATAAATAGAAAAATGCACATTGTTTTGATTATTGCATGCTATTCTTTTATGTGTTCAATAACATTGATGAGTTCTTTTCTTGCTGCTGATGGTAGAAATGTGTGCGTCCCATCAGAAGGATACTTCTGAAGTATAAAAGCATCCCCTCTTATGGTCATTTTTTACCTTATTAATATTTCAAATAAAGGAAAACAATATTTAGTTAAAGATATTCATGGCGGCATTATTTATAACAATAAGAAAGTGAAATCAATTTAATGTTAACCCTTGTAATAGATAGACCAGTAAGCAGTCATTACAATTTTAATTATGCTAGCAATAAAACAGCATGGGAAGCAATTATTATGATCTTAAATGAAACAAGAATCATACACATTGTACATATGTTATCCACTCAACTACGATTTTAGAGTCATGCGGTAGAGAAAAAAGACAGAAAATACTGCTTAAGGGTAACAGCAAATGCTTATACAGCTCCCACCATGCCAGGCAGTACTCTAAAATCTTTATGTGTATTTGCTGGTTGAATCCTCACAACTCCATGACTTCCATTTTGTCAGTTAGGAATTTGTGCTACGGAGAGGTTAGGTAACTTGTTCAAAGTCACACAGTTATTTAGTGCAATTGCTGGAATTTGAACACGGGCCATCTCTTACCTATTATCCTATAGTGCCTCAATGTGCTGTACTCCCTGAAATAAAATGGATGTTAGTTGTGTTAGGCTGTAGTTGTGTTAATACTACCTGTGGCATTTATTTTCCAATCCTTTTGTAATATTCTTTTTTTTTTAATCATGAGATTGGTGTGAGCTTTAATTAATTTTTATTTATATTTGCTGTGTTGGGTCTTCGTTTTTCTGTGCGAGGGCTTTCTCTGGTTGTGGCAAGTGGGGGCCACTCTTCATCGCGGTGCACGGGCCTCTCACTATTGCGGCCTCTCTTGTTACAGAGCCCAGGCTCCAGACGCGCAGGCTCAGTAGTTGTGGCTCATGGGCCTAATTGCTCCGCGGCATGTGGGATCTTCCCAGACCAGGGCTCGAACCCGTGCCCCCTGCATCGGCAGGCAGACTCTCAACCACTGCGCCAACCAGGGAAGCCCCCTGTAATATTCTTAATGGAACATGCACTTTAGAAAAGTTTGTGTGGGAGGCATTTAAAGGCTGCAGGGGGAGGGATGGAAAGCTTGAAGGGGAATGAAGGAATCACAACCACCAGTCTACACCAACAGAAACTGCCCACGGGCTACAAGTCTAAGGGATCCAGCTGTCCTTCTGACCTGACCAGCAAGGAAGCCAGTGTGTGCTCTGCATGAGTATAGTGAGTATAGCTTTTTGATTGTGTCTCCCTCTGAAATCAGTTAAGATTCAATGAAAGAATCCTGTGGAATTACGTAGTGGGTTGTGATGCATTTGGGTCAAATGTCTTACTTTGTCATCTAAATATAAAGCACGTTTTCTTTTTTTGGCAGAAAAGCCAGCAATTCCTGTAATAAAAGTTACCCTGGAGGATGTGTAAGAATAAGCTTAGAAAAACATGAATAAAAAAAATCATAAAGAATTACTTGTAGCTATAGTTGTTGATCATGAGGATTAGGTTTGACAGAAAAATAAATCCTTTGGGAAATCCTATTAATTCTTAAAAGCAAATTTTGCTACACCCTGTACAATTGTTGCAGTATGTCTGATGCTGAAAACCTATTTTTATTGAATTTAGGAAACAGAGGTTTCAAATGCCCTGAAATCCACCCTACAGGAAATGTGACTATAAGACTCTAAACATGCAGACAAAATAAGAAACAAGGGTGGTGCAGTGGTTGAGAGTCCGCCTGCCGATGCAGGGGACACGAGTTCATGCCCCGGTCCAGGAAGATCCCACATGCCGCGGAGCGGCTGGGCCCGTGATCCATGGCCGCTGAGCCTGCGAGTCCGGAGCCTGTGCTCCGCAACGGGAGAGGCCACAACAGTGAGAGGCCCATGTACTGCAAAGAAAAAAAAAAAAAAAAGAAATCCTGGAGATGGGAGCCCAGCAAACTGTGTTTTGAAAAGCCCTGCAGGTGATTCTTAGGTACTCTAAGTGTGAGAGCCACCTGCATGTAAATTATTTCCTTTTTTTAAAAAAATGTCTGTTAGGTGTTGTAGACCAGAGGTAGATCTAAGATCACAAAAGAGTGCACTTAGTAATCTAGTTCTTACATATTCAGTAACTAAGTTTATCAGATAAAATACAAGATGTCCAGTTATATTTGAATTTCAGGTAAACGACAAGTTTTTTTTAGTATGTCTCATACAATACTGAGGACATAGTTAGAGTAAAAAAATATTATTGTTTATTTGAAATTCAAATTTGACTGGGAGTTCTGTATTTTTATTCGCTAAATCTGGCAACCCCATCACCAGCACCATCCCGTTTTTCTACAAGTGGGCTCTGAGAGGTGGGAGTAGCTTCATTTTGGTGGGACCATGTGGCCTCTCTTATTTTGATTCAGCAGCAGGTCAAGCTGGGAAGAAAGCACCATGTCATTCATGCCCGTGCCTTTTATAAGCACTTGGCTGCATGCTGTGATTTGGGAAAACAGTAATTACTCCACTTAACATTACTTGTTCATTTTGTATCACAGAAAAGGATAATACCTTTCTCCCCCTTTTAACCTAATAGCCTATTAGAAAAACACCAGGTAGCCTCCCCATTAGTGCCTCGGGGGAATTTCAGAAAAATCAAGCAGAGTGAAATAAAATAAGATGGAGGCTGGGGAAGATGATTTGTTGAAGTGCAGAGAGTGGCACCCAGCCTGCCTTGAATAAGCCAGGGCTAAGTTCTTAGTCAAGGTGTGTATATGTGTGTGTGTGTGTGTGTGTGTGTGTGTGTGTGTGTGTGAACACATAGGTGCATGGTTGGATAGGTGGGAAGGGATCCGTAAAAGATTAGGAAACTAATACTTCCTGGGTTCCTACTGGTGTCACATACAGTGCATGAGTCTTTACATAAATTACATTTCATCTTGATGTTATTACAAAAATGTTCTTTGAGAAAGGAATGTCGGAGACGGGAGTTCGGCACTGATGTCAATATTACCCCTCCCAATGCTACTTGTGCTTCTTTCATGAAGCTGTCATCTCTGTCTTGCCCTCTTAGGTGAAAGAATGCACAGGAAAAAAAAAAAAAAAGAATTCACCGAACTGTATTGACTGCCTATCCCCTTGCTTCAAGAAGGAGACGTGAATACCTTTTTAAAAAGAGAGAAAATTCATCCTAAACTCTAAGGACTTTAGAATTAAATCCTGAGCGGGAATCCTCTAACAGCAAGCCACTGAAGCTTTGATTCCATGAGATACAATAGGGGTCAAGAGAGACTCAGCTGAATGGGGTTCATGAATTTAATGATCCTGTTGAGTGTCCCCACCTACAGGTACTAATTATAAAGTACTGTGAACATTAGGGCAAACATGTTTTTTTAACTGGTTTACCTAAACATGGATTTCTTAGCTGGTAATAGAAATAGTTTATATTTTGAATTTGTTTTTCTATTATATGCATGCTCTCGCTACTAAGGATTAAGGAGAGAGACACAAACAGCCAATGCCACCCCAACTCCTCCCTTTGGAATGCGAGAGAATTTAGGAGAGCGATTCATGCATGGGGCCACTTGGAGACCAAATGGCCTCATCTACCCTCCACCCCCACCTCTAGGCAGGAGTCAGTGACGGTGGAACAGGGTCTGCCGTCACATGTCTGGCAGTGCCTGATGGTGAACAGTATATTTTTGTTGAATGACAGGTGTGCAGATGGCCCGGCAGTGCGATGATGGGCAGTGGGCGAACAGAAAGAAGAGCGAGGGGAAGGGGGCCTCAGTGGTCTGGTCTGCCTTGTGTTGATTTACGGAGGAGCAGTTCATGACTCCTGAACCATTTGTAACTTTCCATATAATTTAACCCATACATTTTATCTGTCTTCAAAGCAGCCTTAGTTTAGCTGCAGTTTGGGGATCTGTGACATAGCTCCCACAGTTTTTTGCTAGCCATTAACCACGCAGCTGTTTGGGGGGATTTTTTCCTAAACTAATTCAAATTTAGGAATTACTTGTATGGGCACTCAAGTTGCTCTTATTTCCCCCTTCCCTATCAGAGATGCTGTTTGTGTGATTTCTAACTGAAAGACAAAGGATTGCTTGACATAATGATTTCACTTTCTTAACCGGTTCTAGATATAATTCAGTTTAATTGGCAGAAAGCAGTGGGAGAAGTGAAAGCAATCTAAAGTTTCCAGAAAGCTCGTAAAATATAAATTATTCTTTAACTTCTTACGTTCTCCCTTAAATAGAGACACATTGGTGTTTGCAATTAATTGGAAGTGAAATTTGTGATAAAGTGATAAGTTTTAAAAAATATATATACTTGCCCTTTGTATCAGTGGCAGTCTTCATACACTACAGTGCATGGCTGGATAGGGATTTATATATGTAAATAAATGCAAGTAAATATATATACAAACATACATATGTTTGTAATGTTCTGGCACATTGTAGTTGCTCAGTAAACAGTAACCATTATTATTACTGCGTACAACAAATCACGATGTGGTAAGTAGAGTCAAAACATCCAAATAGTGGGGTCCCTGTGTTACACAGTGAATACACAAAAAGAGTATTTTCAGCTGGTCTATAATTCCTCAAAATCCCGCCAAAAAAAAAATAAGAAGAGTGAAACTTCTATTGTACCTACAGACCGTACTGTGAACTAAGACAGTTCCAAAGAGGCATCACTTGCTCCTGCGTTTAAAAATGGGGATGGGGAGGGGACCAGAACTAATCACTAATCATATTACATGTGAGATGGTATAATCATAGGGGTTTATATCATATTCTGAGTAGCTGAAAAGTATAATCCATGCATGTTACCTGTTAGCTGGTAAACCAGATCGTTCAACTAACTAGTTAACTCATTTCTCAAGCATTTAATACAAATGCAGATTTCACTGTGGTTTTATTGACTCTAGTTAATAATACTGAACTGCACATTTGAAAGTTGCTACGAGAGTAGATCTTAAAAGTCCTCGCCACAAGGAGAAGAAAAAGTGTAACTATGCGCGGTGGTGGAGATTAACTAGACTTATTGTGGTGATCATTTTGCAATATATGCACAAATCAAATCATTATGTTGTACACCTGAAACTAACATAATGTTGTATGTCAAGTATATCTCAACTTAAAAAAAAAGTATATTCTAATTCTTATCCCTAAGCTATATCAATACGACATCATTAAAACTGGCTAAAACGTGAAAGTTAAGTTAAAGAGGGAATCAGTGTCGTTAGACCTACTGTTAGATAGGTAATGATAGCCAGAGTTGAATTCCTCATGGTAGCTGGGGTCTTCCAAATACAGATAAAAATCTCAGTGGCATAAATGGCAATCGCCAATTGATGCCAAGAAGTTTTTCTAACTCAGAATCAAAATTGAGTGGGTATGTCATCGTGTGGTATGAAGAAATCTCATTTATATTTCATTGAAACAACGTAAAGAAAGGTTTCTATTTTCTTTAATACAGGCATTTGTCTTCTTTGAAAAATCAGGTGAGAGGCTCTACTTAAATATCTCTCATGTTGCAGCTTCTGTGGGGGAAAAAAAACAACTACAAAGCTCTGGAATGCATTGGCACAGAATTCCATCAGTGTTTTCTGCGCGAGCCAAAGCAAAATGACTCTTTCAATTCCTACAGCTCATTAATTTCCAAGCTGGGTTATTAAGGATGATAACGTTTAGTTTTTCAGTGGATTGTGTCCCCCTCTCCCTTTTGGTTTTTAGAGAGTAAATGGACATTTTACATCCAGGACATGGATAGTAATTTCACAACTCTGTCTTTAGTACCTTATATATTTGACCTTGAGGAACAAATCCAAGCCTTCCCTTTCAGCCAAACAGAAGCAGAGTTCTCAAAATCAACCTTTGGTTCCAAGGAAATGGCAGAAAATCCTTTCTCCCCTGCCTCCTCACACTTCCTGGGTAATCAGCCTTTCTCCCTGTTGTCTCAGAATGGCGTTATCCTGTCTGAGAGGCGTGGAGCCAGCCCACCTGGGTTCAGATCTCCAGTCATACACTTATTCCTCTGGGTGGCTTCAGATAATTCCTTCGTCTCGAGGGTCAGTTTCCTCATCTGTAAAATAGGAGTAACACACAAAGGACCAGGCACCTAGCAGGCCCTTAATAAATATTAGTGGAGAGAAAAACAGTCCAGAAATCTTTGAGGGACTACATTTTGGTAGAGCAGGTCTCATAGACCTGAGCTAGGTCACATAGCCACCCCTAGCTGCAAGGGATTCTGGAGGGAATGTTTAATCGGACATGTTGTTGCCCTAAATGAAGTTGGGATTCTAGTAGTAAGGAAGAAAGGGAGTGTAGATACTGTTTGGCAGCTAGCCCTGTCTGCCGCAATGGTCTGGAATCCTGAAAGAGGTGCAGGTGAGAATGAGCTGGTGGCCCCTCCAGCAGAGCAGAGGTCTGTTTGAGTTGCTACAGAAAATGACTTTGCACTGAAAATTCTAGTAATTCTAAGATTCAGACTGCCTTCCTTTTTTGTGGTAAGAACAGATAACATGAGATCTGTCCTCTTGACAAATTTTTAAGTGTATCATACAGTACTGTTACATGTGGAATGAGGTACTATTCGCTTTTCTTGCTTTACTTACAGGAAGTGGAAAGGCAAGTCTACAGTTGAGAAAAGCAGTTCATATCTATGGTGATTGATTTGGTTTGGTTTGGTTTAATCATTTCATTTTTCCGAGGTTTGCAGTGCCTCAGGTGTCCAGGCTGACACACTCCTTTCATTAGCTTTGTCCCCGCAATCCATGGCTGGAGGTCTGTCTCCACAGGGTAAGTGTGGACATTCCCCACAGCAGTCTGCATCCCACCCCCAGACCTCTCTGTTGTAATCTATGGATGTCCCGCTGCGGAGAGCACAGCTCAGGTGCCATGTGAGCAGTAGCCCTGCCTTGCGTGGTTGGAGCTGCTTTCTTCCATGTGAAGAGGGGAGCACGTGACTGAAATATAAATCCTATCCAAATAATCTTGGTGTAACTCCACAAAGAGCTTCGGTATTGCTGTGAATTCTCTGTCTGAGAAGTGAAGATAAATCAAACGCACAAAACTGAGATGGTGCTGTAAATACAAAAAATAAATATTAACATCTGTAACAGGTCTGTGTGATATAAGCCCACCTAAGAAAAATGTCTATTCTTATTTGCTAGAGGGGATCTCCAAAGGAGATGGAGTCACCTTCTGGGTAAGAATGTGGCTCTCAACACAAGAAAAATAAAAAGTGTGCTCCACTGGCCTTGACCCAGTGGCTGAAGTTTTATTACTACTTAGTCTTTTAAGGTCCCTGTTAAATTATGGATGTTATAAGTGACATATTAATTAAACTTTATCTTCCACAACACTTGATCTTAAACAAGTTTATCAGGACTTCCCTGGTGGCCCAGTGGTAGAGAATCTGCCTTACAATGCAGGGGACGCAGGTTCGATCCCTGGTCAGGGAACTAAGATACCACATGCTGCGGGGAAACTAAGCCCATAAGCCACAACTACTGAGCCCACACGCCTCAACTAGAGAGGCTGCACGCCACAAACTACAGAGCCCATGCACACTGGAACCTGTGCGCCACAACTAGAGAGGGAAAACCCGCTTGCCACGACTAGAGAGAAGCCCGCGCACCACAAGGAAAGATCCTGCCCGCCTCAACAAAGAGCCCGCGTGCCAGGACTAAGACCTGACGCAGCCAAAAATAAATAAATAATAATTTTTAAAAAGAAGTTTATCAAATTAACTCTAGAAAATTCCATTAAGTTGAGGCTTTCCTGGGAGCAGGAATTGGACTTTCTTCCTATATCAAAGGACCTGGCATGATGCGGGCAGCTGGGCACAGAGTCGGTGTCAGTGAATGTTGGCCCACATTAATGAAGGGGATTGGATGTGGGAATGAAGAATGGGAGGGTCTGAGGAGGGCAGAGCTGACATGGCAGATGACTCTATAGGGGGAGGTCCTGGCAGCTGTGAGGAAACTAGATATCTGGGGAGAAAGGGCACAGAAAGAAGACTGGAAAAGCCCCATAGGAAATAGGCATCCTGGGCTTCCCTGGTGGCACAGTGGTTGAGAGTCCGCCTGCCAGTGCAGGGGACACGGGTTCGTGCCCCGGTCCGGGAAGATCCCACATGCTGAGGAGCGGCTGGGGCCGTGAGCCACGGCCGCTGAGCCTGCGCGTCCGGAGCCTGTGCTCCGCAACGGGAGAGGCCACAACAGTGAGAGGCCCGCGTACCGCAAAAAAAGAAAACAAAAAAAGAAAAGAAAATAGGCATCCTATTGCATGCATTTGCCAAGAATGGTGCTGCCCTTGATACTGTCAAAGTGGAGATCAGGAACCCATGATGCAATACCACAGGAAAAAGAAACACCACAAAGAGGATAAATATTTGTTACCAGGTCCATTTCTGGCTTCTGCTTTGGATTTATTTTTAAGTAAAGCAGATCTTATTAAAGTAATTAGCCTAGCTGTGAAAGTTTTGCCACTGATTCTGGAGTCCCCAAGATAGTAGAGCTCATGTTGAATAAAGAGATAATTCTAAGCCTCCATGTTTCTCTAGGGTGCTTTCTTAGTACATGCTTATAGCCCAAGTTTCCTAAGTGTTGAGCTAATGTAATGTTTTAATTGCTCCTGCCCCTCTATATGCCATGATAGAATGCAAGCCATAACACTGATTAATTTTACGTTTTGCTTAAACAATATAAAAGTCCTTTCCATCTTTTAGTTTAATCATGCAATACTTTTTGAGTATATTGTTTTTAATTTTTAAGAATGAGGTGCTGATAGTCATATCTTGATCAACAGTAAAGTGTTTTCCCTCCCCTTTCCTTCAGCCCATGTCAACTCCCTCTATTGATGAATTTGTAGTCCTACTAAGTGAAACCACTAACTCAGAAACATTTACTTATTGAAGGGGATTTTTACTATTAATCTGATATAATGGAGCCAATATCCTGTGCTAACTCACTGCATTACATACACAATCAGTGTATATATAATCACTGAATTTATCAGGTCATGACTTGTGATGAGGAGATGATTAACCATGTTCCTCTTTAGAGTGGAAATGCTCTGGGCTCTCTGAAAAATTATTGGTGAGAATGTAAATAACTGACTAAGCTTTGGGGGAAAGCAATGTGGTGGCATGTATCAACCTTTTTAGTATGTGTGTTCTATGACTAACATCCATGCCTACGAATCTGTCCTACTGAGATGCTTGCATATATGTATGGGTTGGCCAAAATGTTCGTTCAGGTTTTTCCATAACATAAAGTGGATGTTATGGGAACATGGAAACACCCGAACAAACTTTTTGGCCAACCCAATACAGCAATGAATGTTCACTTCTGCTCATAACAGCCAAAAATTATGGGGAAAAATCTAAATGTTTATTGTGAACAAAGTGATCAAATAAACTACAAGACAGCCACACTTCAGATTATTCTGTATCGACTAAAATAGATAGTAGAAAGAGTACAAGACATGTTGATCAACAAGGTGGTAGTATTGAACAATACATATGGTATGGTCTCCTTCATATGAAAAACTATATATTTGTATATGTTTGTAATTTTATAAAAGGGGATTGGAAAGAACTACACCAGACTGTCAATTCTAGTTACTTCTGGGGAGAAGAGGGGTTGAGTGAATAGGATCTTTAGCACTTTGCTGAGATAAATTTTTGTAATTTGAATCTTTACATGAAAACGCATTCATGTATTTGTTGGATTTTTTGTTTAGTGTCTTAGATCTAACTTTCTTCAGGTTCAAAATAAAACAGTATGCACAATTTTTTCTTTCAAATAATAACCGGCATCTGTGAGTACCATAAGTTGATATACAAAAAAGAAATATTATGAAGATAAAGTAGAAGTAAGAGTAATGAAGTGAGTTATGGCTGGATATGTTACCAAACAGCACACATACACACGCACACACACTTCATTCAACTTCATTCAATCACTTATCCAACTATTTATTTATTTAAAAAAATATTTTTAACATCTTTATTGGAGTATAACTGCTTTACAATGGTATGTTAGTTTCTGCTTTATAACGAGTGAATCAGCTATACATATACATATATCCCCATATCCCCTCCCTCTTGCATCTCCTTCCCACCCTCCCTATCCCATCCCTCTAGGTGGTCACAAAGCACCGAGCTGATCTCCCTGTGCTATGCGGCTGCTTCCCACTAGCTATCTATTTTACATTTGGTAGTGTATATATGTCCATGCCACTCTCTCACTTCATCCCAGCTTCGTCCCAACTGATATTTATTATGTGCTTAAAACTTGTCAGTGCTAAGATAAATGTACAAGTGCATACACACAAAACTATAAACACTGGGGAAATAATGAACCTAAGATTAAACTGATGTTCTATTTACTTCTACCAAAGCTGTGGGTATAGAAAGGAGCCCTTATGTATGAGGAGGAAATTAATTCTGTCTAAGATTTACACTGAAAACCACAGGAGGCAGGTTTGGGTGTCATAGGGTGGAGTGAGAGGAATTAATCTTAGGTTCTCATCTGTAAGATAACTGGCAATATGACCAGTTATAACTATACAGAGAGATGCCGAGAAGGGAAGGAAAGTTGATTCAATAAGTGGGTATGGCTCTACACCAAGAAGAAATTTAGAATCTGATTTTTAAGATAATTCTCAGCTTTACCAAATAAGATCCTGGCTTGAATTTCAACATTAAGGTAATTACTCAATAATAAGACCCATCTGACTTACAAGTTTATAAACTTATTAAATTTAGTAGTAGTTTGGAAGTAGACATTTTGCAAGTTCTGGGTAGGCAGAAAGAGAGCAGTGTGAGGGCTGAGCCCTGGGCACTACACATTCAAGAGAGTCAGACACGCAAGATGAGCCAGGGGTTCACTCCTTCCACATTTCAAGTTTACACCACTCTTTATGTGAAGAAAGGGCTTTTATAATATTTTATCACATGCCTTTCACGGCCACATTATGAGATAACAGTTACCATGTATTAAGCGTCTAATATGTACTTATATCTTACCAGCTGCTTACATAAACTATCTCACTGAATCTTCAAAATCACCCTGCCAGTATGTATTATTACCACGTGAACAGTGGAGGAAACTGAGGCCCAGAGAGGTCAGGCAAATTGCCAGTGTCATCACACAGCAGAATTAAGATGCCAAACAATGTTTGTCTAATTTCAAAGCCAGTGTACTGTCTCCTAGAAAAAGAGGAGGAAGATGAAGAAGATGCAGACCAAGAAGATGGGAAAGAAGGAAGGAAGGCAGGAAGGAAGGGAAGGAATACTATTGTCAGTTTCACTGTTTCACATGTTTAAAATTAAACTTTGCCAAGGTCTCAACTAGCAAGTGGCAAAACCCAGAACAAAGCGCACACCCCCCAAAGTACTCTTCCCGCTGTGGCTCTGCTGGCTCTCCAGTGTCAGGAAATAATGAAACCATGATAAATCTGACAATTCATTATGTCTCATTTTACATCTGTATATTTTCTCTAAACCAATACTGGAAGGGTAAAAAAGTGATTCAAAATATTTTTTCTCTCTCCCTGATAGAAATAGCTTTTCTCAATCAAGCTATAATGCAGAAGTGAACAAACTATGTATTATACATTCAGATTACACAGAGCAATAAATAATTCTCAAAGGAAATAAGCAATGATTTTCAAAAATTCAAGTGACATCCCAAATGAGATCTACGTAAGAAGGTCAGCCAATTAACTCTGCCAACCGCTCTTTCTATTTTGCTATTCTCACTTGCATTCTAAAATTTTGTTTATATAATTACTTCAGAACCATGGGGGAAGTAAACTCATTTCTGTCTTTTAGGGAATAATTGTCTTGTTCAAAGGGCAGCAGTTCTATCCATGAATGTGAAAAAAGATACAAAAGAAGAATAGCCAATAATTCCTTACACTATGGGAGAAAATTGCTTCAGGTTGCAAAAGAAAGAAAAGGTTAGGAAGATTAACTAAAATAATCTAAAAATTTGCTCAGATAAATGTCAGAGGAAAAATAAATAGAGTTGGTTTCAGGTTTCTCCTTCCTACAGCATAACCCACAGAGCTGAGTGGAGGAAGCGTCAGCCATGTGATGGATTCTCTATGTAGAAATTCAGGAATGTCCATCCTCCAACATTGGGGAAGAGGGACAATGTTGTGTCACACTTTGCCTAAAGAAGTAATCAGTTACAAAAAAAAAAAATGTTTCGGTACCAATATGCTCATAGAAGTCCTATTTGTAATAGCAACAACTGGAAATTACTAAAAACAACAAGAGAGTGACTAAATGAATTAAGGGTGCAAATATATATCATATTTCTTAGATCCTTAGATGCTATCTACTGCAAGGTGCAATCCTATTTTACAGGCTTCTTTGAGGGAAAAAGATACAGTATATTACATACTCATCAAATTTTTTAACTTAACCAACATTGCAATTTACCTGTACAATTACACACTCTCACAGTTGAGGTCGGAGTATTCTTTACCTCCTCTTCTACGATAAAGTTACATCTGGGTCCTGTGGCCCAGGGCTGTCTGCGTGGCTTAGCAGGGACATAACGGCTTATCTAACCAAGGTCCATTCGATTTCCAGGTGTCTGAAAAAGTATCCGAGTTCTGTCTGCATTTTCTCTTTGGTTAAACTCAAAGTTCTTCTTCCCTCTCCTGAATTACTCACACCATATATTAAATAGCTTCTCTGCAAAGCAATTTGGAAGTTTTTGACCGAGCTTTTCAGTGCCTGAGTGATAGACCATCACAGTGCATAAATCAGGCACATCTATTCTCCCGGCCTTGAAAATGCTATGATCTACTCTAAAGAATTTGAGTTTCTACTGCCTTTAATTCCATCACTCAGGGATTGGAGTACCATCTTTCTGCATACACAATAACTTTTTCTTTCAAAGCCCCATCATACTGTGGTATTTTTGAAGTCATTAGGAAATCATTAGGAATCCATATTTAAGTTGAAATTCAAATGTATTTGCTGTTGCCAAATCCACTGAGCTGATACTCAAATGGACAGGTACTTTCTACTCTTAGGTAGAATCACATAGTCTCAGGTATTGACAACTGGTTTACAATGTACTCCTCTGCCTAGCCACCTGCATGTTTCTTTGACATTGATCATTTTGCATATCCTAATCTCAGAAGCATTAAAATGCTTTTTAAAATTCTTAGAAAATAAAAAATATCAGTAACAGAATCTCATTCGACCATTTAAAAAAGTTATATTTAAAGGATTCTCAGTCACAAATGAAAGAACTCACTGACCAGCTGTTAGACCTGGGATGAGTTACAGGCCTCTCTGTTGAAATAATACTATCTGTAACAGAGGGCTTTCGTGAAAATTAAATGAAGTGAGGCAGAGGTTCTCAAAGTGTGGTCCCTGGATCAGCAGCGTCTGCATCACCTGGGAATTTGTTAGAAATGCAAATTCGCTAGCACCACCTTCAAGTGACTTTGATGCATGCTATGGATTGTGAAACACTGGGATAAAGTATTCAAAACATCTGGCACATAGTAATAATCATAGCTACCGACTTCTAAATACATAGCATGTGAAAAGGCATTCCGCTAGGTGTTTTCTGTGCCTAATATTACTTAAAAATCAATAATCCAGTGAGGTAGCACCACATTCATTTTATAAATGAGGAAACTGAGGCCCAGGGAAGCTAAGGAGCTTAGTTTTGTTCTGTACTCGGGTTTCTTGTTTTGAGACATCAGTGTTGTTAAACCACAGGTTCAATCACTTGGTCAATCACATGTTTATCAGTCTCATTTAGTTTATTGCCTCGCTTTCTAGATTTAAAAAAGTGATTCCCCAGAGAAGGAAAGGGACTTGCCAAGAGTCAAATATTTAACTCAAGAGCCCGAACTAGGACTGAAATCGTGAAGCTTCTAGATGGATACACATGAAATGTCACTCTCGGAATATGTGTTTTGTTCCAGGGGGAAAGAACTTTTTTCCCCCAGAATACTCAAGGACCTCAGATATGTGCCAGGGTATTTCAAACTGGAGGTGCCCACTGGTATTAAGATTTATGTTTTTGACATTCCTTGAGTATTTAGCTCACCAACTGTATCAGAATGTGACTGTTTCCTTGAAAACAAGTATTATTTCATGTCCTAAAGCAAAAAAAGACCAAAAATGTGATTGACCTCAGTATCTGCTAATAAGTTGCAAACTGTTGGCACCTTTTTAGTAGCAGAGTACCTGCCTAAAAAGCAAATTGTTATTTGGGGGATTCCCCTCAACTCCATTGTTTTCATAGTTTTGTCATATACTCATGCACTGAATTGTTTATTTACAAATTAAAGCTGGGCTACTCGTGTAGGCCATCCCAGGTCCCAACCACAAATTAGATCTTTAATTCTTTTTTCTTTTAATCAATTAATTATTAGTGATGCTCTTGATAGGGATATACATAAGTAGTTATTTATTATAAAGTTTGGGATTTTTCAGAAAAACAGAGTTTGTAAATTCAGTATTTTCCTGGAAAATCTCAGCCATCTGGGGTCAGGACAAAGTGATATTTTGTACTTTGGGGAAGAAGCTGTATTGTTTGTTCACAGTGGACTGTGACATCTGATTCTGGCTGTGTTCTCACTTATTGCTGTGACTTCTCAAAGCTTACTGCCCCCCCAGATGGAGCTATTTATTTCCTCATCTATTAAAAAGGATGGTAAACAGGTACCTGATTTTAAAGTATAGAAACTAAAAAAATTCTGCAGCGTCACTAATTTAGGACAGATTCATTTATTTTATAACCCCTATCATCCCAAACCTTACCATTTTCCCGAAAAACACATTCACATTTTGTTGCTGAGAGAAAACACAGTGGAGACTTGTCTAATTACCACTTGACCAGGGTGACCAGAAAAACAGTGTCAGCATTTGAAATATGGTGCAAGACTATGGGCTTCCATTTATGTATTAATTACTTAGGCGTTGTTCTCACAATATATGCAAATACCATATACTTCTGACCAGGTCTTAGAAGTTTCTACTAGTAAACCATGTAGTATAGCAAAATAATACTTCCTTTTTTTCGCTAGAGTGATGCTCTTTCCTCAGTTTCACATACAGCAATTCTAAAAGTTAATGATCACATATAACAGGATTAGTATACTATCTGCTCTCTGTCTTCCTAGTTAATATATTAATTCATTTGAAAAACTAGGCATATCAGTGTAGCACTGTGTTTTTTAAAGCATTTTATATACATGATTATTTGATTCTCACACGAACTCTATAAGCTAGTGTGATGGATACAGGGCTTCTCATTTTACAGATGAGGAAACAATGAGAGCCTGACCTGCTTATAGTCACACAGCAAGTTTTGACTCAGGTCTCCTGACAATCCACTTCAAACTTCATAGTCCATCATTAACCATAAGTCAGGCCACTGTCCCTTCCACTTATTATTTCCACTAACAAACTTGATAAAGCATATTTCTAGTTTGTAGAAACCCAGTGAACGTAAATTTGAGAAAACTAATTTAATAATGGAATTAACATGTTAGTACAAAAGGGAAAAAGAAGTCTCCTAGCCAACTACTAACCCAGTCTCAAATTTGCATGGGATGAAGACACATCAACCTATGATACTGATTAATTCTGGGGAGAGGGAAAACAGATGATATGTAGACTTTGGGTGCATCTGTAATGTAATGTGTGTGTGAAGGGTAGAGAAAGGGTGTCTGTTGTGTTGTTTACATATGGATGGACCTAATGGGTGATTGTAGAGTTGGGAATGGAGAGGGGGAAGGACCGTAAATCACATCTTATTCTCCTCCCAAATGTCTAACCAAATGAGTTATAGAGGGCAGACATACAGTGATCAAAATCAGCTTTATTACTGACAAGGTCTGGGTATGTGGATATGACTTAAATGTGTAGCCACAGTGGCCTTTCTATCATTTGCCTCTTAATTAGGTAGATTGAGTTGCCCAGGTACAGGATCCCCGCACAGTGGCAGAGTGGCCCCTGTAGACTCACTCATGGAAGAAGGGCAGAAAACACAAGCAGACAGGCTGACTCTAAGAAAAGACTCTAGAAGGGGCTAAATTATGATTATGCCTTCTCCCCTGGGGAGACATTGGAAGTGTCCCCGTACTTTTCCTTCCTCAGGAGTACGTTATTCCATTGCTCCATGGAAACACGGAGGAGTGTTGTAGGTAAAGTGTTTCTCCCTGACATTAATCAAGATTTGGGGACCGATGAAGAGTATCCCTTGTGGACAGGTGGCTCCTCTAGGCTTAGTAGTATTTGGAGGTATCACCCTTCATTTGGGAGGATGGTGACATGTCTTTTTTAACAGCTCATAGACTTTTTATTTGCTTGTTCCCTTCTCTTTGGAAAAGTCTGAGATAGATGAGGCAATATGAAACTATGGCCCCTCCCAGCTTGAATCTATGGAATAGATTTTGTTTTCCTTTCATCAGTCTTACTGCACATGGTGAATAAGAGTAAAGACTTAGCGACATAACCATATAGATTTCCAATTCTGATATTTATAGATGCTACTTTCGTCAATGCATGTATACATTCTTCCGGCAGTATCACAAAATTTCAGGCACCACTATCATCATATCAGGAATCTGTGGAAGCCACAAGGGGATCTTCCTGGCCTCTTGGACTCAGTCCTACTGGCTCAGCCTCACCCCAACCCTTTCATATGGTATTCAGAGTGTTAGCCACAAGAGTGGCTGTTCATGGTATGGCTCTCAAGAAAAAAAATGATCATTGAGAATTTTACTAAGTGAACTTTCTTTTAACAAATAACACCAATTATACCCTTCAACATTCAATTAATATGACATTCTCAATTTGATGTCACCAAAATTCATTCAGAATTTACAGAAGCCTCCCTAGTCGTATAAAAGTAATTCACTGAACATTTACTGAGTAACCAGTAGGTGCCAGGCATCATGGATAAAAAGAGGAATAACACAGGGTTCCTATGGTTGAGGAACTCACGGTCTAGATAGGGAGAGAATTATAAAAGTGAATAATTAGGTTACAAAGTGGGAGATAGGGAAGGAAAGATAAGTTGATACAAGAAGCGCAGGATCTTCTATGCTGAACTGGAAGTTTGAACTTAACCCTTTAGCCACTAGCTATTCATCATAGGCTATTAAGGAAAGGAGAGACTGTTCAGATTGGTGTTTGGGGACTGTTAAGTTTAGGGTCATGGAGGACAATGGACAGAGGAGAGTTCGAAAGGAGCAGCATACCAATAATCGGGGAGAAAGATGATAGGGGCTCAAGTTCAGGCAGTTAGAAGAGGAAGTTGCCACTTTCATAGTTTTTAAATCATGTTTAGAAAATACAAAATTCTGTACTAAAGATTAGAAGTGTCATGAAGAAATAACGGGAAGAGTCTTTAACCGGGGGCTAACCAGAAATTGTTTTGCCAAGATTCTTCTCCCATAGCATATCCCACATCTAAAACCAGAACCACTTCCTACCTGCAATGCAATTAAAAGTTTCTGTAATTTTTACCGATCATGGTTGGCTGCTGAAAATATCAGTAGAACTTCAAAGTATATTTACGTTTAAAATAAAACACCAGAAATTACAGTAAAACTACATTCGTTCAATAGAAAACTGATTCTAATAAATCTGGGAAGCCAGCTTAACACTCTAGCATTTTATATGCTTATCTTTTTTATTGAAGTATAATTCACGTACACTATTATATTTGTTTCATGTGTAACACACTGTGATTTGACATTTGTATACATTGCAGAATGATCACAACTCCAGTTATCATCTGTCACCATACAAAGTTAATACAATATTATTGACTGTATTCCTCACACTGTACATTACATCCCCATGACATTTTTTTATGACTGGAAGTTTGTACCTCTAGATCCCCTTCACCCATTATGCCACTCTATCCCCCTCCCCTCTGTATCTTTGAGTCTGGGTTTTGCTTTGTTTTGTTTTTTTAGATTCCACATTTAAATGAAATAATATGGTGTTTGTCTTTCTCTGTCTGATTTATTTCACTTAGTATAATACCTTTAAGGTTCATATATGCTGTCACAAATGGCAAGGTTTCGTTCTTTTTTATGGCTGAGTAGTATTCCACTGTGTGTATATATACCACATCTTCTTTATCCATTCATCTGTTGGTGGATACTTAGGTGGTTCTATATCTTGCCTACTGTAAATAACACCGTAATGAGCATAGTGGTGCATATATCTTTTAAAGTAATATTTTCATTTTCTTTGGATAGGTGCCCAGAGTGGAATTGCTGGATCATATGTTTTATTTTTAACTTTATAAAGAAACTCCCGACTGTTTTCCATAGTGTTTGCACCAATTTACATTCCCACCAACAGTACACAAGAGTTCCCTTTTTTCCACATTCTCGTCAACACTTGTTATTTTTTGTCTTTTTGACAGTAGTCAGTCTGACAGGTGTGAGGTAACATCTCATGGTTTTGATTTGCATTTCCCTGATGGTTAGTGATGTTCAGGATCTTTTCATGAGCCTGTTGGCCATCTGTATATCTTCTTTGGAAAAATGTTTATTCAGATCTTCTGCCCATTTCTAAATCAGATTCTTTGTTTTTTGTTATTGAGTTGTATAAGTTCTTTATATATTTTAGATATTAATCCCTTAGATATATGATTGGCAAATATCTTCTCCCATTCAGGAGGTTGCCTTTTAATTTTGTTGATAGTTTCCTTCACTTTTTAGTTTGATGTGGTCCCATTTGTTTATTTTTGCTTTTGTTGCCCTTACCTTTGGAGATCCAAAAAGACATCGCTCAGATCAATGTCAAGGAGCTTACCGCCTATGTTTCTTTCTAGGATTTTTATGGTTTCAGGTCTTGCATTCAAATCTTTAATCCATTTTGAATTAATTTTATATATGGTATAAGAAAGTGGTTCAGTTCCATTCTTTTGCATACAGCTGTTCAGTTTTCCCAACACCACTTATCAAAGAGACTATCCTTTCCCCATTGTATAGTCTTGCCTCCTTTGTCATAAATTAATTGACCATACATATGTGGGTTTATTTCTGAGTTCTGTATTCTGTTCCATTAATCTATATGTCTGTTTTTATGCCAATACCATACTGTTTTGATTATCATGGCTTTGTAGACAGATAGCTTTGTAGAAGTCAGGGAACATGACACTTCCTGCTTTGTTCTTTCTCAAGATTGCTTTGGCTATTCTGGGTCTTCTGAATTATTTGTTCTAGTTCTGTGAGAAATGTCGTTGAAATTTTTTTAGTGATTGCATTGAATTCATAGATTGCTTTGGGTAGTATGGACATTTTAACATATTATTTCTTCAAATCCATGGACATGAAATATCTTTCTATTTATTTGTATCTTTTTCAATTTCTTTCATCAATGTTTTAGAGTTTTCAGTGTAGGTCTTTCATCTCTTTGGTTAAATTTATTCCAAAGTATTTTATTCTTTTTGATGCAATTGTAAATGGAATTATTTTCTTAATTTATCTTTCTGATAGTTTGTTATTAGTGTATAGAAACAACAGATTTTTTTATATTAAATTTGTATCCTGCAACTTCACTTAATTTATTTATCAGTTCTAGTAGTTTCTTGATAGAGTTTTTACGGTTTTGTATATATAATATCATGTCATCTGCAAATAGTGACAGTTTTAATTATTCCTTTCCAATCTAGATGCCTTTTTTTTCTTTATTTTTGCTTAATTGCCATGGCTAGGACTTCCAATACTATGTTGAATTAAAAGTGAGACGAGTGGGCACCTTTGTCTTGTTCCTGTTCTTAGAGGACAAGCTTTCAGCTTTTCACCATTGAGTATGATGTTAGCTGTCGGTTTGTCATATATGGCCTTTATAATGTTGAGGTATGTTCCCTTTATAGCTACTTTGTTGAGAGTTATTACTATAAATGGATGCTGAATTTTCTCAAATGGTTTTTCTACATCTACTGAAATAATCATAAGATTTTTATTTTTCATTTTGTTAAAGCAGTGTATCATATTGATTGATTTGCAAATCTGGAACCATCCTTGCATCCCTGGAATAAATCCCACTTGATTATGGTGTATGATACTTTTAATGTATTATTGAAAACAGTTTTCTAATATTTTGTGAGGATTCTTTCTTCTATGTTTATCAGGGATATTGGACTGTAGTTTTCTTTTTTGTGGCATCTTTGTCTGGTTTTGGTATTACGGTGATGTTTTTCTATTGTTACTTTTAGGATTCTCTCCTTAACTTTTGATATTTTTATTGTAATATGTCTTAGTGTGGATGTTCTTGGGGCCGTCTTATTTGGAACACTCTGGGCTTCCTTGACCTGGATGTCTGTTTCCTTCTCCAAATTAGGGAATTTTTCAGCCATTATTGTTTCTTTTTTTTTTTCTTTTTTGCAGTACACGGGCCTCTCACTGTTGTGGCCTCTCCCGTTGTGGAGCACAGGCTCCGGATGCACAGACTCAGCGGCCATGGTTCACGGGCCCAGCCGCTCCGCGGCACGTGGGATCTTCCCAGACCGGGGCACGAACCCGCGACCCCTGCATCGGCAGGCGGACTCCCAACCACTGCGCCACCAGGGAAGCCCCCATTATCGTTTCTTTAAATAAGTTTTCTGGTGCTTTTTCTTTCTCTTCTCCTTCTGGAGACCCCTATAGTGCAAATATTATTCTGCTTGATGTTTTCCCTTAGGTCCCTTAAGGTATCTTTACTTTTTGAAATTCTTTTTTCTTTTTGCTGCTCTGTCTGAGTGAATGTCATTGCTTTGTCTTCCAGCTTGCTGATCCTTTCTTCCGCTTCATCCAGTCTGCTGTTGAAATCCCTAGTATATTTTTCAGTTCAGTTATTGTGTTGTTCAGCCCTGTGACTTCTGTTTGGTACTTTCTTATATTGTTTTTCTCTTTATTGAAGTTCTCACTGTGTTCATCCATTCTTCTCCCGAGTTCAGTGAGCATTTTTGTAACCATTACTTTGAGCTCTTTATCAGGAAGGTTACTTATCTCCATTCATTAAGGTCTTTTTTCTGAGGTTTTGTCTTATTCTTTTATTTGGAACATATTCCTCCATCTCCTCATGTTGCCTGACTCTGTTTTTCTCTACGTGTTAGGAGAAATAGTTACCTCTCCCAGTCTTGAAGGAATGGCCTTGTATAGGAGATGACCACTGGAGCCCAAGAGCACAATCCTCCCTGGCCACCAGTGCAAGGCACTCAAGGGGCATCCCATGTGTGGGCTGCATGTGCCTGTGGCAGGGCCACAGCAGCTGGGGTGGAGAGGCAAAGCGTTTGCCTAGCTGGTAGTGGCGCAGCTGTGGTGGGAGTGCAGGGCTCACCCACTGGCACCAGCAGGTTAGAGAGAGAGTGCCAAAATGGCAGCCACCAGCACTGGCAGGAGCTAGGTAGAATGAAAATGCAAAAATGGTTCCTGCCAGCACCTTTTTCCCTGGAGAGAGTCCCAATAGATTCTTGCCTCTTTGGCAGATACTGTACATTAAAATTAGTTAGTTAAGTCTCCTTCACATATGGTCTGGGTACTTTCAAACTACTGCTTTTATGCTGGGTCCCAGGGCAAGTGAGCCTAAGTGAGAGCCCCTTAGGAGTGGGTTCTTTGTTCCCTACAGCCCTACGGTTCTCCTGGGTGTAATCCCATTGGTTTTCAGAGCCAGTCTTGAGTGCTCATCTCTTCAGTGTCAGACCCAGTGTTTGGGGTGCCTGCTGTGAGTCAGAAATTCCTTGCTCCTCAGGGTAATGCTCTGTATTTTCGAGATCCCTTCTGGTTATGGGTCGTCCACCTGGGGTGAGGATTTTGGCGAGACCATGTCTCTGCCTCTCCTCAGTCTTGCTGCAGCCCTTTTATCATTTTTTTGTGGAGGTGCTGTTCATCTAGTTTTCAGGTCTTTTTCAGAAGAAATTATTCCATATGTAGTTGTAGATTTGTGGTGACTGTGGGAGAAGGTTCGGGACCTTCCTACCCCACCATCTTTAACTGCCTATTAATATGTTTATTAATCCAATAGCTCTTACATTTTGCTTTGTATTATAATTTCTACACACACGTCTAATCAGCCCACCAGACTGTAAGCTTCCCCTGCTGAGGGGCTTGTATAATTTTTTGTATCCCCCGCCAAACTGCCTGCCTCTGGGACTTGCTTCTGGTAGAGATTAGATATTTATACACCCAACAATATTTTTTATTGTGAACCAGCCAGGTGCCAGATACTGGGACTCAGTGATGACGTGTTGATGAGACTTCCATGAACAACATATAATAAACCCTGCCCTCCCTGAACTGACAGTTCAGTAGGGACAGGAAACCCTCTATACATCTGAGGAAGCTTATGACAGGGGAGGTATGGGAGATGCTAAGGAGGTCCAGAGCACAGTATCTAATCCACACATAGAGGGCAGGGAAGCCTTCTCAAGGAAGTAAAACAAAGCAAGTAGAAGGTAGGGAGATGAACAGGGGCAAAGAGTGTGCCACTCAGAGGAAAGAGCATCTCCCAAGACCAGGAGGACAGAGGGCAGCACGGTACACTTGCTCACAGGAAAGAGGTTCCTGATGGCTGGGGTGCAGAGAGCCAGATGGGAATGTGGAGTGGTAAGGGTGGCTGGATAAGCCAGGTCCAGATCATGAAGTTCCCTGAATAATATCAGCACAGGGGCTGGCACAAAGTAAGCACTCAAAAATGATTGAATAAATGAACCACTGTACATCAGCTTGCTTTAGCATCCTGTCTGTCTACCCAAATCAATTTATGAATTCAGTGTAATCCAGTGGAAATCTCAAACTAATTTAACAAGGTGGTTTGAAAATTTATACAGGAAAGGAAAGGAAACACATTAGCCAAGACCATTATGGAGAAGAACAAGATTGGGGACTTGTGTATCTGAAATCAAAACTTCTTATTAAGCCATAGTAATTTTAACAGTGTGGTTTTGATATAAGAATAGATAAATAGGTCAACTAAACAAAATTGAGGGTCCCAAAGGAGACTTATGTGAATATGTGGACTTGGCCTTTGACAAACCCTGCATTGCCCGTCAGGAGAAACAAAAGGCTCTTTAATGAATGGTGCAGGTGTTACCAACCAGGGTTCTTGGCCCCCCTAATCAATAGAAATTGATCAGAGGCCAGACAAGAAATTCAGGCAAGGCTTTATTGGGGTCCCTGCTGCAGCAAGGGGGAGTGAGAACAAGTAACAGTTTCCCTTGCTCACCCCCCCACCGAGGGGGACCAAGCTGGTTCCTTATATGGGGAGAGGGTAGGGGCAGGTCCAGGGGTCAGGCTGGAGGGGTGGCTTAGGTAGTTTGCCCACCTCTTTGGTGGCATTGTGTCCAGGGGGCATGCACAGTACCCTGTTTTTGTTCCTGGCTCTTCAGAAGTGGCAGTTGGTCTTTTTGGTCTTTTTATATCTTGTTGGACACAATTTGCCCCGACTGCACATGCACACAGTTATTTTTAGTCCCTTACAGTTTCTTTGTATTTTGTTGCTCAAGGAGATGTTTGTCCAGGTGCGAGCACTGCAGCAAAGGGTCCCGGGGCCCCAGGTCCCAGACTGACTCACAGGGACTACTGGTTTTCTATAAAGAAAAGAAAATGGATCCTTATCTCTTACTATACACACAAAACCATTATAGAAGGATTCAAAACTAAAGCATGAAAAGCAAAAACTTTAAATCTTTTATCAAGAACATGTGGTTGAATAGATTTATGAACTAGAGCTAGAGAGGAATTTCTTAAACACAACACACATAAAAAAGCTCAAACTACAAAGGAAAAAATTGATAAATTGGACTATGTTAAATTTTTTAAATTCTGTGCATCAAAAGGCACCATTTTAAGAAGTGAAAACAGAAGCAACAGATATACCTGACAAAGTATTAGTGTCCAGAATATAAAAAGAACTCCTACAAAATCAACATCAACAACAAAATATATAGAAAAATGATGACAGACAGAGAAAGAACAGGAAGGAGGGAAGGAAAGAGAGAGGGAGAGAGACAGAGAGGGTGGAAAAGATCAAAAATGACCAGAAGAGGAAGTCTGAATGGCCAATAAACACAAGGAGATGTTAACCTCACTAATCAGGGAAATGCAAATTAAAACCCCATGAGATAACATTTCATACCCATTGGACTGGTAACAATTTTTAAATTCTGAGAATATAAAGTGTTGATGAAATATGGGGCTTCTAAACATTACTAGGGTAGTATAAATTGTTAACCACTTTGGAGAACAATTTGGCAATTAAAAGCAAACTTTCAAATGTGCATTTTCACAGCCCAGCTCAGGACAATTCAGCCACCTCCTAAATGCCCTAGAGAATCTCCCATACTTGTCCACAGAGAGGCATGTGCAAGATGGTCATAAAGTGTTGTTCATAATAGAAAAAGATAGATACATAAATTATGGTTTAGTCATACAGTGTAATAACGCAGTTAAATGGATGAAATACTTGCATGTGTCAAATTAGATAACTCTCAAATATACATTCTTGCACAAAAAGTAAGTTGTAAAATCACACAAGATATGATTCATTTAAACTTAAAATATGCAAAACTACCACATACTATTTAGAGGTACTTACAGATGTAATTACATTTTTTAAAACTATGTAATGACTGGATAAACTATAGATTCACAATTTTGTAGTCACTCGCATGCAAAGAAGCAGAGGAGAATTTGATCTGGGGGGAGTGCACAGACAGCTTCTACTATATATTTTTTGTTTTATTTTCAAGCTAGGTGATGAGTGGTACACAGATGTTGGCTATATCATTCATAATATCTTTTTAAGTGCCTGGAATATTTCATTACTTTTTAAAACTGCTAAGTTCTACGCAGATATTCTTCTGTTTGAATCACAGGTTGCTTAGACATATTTATTCACATTTCACACAAGAAGGATTTTCGCATTTCTTATTTCTTTTCACCTTCCTAGTAGCATTATTCTAGATGGAGGACAAAGTGAGACTTAGATTAAGCGACTTTCCTGGGGCCAATAAATTGAATGACAGAACCAGGACTGGAACCAGCTGTTTCACCCTCACCATGACTTCCACCAGCCCAGCTGCCACTCAGTGTTAGGGAGAGAACTGGTGCCATGGAGACGGTCTGAAATGGCTTTATTGAAGGGAGAAAGGGGCTCCAAATTGCTCCAAATAGCGCTCTGCAGACAGAACAGAGCAAATAGCATGTGTCCAGAGCAGATGCTGATAGTCAGTGGGGTGAGACCGTGTACCACCCACTCGAGCAACTGCAGAAATGCCCTGATAAGGTGGGGGGAGCTGATTGCCCTCCCTCTTCGCACATTTCAAGTCCTAGCAGTCCTTGTCACTAGCATTGCAGTGTTTCACATCCCCACTCAAGGCATGATTAAAGGTTGGTCTCTTTAGGTGTAAAACACTGTGCCCGTTTGACAACAGCATCCCATAAAAACAAATTAGGTGAGCTCGGTAGTAATTCAGGTGCAAGATGTGAAATGAACCCTGCATTAGGCAGAAGGACATGATAATGGTTTCACAGTGGAATTAACTTATGGACATCTGGGAAGCAGCCCTGTTTTCCTAAGCCCAAGCCCCTTTCACAGCCTAACCGGCTACCCCCGTAGGCAGGCCCACATCATAAGGGATCAGAAAACTGCCACCATCATGGAAAACTACAAATGTGCATCAGAAGGGCCTTTCCGTTTTTGTTTGGCAAAGAGAAGTGCAAAAAATACATCAGTTGATGTTACACTGAAATTCTTATTCGCTGACACATTTTCATAACTATTAGGCTTGTGGAATTAGTCACTATAATGCATTCAGTTAGTTCAAATGAACTCCTGAAAGGAATTACATATTTGTTCATAAAGTAATTTATAATGAATAATTAACAAGGCTTCAGTTCAGTGCATACATGGTTTATTAGCAAATTGAAATCGTCCTTCACTGAGCAGAGTCAGCATTGGCTACACCTGACAGTTCTACCATTTTGAATGAATGTATTAGCCAGGGCTTCATTGCTGAGGAAGAAGCGCAGTGAAGCTGTGGCTCTCTTTTCTCATGTGATTTCTCAGATTGTCTGTAGTTGCTGACCTTCTACGATAAAAAGGATGAAGGTCGCCAGAATATTTTGCATTAAACATTATTTTTATTGAAGCCTATTCATTCATTGCTTCTAAATACAGCTGGAATTTCAACCCACCCCATGGCCTCAAATACAACTAACATGTTGTACTGGGTTGGCCAAAATTTTCTTTCAGGTTTTTCTGCAAGACGTTACAGAAAATCCCGAATGAACTTTTTGGCCAATGCAATACTTTCCCCCTGAATAACAGGCTTAGGGATCCAGCTCCCTGCTCAGCATCTCCATTAGGATGTGTAATTGATGCCACAATCATACCATATCCAAAACAGATCTTCTCGCTCCTACCCCAAAACTGCTTCTAATTTAGCGGTCTTCCCCATCTTGGTTACTAGCAACTCTATTCTTCTCATTGCTCAGGCCAAAAACCTCAGAGCTTATCCTCCTCAACTTGTTTCTTTCATTCAGATCATATCTATGTATCCTTGTTTTCAATATTTCAAGAAATCCTCTTATTATCTATCTCTAAAACATATCAAGAATTTGACCATATCTCAGCACCTCTTACACTGTGACCCATTTTAATCTACCATCATCTCTTGCATAGATTACTTTAATAGTCTCAAAACTTCCATCCATCCTTCTGCCCTGGCTCCCCTCTAGTTTATACTCAACATAGAAGTCAAAGTGTTTCCTTTAAACAACTAAGACAGATCGTGGAACTCCTCTGCTCAAAACCCTGTAGTGGTTTTCCATCTCATTCGGCACGCAAGCAGATCAGGGGCCCGCATTACCAACCCCACCTCATCTATTTCCATTCTCCTTGTCACTGGCCTCTTTGACTAACTCCATGAATGAATGAATCATGGGCTCTGCTTCTGGGTGTCAAGGTCAGCTTAGTCCTGTGGGAAGAGCACAGGCCAAGGTTAAAATCCACTTCAACCTCTTAATAGTTTACTTAGCCAATTACTTACTTCATTTCTTCATTTCCTTATCTCTAAAATGGAGATAACACAGTGATTGTGAAAGAAAATAAATTATACAAACTATCCCATATATTTTGTGATCAATATAAGGGAGCTGCTTTTATTATAATTTCTTCATCTTTAAGGGAGTTATTTGTTTATCATAGTATAGATTTCAAGCTCACATGGAGCAAAAACTATTTTACAAACTTTGAATAGCAGCAGCGGACACCTGAACATTTCACCTCTCATAAAGCCCCTTGGTATCTGTGATGCAGTAAACTTTGCTAGTTCACTTATTCATTCATTTGGCAAACATTTATTGCACACTTACTTTGTGCCAGGCACTGTTCTTAGCACAGGAGATATGGTAGTGAAGGTAAAAATGTGTGCTCGCACAAAGCTAAATGTTAGTACAGAGCAACAAAATAAATGAGACAAATATATAGTATTTGGAGGTAAGTGCCAAGTGAAAAATATAAAGCAGGCAAGGAGGATATGAAGAGTTGGGGTGAAATCTGGGATAGGAGAGTCAGGAATGACCACATCTTCTATCTCTCAGACCATTCCTAGGTCCCCCTGCTGGTTCCACTCCCTTTTCTGGGATCCTAAACGTCAGCCGCCCGCAAGGCTCTGCCAGCAGCCCCTTCTCCAGTCCCCTGATTTCAGAACACCCTTTGACGGCTTCATTTATCTCCTCCCAGTGACTGGCTTCCAAATCTTCACCTGGGGGTGGGTAGACTCCCACTGCCTTCACTCCTGGACACCTCCATGTGCACGTTCAGAGTCCAGGTGTCCAGGATGAACTCATTCCTCTGCTCCCTTTGCCCAAGCCTCCAACACTTGACACTTCAATGGACTTCACCTCCTGCCTCTGCTTCTCTAGCTTTGGAGACACACAGCCTGTCAGACCTACCTCCATAACCTCTCTCAAATCCCTTTCCTCCTTTCCACCATCTTCATGTCCCCTAACTCAATATTATCTCTTGTGGAACTGCCTTCTAAAAACCTCTCTCTGTCTCCACCTCTTCCACCCACCTTCTACTCTGCTGCTAGATAAATTTCTTAAAAGTGAGATTTTGATCACATCCCTCATTTTGACCCAAGATGTTCTCTTGCCTTTAATATGCTCCCTAGTTCTGGCAATAAGCATGCCCCACAGCATGACCCCAGTCTTCCTTTCCATCCTCATCTCACCCCTGCACATCCCTCCCCACCGCTCAGACTCCTCTCTTTGCTGTCTGTCCCACTTTCACTGCTCATTCCAGCCTAAGCCTCTGCTCATTGTGGCCATGATCAGAAGCCCTCACTCTTCCCTTCCATCCATCCAAACCCTACTCATCATGTGAGTCAGTGGTCCCCGAAGTGATGTGTGTGCACTACGGGGGATGCACAAGAGAATCCATTTGGGGGCAGGATTCGAAAAAAAAATTCCATTTTTCCTTATCTTTTATACTGAGCTTTACTAATACGTAACATGTAGACTGATGCAGACAACCTCACTCAGGTGGTATATTAGACAGGAGGTGCTCTGAGGGCAAGAGGACAGTCCCCCAAACAATGAGTGTTGGGGTGCTCTCATTCTTTCATGGATCCAGCATATTGTGGGAAATTTTAGTCTAAATGTGCCTGATTAAGTGGTTTTATGGATTACATTCTGAGAAAAAGGAGAGTTTTATTAGGCTTGATACTGAGATGAGCAATAATCATAAAATCTTTTTATTACACAAAAGTTCAGGGAAAAGAGTTGGCACGTTTAAAGCTGAGTTGGCGTTTTTTTCTTTCAAAAAAGATAAGATTCTGAACTCTCTGGTCTTTTCTGTGAGGAAAATATGGTTGTTGAAGACCCTGTTCCCCTGCAGATATTTTAAAATGAAGAAATAGAAACACACCTTCAAAAAAGGTGGTATTTGGACCATGAGTAAAAAATTAACTGTTTGTCCAAATAAATTTTGCTCTGGAGAGGGCTTTTTAAGAATGGAAGTGTAGAGATGTTTTCACTGTTGTTAGATGTTATTGCTGATATGACGTGTATCACGTGTTAAAATACCTCAGCTGTACATTTTAAAAAACTTGGAATTCGATTTTCTAACGTGCTTTAAAATTTTCCATATAAACAATTCCAGTGAGTTTTTTTGACCAATTTGCACAGATAGATGATAGATAGATAGATAGATAGATGATAGATAGATGATAATGTGTGTGTGTGTGTGTGTGTGTGTGTGTGAATCCCACAGCAAAACCCAAATAGTTGCCTAAACTAATTGATTGACATTCAGTGGAAGTACATGTTCAGGGAAGGTATCCATTTTTTTAAAAAACAAAATAGAAAACTGCAGCATAACTGGTAGAAGGGATGAAAAAAAGACTTAGTAAGTACAGGTATCAATGTACTTTTCCATTTGGAGCTGCACATTTTTGAGCAAATGTTCAATGGTGCTTTGTTAGCAATTACAAAAAAGATGAATGAACCTAATTGTACATCACTAGGGAAATGGACAATAAATTGTGGTCTATTCATACAATGTAATTCTATACAATTGCAAAAATGAAGGAACTAGAGCTATATGCAATCATATAACATTTTTGAGCAAAAACAAGAAGCGAATTGTAGAATGATATGTAAGTGTTGAGACCATATGTATGTGATTTCAGAACCTATAAAATAACATCAAATGTTGAGTTCATTGTTTTAGGTATACCCATATGTAATCAAAGTAAAAACAGGGCTTCCCTGGTGGCGCAGTGGTTGAGAGTCCGCCTGCCGATGCAGGGTACGCGGGTTCGTGCCCCGGTCCGGGAAGATCCCACACGCCGCGGAGCGGCTGGGCCCGTGAGCCATGGCCGCTGAGCCTGCGCATCCGGAGCCTGTGCTCCGCAACGGGAGAGGCCACAACAGTGAGAGGCCCCAACAGTGAGAGGCCCGCGTACCGCAAAAAAAAAAAAAAGTAAAAACACATGCATAGGACTGAGGCACACCAAATTTAGATAATAGTTGCTTCTGGAGAAGAGAAGGAATGGGATCTGAGGAGGGTATTGTCAGGGCTTTAATGGTTATTTTTGTGTGTGATCACTCACCCTGGGTGGTGGATACCTAGGTTTTCCTTTTATTGTTCCCTGTGCTTTTATGTACACCTGAAATATTTCATAATGAAAAATGTTTTCTGCTATTGAAGATGGTTTTCTTTTAAAATCCCTTTGAGGAAATTACAACTGTGACAAATTTGTAGACTTATATCCATGGCAAAAACATTCTGAGATGCTTCATTAATTTTAGAAAGCTGGCATGAAACTGCTGTGGCTTTCGGAAAGTGTGGGTTATCATGTTTTTCTAACCATTGAGGAAACTCCCTCAGAGTGTGAAATATAAAATACCAGAAGGCTAAACCACCTGGAGGGATATAACCTTTCAGAATTTAAAGTCAGGTAGAAGTGTAGAGGTGGGGGTGGGAGCTGGCCAGTATTTTCTACTTTGGACTTTAAGCATCTTTCTCTATCCCTCCAATAATATCTAGTACCATGTCTTCCACATCCATAAGAAAATCAAACAAAAACGCATTAGTAATGATAAAACAATCCATTCTCATTAAATCGTGTCCAGGTTGATTTCAGATTAGATTTTCCAAAAGACCCAAGTAAAAATTTGGTAGAAAATCTATATGTCTAAACCAAGATGATGAAAGGTTTCTGTTTGTTTAGCTTGCAGAAATATTTGTTTTTAATTTATTTAATAGATGACTTCCATTTAAGAAACCAAACTCTATAATACTAACATTGTTCACCTATGTCTTAGAACTCGAGAAGCAATTGTTAACAAAACAAAATATTACCAACTTAGCAGAGATAGTTCATTCTAAGGCTTGTAGTGGAATCTTTAACCTTAAGACGAGGTGAAGAAGTGAATTTCAAAAAATGGATTCAAAGCCCATTAAAAAGGCCATGTTCGCCCCTTTAAAAGAAAAGAGGAGAAGCAATTAAAGGAAGCTTTGGGGGATGGTGTAAAGAGGAGAAAATTTATGGTTGGAAGTATCCAATTATACGCTTGACCCGGACACATCATTATAACTTTGCTTAGCTTCACTTTCCTCACTTGTAAAATGACAATAATAATATTATTTTGAGAAACAAGAGGAAAAAAGCATATGATACTTCATTATTATATAGCAGTACTTGATTTTTTTAAATGCCAGTTTGCCCTAAATGTCCAAAAGATCCCAACATAAGTTCAAAAGATCCCAAGAACTCATTGTCATTTTTTGCATTACTGTACTTATTCAACTCCAAATTACTTAGGAAAAAATAGATCACAGGAGACTCACTTTCCACAGATAAAATACTAAAAAAAAGTTTTTTGGAAAAAAATTATTTTTGTTGGAAAATAATTAACAGCATATTTCTGTCAATGGCTCCCTTTCTCTTTCTTTTCTTTTAAGGTAAAATATGAAGGCCTTTAGTGCCCCAGGTTTAAAGAAATTTGAGTTTGTCCGATAAAAATATAGGGTCATAAAAAGCTACAAGCCTTGAGGTTGTAAAAACAGTATCTTGGGCACTGCGTTTCAGGCATTAGCAGGAGGATAATGGGTATTTACTCTCTGTAAAGACAGAGAGCAGGCCCTCAAAGCATTTTCAGTCCTGTAAAAAAGACATATATACATGCAATTAAACACCACTGGGGCCCAGGGCCACCACCTACTTTGTGCGGTTGGGGCACAGCACGGCATCACGTGGTGCAGTTCGCATAGACCATGACAGGGAAAGTACGGAGCTGTGTGCTTGCATAGGGTACCGGGTAGTGCGCTATTGCGTGGATGTACACATGAGACGCGCATAATCTCCTTCATCAAAAAAACTCCCAGCTCCGTGGAGGAGATAGCACAACAACCGAAACATAAACAGATCCTTACAAAAGGAGCTGAGAGTACAAAGACAGCCATAGGCACAGAAGAGAATGTCACCGAGCTGAGGGCTGAGGAGAGACCGTGCCTAAATGAACCTGAAGCATGAGTAGCAGTCCGTGGAGAAAAGGTAGAACAGGAGTTTTCCAGGCAGATGGGCAGTAACGGCTGAAGTACAGAGGCAAGAAAGAGTCTAGCGTATCCTGGAGCTCTAAGCAGTCTGGTGTTCCAAGACACTATAGTGTGAAGCATTGGGCAATAAAAATCTGGCAGCTCAGAAAGGGAGCTCTGGCTTGTGTGACATGGTCTGGTGTGACAGCCGCAGGCATGACCACCAGCTTTGGAACAGCCAAAGACAATAAGGTCCTATCTTCCATAGGTGCCCTATCTAGACCCTTAGATTAACCTAGAGCCTGATGCTCTACTGGGACCATTTTTCTCTTCTAGTGTGCCTCCCATTAGACTTATTAGCCCTACTCATTACTTTCTCTTTCTTGGTTTACTAGTACTGCCTTGCATTCTGTACCACTGACAGCTTGAACCCTCCATCCCATGAATTAGACCCAAAGTTTCCTTATGATGTTTTAGAACATGCCATCAGCATACAGACCATTTTCTTTCATTTAAAATAATAATTATTTGTGTTTATCTAATTATAGAAGTGATGTAGTGCATCATAATTTACTTAACCAATTCGCTATCGTTAGACATTTTGGTGTTTTCACTATTTACTACCATAAACAATATGAGATGCACAACCTTACGTGAACCTCTATGATTTTAAACCTGTGTCATTTAACATCTGTGATTGTCTCCTGAGAATAAATTTATGGCAATATAATTGTTGAGCGAAAATGTGTATATTAAAAAATTTTTTTAACATATTGCCCAACTGCTCTCTGTAAAAATAGTTCCAGGGCTTCCCTGGTGGCGCAGCGGTTAAGAGTCCGCCTGTCGTTGCAGGGGACGCGGGTTCGTGCCCCGGTCCGGGAGGATCCCAAATGCCACGGAGCGGCTGGGTCCGTGAGCCATGGCCGCTGAGCCTGCGCGTCCAGAGCCTGTGCTCCGCAACGGGAGAGGCCACAACAGTGAGAGGCCCGCGTACCCCCCCAAAAATAATAGTTCCAATTTACCCTCCCACCCTCATCTAAGGGAAGGGCCTTTTTTTCCACTTTCCTAGTTATTTTTAATCCACACTGCTAGGCTGAATCTACAAAGTGGCCCATGTCTCCCTTGGGCATGTCGGCATACAGAAGATCCTGTGAGATGATTAGAGGACAAATATTCTCATCCTGATTAAAAGAAAGACATTCATATATTGAGAAATTAAGTAAGTTGTGGAAATTCTACAGTAGCAAGCAATCAGAGGCAAAACCCTTCCAGGGCAGTTTATCCTAGATCAGTGTTTGCTCTATGCAAATAGCAGGCATGACTTCTTTGGTCCGCATTTTTTAACTGGGAGATTTAGCATAACAATCTAGGTTTATGGCTTCTCTTGGAAAAAAAAATAGGACATGTGGAAACACCATGCCCGCAAGGTACCACCAACCAGAGCTAAGAGTGCTGCCACCTTCAGACAGAGCAGGTAACGTCAGGTAACCACCTATGTAGTCCACCTACGTGGCTTCACTCATTTATGTTACCTACCTGATCCCTGTCAGGATTTGAACTTGAAATTCCACTCTGAGTACTGTTTCTTCACAGAAATAATAGTAGAATTCTGTTGGAACAGAATTATAACAGAGATTTAGATATACTGAAAGTCAAGCTGTGACCTCTGAAATAAATCAGTAGCAGTAGGGCTTCTGAGTTGGTGCATCCTATCCAGTTCTACATTATAAAATGATTTTACCATAACATGTTTACATAAATATATAGATAATTTGTGTATGAAGTATGCATAGCTACAAATATAATTGCTAATCTAGTATTAGAAATTTATGCAACAACAGACTTCAAACAAGAAGTACAAGAATTTTGTTCACACATACTTTCCAGTTTCATTCAAACTCACACTGCAGTAAGCTTACTTGGAAAAATAATAGCCAATTAAAAATTTTAAATATCTAGCCTGTGATCTGAGGACAGAATGATATTCATTTCATTAAGTTCAAAAGTGTAATTAGACGTATATCTGGGTATGGTGTCAGGATTCTGCAGGTAGTTACTTATGCAAGACCATGCAGGAATTAAAGCCTGTGAAATAGGTGTTCTGAAGTCTTTTCAGTTGCAACATAAATACAATCAAGCAGAGTAAAGACAGCAAAACCCTCAGGAGAAATCTGAACAAATGATAGGAGTATAAGCACATACCTTTGTCAGTCGAAATAGGCCTGAGGTTTTATTTTAGTAAATCTTAGTTAAACATATCAAGAGGATTTATGCTAAGGTTGGCAAGTAATATAGAGTTCTTTTAAAGCACAAGGCATGGGTCTTAAGATGTCCTATATAAAGTGATTTATATGACGAGCAAGAAAGAGAATGTTTTAAAGGTTTGTTTTATTTCAATGACTTTTAAGATAAAAAGAAATGCCTTCTTCACCAAAGCATCTATTGCCTGTGAATATGCATACACAGTAGCAATAGATTAGACAAATGAAGAGTTTAGAGGTGTGTCTGATATGGTTAACTTAAAACACCATCGTGTCTGCTCTACCAGTTTTCCAGACCTTAATATCCACTTTAGCTCTTTATTATTAATTGTTTAGCAAGGAGAATTTCAAACACACGCAAAAATAAATAGAGTAGCGTAAGGACTCTCCATGTACCCATCACCTAGCCTCAGTGACCACCCCCAACCACGTTTCCCCTTCTGTATTAATTTCAAGCAAATCCCAGATATCATAACATTTTATCCATAAATGTTTCAGTATGTATCTCTAAAAGATAAGGACCCTTTTTTCTTCAATACAACCATACTATCATTATAACACCTGAAAAGAGATATCATTAATAATCCCTCAGTATTGTCAAATATGCCATCAGTGTTCAAACTTCCAATTGTCCCATAAACGTCATAGTCTGTATTGCTCATTTTAAAATCAGGTTTCAAATAAGGCACTTACATTGTAGTTGTTGTTTTGTCTCTTATGTTGCTTTATATTGCAAGGTTCCTCCTCCATCTCTTTTTCTCTTGAAATTTATTTCATAAAGCAAATTAGGTTTTAAAATAAAAACTATAGGAAATAAAATTAAAACTTGGTTTTTGTTTTTCAAAAAATTAATATCTGATTAAAATGGGGAAAAAGGGAATCAGTGTGTGGTAGACTATGTGTGTAAATGTGTATGTATGTGTGTGTGACTCAGCATCCTTTCCAGGAACATTTATTTACAGGGCGATCACTCACTTACTCTTGCATGCATTCATTTATTTACTCTTCCATTCATTCATTCACTCACCCATCCATCCATCCACCCAGTCGCGTCTGAGCACTCTACATGCCAACAATCCTCCGGCCAGTGGAGCCAAGCAGAATAAGACACTGCTCCCTGCCCTCAAGTTGTCTGCGCATTTAAGAGTCAGAACAGTAAACAAATACAGTGTGACAGAGGCCCCAGTTATCCCTGTAACCCAGTTACACAGGAGAAGAAGAACTGCCTCCTCATGCTCTGTTCCTGAATCTGTGCTTGATCTCTGAATCCCCCAGTAGTTTGGCTCAACGTGAACATTCTGTGCCTTGGGGATTAGTTCCAGCTCAGCATTTCCTGATGCAGGAACATCAATATCCTCTTATTACACAACTTCTGTTCCTCAAAAGGCACTGATTTCAGTCTCAGCATGCCCCTGCATATGTTATCACCTTTATCAATTAACTTGATTGTTTGTCTAGCATCCATTGAGATCTGGTTCACTGTGCCCCATGTAGAAATGGCAAGCCCCTGCACAAGGTGGACATGGGCAGGCATGCCCTTGGACAGTGCATACGTGACCTATGCATGCCCTCAGTAGATACTCCTCCCCATTTTTAGAACAAAGTTTGGTTTTACAGCATTGACTTCTTCACTACAAAATGAAAGGCATCCTCTCCCTCCCCGGTCTATCTCAGAGCTTCATATAATCCTTTTCAACTGCCCACAGAGAACTTTGATGCATCTTTGTCAGGTTAGGAACCTTGTAGACAGGTTTCCTTGCAAACTTGGTAAGACTTCATCTTGTCCAGTTTCTGTGTCGCTCCTGTCCAGGGATCTGCAGTGAGCTTCTGCTTAGACATCCAAATCTATCTCAGTAGACCCAAAGAGCTACAGCATACTCCTCCAGGAGTCTTATGAGTTGCTGCCTTTCTTAAGCATCCTACCTCATCACTATCCAAGCCATCCTTCGCAGGTAATGGTGGAGTCTGGAGTAAGCCTCTGAAATATGTGACTATGGGAATTGTGTAAACAAGAGAAGGCTGAGCCCAAGAGAGAGGCTGGGTCTCAGGTGATCCAATGAGGAAAGGGCATACATGGGCAGTCTGGGGGTGGGGGAGATGGGGCAGCAGACAGAGGCCAGGGAAGCATGATGGGCTAGGATCATGGACAGCTAGAATTAGCTGTCCTGCATAGAGCCAGTCTTCCTCTTACACTCCACATCCAATTAATCGTAAACCCTGCAGGATCCATCATCAGAGTATTTGCAGAATCTGACCACTCTTCCTCACCCCTACTGTACGTCCCACCCGAGCCAGCATTGTGTCTCACCTAGATCTATGTCCTGGCCTCCTGACTGTCCTCCCTGCTTCCATACCAGGCACCCTGGTCCTTTCCCACCTCTGGACCTTTGCGTGTGCAGTTCCCTCTGCCTGTAAGTTCTTCCCCTAGGTGCCCCTGGTGTGGTGTTCGCCCTTCACCTCCTCCAGGTGCTTGTTTAAATGTCGCTTTGTTAGGGAAGCTTTCCCCAGCTCCCCATTCTTAAAAGTATAACATACATACACACGATCACATCCAGTTCTCCCTAAGTAACTCCCTTAGCTAATTTTTCTTCACTTTCTAATACACATTTTCCTTGTTTATTTGTTTATCGTCTGTCTCCAATCTCCTCACCAGAAGGTAAGCTCTATGAGGATGAGAATTTTGTCTTTTTGTTCACTGCCGCATTCACAGTGCCTAGAACAGTACCTGGCACATAGTAGGTGCTTGGTAAATATTGAATGAATGAATTGGCCAATCAATCAATCAATGACTTCCTCTCCCAAAGAATTAGGGAGACCTTTGTGTAAAACCAAGTTAGGCATAACTCTTGCCCTTGAGGTTCTGAGACACACACTGTGATACTTTCATGGTGATAGCAAACGTTTGTCTAGTATAGTTATGAACTGACTTGGGAATGTTGGGCATGTGGGGAGGTGCTTGGTAAATTGAGACAGTGGTTAGCTAAAGTTCTTAGTGTAATAAGGATGATCAGAAACAGGGTAATGAGGAGAAGATGCCTGAGAGGAAGGAGGCATGGTTATATGTCATCTGCAGTTTGCTTTGGTTTAAAATAAACATGGTGCCCTCTTTGGACTGCAGCAGTGCTAGGACCTCAGAGAAGCATCACTTGACAAGACAGCCCAGATTTCCTTCTGGGCATACCCAGGGTGAACTGGGATGTGTGGGCAGCCTGGACAGGCTGGTGACTTGCTGCCCCCCTTCAATGGCTAGTTTTCACGTATTTGTTCAACATTCATTTAATGAGCATGTTGGAAAAAATATTTTCTATTAATAAAAAGTGCAGACTTTTTTGTTAAAATTCAGTGTGAGGTATTTATTCCATTCTTGATATATCACCATATTTTAACATATTTAAAATTCTTCACATCACAGTTTTTCTACCACTCATAACTCAATAGTGTTAGTCATCAAACTCACTGAAAATAAACTTCACTTACATGAGTATGCTCAAAATATATTTAATTTTCTTTTCTTTTGAGCTTCGTGTTGGCAAAATATTTTTCACTTTTCTCTCTTTGATTTGATTTTTATGCATGTTTTTTCAAATGAGGCAACTTCTTGAGAAATGTATTAAAGGATTTAAAGTTGGTGAATGAAATAAACAATTTATTCCTGGGGAATATCACCAATGCATGCTTTATCCAGTTCCTGTTTCAACTATCTATAATTTCTGAGTAGGGGACTGTCTACTGGTAGGTTGTGGGACATGGGATGCAGGTCTGTGATCCCAGCATCCACAGCAGACATGGTTGCATGGAGAGGAAGTGCCTTCTTTTGTTTTTGAAGAGAACGGTTTTCCAACTGGTGCTGCACCAGTTGACATCTTGCCAGTTTTGTAAGGTGTGGCACTTGGGAACTGAGTTAGCCGGCTCTATGTCCAAGCATACAATGTTATGGAGAAAACTGGGCATTCTGAACAGTCCCGTCTCTTTCCCCACTGCTACTGCTGTGTACACTGCTGTGCAGGGTAGACTGGCAGTCCAGGACTGTAGTTTTTCAGGGTAGAAGATAGAGAAGAAGGAGGTCTCTTTTACCAGTATTAAACTCTGCCTTGATCACCTTATGCTACCATGCTCCTGGGTCCCAATATTGTAGTTCCTCAGTTAATAAACACCCCCCGCCCCTCTTTACCACCTTCACCACACACGCATACACAGATATTTTCCCACACACGCATACACAGAGCTATATTTCCCCAGTGCTAGGTTTCCAGCTCTCACTAGGAAATGTGCCAAGAACCACTCCTTTGTTCAGATGCCCTCATCCTTAGGGTAAATTTCCTTTCACAACTTTCTGGGATCTTCCCTTGATCTTTTTTCTCTATCAGGGCCATTTCCTTGCAAGAGAAACACTGAACCTCAGAACAGAAGGCATCAGAATCTTAATCCCTCTCCTCCAAGGAGATCCCGTGGCTCCCATGCAAATGTCCCTTGTTCCTTCCTCACCAGTACTTGATTTCCACAACCAAGAAGGATGCGCAAACAGGGCCTCCGTCAGGCCAACAGGTGTCCTATTACACTCTTCCCTGGAACAGTACCACTTGCCTTACATGTCCAGTCTAAGAGGGGCCATTTAAAGGTGTTCCTCCAACCGAGACCTCTGCCCCAAGGTAATGTTAATATACAAATGACTAAATGACCAAACTCTGTCAGCTGTGAGCATGTGTGTGTTTAACGTTGGAAATTCCCACTGAATTAAACTGTTCATTACTGCATGCACTTTCATAAACAAAACCCATTTTATAAAACTGTTAGAAGCTTTGTTTTAGACTTAAAGTATCAACTTCTATTAATAAAGAATGTATATGTATAGCTGATTCACTTTGTTATAAAGCAGAAGCTAACACACCATCGTAAAGCAGTTATACTCCAATAAAGATGTTAAAAAAAAATAAAGAATTGTTGACAGGGCAAGAAGATCTTGAGTTTAGGTATGACCAGTTGTTGCCCACCTTAAATGGAGCAGAAAACCTATTATACTAATGTGCATTTGTAGTAGGCAGATTTTTTAATAAATTGTTTGTGAATTAAGTGGGTTTTAATTGGGGAGGGTGAGTGATGTCCAGTGTGATAGATCTTATTAAAAGGATAAATCTCTCATGCATGACGTTTTAATATTTCAGCCACGAGATCAGCACTGTTACATTGTAAATCTCATTTAAATTGTTTGCCAAAGGCTTGAATTTTTTTTTTTAAATATTTTTCTAATTTTAATTATGCTTTATTATTTGACCTACATGCTATTTATGATTGTATTGATTAATTTTAAATTATTTTTTTAAAACCCCACAGTTTATTTATTTATTTTTCTGGCTGTGTTGGGTCTTCATTTCTCTGCGAGGGCTTTCTCTAGTTGTGGCAAGCGGGGGCCACTCTTCATCACGGTGCGCGGGCCTCTCACTATCGTGGCCTCTCTTGTTGCGGAGCACAGGCTCCAGACGCGCAGGCTCAGTAGTTGTGGCTCACGGGCACAGTTGCTCCGCGGCATGTGGGATCTTCCCAGACCAGGGCTCGAACCCGTGTCCCCTGCATTAGCAGGCAGATTCTCAACCACTGCGCCACCAGGGAAGCCCCAAAGGCTTGAATTTAAAATAATTTATGATAATATAAAGTCATCATGGCCAAAAACCAATGATAGATAACTTTTAGTGGGTTCCAGAATAATTCTTTATCCAACAAAATGGTTTCCAAGTCAAACTTGATACATCTGTTCAAGAAAATGCTCAGTGATGTGCTAATTACCTTCAGTAGTTTATTACTTTTAAAAAGTGTTAAAATTATATGTAGAGAAGGAACTCTGATTCCTTTGTTGCAATGAATAATGCAAAGGTTTGTTTAAATTCATGCAGTCCTATTTATAAAAGGACACCTGGGTAGCTTTATTTTGAGCTTAGAACAAAACATAAAATTGTTGAGAACATGGTATTTAAATGTACTCATTTACATTCTTAGGCAGATCGGCAGCCATAAAATAGCCTTGCTGAGGATATAGAAATCTAGATCAGTGATGCAGTAACGACCACTAGCCTTCGATGAAGGGGAAAGAGGAGAACGATAAAACATCAGGATGCTGGTACTTATCCCGTTCCCGTCGTGGAAGGAAGGAGGGTCAGGTGTTAATCTCCCTGTTAGTGGCAGCAGGAAGGGAAGGACTGCTGACAGCAATGACTCGACTTTTATTCAGTTCTTTCTCTGTCGCCCTCCTTTCATCCACTCCTAGCTCTTCCCACCCCTCCACCCCCTCCCACACACACACACACACCCAAACCTCTCTCTGTTGAAATCTCCTCCCAAACATCTCTTCCCATGTCTTTGGGAACAGTTGGTTTCATGGGCCACCCCAGCCTCAGGACTCCCCATCCCCTGACCTGAATTAAGGACAGGGTGGCCTGGGCAGCCGGCTGGATGGCATTCAATAGTGTTCCATTACCCATAATGGAAAAGAGATGGATCACCACAGGACTAAATCGGACACGTTCTCACACATGACTCCTTAACCCACAATATAATTTGGTCCTGCTCCTAGGGAAGGAGAGAGAATCCACAGGTGAAAAGTGGAAAGCTAAATAAAAATCCTCACCAGAACATTCCAACTATGCCCACACAACGACGTCTACATTCGGAGCAGCTCACCAACTTGAGACTAGCCACCTGACAGCCTCTGACGTCAGCTGTCAGAGCCAATTAAACTTCACACATTGCTGTTCACCAGCAATGAGTCAGTACCCACATCCATGTCATTTGTGCTGTTGTTACAGGGTGTGGAGGCCAAACACTACCCATGTATGTATGATGGAAAAACTATAGAAGTAAAGGGAAATCCAAATGAGTGAAAATTGGGGTAACTAAGGGCACATCAGTTCTTCATTACCTACACGCTACTTTTATTAATAGAAAATCACTTCCTCCCCTCCTTAACTAAATAAGTTTTGAACAAATATTTAATAAACATTAGGTTTAATGAAGACCAAATCACTAGCCGGGGTGGTGGCCCAAGGTGTAATTAGAAACTAGGCTGGAAGTAAGGATGCGCTATGAGAGTGATTGAGAAAACCACCTTCCTTTGCTGGCTTCCAACTACTCTCTTGGTCTTCCAGGCTGGTGGCCACTCCCAAGTCATCTGAGGTCACAGCAACCTTGCCTTCCGCCAACGCTCCCTCCACGACACTGGGGCCAGTAGCCTCAAGTCCAGGCCTGAAAGAGAGCTGCTGAAGGAGCTCGTGTTGGCTGGACCTCCATCTTGGGCCTGGCATCATCACCCTTCTCCCATCCCCCTCATTCAAGGTTGGGGTGTCAGGCCCTCTTCCTCTTCCCCATACCCCAAAAGGTGGCTCGCCATTTCCCTACTTCTACAGTCTCACCCACCGCCAGCCATCCTGCTTCCTGGGAACAGTCATCTCTCCCCATTCAGGCTGCCACTTCCCCAGGAGGTACACTGAGCTGATTTACCCTTGGGATTCACTTTGAACTTCTCTTGACTCTGTGTCCTTGGAGTGCTGCCATGACCACCCACCATGGAAGTAGGAGCAATGAACTGGCAACTGGCATTAACAGAAACCCATTTCCTGCTCCCTCAAACACGTGCAGCCCACACAGGGGACAGAACGTCACACGGCCCCTCCACCTGTGCACCCTGACACAGGGGCCCTTACTGCCCCTGTCCCTGCCCCATGTGGGCACTGAGCCGCCCAGAGGATTATCAGATTCTGCTCACAAGAAGCCAGGAGGTTGAAATCCACATGCAAAGGGTCACAAGAATCCTTCTGTGTCATCCAAGGAGCAATGATTTTTAACAGGGTAACACCAGCCACATTTCTGCCCCTGAAAATCCCCAGAAGTAAAACCCTCTTCTGACAGTTCACCGCCCTCATGCAGAGCCTCACCAAAATTGAATCTATATACTGGTTTGTGGTATGTAGTACTTGGAGTTACCCCAAGGGACCCTAAAAGATTTCAAGATTATATTATACTGAAGGTTGATAATTTTTAATTAATAAAACCTTTAAGGAATAGTTTTTAACTAACACTCATGAGAATCTAACACTCACTCAGACACTACTTATAATGATAAATTATCATATAAGATGCAAAGTGTGCAGACGTACTAGGGAATAACCACATTAGTTACTCACTACAGCCATTAAAACGTTTCCTAGAGATGCTTCATGCAGTCTCGACCACCTGGGATGCCCTTCTGCTTTCTCCCTGATAATGTAAGTCCATCATTCCCTTCAAGACCCAACTTAAATCTATTTTTTACTAGAAGCCTTCTCTTTCCAGCCCCACATACCTACATAAAAGTTGCTTCATAATTGTTTAAGTTCTTGGGTTAATACTATCTCTTCTTTGTTTTCTTTGGGGAGCTTAGTAAAACATCATGCATGCAAAAGATCAGATATCCCATAGAATACAAGATACCATACCTACAAAACTGATGGGCCAGTGGGTAAATGACCAAGAAAGTCAGTTCATCAATTAATTGATCAATGCATAGATACATAAATTTGGAAACCTGATCCAGAAAGTCATACACTGAGACTTAACTTTGCCAAACAGTATTATCCTTGCCTGAAAGCATAGATTTGGGTTTGGAGTAATGAGATTTGAGTTCAGGCTGTGTTTGGCCATTAAAACCAAACATTAGACAAGTTATTTTACATGTCTTAGAAATCGTTTTCCTCATCTTCTTTTTTAGAAACACAACACTAAATCAAATGAGAGAATAGATGAGCAAAGGCCTCATAAGTGATGTAAGTGTGGGTAATCACCAATATTATATAAATAAAGGAGGAAATTAGGCACAGAAAAAGATCTGTGCACCAAACTGGGTCGATCTAGAGATTCTGAAATATGCACTAAGAAATATAATATTTGAACCAAACAAAGGTATTGTTTTTCCTTAGTATTCAGCATGTTTATATTCCCTAGCTTATTATTTTGTAATTGATAGCAAAGCTGTAAATGGCTTGGGGATTGTTGCATATCTCACATTATTGCCTTGCTGTGGAATAGCATAATCAAGTGGAAATGGAGAACATTTCTTGTCAAATATTTCTTTCTATAGGAAAGATGCTGCTTTTTTCTAAGTACCTTTTAGCTGTTGACTATTTTATAATCATTGGCATAAATATAAAAATGGTAAGCATATTATTGTTTGCATACAAGTGAGTCTGAATTGGGGGCTTTTACTGCCAGTCATCCCCAGTGCAATCTCGAGAACATAATAAGCAATCAGACAGTGATTTATCTGACCCATTATTGAGAAAGAACCAAGAAAAATCTAAACATCATTTGGCTCACTCATGTGCACATTGCAAATGCAAAACAGTGAATTATCTCAGCTTTGTCATGATCTTCTATGCTATAAACATATTTAGTATTTGAAAATTTGCTTTTATTGCTGCCCTTAGTTTTTCTTTGTTCAATCATGGGAAGAAATACCAAAGCAAAGTAAATATAATGGGGTTTCATAAAGAAAAGGTATCTAAAAATCAAGCCAATGGCTGCACTAGAAAAATAATTCTCTAGGCTTTCTTAGGGTGAGATGTGTTGTTTCAATGTCATGACCGAATTCCAGCTAGGGTAATGACTTCAGTCTACACTGCCTGCGGGAAATGCCTCCTGTAGTCTGGGTTGGCCACTGGACTCTGTCACATTGATAGAACCATTGGTTAGTGGTCTGATAAGCAGCGGCCACATGGTTGCATTTCAAGTGAAGATGAAGCAGGCTTGTATGCTGAGTGAGTTCTAAGTCCCAAAACAAACTCCAAATCACAAAATGTACTTTTAATCATTTATTTTATGACCAACAATTACGTTATGAAGTTCATTTGAAAAAATAAGCCAGTGTTACACCATGAAAAACATAAGACACAAATGAATTGCTTTACTAGTTAGTTTAGTAGCTAATCAGATATTGATTCTGTGCCTGCCTCATGGATTATAGTCTGGTAAGCAAGATGGACATATCCGAATAAAGACACAAATAAATGTATAAACTACACACTGGGAAACTGATACAAAAGAAGAGAGCAGAGTTCAGTGAGAGCACATGGCCAAGGGAGCTGACTGGGGCTGGAAGGTCAGGGGAGCTTGAGTTGACACTGCAGGGTGAGAGGGGATGGGGCCAAGGCTGGGGATGGAGGACAGGGACAGGGAACAGCAGGTGTAAAATCTCCCCAGCAAGCGAGAACACAGTGCATTGAAGGCAGCAGGGGAAGGCTTTGGGCAGAGGTGAAAGTGAGGTGGGAGAGGGGTAGGAGGAGACCATCCCAAGCTTTGCAGGGTTGACACTGTTCCTAGGTTTTGCCCCTGAGTTTTGTTTTTTGTTTTGTTTTGTTTTGGGGTACGCGGGCCTCTCACTGTTGTGGCCACTCCTGTTGCGGAGCACAGGCTCCAGACGCGCAGGCTCAGCGGCCATAGCTCACGGGCTTAGCCGCTCCGCAGCATGTGGGATCTTCCCGGACCGGGGCACAAACACGTGTCCCCTGCATCAGCAGGCAGACTCTCAACCACTGTGCCACCAGGGAAGCCCTGCCCCTGAGTTTTAATGGGAAAGATTACCATTATAATAAATCAATTATAAAATCAACTTTGTAGAATTCAGATAATTTGTTCCATATTCACTGTATTTTATTACCTTTAATTTTCATTAGAGATTATTAATATTTAAATAATTAAATTTTGGGCACTTATTTAAATATTTAAATTATTAAATATTTACTAACTAAAGATTGGGCACTGTATTGGGCACTTTGATACATCAGTTTGTTTTCTTCTCACAGCAGCTAATGAGGCAGACATTTTTCTAATTGGGGTATTGAGGAAACAGACTTTGTAACCTGCCCGAGGTTCACAAGTAATATGTGGCAGAGGAATAATTCACGCCGTAGCCGGCCTGACTCCAAATTCTTCTTATTGATCTGTCTGCCCACATTTGTTTTCTGGCCCTGAATACTGAAGTAGTCTGTGGAACTATTTGGTAATAGCTCCAAGGAAACATTAAAGAGTATCCCTCGGGCTTCCTTGGTGGCGCAGTGGTTGAGAGTCCGCCTGCCGATGCAAGGGACGCGGGTTCGTGCCCCAGTCCGGGAAGATCCCACATGCCACGGGGCGGCTGGGCCCGTGAGCCATGGCTGCTGAGCCTGCGTGTCCAGGGGCCTGTGCTCTGCAACGGGAGAGGCCACAGCAGTGAGAGGCCCACGTACCGCAAAAAAAAAGAAGAGTATCCCTCAGTGTGGCTCCAAGATACTTACCCAGCCACAAGTGGGGTTTGACCATAATGCTTCCAGAGGTGACTGGAACAAGAGCTCCCTTAGAGACACAAGGGATGAGAGAGTAATAGGCAGCAGTTGGTGGTAGGACAACTGTGGACCCTGAAACCACAATAATAAAACACTATTTTCATCAGAAAAAAAAAAAAAGAGTATCCCTCAGATCACTGATGAGCTGTTAATGCTGCAGTTTTAATCTTAACAGTTTTCAGTGGGCATAGTCAAGGCCAATTAAAATGTATCCCTAATTCTGAGGTTTTCTAGGAGGTAAATTTTAGTGTTAAGGATCTTATATAAGTCAAGAATTGGCCAGAGATATATGTATATCAAATCACACAGTGTACATTACATATGTACTTTAGGGCTTCCCTGGTGGCGCAGTGGTTGAGAGTCCACCTGCCGATGCAGGGGACATGGGTTCGTGCCCCGGTCCAGGAGGATCCCACATGCCATGGAGCGGCTGGGCCCGTGAGCCATGGCCGCTGAGCCTGCGTGTCCGGAGCCAGTGCTCCGCAACGGGACAGGCCACAGCAGTGAGAGGCCCGCGTACAGCAAAAAAAAAAAAAAAAAAGTACTTTAAATACCTCACAATTTTGTCAATTATACCTCAGTAAAGCTGGGGAATAAAAAGAGAATTGGCCAGAGAAAATAGATTGGAATACTTTGTAACAAAACCCTGCAATTAGCAATAGTGCTAAACCTAGATTTGGAGAGTTCAAACTTAGCTTCATGCACAGACACCAACCCTGATCCTCTCTATGACTGCAAATAGTTTGGTCATCTTCATTCTTTGGCTACCATGTTGAATAACAAAGACAGAGAACACTTCCATCATCACAGAGAATTCAACTGGACAGCACTGGTCTAGAGCCTGGCTCAAACTAGTAAGCTTTTTATTACAACGTTTTATTGAGACTAATCCCCTCTCCACATCTATTCCATTTCCCTCCCAGTTAACTCATCCCCCATCACCATAGCAGTCTACATGACTCCCTCACAAGCAGTAGGGGCTGTCATCAGGAGAAATGAAGCAGAAAGCCGGCAAACTTGACTTTCACCACAAGTTATTTTTTTTGTAATGATCTGGGCTTTTAATAGAAATTAGCCAATCAACCTTTGAGACCTCCCTTCTAGTTCAGAGTTTTGTACTTCCTGGTGCTATCCATGCTTTTCCAACTTCTACCAGCAACCTATAGGGCAGACACCAAGATAACCTGGATCTCCCACAGCAAATAGAGGGACAGTGATAAATCCCAGTTCTATCTACCCGCACCCCAATCACACAAGAGAATGGAAACAGGGAAACAGGGTATTAGAGAAGACGCTATCCCTCCCAAAGGCATCACCTAGGGTGCAAAAGGGAAGGGAAGGTAGACAAACTAGGGAGGGCAGTTTCAGGGAAGCCGGAGACAGCTCCTGCTGGCTCATGAGAGCCAATTGTTAAATGTTCAGGAGTTTGTGAGCCTGTTGTTAAACATAGCAATTTTTGTGTGTGTGTGTGTGTGTGTTATGCGGGCCTCTCACTGCTGTGGCCTCTCCCGTTGCGGAGCACAGCTCCGGACACGCAGGCTCAGCGGCCATGGCTCACGGGACCAGCCGCTCCGCGGCATGTGGGATCTTCCTGGACCGGGGCACGAACCCGTGTCCCCTGCATCGGCAGGAGGACTCTCAACCACTGCGCCACCAGGGAAGCCCCTATAGCAATAATTTTTAAATAAATTATATAAACTTACAGTTAAGAAAATTATATTAAAAGGACTTCCCTGGTGGTCCAGTGGTTAGAACTCCACGCTTCCACTGCAGGGGTCACGTGTTTGATCTCTGGTCAGGGAACTAAGATCCCACATGCTGCATGGCCAGAAAAATAATAATAATTTAAAAATAAATGAATAAATAAAAAATATTTAAAAAGAATTATGTTAAAAACAAAGTAGTAAATGCATAAACTCATCCCTTTCTAATTATTTGGCTACTTTTTACTATTGTCTGTGCTTTTGAAGTTATTTGTACCTATTGCACATGTTTGATAGAAATATTATATAATACTTTGTTGCTGCACCTTTCTTCCCAATTGCGTCCAATGACGTCATGTTGGTAGTTTGAAATTGGCCATAGTAGGGTTATTTATACCACAGAAGAAGGCAAATACTACAATCAGAGTTGTTCGGGTTTCTTTTTTAACTCAGAGAGATAGTTGTTAAACATTTTCCAGAACACCATTCTCCTGTGCAAGCCAAAAAAATAAAAATAAATAAATAAAGTGAGATACTAGAGATGTAAGATTCTGTTTCTGCTAACTACAGACCTTTGCTGCTGAAGGTGAATACTGATTAAAATTCACCCAGTTCTGAAGGAGCATCCCCCCCCCCACTTAGAACTTCCCCTACACCTTGAACAAGCCTGCCTCAGTGCTCTTCAACCAGGAGACCTATCGCCAGGGCTCCTTACGCCCAAACACCTGCCTTTTGGGGTCTCTGCCAATTAGTTGCCATTTTGACTTGCCCTGGTTCACTACCCCATCATTACTTAGACATCACAGATTGTGGATCCCGTTCCAGTCACAGTTAACAAGGTTTGCTTTCCTCTACTATTTTATCCCTGATTTAATCGCAGATTTTCTTTCTGATGATAAATTCTTGCTATTCCTAGACTAGTAGACACTTTGTCATGTTGCACCTACTGGCCCTGACAGCCTGGTTATCTGACCCTAAACTTCCCTGGTCTGGACAGTCCTTTTGAGGCTCTTTCCAAATCTCTTTCCATTACAGCCACCAAATTATAAACAAAGCTTTTATGGAAGGCAAAGGAAGGCTGGCCTCAAAAAAACAAAACAAAAAAACAACAACAAAAAAAACACTTTCAATGGCATCTTACCAAAAGATTAACTTTTATGGCTACATTTAAGTTTGCAGAAAGTATTTTTATAAAAATAGAATGGCATTTTCAAGGGGCTTAGAAGAAATTAACTGTTATAAGTTTTAAACAACTTCGTCTTAGTTATAAACAGTGGAAATGAATATATGTATCGTATTAAAGGCAATTCACAGAAGATTAAAGAGATGTGTAATACAGAAGCCAACAGGCACAAACTCACTTAACTCTTGACACAAAGTATTAAACATCATCTCTTTTTTGTGACCTGATCTGTACACTGTTATGGATCAAGAGAGATTAGCCACGTGGCTGGAGTGAGGAATTAGATGTTCTTGTTCTGAAGGAAACCACCAAAGCAGAGCACATCACTTACATGTAATTATAATGATTACAATGAGAAGCCCTTGGACTTAACAAGGAAAATCATGTAATATAAGAAGTCACTATTTTAAACAAGATAATCGAAGCATCAGCAAGATTGTTGAGAAGAGGGAGGGAAATTTTAGGAAAGGGCCGTAAATAATTCAAATACAGAAAATAATTCAAAAGCAATAACAATAACAGCTTGTTGATGAGAAAGTAATATTGGACTAAAAGTTTTATTATTTTTTCCCATTGATTATCTAAAGAATTGACTTTTATCCCTCATGTTATTTTCCTTATAAATTGTTTATAAAATAATGAGCTAAATAGAAAAATATTTTTATGCAGTCTTTCAAATTCTTTGTATTAGAATTTGTATAGAACTAGGACTTGGGAAATTTTTAAGGTACACTTTTTGTTTCTAAACATTTAACACCTCCTCTTGTGTGACAGTAGCCATAATTTACTATACATAATACCTTGCATTAGCCAACAAGCTAAAGAAATATTTCATAGCTTCAACCTTGACATAGTGAAAGCACAGTTATAAAAAGATAAAAGGAATATTGCAGTAGCCTTAAGTATTTAACTTTTAGAAAGCACTGGTTTTGTATGTCTGTACCTGCCAGGTGATGCTGTTGTCTATAAATACTGGTTTGGGCCATAACATTGAAAATAGCCATTATGTATAAACTGCCTACAATTTTATTCGTTGACCATATTATTAAATAAAAAGTCAACAATATTTTTATTCTTGTTGGGTTCCCTTTGCCTAACTTGGAGTGCCTTCCAAAGAACAGATATTTGATGCTTTGTAGTACATTTGTCCTTATTTTAAAATAATCCCTTGCACACATGCTATCTATGCCTCTATAAAAATGTGCTGGGCTTCCCTGGTGGTGCAGCGGTTGAGAGTCCGCCTGACGATGCAAGGGAAAGGGGCTCGCGCCCCGGTCCGGGAAGATCCCACATGCCGCGGAGCGGCTGGGCACGTGAGCCATGGCCGCTGAGCCTGCGCGTCCGGAGCCTGTGCTCCGCAACGGGAGAGGTCACAACAGTGAGAGAGGCCCGCGTACAGAAAAAAAAAAAAAAAAAAAAAGTGCTTTATCCAGATAAAGTAACTTCATGGACAAGGCCCCCATCTGCCTTCAATCTGATATATTCAGTAACACTCTTTCCCCCTCTTCCATGAATGGTTATACAAGTGCTTGTACATTCCCTCCAAACAGTGTATATCCCTACAGAAACCTGATACTAAGAATAGCCTTTAGTTTAAGCTTCAAGATAAAAATCCCTGTCCTATAATGCAATACTGATTCATAAAGATAATATATAAGAAAATGCAGTGCCCATTGAAAATGAAAATGTATGTGAGTCTATCTAAACTCTAAAGGAAACTTTTCTCCTCCCTTTTTTGGTAGTCAGTAGCACTAATCAATTTTTCAAAGATCAGCAATTAACTTAATGTTATTTATAACATTCTTTGTTTCAAAAGGGATTTAGAAGGCATATAAACATATATATAAGGCAACTATAATATTAGAACAAAGGTAAAGTAAGTTAACAAATAAAAAAGGGGGAAACAAAAGAGAAAATAATACATATGTTATAACTGATTTAGTACCTCAGAGTTTAATAATCTGGAATGGGCTTGAGATGAAGTTATGGAAGGAAGGGTCAGGGAAGCGATGGGTAATGAGTCACTGAATGTTTGTGCAAAATGTGGTGGCTATGTTTGGTGCACATTTTTCTGTTCCTTCCCCTTCCATAAGTCTTCTCTACAACGGCAGATCCTTGAAGCTAGATATACAGTCCTTAGATATCTACGGAATTTCTATACTATGTCCTAGGACCATGGAAGAATGACACAGTAAAGCTGCAATGTAATTTCACTTTCCATTCTGGATGTTTCTGTTTCCTTTGTACATTCTTTTCTCCTCTGGATGCTTTCCCCCCATTTTACTTAATCATTACTATGTGAACTAGATAACAAAAAGGAAAAAACCCACTACTATCACAGCACATACACTACACCAGATACGAACAAAAAAATGTTTGTTATAAATCTTACAGTGAAACATCTGAAGAAATGGTTGCTCTCCAGGAGACCCTGCCGTTTCATATTATTCTAAAGAGATAAGCGTTTCTTTAAAATTAGGAAAGACATGTAGATCTCTCTTCTCTCTCCTTTAAGTCCACAAGCCTAAATAAAATAAATACATAAATGTATATATACATACAGACATATTTTTGGTCTTTCTCTTTCTTTCCTTTCCCCGTTAGGACTTCTGATGTTTAGAAATCAAACACTATTTCAGAGAAAGAATTCTTGACGGCAGCGTATTCACTGGCTTTCTTAATGTCACCTCTATCTTTTCCATTTCTTGAATATTAATGGTGTCTGTGCTGTAAATCAAGGTATTTTTCAAAAGAGCACAAAATACTGCATTTCTCTCCAAGAACTGTCAGTGTCTTGGCCATTTTTCCTCCTCATCATCTTAGGAATTCATGAGAAGTCTTTTTACCCACAGGAATTTCCCTACCTGCTACCAGAAATAAGGTAATTAAGGGTTAGGCTCTCCTAGGGGCACGTTGAAGGATTTTTAAATTCCCTGAAAATTGGTTTCACACTCAGTTACCAAATTTAGTCCCTCTTCAGTTTTGTCCCCCTCCAGGGGGCTATCTTGATTTCATTTCAATGAAGTCCCTGAAATCTTGGGCCACTCTTAAAATTACATTCAGGGGAACTGGTCAGTGTCCTATTTTCAGAAACTTTTACAGGAGAAAAAAATCTGCATTATCTTTACCAAGAAGAGCTTTAAATGTAAGTGAGTCACTTTTTCAATGAAATAATGGGGGAGCAAGGCCAGGAATATAAAATGGTCTTTGTTGCATTGCCTGGATGTAAATAACTTGAGCATCCAGTTTTATTTGTTTGGTTTTAATATAGTGAGTGGCCAGAAGATGTATGAGCATCTTTTAGGACTGATGGAAGCAGAATGAAGAAACTCATTAAGCTGTTTTACCCATTTTCTGGTGTCAGCTGAATAGATTCTCTAAGATCAAACTAGAAAAACCATTTTATTTGCTCTTAGTTCCTGAAAAAAGCTTTCCATAGTCCTGCTAGTGACTCCAGCTGTGCCTGTGTCTGCAAACTGGTTTCATTGTTTTATCTGTCTGGTTATTTAAAAAAAGAAAGAAACCTTAAAATCCTTTCTAACCTTTCCTGTTTGCTTTGTACAACATAACAGCACAACAAGGGCAGCCACTCATACCTCCAACTACTGAGCTTCTTCAAAATGCATTCTTAAATAAGAAATAACTTTAAGGAGGGAATTGAAAAGCAAAAAAAAAAAAAAAGCACTGTCAAACTATTTCTATAGGCCTGAAATGTCTTAAAAAACTGGAAATATGGAAATCACCATATAAGGCAGTTTACATCAAATTAAATAGCTGTGAGTGAAAGTTCAGTTCCTCGGACATATTGTAACCATTTCAGAGAGGATATAGTTTTCATTCAAAACTGCTCAAACCTACTTGTTATAGGATTTATTAAGACAACTGTAATAGTGTTTCATTTTGTAAAAACTACTATAAATAGCACCTTTAAAAAATTTTTTGTCCTCACTTTTCCTTTTCTTCCTCTCCTTCTTTACATCTCCCTTCCCCCCTGTTTCCCTACATCCCTTCCATCTTCCCTCCCTTTTACATCTCTGACTATTTCAGTGAATTTTCAGGATTACATCCCAGCCTTTCTTCAGAGAGGGGAAAAGGTCCACTTTTGTACAGTGCACAGGCATAATGTTTTAAGAAAAAGAGCCAATCATCGGTGATGGCCTAGAAATGTACTTTCTCTCCTCAGACCTGTGAATTTTCCCTGTAGGAACAGCTGTTACATAATGCACTTTTCCAGCAAAGTAGCTAAAAGAGGCCAGTGCATTTTAACCGTCACCTGTATAAATGAGCAAAATTTGGAGCTGAAAAATGGTGATATGATTAAAATATTTCCAACATATTTACAGTATACTTAACCTCGTATGGGTCCAGGAGAAACAGATTTTCTAAGTGGCCTAGCTTATTTTCAGAAAACACGGACAGCACTTAAATAACTTAGCAAGACCACTATGGTTCCATTTTGGCCCCAGGGAAATCTCTGGTCTGGACAGGGGGAAAAAAATTCTTTTAGTTTCTGGAAACATGACCGATAGAAGGTTAGAAGAGAATTTTTGCATTAACTTTTTCTTTTAATTACATATAAAGTGCAGGTGTAGATGACTCGATGAAAAGAAAAGGGAAATATGGTCTGGGTAAACATTTACATTTTAATTTTCTCTTAATTTCTTGAGGCCCATTATGTGTTTATCAAGGCGGGTAACAGCTTTACGTTAACAATGCAACAATGCCTCGTTAAATGTACACCAGATGTTCCTTTCCTGGCACCTATTACTGAGAGCCCTCAACTTGCCTGTCAGGGAGAGGAAAAAAATGTGTGTTCTCCTTTAATAATGAACACTAACCCATCAAAACAAGAAGCAATAACGGAAAGGCTCTGACACATTGCTTTGATAAAATACTGCCTGGAAACTCATTAGTGTAACAGGCTGCAGATGAAGCAGCATACCCACTCCTCAGCCATATTCTTGAGGAGCTGAGTAATAAAAGACACTCAGCAGAAGTTTAAGCCTAAGCATTGAACCGCTGATGCAGTTTCAAACGATGGGCACGTTGGTTGCCCTTGTGAATCACAAATAGGACTTGGGAGCTAGATGAAATTGACAGACAGCAAAGAGTATGGGCAAGCCCATTCAGAAAACGGGTGATGCGTGTTTTGGAGATCATAAACTAAAATGTTACAAAGAAAGTCGGAGCAGATGGCTACACGGGCATAAATGTTCTAAAATGTGGAGGTTTTTTTAAAGGAGCTTTTTATGGAAGATGTGCAGTTGGATCTTGGAATGGATTAAAATTGGGGGAGTTGTAACTAGTTCTTCGCTTTTCCGTGTCTGATTAATTTACCTCCTAGAGAGTTACTTAAGTGGGCTTTCATAGATCCACTGTAGCAAATCCTGTGAAAAGATGACACATTTCCCCTGTGGCTGATAGATTTACGGAGATTTCTACAGATCAAATCTCAGCCTGGAAAACTGGTGGTGGGGGGAGGTGAAGAAGGGAAGTGGGTGAGAATAAATGTACAAATGAAACTTGTGCTGTTCTTTCATTGAACCAAATTAATTGAGACACATCAGCTTTCCTGTTTTGCAGGCAGTTTTAATGAATTTTGGATTGCAAATGTCTTCGAAGTAAAGTAGAATCGAAATCTCTTCAAATGTTGAAATGTTCCATGCAGTTTGCTTTCTATGAGGGAAAACATTCTCTTTTACCCAAACTGATAAACTCAGGGTTTATTCAAGGAGGAAAAAAAAACAATCAGAAATAATGAAGTTAAAAGGAGGTGTAAAAATTGCTTTAAAATACGTAGAGCACACATTTCAAGGCTGAAGCTTTGCCCAGCTACAACGTATGGATAAAGTTCAGAGCTTTACGATGCTACAGCATGAAAGTGTCCACCAGGAGCCTTTGGTACTGGGGGTGGAATATTTGGGATTTCACTTCTCTTCTTTAATTCTGTCCTCCTCTTTTCTCCTATAAATGAAAAGAGAGTACATCAAAGTTCTGTTAACGTTGTATTAGTGAATTGAAGCTCTGAGCTCAGCAGTGAAACGCAGAAATCCTCTGTTGGGCAATATCCAAAGGTCGTTTATCCAGCCTTTCAAAGTGGTATTTAGTTTGCGCCAGGTGATGCTGGGCCCTCTATTGAAAGGAATCCAGGAACTGAGTTGGTGATAGCAGGAATCGTACCACCCACAGGACCATTCAGCATGAGGCATGACGGCATACTTAATGATGTTATATCCTCCCACAAAGGAATTTCTGAACCTGCCGTTTGAGAGCTATGCCATTGAGCTATGATTCCTGTAACTGAGAAAACGAAGTTCTGCCTCCCACTGAGTGATCTGTTGAGTCTTTTCCTACTGAGATGAAAGTAAAGAAATGAACATAAATAGTGTAGATTACAAGTATAGTTGTTTCTGCAACAAAATGAATAAAAGCAACTGACCCAGGTGTTTTGGATCATTTCTAAATTCTGTTGGTTTGAATGTAGTTGAAGGATTATTATTCTGAGCACTAGGAACTAGGATACTAAAAGAATGGCCTTGAATAAAAAGGAGTCCCAAGCATTTCATATATATTCCTTTGTCGGAATATATATTGCACACATAAGTACAGAAAAATCATAAGTGGACAACTTGACGAATAAACTGAGCACAACCATGCAACCACCAATTAGATCTAGAACTAGAACGCTACCAGCACTCAAGAAACCCGCAGGGTCACCTCCTATTCATTACCCCCCTCCTCCCCAAAGGTAACCATTAGTCTGATTTCTATCACAATTGATTAGTTTTGTTTTTGAGCTTTATATGACTACCATCATGCATTATACTTTGTATATATATGTATCTGAACTCCTTTGTTTCATAACATGTTCGTGTTATTCCTCCAGGCAATAATATTTTATTTTCATTGATGTGTAGGTCCCATTGAATGAATATACTGTACTACGATTTATTTATTCTAATGTTTAAGGATATTTGGGCTGTTAACAATGTTAAGGTATTATGAACAACACTTGGAGAGCATTCGTACACATATTGGAATTGCTAGGAGTAGAATTGCTGAGTGATGGAATATGCATGTGTTTAGCTTTAGTAGATAATTCCATACAGTTTTCCAACATGTGTATCAACTTAGAGTTCTATTATACCATCAGTATCTGAATTCCTGTTACTCAAAATCATTGTATGATCAGTTTGCTTAAGCTTTAGCCATCCTGGTAGTGTGTAGTGTATCTCACTGACTTATTTTCCCTGATGATTGATATAGTTGAGCATCATTTCATATGTTTACTGGCAATTTGGATATTCTCTCCGATGTAATCCCTTTTTAATTTTCTTGCCAGTTTTTAAAATTGCATTGTCTTTTTCTTACTGACGTGTGGGAATTCATTATATATTCTATGTGTGTGTCCTTTGTTAGTTATATGTATTGCAAATACCTTCTCCCATTACGTAGGTTGCCTTTTTCACTTTTTAAATGTGTCTTCAGTGTAAAAGTTCTTAATTTTAACGTGGTCAAAGTTTTTTTCATATATAGTGTTTTTGGTGTCCTTTTCAAGAAATCTTTGCCTCCTCAGGGTCATAAAGATATCCTCCTGTGGTATATCCTTGAAGCTTTATCATTTTACTTTCACATTCAAACCTGTAATCCATCTGGAATTGGTATTTGTCGTTGATGAAGAGACATTTTTTCCCATATGGATATTCAGTGGGCCCAACACTATGTGTCAAAAAGATTGTGTTTTGCATACTGCTAGGTAGTACCTCTGTTGTCATAAATGTCCATATATGATTAATTGCTAGGGGTTGTATATGAAAACTTTTAGTGATAATTTAAGGCTCTGGATGATAGTATTGTCCTTCAAGGAGGATTTACTTTTCTTCTGGCAGGTATTATTTGAAGAGGAGTCACTTACTTTTCAATCAAGGATTAAACCTGTTTAAAGCCTTTGTGAGGGGTTGTCACTTTCCATTTTGCCCTTAATCATGGAGTATAGCCTTTCAGGACTACAGCTGAATGTCTGGAATGTTTAGCAAGGCTCTTCATTTTTGGTGAGCCCTGAACTGCAATTTTTTTGTGCTCTCAGTCTCACCAGCCTTCCAAAATTCTGCTTGCCTTCTCAGCCTCTCAGCTGTCACATTAAAATTGCCAAATGCTTTGCCAAATATCACACTCATCTCTCTAAGCTTTCCTTCTCTCCGGGATCATAGCCCCTCAAATTCTCTTTTCCAAATCAATTTTTCAATCTTTATTTTTCCTTCAACTTTTCTACTTTATCACACTGGTAGGGCTCAACTGATGAAAATTAGTCTATCATAGCTAAAAGTCTCCAACATATTTTAATGAAAAAATGTTTTTTAAACCTTAAGATTTTATCAAGCTTAACTGAACCACAAACTAAAAATTATACTTTGATTTGTGTTAAAGAATTAAATGTTAAACTTTCTCTGAATTTTGACCCAATTTGTTTAAATACAACCAGTAACAAGTTAAAGCAATGACCTTTATTTTTTAATAACTTTAGCAGATATATTTTGATCATTAATATGTGACAAATACTCCTCTAGGAATGATGGATGCAGTAGTGCACAAGAGGGTTCCCTCTCTCATACAGCTTAAGATTTTCTAACTCTGTTGAACTGAAAATTCCATATGGTTTTAGCAGTGAAATGGCCCTTACAAGGAGGGAAATACAATGGAATCCATCTTCCCTTCATTGTGTAAGTCAGTCTCAGCTTGGAACCAAGACCAAAAGGCTTAACTATAAAATCACCCTCTCATCTTTTCAGAACAGGCATAGTGTGGAGGTGCCTGAGTGAGTCACGTACAGGCCCAAAGCAGAGAGGTGATGATCCCATACGAAGTGAAAAGCTATGACTTGATAAGAAGGGGAAAAAAGGACAGAAAACAAAAAATAGGGTATTTGGTTGACCATATTATCAGGCAGAAAAATTTAACAAAATCAATTGAACCTAATTCTGTACTTAGGGTAAACTTTAAATAATTAAAGCTGTAGAAGCAGGCTAACTATTACAAGAAAAACTGTGTCAAAAGTAAATGATGCCCTGACTGGCATCAACATGCGAAAACACTAGGCTGTGGCCCACATCAAAGGTTAAGCCAAAACTTAGTAGTTAAAGAAATCTGGAGTGGACCAGTAAATCATTAGAAATTAACATCACCCCTACCATATAATTCTACTTATTGTACATAATTCTACTTATATCTAATTATTGTAAATAATTATTTTGTTGGGAGTTAACTTTATGTTCTCTTATTCCATACATTATTTTTTATTCTCAGTGAGGTCTTTCTATTGTGTTCATAAAGTCTCAAGTTAAAGAACCACTCCAACACATCCTTAACTAACACATCAGCAGTGGTTAACATGAAATCTACAGACCCCCTGTAATAGCTACAGGCGAGTTGAAATTTTATATCAAATTTTGTGTGGATATATGATTAAGTATTTTCCTGGGGAGAGGGTTTAAAGGTTTTTATCTGCTTCTCGGAAGAGTCCATAACCCAAAAAAGTTTAAGGACCACTGCTATTCCATCAGTATCTGAATTCAGGTACCCAGAGTGGATGAAACAGGGAAAGTAATTTCTTTACAGAAGCCTGCCTGCAAAAGCTTTACTTTTAAAAGAGCATGCCAGGGCTTCCCTGGTGGCGCAGTGGTTGAGAGTCCGCCTGCTGATGAAGGGGACACGGGTTCGTGCCCCGGTCCGGGAAGATCCCACATGCCGCGGAGCGGGCTTGCTGAGCCTGTGCGTCCGGAGCCTGTGCTCTGCAATGGGAGAGGCCACAACAGTGAGAGGCCTGCGTACCGCAAAAATAATAAAATAAAATAAAAAATAAAATAAATGAAAGAGCATACCAAACTTTATAAGAGAATATGATAATATGCACCACACTAAATCTCACTGGAACTGTTATTTCAATCAAACCACCTCAAATAGCCTGCTACTGTAGCAGTTTTTTTTGATAAACTTGGGTTCTTTTCCTGCCTTATATCAGCAGCTTTATTTTACTGAAAAAACAAACAAAGAAACAAAAAACAGGATTGGGAGACTGTTATTATGAAGGAAAAACAAGACTTCTTCCAGTAAAATAGGTATCTATAAAAAGTGTTCTTGGGCTTCCCTGGTGGCGCAGTGGTTGAGAGTCCGCCTGCCGATGCAGGGGACACGGGTTCGTGCCCCGGTCTGGGAAGATCCCACATGCCGTGGAGAGGCTGGACCCGTGAGCCATGGCCGCTGAGCCTGCGCGTCCGGAGCCTGTGCTCCGCAGCGGGAGAGGCCACAACAGTGAGAGGCCCGCGTACCGCAGAAAAAAAAAAAAAAAAAAAAAAGTGTTCTTCCACCAAATGAATATTGTTAAAATGGCCATACTGCCCAAAGCAATCTACAGATTTAATGAGATCCCTATCAAATTACCCATGACATTTTTCACAGAACTAGATCAAATAATCCTAAAATATATATGGAACTACAAAAGACCTGGAACTGCCAAAGAAATCCTGAGGAAAAAGAACAAAGCTGGAGACATAATCTTCCCAGTCTTCAGACAATATTACAAAGTTACTGTAATCAAAACAATGTGGTATTGGCACTAAAACAGACATATGGGTCAATGGAACAGAATAGAGAGCCCAGAAATAAACCCACACACATATCAACTCATCTTCGACAAACGGGACAAGAATATACAATGGAGAAAAGACAGATCTCTTCAATAGATAGTGTTGGGAAAGCTGAACAGCCTCATGCAAATCAGTGAAGTTAGAACACACCCTCACACCATACACAAAAATAAACTCAAAATAGCTTAAAGCCTTAAATATAAGACATGACACCATAAAAATTCTAGAAGAGAACATAGGCAAAACAGTCTCTGACATAAATCATAACAATGTTTTCTTAGGTCAGTCTCCCAAGGCAATAGAAATCAAAGCAAAAATAAACAAATGGGACTTAATCAAACTCAAAAGTTTTTACAGAGCAATGGAAACCATAAACAAAATGAAAGGACAACTTACAGACTGGGAGAAAATATTTGCAAATGATGTGAATGACAAGGGCTTAATTTCCAAAATATGCAAATAGCTTATACAACTCAATAACAACAACAAAAACAACAAACAACCCAATTGAAAAATGGGCAGAAGACCATACAGGTGGCCAATAGGCATATGCAAAGATGCTCAACATCACTAATTATTAGAGAAATGCAAATCAAAACTACGAGGTACCACCTCACACTGGTCAGAATGGCCATCATTAAAAGGTCTACAAATAACAAAAGCTGGAGAGAGTGTGGAGAAAAGGGAACCCTCCTACACTATTGGTGGGAATGTAAATGGTACAGCCACTGTGGAAAAGAGTATGGAGGTTCCTTAAAAAAACTAAAAATAGAGTTGCTATGAGATCCAGAAATCCTGGGCATTTATCCAGAGAAAACTATAATTCAAAAAGATAGATGCACCCTAATGTTCATTGTAGCACTACTTACAATAGCCAAAACATGGAAGTAACCTATAAATGTCCATTGACAGATGAATGGATAAAAAAGATGTGGTATAATAGCCATAAAAAAGAATGAAATAATGCCATTTGCAGTAACATTGATGGAACTAGAGATTATCATACTAAGTGAAGTAAGTCAGAAAGAGAAAGACAAATACCATAAGATATCACTATACGTGGAATCTAAAATATAACACAAATGAACTTAATTTCCAAAACAGACTCACATAGACATAGAAAACAAACTTATGGTTACCAAAGGGGAAAGGGCATTGGGGAGAGATAAATTAGGAGTTTGGGATTAGCAAATACAAACTACTATATATAAAATAGATAAACAACAAGGTCCTATTGTATAGCACAGGGAACTATATTCAGTATCCTGTAATAAACTATAATGGAAAAGAATATGTATATATATGTATAACTAAATCACTTTGCTGTACACCAGAAACTAACACAACATTGTAAATCAGCTATACTTCAATAAAAAAAATGTTTAACACATACACAACTTAAAAAAATTGTTCTTGCACTATTAATTTTTAAAATAATGATGAACTATAGAACAGTTTTATTTTAAAGCCTATAAGTTGCTCAACAGAAGTGTTTAAAACTCATATTTTTTCAAATATGGCATCTGTTAAATTTTACCAACATTGAGATTTTATCATTACAGTCACTGCTATTAAAATGTTGTTTGTAGTTTTCCAGTTCTTTCCCATTAAAAAAAAAATGAACAAATTTGAATAAAATTGGCAAAAAAGTAAACATGAGGTCAAATTAATTTGCATTATGTTGGTACATGAAACCACATTATGGATGCTAAAATTCAGATTAGAGGCAAGTTATCGCCAGTTGATATTACTATAATATGGCATTAAATTATTTACAAAATTAGCTGTTGGCTACACATTTTGTGATACTTACAAAAGGAGAAATGTGAAATTACCTAATTGTGCTTGCTACTGGTATAGTAACTTCACCTGAACAGATATTCCTTTAGGCTGCCACACTGCAATTTTTTTCTGACCGGGTGTGTATTTTTAATTTTTATTTTTATTCATTTTTTATACAGCAGGTTCTTCTTACTTATCTATTTTATACATATTAGTATACATATGTCAATCCCAATCTCTCAATTCATCCAACCACCACCAACACCACCCCTACACTTTCCCCCTTTGGTGTACATACGTTACTTCTCTGCATCTGTGTCTCTATTTCTGCCGTGCAAACCAGTTCATCTGTACCACTTTTCTAGGTTCCACATATATGCGTTAATATACGATATTTGTTTTTCTCCTTCTGAATTCACTGTATGACAGTCTCTAGGTCCATCCATGTCTCTCCAAATGACCCAATTTTGTTCCTTTTTATGGTGGAGTAATATTCCATTGTATATATGTACCACATTTCTTTATCCATTCATCTGTTGATGGGTGTTTAGGTTGCTTCCATGACCTGGCTATTGTAAATAGTGCTGCAGTGAACATTGGGGTGCATGTGTCTTTTGGAATTATGGTTTTCTCTGGGTATATGCCCAGTAGTGGGATTGCTGGGTCATATGGTAATTCTATTGTTAGTTTTTTAAGGAACTTCCATACTGTTCTGCATAGTGGCTGTGTCAATTTACATTCCTACCAACAGTGCAAAAGGGTTCCCTTTTCTCCACACCCTCTCCAGCATTTATTGCTTGTAGAGTTTTTGATGATGGCCATTCTGACCAGTGTGAGGTGATACCTCATTGTAGTTTTGATTTGCATTTCTCTAGTAATTAGTGATGTTGAGCAGCTTTTCATGTGCCTCTTGGCCATCTGTATGTCTTCTGTGGAGAACTGTCTATTTAAGTCTTCTGCCCATTTTTTGATAGGATTGTTTGTTTTCACAATATTGAGCTGCATGAGCTGTTTATATATTTTGCAGATTAACCCTTTGTCCATTGTTTCGTTTGCAAATATTTTCTCCCTTTCTGAGCGTTGTCTTTTAGTCTTGTTTATAGTTTCCTTTGCTGTGCAAAAGCTTTTAAGTTTCATTAGGTCTCATTTGTTTGTTTTTGTTTTTATTTCCATTACTCTAGGAAGTGGGTCAAGAGATCTTGCTGTGATTTATGTCAAAGAGTGTTCTTCCTCTGTTTTCCTCTAAGAGATTTATAGTGTCCGATCTTACATTTAGGTCTTTAATCCATTTTGAGTTTTTTTTGTGTGTATGGTGTTAGGGAGTGTTCTAATTTCATTCTCTTCCATGTATCTGTCCTGTTTTCCCAGCACCACTTATTGAAGAGACTGTCTTTTCTACATTGTATATCCTTGCTTTCTTTGTCATAGATTAGTTGACCATAGGTGCATGAGTTTATCTCTGGGCTTTCTATCCTGTTCCATTGATCTATATTTCTGTTTTTGTGCCAGTACCATATTGTCTTGATTACTGTAGATTTGTAGTATCATCTGAACTCAGGGAGTCTGATTCCTCCAGCTCCGTTTTATTTCCCTCAAGATTACACTTGCTATTCAGGGTCTTTTGTGTCTCTAAACAAATTTTAAGATTTTTTGTTCTAGTTCTGTAAAACATGCCATTGGTAATTTGATAGGGATTGCATTGAATCTAGATTTCTTTGAGTAGTATAGTCATTTTCACAATATTGATTCTTCCAATCCAAGAACATGGTATATATCTCCATCTGTGTCATCTTTGATTTCTTTCATCACTGTCCTATAGTTCTCTGAGTACAGGTCTTTTACTTCCTTAGGTAGGTTTATTCCTAAGTATGTTATTCTTTTTGTTGCAATGGTGAATGGGATTGTTTCCTTAATTTCTCTTTCTGATCTTTTGTTGTTAGTGTATAGGAATGCAAAAGATTTCTGTGCATTAATTTTGTATCCTGCAACTTTACCAAATTCATTGATTAGTTCTAGTAGTTTTCTGGTAGCATCTTTAGGATTCTCTATGTATAGCATCATGTCATCTGCAGTGACAGTTTTACTTCATCCTTTCCAATTTGTATTCCTTTTATTTCATTTTCTTCTCTGATTGCCATGGCTAGGGCTTGCAAAACTATGTTGAATAATAGTGGTAAGGGTGAGCATCGTTGTCTTGTTCCTGATCTTAGAGGAAATGCTTTGAGTTTTTCACCATTGAGAATGATGTTTGCTGTAGGTGTGTTGTATATGGCCTTTATTATGTTGAGGTAGGTTCCCTTTATGCCCACTTTCTAGAGAGTTTTTATCATAAATGGGTGTTGAATTTTGTCAAAAGCTTTTCCTGCATCTATTGAGATGATCATATGGTTTTTATTCTTCAATTTGTTAATATGGTGTATCACATTAACTGATTTGCATATATTAAAGAATTCTTGTATTCCTGGGATAAATCCCACTTGATCATGGTGTATGATCCTTTTAATGTGTTGTTGGAGTCTGTTTGCTAGTATTTTGTTGAGGATTTTTGCATCTATATTCATCAGTGATATTGCTCTGTAATATTCTTTTTTTGTAGTATCTTTTTCTGGTTTTAGTATCAGGGTGATGGTGGCCTCATAGAATGAGTTTGGGAGTGTTCTTTCCTCTGCAACTTTTTGGAAGAGTTTGAAAAGGATGGGTGTTAGCTCTTCTCTAAATGTTTGATAGAATTCACTTGTGAAGCCATCTGGTCCTGGACTTTTGTTTGTTGGAAGATTTTTAATCACAGTTTCATTTTCATTACCTGTGATTGGTCTGTTCATATTTTCTTTTCTTCCTGGTTCAGTCTTGGAAGGTCATACCTTTCTAAGAATTTGTCCATTTCTTCCAGGTTGTCCATTTTATTGGCAGAGAGTTGTTTGTAGTAGTCTCTTATGATGCTTTGTATTTCTGCAGTGTCCGTTGTAACTTCTCCTTTTTCATTTCTATTTTTATTGATTTGAGTCCTCTCCCTCTTTTCTTGATGAGTCTGGCTAAAGGTTTATCAATTTTGTTTATCTTCTCAAAGAACCAGCTTTTAGTTTTATTGATCTTTGGTGTTGTTTTCTTTGTTTCTATTTCATTTATTTCTACTCTGATCTTTATTTCTTTTCTTCTACTAACTTTGGGTTTTGTTTGTTCTTCTTTCTCTCGTTCCTTTAGGTGTAAGGCTAGATTGTTCATTTGAGATTTTCCTTGTTTCCTGTGGTAGGAGTGTATTACTATAAAATTCCCTCTTAGAGCTGCTTTTGCTGCATCCCACGGGTTTTGGATCGTCATGTTTTCATTGTCATTTGTCTCTAGGTATTTTTTGATTTCCTGTTTGATTTCTTCAGTAACCTCTTGGTTACTTAGTAACGTGTTGTTTAGCCTCCATGTGTTTGTGTTTTTTACTTTTGTTTCCCTGTAATTTATTTCTAATCTCATAGTGTTGTGGTAAGAAAAGATGCTTGATATGACTTCAATTTTCTTAAATTTACTGAGGCTTGATTTGTGACCCAAGGTGTGGTCTATCCTGGAGAATGTTCCGTGCGCACTTGAGAAGCAAGTGTAATCTGCAGTTTTCAGATGGAATGTCTTATAAATATCAATTAAATCTATCTTGTCTCTTGTGTCATTTAAAGCTTGTGTTTCCTTATTAATTTTCTGTCTGGATGATCTGTCCATTAGTGAAATTGAGGTATTAAAGTCCCCTACTATTATTGTGTTACTGTCGATTTCCTCTTTTACAGCTGTTAGCATTTGCCTCATATATTGAGGTGCTCCTAAGTTTGGTGCATATATATTTATAATTGTTATAGGTTCTTCCTGGATTGATCCCTTGATCATTATGTAGTGTCCTTCCTTGGCTCTTGTAACATTCTTTATTTTAAAGTCTATTTTATGTGATGTGAGTATTGCTACTCCAGCTTTCTTTTGATTTCCATTTGCATGGAATATCTTTTTCCATCCCCTCACTTTCAGTCTGTATGTGTCCCTAGGTCTGAAGTGGGTCTCTTGTAGACAGCATATATGTCGGTCTTGTTTTTGTATCCATTCAGTGAGCCTGTGTCTTTTGGCTGGAGCATTTAATCCATTCACATTTAAGGTAATTATTGATATGTCTGTTCCTATTACCATTTTCTTAATTGTTTTGGGTTTGTTTTTGTAGGTCCTTTTCTTCTCTGTGTTTCCCACTCAGAGAAGTTCCTTTTGCATTTGTTGTAGAGCTGGTTTGGTGGTGCTGAATTCTCTTAGCTTTTGCTTGTCTGTAAAGCTTTTGATTTCTCCGTTGAATCTGAATTAAATCCTTGCCTGGTAGAGTAATCTTGGTTGTAGGTTCTTCCCTTTCATCACTTTAAATATATCGTGCCACTACCTTCTGGCTTGTAGAGTTTCTGCTGAGAAATCAGCTGTTAACTTTATGGGAGTTCCCTTGTAAGTCATTTGCCATTTTTCCCTTGTTTTTTTAAATAATTTTTCTCTGTCTTTAATTTTTGTCAATTTGATTACTATATGTCTCAGCATGTTTCCTCTTGGGTTTATCCTGCCTGGAACTCTCTGCACTTCCTGGACTTGGGTGGCTATTTCATTTCCTGTGTTAGGGAAATTTTTGACTATAATCTCTTCAAATATTTTCTCAGGTCCTTTCTCTCTCTCTTCTCCTTCTGGGACCCCTATAATGCTAATGTTGGTGTGTTTAATGTTGTCTGAGGGGTCTCTTAGGCTGTCTTCATTTCTTTTCATTCCTTTGTCTTTATTCCATTCCATGGCCGTGAATTCTACCATTCTGTCTTCCATGTCACTTATCGATTCTTCTGCCTCAGTTATTCTGCTATTGATTCCTTCTAGTGTAGTTTTCATTTCAGTTATTGTATTGTTCATCTCTGTTTGTTCTTTAATTCTTCTAGGTCCTTGTTAAACATTTCTTGCACCTTCTCAATCTTTGCCTCCATTCTTTTTCTGAGGTCCTGGATCATTGTCACTATCATTATTCTGAATTCTACTTCTGGAAGTTTGCCTATCTCCACTTCGTTTAGTTGTTTTTCTGGGGTATTATCTTGTTCCTTCATCTGGTACATAGTCCTCTGCCTCTCCATTTTGTCTATCTTTCTTGAATATGGTTTTCATTCCACAGGCTGCAGGATTGTCAAGGCTGCCTCAGTATGTTTTAATTAGAACTCTTCATTTTTGGACAATGACCATGGAATAACTTGGCCACTCCCTGATGATGAATGAATCTACAAAAGGGAGTAGTTTTAGTTTCCAATCCTGAATCTAAATGTGACATTACTTCCATGTTTAACTGCAGTCCATTCAGCTTTAAAAGACCATTCTGCAGAACAGCTAGGGCTGAATAAAGGCAATTTCTGAAAAAATTCTTTACATACCGTCAGCATGTCCCTAAAATCAAATGGCAAGGCATAGGGTTGTGTGATTGGTATTTTTAAAAGCACTTAATCCATCCTTCTTGCCTTTCCGTTAATTTTTAAAGGAAAATTACTTTCCTAAATATAAGCAGATGCAGTCTGGAAATATTTAAGATAAAATTATAAAATAGCATTAAAATTATACCTGTAATCAAGCCTCAGCCCCTTATGTAACCTTACCATTGATTTGAAGAACTTCCTTTATTACCTGACAAGCTTGTTCATTCTGTACATTTATTTCTATTTTGTTGGGCTTTCAGCCATGCCTGTAATGTTGCTGAGGAGTAAAATATCTTTCATAACCAGAATCATAAATCTTTCTTATAACCATGGGACTATATCTTTATGGCCATAGATCATTTTTGTTATTGTCAAAAAGTGCCATAATATCACATTACAAATTAGAAAACTGAAAGACAGTGCATGGCTGACAATACCTATTACATGTGGGAAGGAAAATAATTTTCCTTTCTCATAAACCAACATTTCTAATTACAAATACTTTGTAGAAACATAGAACTTGGATATGTGCTTTAGCCAAATTTGGAAAGCACAGCTATGTAAATGTGAGGAAAACTGCTATTTATGAGAAAGTACTCAAATGGAGAAGGTTTTAAAAAATGTGGAAAAGAAGGAAACTCACCCTTTTATTTTATGAGGGATGAGAGAAAAGGATTACCTTTCTGAATTCAGCTTTCCACACAGAGTTTGGAGCACAGATTCAGTAATGAGATAACTCTTTGAGTCTCTTCTTGCACGAACCGATGATTGTCTAGATGTTCAATGTATGACCTTTATTGATACTTTGAATGTATGGTCATTATTAAGTTCCTCTTCCTAGTAAAAGAAAATAGAAATTTTGATAAAGAGAACTTTGTGTTATTTTGATTAATAGAATGTTTAACTTTTTTGTTGCTTTATATAAACTCTCCTCCTGCTCTCAACCTATTTATTTATTTATTATTGGCTGCATTGGGTCTTTGTTGTTGCGTGCAGGCTTTCTCTAGTTGCAGCGAGCAGGGGCTGCTCTTCATTGTGGTGCGCAGGCTTCTCAGTGCAGTGGTTTCTCTTGTTGCAGAGCAAAGGCTCTAGGTGCATGGGCTTCAGTAGCTGCATCACACAGGCTCAGGAGTTGTGGCTTGCAGGCTCTATTTCACAGGCTCAGTAGCTTTGGTGCACGGGTTTAGTTGCTCTGCAGTATGTGGGATATTCCCAGACCAGGGCTGCTCTCAACCTTATATATTTTTAAAGCACCTTACTTCCGTAGAATTCATAGTACCTACTGTGTCCTAATTGTGCCATTCTGAATGAAAACTGGTTGTCATAAAACCACAGAAGACAGTGAGCCATGGCATTTCATATGTGCCTGTCTCCCCTAACATATCTCTTCGTGGAAGAGCTTTTACATAACTGAGGGCTTCGGGTGAGATAGTGGAAAGAGAAAGGGGACTTGGGGTGAGCTTTCATGTCCTTCTTTGTCTTTTTGTCCTTAAATATGTTTCCCACCTTCCCCAGCTTTGCCCTGTGTTGCAGGGGTACTGAGCTGAGAAATCACATTAATGAGGCTCCTTTGCTAACTGGCTTCCAGCTAGGTTTAGCCAGTGGGAGATACTGGAAGGAGATAGGATGTGAGAGACAGTGAGAAGCCAGGGCATGCCTCCTCTCCATGCCTTGATGGCTCCTGGAGCAGCAGCTGCTTCTGCTCCATGGCTCCTGCATCCGCTAGGCAGATGCACTGTGGTTCTAGCTTCCTGGGTGGCCCTTACTCCAGGCTTTGATGCCGCATCGTTTTCCTTTGTCTTTCCAGCCCTAGGAATGGTTTCAGCATCCTGAAGCTGCTCACCTCTGGGTCACCTCACTTTTCTCTGCTTGCTCTTCCAGTTCCTCTAACACCTTTGATACTAGGGCATCTCCTCTTATTTCCCAAGTTGCTGTTACAAATATTAAGCCCACTTCCCTTTATATGCTCCCACCTCTACTATCTTTGTTGAATCAAAAGGAGTTTGCAATCCTAGCAGAGGGAGAGGAAAAGGAAGAGACCCAAACTGATATGGATACATAAAAGTTTTAAGGAAAAGGTAAAACTAACAGTTAACCAGCACTACACACACACACACACACACACACACACACAGAGTTGAAAAAATAGCTACTTAATCTTCTCTGCATAACTAGTCTTTCCTGACCTCTGCTTTAAGTCAGAAGCTCAGATAGATGGATTCAGAATAGTTTGAGTATCACCATTTATCCATCTAGGTCCCTCAGTCCATGGGTAAGTTAATTCCTCTCTCTGGCTACCAAAAGAGAGAAGGAAGAACCAGTGTTGATAGTGACTCTGGCCCTGGTTGTAATAGGAGGTTAATGAAGCCCAAAGACCTGTGCTTGGAGAGCCTGAATCTCCCACTGAGAGTTAATTTTGTTTGCCCATTTTCTAACGGTCTTTGTGGTCATTAGGCTTACTGCTGTTTGGTACTTGATGCATTTTCTTTTTACTTTTGGCTTTTGTTATACAGGTTCAGAGCTGAAAGCATCTAGTTCTTAAAACTACTGAGTGATTTTCTACCGGTCACAGTATGTGGGAGGTAGGCACTCTACAAAGCTAAATGTCATTTGGCACAAATTATACTTGGTAATTTATAACCAATCTAACTATTCTTTCTTGATGAGCACATCCTCTGTGTGTGTGTGTGTGTGTGTGTACATGTATGTATGTACTGAGAATGATAGTCAAGTCTGGCGTTTTAAATTAGACTTTCATTCTCTATTAATGGGCAATTATTGATCTGAAATTCATAACCATCCTTATGATATAAAATAAGCATAATTATTATAATTCAAATTAGAAAACCAAGAACATGTTGTAATCTGGACCACATGTTTCTATCTCTATGGTGACTGTATTTCCCAAACCAAGATCTAGGACATGTGTTATGGTAAAGAACTTCCTTTAAAAGTGTTGTTAACTCTTACTTATATGATTATTCTTCTAAGAGTATAAACATTCAATCATGTTTTATGCATATTTCATAATTTTTAAAAAGAATAAAACTTTCATAAAAAAAAATTAGTCTAGAAAGTCCACAGCATTGACTCATACTATGTCTTTTCCCCATTCCTCCAAGGAATGATTCTATCTGTTGGCCTTGTTTAATCTGTAGATGGACTAGGCAGGAATAGAATGGTCACTGGTCCATTCAGGAAGCAATAAAATTCTTTGCTTAATAAAACTGGGTTATTAGGCATTTAAGAATCTAACTTTATATGCAATTAAACTGGAGGGTGGAGATTGGATCCCGTAAAATATCCCTTGTTCTGAACTGCACTAATATGCTCCCAAAGTTAAAAAGAAAAAGAAGTCACAGTACATAGTCTTCCCCCTATGGAAGAGATATAAACTAGCTTTTCCCAACACCAGATTAAAATCAGTCTAGTAAAAATAAGGCAAGTCTAATCCATATCTTTTGTGCAAATAAGTTCTCCGGCTGAGTAAAAATTGAAAGAGGCACTTACTGGATAGGACATGAAGGCCGTTGAGAAAGGAGTCACTGGCCAGGGGATCCCCAAGATGTAATGACCCATTTGAGAACAGTGTGAGTCTAAATGGGACGTGTCTTGTAAGTGCCTTCTGCACCTTCATCCGGGATGTTTGCTTAAGAAAGAGCCAGATATCAGGGGTCAGAAGAAGACAAGTATCAAAAGTCATCGGGAGGTTTGAGGAACTCTCCTTCAGGAATAAAACTCGAAGGCAGTTCTCCATGGTTCCTCAATCCTAGCTAGAAAGAAAAACAGAAAATATACATCAAGAACTTCGACCCTGAGTAGCGGTGTGACTTCTTAAACCTCCTGTAGTTTCTCCAGGTCTATTACTTTTTAATCTGCTCTTTTGATAATAAATAAAAGCAAACCCCTTAAAAGGAAATCCTCCTTCTTTTTTTTCTAGGACTGTAGGAAAGAGAATTTGGGGAGACTACATCTAACTTGGTATCCTAGTTTGGGGGTAGAAGAATTCTAAGGATAAGAAAGGAAAGAAAGATGGTAAATCCTTGGTATCTGAGGATACCAAGGATAATCTAAGAAGGGAAGTTACAGGCTCAGGACACAGCAAAGAAAAGAGCCCAGGAGTTGAACATTGGGAAGTGAGTGCTTTTCCTCATGCAGGGGTCTCATCAGTAGCCCCTCTGAGCTCACTTTCCAAGCTCCCTGATTCCACATATGCAGCAATGGCAACACAGCCTCTAGGAAAAAGATGTTTTCTATTAGCAATTTGGTTATTAGGTCATTCAACCCTATTTTCTAATGCACCTCCCCTGCCCCATTACAATCCCATTAAGAGCATAAACTGCCCCATTCTTTTCCTTTACAACTCTGGGCCGTCTATAACTGTGGTACCCACATACTTTTCATAAATACAGAAACGATACTTCTCATCCTACCCTTACAGCTCAACACCATTTCCAAAAGTAATGGACAAAAGAATGTCCCAAAGGACAAGGGAATGGGATTCTAGCAAGATGGATTGGGATAGCAAATGCTTGGTACATTTTTTAAAAAGGGATTTCTCTCTCAGAACTGAAAGTAACTTCCCAAGAGCTGGAGACACACTTTGCTCAGATGGAGAACTCCTGCTAGCTCTAATTTGCATTCAAGGCCCTGGTCTCAGCTTGAAATTCTTTCATATTAGAGTCTTCAATACAGAGTCATTTTCAAAGAGAGGATTATTTTTCTTTTTTTATCTCAACATTAATATGAAATTTTTCAGACATACAACAAACAGAAACATTTTAGAGTGAACACTCATTTACTCACCATCTGGACTATACCATTAATATTTTACTGTGCTCGCTCTGTCACATACCTATCCATCCATGCATCCTTCTAGCCATCAATAAACCCACTGCTTTATGCATTTCATAATGCAGACATTAAAACATCTCCCCACTAAATACTTCAGCATGTATAGCATTAGCTAAAATTTAATATTTGTTTACAGATTTTAATTGTAAAACTTGCACATGATAAAATGTACAAAGCTTAAGTGTATATCTACTGAGTTTTTTAATCTGCTGTGTTTTAACAAATGTATATAGCTATGTGATCCTAATCCCTATTAAGATATAATATTCTATATTATATTCAAATCTGCCCAGCATTATCATTATCCCAGAGCGTTCCCTCATGCCCTCGCCAACCAATCACTACCCACTAGTCTCCCCCAGAGTCATCAACTCTTCTGATTTTTTTTTCCTTAGATAAAAGTATTTTTCATCCTCGCCAAAGAGTCATGCAAGTTCTGGTTTTAGTGATGAACTTTTGTGGCCAAACTTTAGGGACATGGCTTCAACACAAGAGAAACGTAACATTTCTAAATGACTGATTGTTGTAGATAAATGAGTAAAAGGAGACTCATTCTAGTGCATAAGTCATCTTCACCTCCTGCCCATTCATATCTAATAGCCTGGATAAGAAATAAAGTACACGTTGTCCCTGCTTGACAAGTCAGCAATTTCACTTGTCTCATAAGAAGGGTCAGGGAAGAAGGTCTTCAGTTTTTGAATATGGTCCTCAGGTGATTACAGGTCCCAGAATACAGAACAAAAGAGAACAGATTTTGATACTACCAATGAGCTCTTTTGGCGTAGTCACTCATACTCACTTCTTAAAGAGTGTCCTAGAAAAAAATGTAAGTACAAGAACTACATCTTGCCAGATGGCTAACCCCTCCTGGGTGGAAGTTAAGAACCAGGAAAGATGTATTTCTTCTTCCAGGCTGGGCAGGAAGTTGCTGTTGCCCTGTGCTCAGTAATGGTTCCCTGATGGTTTGAGAGTGAATTCTCCTCCTAAAATGGCAACTGCCTAAAGGAAGTAGCTTTCTGGCCCATTGTTTTGTAAATTAAATGGAAAGTTTCTGACCTCTGTGGCATCTTTACACCCACTGCATGGTCTTTTCTCTATTTGCTAATACTCCTCCTCTTTATCCTATTGCATCACTTTCTAGTTTCTCTTTCCCGAGTGCTTCCACACACACTCCTATCCCCATGTCTCCTTTCCCTCACATTATTGCAAGTTTTACACACAGCATTGAACTTGCTGCTTCTTCATGTAAATCCCTACCCCTCCCATTCTCCCTATCTCTCCAGTCACCCCTCTTCACTTATTATGCTCTTTGTTTCCCTTTCCTGCTGCTTAATGATTTTTCCTGCTGATAAGCTGTGCTCAAAAGACTGAGAGGCCAGAAGCACTTAAGACTGTTCACTGGGCTCATTGCTCATCGTGTGTTCCAGAGTAGAAGGAACAAGGACCCCAGTCATACTCATCACAGGGCAGCTCTGCCATGATGTGCAAATCATATCACATCCCATCAGCTTCTTGGTTAATGAACCTATATGTTTCCCATTTTTATTTCCTTTCTTTTGAAGTTGGAGTTTGATACTTTGGAAAATATTTTTGTGTCGGAAACTAAAAGCAACAGAAAAAGCAGAAGCAAATGTTTATTTGTTTTACACACCAGAATCAAGTTTCTTTATTGTGATTAATGCTGGGAGAGTGGAATAATAATAATTATTGACACTTGTTATAACATCCTTCTTTGTAAATGCAATCTTGTGCATTGGCCCATTTGAGGCTAATAATGACCCTCACCATTATTTCCGTGATTCTCACTCTTAGTAAAAAATGGCTGCAGGTGTTAGTGAGGGAGTGCTTCAGAACAGCTATACATAGCTGAAAGAGAAGCTCACCACGAGAATACCTCTTTTTTTTTTTTTTTTTTGCTAATGCAAAATTTGCCTTGTTCTTTCTCCACTGGATTTTCCTCCTCGGGATCAGCAGTTAAAATATAAAGGTTCCTATGAGGCTAGAATGTTTTTTAAATACCGTAAAGTGGTCAGGAAGTTGCTACTACGATAATTCATCAGGCACCAATACATCATGTGCTGGGATGTTTAGCCACATCAGTGACCGACATGAATATACAGGCATTCCACTCTTGACCCTGAATGTGTGCTCCTAGAAAAATTGTATGTTGATCAAATTACAGCACATGAAGTCATATTGTAAAACACACCAGGGTAATTTGCTATTTAAAGAAATCCTGTTGCTTACCTTTGTTTAAAGAATTCTTCTATGTTGCAGATAATCCATATTTTATTTGTAAATTTAGGACTTTAGGTATGAGTTTGCATAAAGTGAAGGACACATCAATTTTAATGGACTTAAGTAGATGGTGATCTGAAACACATTTTTCTAAACCATCCAGGGGATCCCAGCAAATGTTCAGTGAAACAAAGGGACAAATTAGTCCCTCTGGAGCAATAGAACTCTGCCATTATTCTTAATATCAGTTGATATGAGAATAGGCAGTCCTTTCCCCTCTCCCACAGTGGGTTCACCTTTCCCGGTAATTGTTTCCTCAGAGTAAACTTGAGCTTTATATTTGTGGAAAGCACAAGGAATTCTTTTCTAACAAACCACACGAGCATCAGATACCCTTGAACTAAGCATACAAGGGTACACAAGTGCTTTCCCTGCATTTTCGGAGACGAGCTTCAAAATGTTACCTCTAGTCTCTGAATGCTCCTTAAGCAGGATTTGCCTTTTCTAATTTGTGACCTTGGACTCAACTCTAAATTCCCTCAATCCTTTGCTCCCATCTTCAGTTTGTGGACAAACAACTGCCATGTCCTAGGATTATTTATTTCCTCTCTGTTTTCATCAGCTTATGCCATATCCCACTTTCATTGAAGAATTTTCTATCTAAATATAAGTAAACATTCACCATCCTTGCTGAGAAAGGTATTAATAAAATGCTCACTGCTGAGGAAAGTGTAGGGTAAAGCAAAATTGTGTTATAGGGGTTATCCCATCTCCATTGTAGGTGAGTGGCTCTCCCAAGGATCCAACCTCAACCTCAAGAACTGTAGAGCCACTGTTCCTTTTTTTTTTTTGCGGTACGTGGGCCTCGCATGGCCACACTTCTAAAATCCTAAATTCTAGACTTGAGGAAATATATAGGGAAAGACATTCTTCACCTGTTCCACAGATACCTTTATGTGGGAAGGGTGTGGTTTGTAACTGGATTAGAGATCTTTCGACATGTTTGTTTTAATAGTAAGATTATAACTCAGCTCGGAGGGAAAACAAAAAGGGTACTGCATCACGCAGATGCTGTTCTTAAGGTAATGTCAGCTCCCTGACAGCAATTTGGAGTCAGGGAGCATGCAAAGCTTAAAGGTCTTCAGACCTATCTGAGTTTATTGCTTAAATTCCTTTAATATTAAACTTCCATATGGTTAATATTAATCCTCAAATTATATCTCCACAATTCTCAATATAGGAACTTGGAGGCTGCTACAATATTATATGAGGAGGATGGAGTTATAAGTTAATTTTTTCTTTATACATCTCTATTTTTTAAATTTCCACAAGTAGGTAGCATATGCTACCTATGTAATTATATATACATTTACCTACATCTATATGTAAATACTTATATTATTATACTTATATTTATAAATAGATATAGGTAGCATGTGCTACCTATACAACTATTTTTTAAAAATTAAAAATTGTGAAAGGAAAAAGTGGTTCTCTATTACATATCAAAATCTAAATTTCCTCCTCATTGTATCTCATCATATACACTTCTCTTTATGTATCACTATTGGATTTCTGCCTCAACAAAGCACTTGCTGCCCTCTGCCTGCCCCGTCTCTCCCCCTCCTTAATATATAATACTTATTCCTATCTCCTTTAAGCCACCCACATTCCACAGCTGAATCTCAAAATTCACCTTCTTCAATCAATCTTCCTTTATCAGCCCCATCCCAAAATTCACTTTGCCAAAGTTCTGAACTCTGCACTCACATATACTTCCCCATATGTTGCTTTTTTTTTTTTTTTCGGTACGCGGGCCTCTCACTGTTGTGGCCTCTCCCGTTGTGGAGCACAGGCTCCGGACGCACAGGCTCAGCGGCCATGGCTCACGGGCCCAGCCGCTCCGCGGCATGTGGGATACTCCCGGACCCGGTCACGAACCCGCGTCCCCTGCATCGGCAGGGAGACTCTCAACCACTGCGCCACCAGGGAAGCCCTATTTGTCTTTTTTAAGAATTAAATTAGGTCTCATTTCCTGAATACACACCCCAAGAGGAGATATCCCCACATTAGCTACTACCCACTTCCCAGTGCAAAAGTTGCAGCGAGCGGGGGCCACTCTTCATCGCAGTGCGCGGGCCTCTCACTGTTGTGGCCTCTCTTGTTGCGGAGCACAGGCTCCAGACGCGCAGGCTCAGTAGTTGTGGCTCACGGGCCTAGTTGCTCCGCGGCATGTGGGATCCTCCCAGACCAGGGCTCGAACCCGTGTCCCCTGCATCGGCAGGCGGACCCCCAACCACTGCGCCACCAGGGAAGCCCAATGTTGCTTTTTTGATATAAAGATTTCATTAAGGTATAATGCACAAATAAACAAGTACAGAAATCCTAAGTGTACAGCTAGATGAGACTTCACAAAGTGAAACCCAGGTCAAGAAAGAGAGCAGCATCAGCAAAGCCAGAAGCTCTCATCATACTCCATTCCACTTACTTTCCTCCCACTCCCACCAGGGGAAATCACTGTCTTGAATTTCAGCACCATAGCTTATTTGCACCTGTACAGTGTATACTCTTTTATGCCTGGCTTCTTTCACCCAGCATTATAATTTTAAGATTAATTCATGTCGTTCCATATGGCAATACTTTGTTCATTTTCATTGCTCGGTAGTATTTCATTGAATAATGATTCCTATCCATTTGACGTTTGATGAACATTTGGTTTACTTCAGTTTGGGGCTATTAGGAATAGTGCCGACATTAGTGCTCTTATACATGTCTTTTGGAGAACAAAAGAACACTTTTTCTTTTAAGTATATCTAGGAGTTGACTTGCCGAGTCATATAAGTACATATGCTCAGCTTTAATAGATAATTCCAAGTAATCTTCCAAACGTGCTATGCTGCTTTTTATATTCTCACGAGCTGGAGTTCCCCACTGGTCAGCTGCGATTAGGCAGTCAGTGTTGACACCCAGCCTAGTGGACATCCATGTCACACCTGACTCCCGTGCGTGGTCTCCGGGGGGCACCACCCACTCACGTCTCTGTGAGCACACATGTGAGAATATCTTCAGGGTATATAACTCCCACATCTAAGGGCCAGCATAGCTTACTTCATCTCATCAACCCCTGCTCATGAAAAGGCACCTCATTTTTGTCCATGTGATGTACTTGTAATCAGCCATCAACCTCTTGAGAGGAGGAATTTTATACTATTGAAGTTTTTAGAGTTTCTCCTCAACTCATCCACCCCACTTTCCACCTGCCTTGAAGAACAAAGCTTTAGACGTTTATAATATATTAACACCTGACTATGGACTTCTACTTCGGGCATTGGTGGGTCCCCTACCTTTCTAGCAGCCCATTTTCCCTTTTCCTGCTTATGGAGGCAACGTGTTGATTCTGTCTCTCTCCTCCCTTTTTCTTCTCCACAAGGAGAGACAACAATTATGGATACAGATAGGGTGTATTGGTTAAATGTCTTACGCTAGGGAGCCTCTTCATCTTTACCTGGGCTCATAAGTTCTATTGATATGAATAGCCATTAGGTGTTTTTATGGAGTATACAGACCTCTATATTTTATAATGAAAAGCTAAATTGTATTGTCCTTAAAAATGCATTTTTTCTTTCCTTCATTTTAGTCTTCAAAGTGGAATAGAAAGTCCTGTTTGATGAAATGATACTATATTATGTGGTTACAGTAAGTGCATGTAATGTACAATATTTATATTCCCTACATTCTTCACATGCCTCATATAATGAGCATCTTACTATTAAAATTCTCACTGGTAAAATTCACAGTAGGGTAACCACTTCCCTTATATATATCAGGACAAGCATGACTGAGAGGCTTTTGCATTCTATCTTGCTTGAAGTAATTCTTATTTACCAAATAAATAGAAAGATTCTCTCCAAAGTAATACATTTTCTAGAGATTACATAATGCTTAAGGGAATAAACTGATTTGCCATTCTAATATTTTTCTTCCTTCCTAGGAGAACATATTGGAATGTGGAATTTATTTTAGTCAGAGAAAGGGCAGCCTTTCATACTTCAGACTGCTGGTCGCTTGTGCTGTGACTCTGGGCAAGCTCCTTAACCTTTCTGTATCTCAGTGTTCTCCCAGTGCACAAATGGGCATGTTATTCATCCTACTGTATTTCACAAAGTGTTGGAAGGATTACAAACATTGCCGGAATGAATGTTTTTATGCACATTTATTCACATAATAAATATTTATTGAGCACTTAACCATGGACCAGGTATTGTTCTAGGTCCTAAGGGCACTGTAGTAGAAAGAAAAAAGCCTGCTTTTAGTTATGAACTTACATTCCGTAAATAAGTAAATAAGTTAACTGTATATTATGTTAATGATAAGTGCTAAGGTGAAAAAAATTAGGGTGGAAAAGGGGATGGAGAATAGGGGAGCCAGGAAGACCTCAATGAGAAGTTGACATTCAAGTAAAAACTAGAAGGAAATGAAGAAGGAGCTATGGAAATACCTTGAGGAAGAGCAATTCAGGCAGAGGAAACAGCAAGTGCAAAGGCCCTGAGCTAGGAATGTGCCCAGTGTGTTCTAGGAACAAGGAGACCAGCACAAAGGGAGCAGACAGAATGAGAGGTAGAATAGTAGAAAACAGCATCAGAGAGGTAATCAGGGGAAGACCACAGAGGTCACATCTCCATAAGCGCAGGTGTGAGGGTTTCTTCAGGGTATATAACCCGGGAGTGGTATTGCTGGGTCTTAAGGTAAGATGAACATCTGCGGTTTTGCCAGATACTGCCAAATTGCTCCCAAGTGCACAATTTTACACTTGCATGAGCTGTTATTTGAGTTCCTGTTGTTCTACATCTTTCCAATTCTTGTTATTTTCAGTCTTTTAAATCTTTGGTCATTTGACAGGTATGAAAAGCTATCTATTGCAGTTTCAGGGGGTATTTCCTTAACTACTAATGAGTTTGAAGGTCTTTTCATTAGCTTATTGGTCATTCCAGATTTCTCCTTTTGTAAATTTTGTTCACATTTTAATTTTCTATTATGCTGTTTGCTTTTTCCTATTCACATGGAACTTTTTAATCTGTTCTTAGTATTAATTCTTGTCAGTTAAATATACTGCTGCTCTATTCTCCATGCCCGTGGCTTCTCTACTTTGTTCTTATGGTGTGTATTAATGCATAGCAGTGTTAAATTTTAATGTGTTCAAATTTGCCAGTCTTTTCCTTTATGGTTTATGTTTTTGTCTTCTTTAAGAAATCCTTTCCTACACGCAAGACATTTGTTACCTCTATAGTTTCTCCTAATGATCTAAAGTTTCAGTTTTTACATTTGAGAATTGTGTCTTCCTGGAATGGTGTGAGGTAGAGATTTTTTTTCTTTTGCCACATGGCTCACCAAGTCCCAGTCCCACTGTCCTCCTTAGATGAAATGACAACTTTATAATTTATTAAGTTTCCATATATGTGTGAGTAACTTTCCGAATTCTTGAACCTTTCCATTGTCAATTTTTCTTTCTTTACAACAGTACCATATTATCTTAGTTGCTACAGCTTTATAATAAATCTTGGGCAAGTGAACAATTTTCCCCATCTTATTTTTCAAAATTGTCTTGGATATCCTTGACCCTTTGTTCTCTCATGAAACTTTTTAATTATTTTGTCAGGATCTGTAGGAAAATCTCTTAGGATTTTTATTGGAATTGCATTGAATTTAAGGGTATCAATGTCTTTATGGTATTGAGTCTACTTACTACAAATGTGGCATATCTTTTCATTTACTTAGGTATTTTTTAATGTCATTCATTAAAATTTTGTAATTTTTACCATATACTTCATGTACATCTTTTGTTGGATTTATTCTTAGGAGCCATTTTTGCTGATGACTATAAGTGGTGCTTCTTTTTATATTTTTGTATTTTGTCACTGTTCCTGGTGAATAAGGAGTGCAATTTTGTTACATTGATCTAATATCCAGTGAGCCTGCTGGACTCTCTTATTAATCCTAATAATTTTATTATAGGTGCTCTTGGGTTTTCTATATACAGAATCATATTTCCTGAGAATAAGAACAATTTTATTTCTTCCCTTGTAACTCCTGTACATTTTATTTCTTTGTCTCATTCTACTCCATTGACTAGGCCTTCAGGATAATCTTGAAGCAGAGATGAGGGTATTTTTGTTCCATTCCTAATTTTAAAAAGAATGATTCTAACACTTTACCATTATATATTTACTATGGAGGCTTTTTTTTGGGGGGTGGGGGTTGGTACGCGGGCCTCTCACTGTTGTGGCCTCTCCCGTTGCGGAGCACAGGCTCCGGACGCGCAGGCTCAGCGGCCATGGCTCACGGGCCCAGCCGCTCCGAGGCATGTGGGATCTTCCCGGACTGGGGCATGAACCCGGTCCCCTGCATCGGCAGGTGGACTGAAAACCACGGTGCCACCAGGGAAGCCCTATGGAGGCTTTTTATTTGATGGCTTTCATAAGCTTAATGAAATTCCTTTCTATTCTTAGTTCACTAAATATCTTTATCATGAATGGATACTGAATTTTATCAAATGCTTCTTCTGCATTTATTGAGATGATCATATGATCTTACTTCCTAAATTTGATAAGGTAAGTTTTATTGGTGAATTTTTTCATTGCCATGATGCTCTTTCTAATCAATTGACGGAATTGGTTTTTTAATATTTTATGGTTAGTTTTCTTTTTAATATTACATATCGTTTGAGGGGGAAAATGTGTTTTTTAATTGGTGGGTGCAAGTCTGTGTATGTGTGTGTGTATGTCCAATAGATCAAGGCTATTAATTATGTTGTTAAATTGTTCTATATCCTTGCCAAATTTTTGTCTGCCTCATCTATCAATTACTGAGAGTAATATATTCAGATCTCCCTCAACAATGATGGATTTGTCAATTTCTCCTTGTAAGTATGTAAATTTCACCTGTGACTATTTTATTAGGCATAATGAGTTAGAAATGTTATATCTTTCTAGCAGAGTGAGCCTTTTGTCCTTATGTTTTGATCCTCTTTAGCTCTGATAAGGCTTTTTGCCTTAAAAACTATTTTAAGGCAAAAGCAAAAGCAAAAGCAAAAGCTCCTTTTTGGTTAGAATTTACCCTGTGTATTCTCTTGCATCTTTTTCCTTTCAACTTTCCTGTGTCCTGGTGTTTTAGCTGTGTCCCTCAAAAGCAGACTCTAGGTGGATTTCTTATAAACCAATCTGACCAATTGTCTTTTCATTAGCAAGTTTAGACTACATAGATTCATTGTAGTTTTCATCAAATTTTGAGTTCTATCATACTACTTTGTGCCAGTTTTCCTGAAATTTTCTGTGCTTTTACCCCCTTCTCTCCTTACTATTTAGATTGAATTGTCTTAATCCTATTTTTCCTTCTTTCCTCAGAATGTTCACTTTAAAAGTCCAAATTAATCAATAATTTTACACTCCTAACAATGATAAATTTTGATCATCCTCCTTCCTCAACGTGTTATTGATTTTTAGTATTTGCCACCATTTTTCTCCACCACAAACCAGTCATTAATATCCTTTTGTTATTGTTTTATACAATCAGTATTTACATATATTTAACTACATGTTTTCCAATTACTGTATTCATTAGTCCTTCCTATACCTCTATTTGTTCTTCCAGGTTCAATTTCATTTTGTAGAGAGCTCATTCTTTGGAAGTTCATTTAGTGATTGCCTCTCAGATATTTTTTTTTAACCATAAAGTGATTATTTTTCTTGAATGATAGGCTGACAGATATTTTCTCTTAGCACTCCGAGCTGTCTTCTGGCCGCTATGTTTACTGTAGAGAATTCTGCTATCTCTCTAATTGCTATTCCTTTGACATAATCCATCTTTTCTCCCTGTTACTTTTATCTTTTCTTTTGTCTTTTATATTCTGCGGGCGCGCTTTGATGTGTCTGCATGTGGATTCATCATGATTTATCTGCTTGGGACTTGTTGCAGTTCCTGATTTTGAGTGTCCAATTTGCTTATCAGTTCTGTAAAACTGTCAGTCAGTATCTTTTTGAATGCTAATTTCCCCCCAGTCTCTTTATTTTTTCCATCTGGTACTCCAGGCAGACACTTTGTTAACTCCTTTTTCTTGAAGATGATTTCTTAGTCTAGCCTTTCATTGAAGTGTGACCCTTCCGTGATCCTGGCTTTATGGAGGGGCTCAGTTTCAACTCCTAATTTTGGGTGGGCCCAAGGCTTTGCCTCCTTTTCCCTACCTACCCCCACCTTCTTGCATACATCTGTTGAAATACATACTGTCATTGACAAACATAAGCACATACCCGGAGCGCAGGGCAGCTTCCTCTAACCATTTACCATTTTGTTTGCTTTTGCCCCTGAGATTTTCCTTGGGTTCACATGACCTCAGGTACACATTTGAGAAGATATTTCTTTCATTTAACAGCATGTCTATGTGCTTTGTGGCTGAAAGGTACACATATAAAATCTAGACTGCGGTATCACCGAAAACAGAGCTCTAGTTTTTAATTATAGTTTTAAAGTTTCTCAGTCCTTTCCATTGTCTTGGTCACATGATTAAATAGCACAATTTTCATTATTCTAAAGCACTTTTCAGGTATTACAAAATGTCGTAAAGCTTGCTTTTTCCTACCACCAGCTAAGGATTCATTGCCAAACTCCTTCCCTCAACCAAAGAGCAGGGCAAAAAAAGGCAAACTATCAGGCAAAGGATGAAGGGATGAAGTGTGAGACCTGGAGGATTGCCCTCTGCTCCTTCTCTTGGCCAGTTGCTGAAGCTCACCCTAAGTTTTGAATGCCATTCATTCTGTCAAATAATTCCACTAACACTTCTGAGCACCCAAATTTATTGTGCTCAATTTGCCGACAAGTCACCCATCTCATAGTGTGAATATCATAAAATTCCAGTGAAAAGATGCTGCTTATTCTAAGGAACTAGAAAGAGTACAACTCTCCGAGCCTTCACATTATTGACAATTCCTTTGCATGTATATAAATGAACAGTAGAATTGGAATGAGGCAACTGTATCACAGATTTCTCTTGGACTACCTATCCACACCATTATGGAAAATAATGAGGTGATTTGTCCTCATGTGTTCTCACTCAGAGCTGCAGGTCTATTCAGTGGGAGGTACCACTTTTTGAACAGACTCTTTCACTGTTCTACCTTGAAGGCAGCTAGAAGGGAGACCAGATCTCATCCCCTTGCCGGTGATTACTGCATTAGCTGTCCTTCACTGTGAAGGACCAGAGGAACAGAAGAATTCTCCACAGAAGATCCTGGATTTTCCCAATAACAGTTAAAATTTTGCAAAAAAGACACCAGTAAGTACTGATCATTTGAGAAAGAGGTGTGTGAGACAAAATATTTAAGGAACTTTTCATATGGATAATAAAACAACAACAAAAAAGTTTACCCAATATCTAGAGCAGTGCTTCTCAATATTTAATGAGCATATGAATCACCGAGGGTTCTTGTAAAAATGAACGTTCTGGGCTTCCCTGGTGGCACAGTGGTTGAGAGTCCGCCTGCCGATGCAGGGGACACAGGTTTGTGCCCCGGTCCAGGAAGATCCCACATGCCACGGAGCAACTAAGCCCGTGTGCCACAACTACTGAGCCTGCGTGCCACAACTACTGAAGCTCATGAGCCTAGAGCCTGTGCTCTGCAACAAGAGAAGCCACTGCAATGAGAAGCCCATGCACTGCAACGAAGAGTAGCCCCCGCTCGCTGCAACTAGAGAAAAGCCCTCGCGCAGCAATGAAGGCCCAACGCGGCCAAAAATAAATAAATAAATAAAATTAAAAAAAAAAAAAGAGACACGGACCTACGTGACTGAGGCAAATGGGTTATATTTGAATTATCTAGATCTGGGCTATTTATATTGAATACAGTAGCCACCAGCCACAAGTGGTGATTGAGCACTTGAAATATGGCTAATCCAAGTTGAGATGTGCTATAACTATAAAATATACACTGAATTTTGATGACTTAGTAACAAAAAGGATATAAAATAAGTCATTTTTTAAATGTTGATTACATGTTGAAGTAATGCTTTGAACATACTGGGTTAACTAAAATATATTCCTAAAATTAATTTTTTTTTGCTTTGTTTAATGTGACCACTAGAACATTTTAAATTTGATATGTGGCTCATATTTGTGGCTCACAGTGCTTCTGTACTTGTTGCCTACCGCTGCTGTACCAAATTATCACAAATGTAGTGGCTTAAAACAAAACAAATTTACCATTTTTCAGTTCTGAAGGTCAGAAGTCCTAGAGTCAAGGTGTAAGCGGGGATCTAAGAAAGACTTCGTTTCCTTGCCTTCCTTCTGAAGGTCACCAGCATTCCTTGGCTTGTGGTCCCTGACTCCATCTTCAAAGCCAGCAGCATAGTATCTTCAAATCTCTTTCTCTCTCTCTCTCTCTCTCTCTCTCTCTCTCTCTCTCTCTCTCTCCCTCTCTCTCCCTTTCCCCCACCCCTCTCTTTCTCACATACACTTTTCTGCTTCTGTCATCACATCTCCTCTCATTCTGATTCTCCTACCTCCTTCCTATAAGGGCCTTTGTGATGACAGTGGGCCCACCTAGATAATCCAGGATAATCTCCCTCTCAAGCTCCTTAGCTTCATCGCATTTGCAATGGGACATCTTTTGCCAAGTAAAATATTCACAGATTCCAGGGATTAGGATGGGGAAAGATCATTTTGTCTACCACAATTTCCAATGAATAGCACTGATCTAGGTAATCCATTAGTTTTGCATTAAACAGTAGCCAGTTGTATACCTTAGTCACTATGCAAATGAAGTCAGGAATAAAAAATGAGGGATTTAACCCCCTTGTTATCACAATGGCACACATCGGGTAAATAAACCCTAAATTTATTTTGGGGTGGAGTACTTCTGATTTTTGCATAGATTCAATGTCATACAAACAGGTTCTATAGTTGGAAATATTGGCAAAAAATACAGATTCCTGGATTCTTTTAATTCAAGAGATTTCTGTGGCCCTTATTTAATTCTGCCTAAATTGACAGATGAAGATTGATGAATATAAGGGATAAACTCTGGAGAGATGAGTTTAAATCCAGTTATAGCATAATATGCTGAAAGACTTAGAGCATTTGGGGGGGCTGAGTCACCTTGTAAATTATTAATAAATTTATTTTACAAGTATTTGGGGAGCACTGCTGTATGTAAGGCATCGTGGGGGACTGGAATGTGTCTGGATTCTGTGAGCTCACAATCTAGTGAGGAACTAAGCCATGAACAGCAATGGAAATAAACATCACCTGCATGGTGGTAATAATACGGATTTAAGGGGAAGGAATTACTGCTGGTAAAAGGTCCTATCAGCTCAAAATGATCGGGGAAAATTCCTTGGAACAAGTAGAATATGGCCTGGGTCTTTAATAATGGAAATGAATCTGGATCCCTTAAACATTGATTCCAAACAATTCCATGACTCTTCTGTTCCGTTTAAGAGGCACATTTTTAAATACTGGCATTGACAGCATTGAGTTTCCTTTTTTCTTCTTTTTCTTTTTTTTCTATTTCTTAAACATTAACCTTGGAGGTTAGATCAATGGAGGAAGTGAAGGACACAGAGAATGAGGGCAAGGGAAAAAAACGAAGAAATGGAAATCACTGCAGTATTTTTCCCAACATACTTCCTGTCTACAATACAAAATAACTTGTGCTTGGATTTGAGGAATATGGTCACAAACTAGCTAGGCAGAATGACATAAACTGGTCAATGTTCAGGATATTGAAGGCACGTGGTCTAACTTACTATACATTTCAAAACATTTAAGATTCTGCTATGGTTTAAACGTATCATTCTTGCAGGAAATTTCCATATTCATAAATTATACATAGATCACGTTATCATCCTACCTATGTATTCATCCATCCATCTATTAAATAGCTACTTTATCCTGAGGGCTCTACCAGGATTCTAATCTGAGGAACCTGGGGAAATAGCCTGAAAATCCAAAGCCCTATTTTGTCATGGTTATGAATTAAGCATACATAAATGCCAGGCATTTCCAAAGCCTGCACAGATGTAGGGCTTCTCGCTTTGGCTTATGCTGGAGCTCACATGACCAGACAGCAGTTTGTCCCCACGGGAGGAAGGAGCAGATGAGGACAGTGTCTGTGCTGAGCTGTGATGGTGAAGACTGACCCACAGAGTCGGAGCTGCTTCAGACACTCCAGAATAGAATTACAACTACTGTCTCTTTACAAGGATATTGAGATGTCTCATAAAATATTTATTGGATGAAATATAGAATGTCCCACAAATGTTATCAATTATTTTCAACAACGACAGAAAATAATAAAATAAGGCTGGAGCACAGATGCTCACTTCTATGGAAAGCATCCAAGGAAGACAGGTGAAGACAGGGCCTCAGCAGATGTACTTTTTGCCACTCTTGAGAGTAGCAGAATTGGGCCACCTTGTCAAGGAACTCAGACAGAAGTTGAAAGTGCCCAGTGAGCTCCTATGGCTTCACCAAGGGCTCAGGGTTCACTTGAACCTTCCTAAGAGATGGTTTTCTTTTCTACAATCAAAATTAGTGACAGAAAGAGTGAAAGCCGGGATTCCTTCCTAAGCACTTTCCATGTGTGATCTCTGGTACTTCTTGGAACTGTGAACTAATTCAGCATTCATGTCACATCTCATGGGTAGGGTGATAGGGCACCTATCTGAAAACCTGTTTCTTTTGAGAACTTCAGCCTGCTGCTCTGAAAAGCTTGTCTTGGAATATGCCTCACGCCTCTTCATTACCTCCATTCTACAGTTCATGTCAAAAGCTAAGCGATGTTGATAGCACTTTCTTGTAAATAGATATTAAAAATTATTTAGGGAAGACTTCTGATTCTGGGAATATGGGGTAGATGTTCTTTTCCTTATTCCTCCCTACAAGTGCAACTACAAATCCTGGACATTATATATAAAATAAACATAAGAAGATACTGAAAGAAGGAGAAAAGAAGGCAGAATGGCTAGGGACTTAGGGACCCACAGAATGACACAGTGCTGAGTTTCCTGGGTTTTCTTTTTGCCTCGTATGTCCCAGACTTAGAGCTGAAGAAACCAGCCACCCAGAAACACCAGTGGGTGCAGGCAAAAAAAAAAAAAAAAAAAAAGCCTCAACAAAGGCCTGCTCTCTCTGGCCAAAAGAACAGCAAGGGGAAAGTAAGACAGAAAACGTTTAGCTAATAACCCCTCTGCTCCAGCCTGACGCTACTGAAAAAACTGTGGCCCCATGCCTGCACACACCAGCAAAGACCCAGTGGGGTGTCTAGACTTCTGCCCTCTTAAGGCTGTAATGGGGAGCCCAAGACCCTCACCCCAACACGTTAGAGGAAGCTGAGTAAAGTGCTGGACTTTCATTCCCACCGACAGGAATTAGTGCCCCTTCCTCCACCTCGTGTTAGCAAACGACATCACATCATGGAAAAGCTGAGACTTCCCTCTCTCCCCTCCTAGGGGATTGTTCTAACATTTATATGAAAAGGAATTCAAATATCTGAAACAATTTTGAAAAAGAAAAGTAAAGTGGGAGGAAACAGTCTACCCGGTTTCAAGACCTGTTATCTAGCTACAGTAATCAAGACTTTGTGGTATTTGCAGAGTGATAGACATATAGATCAAGGAATGTGAGTCTACAGTTATCTCAGAATGAAAGGTTTAACTTTTAAAAAATTATTTGTGCTACAGTCAACTTGTTCAGATAGGGCTTGTTTATTTTTTTTCCTTTTTATGACCTTGTATTATATGGAAAATATTATGGAGGAGTTGAGGGGTTTTCTCCCAATGCAAGATCTTCACAAGTTGGAGAAATCATTATTTTAGTATGTAGATGAAACTGAATTGTGAGTCATGTTTATGTAACACTTAGCTTCATATTTTAAAATATTTTGAATATGATTTGTGAGGTCAAAATCTAGATAAAACCAAAATTGAGTCAACTATCTAGTTTTAACTTGGCTAGATAATTTTGCAATATGACCAAATAAGAACAATTTGTAAATTCAGAAATGTGTTCTATTTATAGTTGTACTCTGAAAATTTATCAGGTATTAGCTTAAGTGAGACCCTGAGTCTGAACTACCTGTGTCAACAAATAATGAGACTGAGTTGGTTAGGGTTACATTGTAAAATATACATGTATACACAATGCACACTCTTTTATTATTTTTAAGGAAAAGAAAAAGCATACTCTCAAAATTCTTGGCCATTGTTCTTTTTTTTTTTTTTTTTTTTCGGTACACGGGCCTCTCACTGTTGTGGCCTCTCCCGTTGCGGAGCGCAGGCTCAGCGACCATGGCTCACAGGCCCAGCCGCTCCGCGGCACGTGAGATCTTCCCGGACCGGGGCACGAACCCGTGTCCCCTTCATCGGCAGGCGGACTCTCAACCACTGCGCCACCAGGGAAGCCCTGTTCTTTTTTTTTTTTTTAACATCTTCATTGGAGTATAATTGCTTTACAATGGTGCGTTAGTTTCTGCTTTATAACAAAGTTATGGGAACTATTTTAATTCAGGACAGCTCACTAAATGCAAATTAGCATTAATTAGTATAGTTGGTAATTGTTCTTTTCTGATACAGGGCCTATATTCCGTTTTAATCAGTAAGCACGCCACCCACCTGGTTACCTCAATTTTTACTCTTAATGCAATATTTCCGTGCTATGTAAGCAATTTATTTAAAAGTCACGCATCTTCCAGCCACATTCCTACAAAACCATGTTAATTTTGACCTTCATATGTAGACTCTACTAGTACCAAACATGTGTGCCGCACTTTAGGATTTAAAACCACATTCACATAAGCTATCACATTTGTCCCTCCAACAACCCCCTAACTGGAATCATTGTGCAGATTTTCCAGGGGGTGTAAGTGACTTTCTAAAGGTTACACAACGATGAGACCCAGCAAAGACTCTAACCTACGTGTCACAGCCCCAAGTCAGCAACTTTTCCCAGTCACCAAACTGACTTCCTGTAGGTGAATATTTCAGATTCACAAAGCAGTCCCATTGATTGAATAATGCCTTCATTAGGAATTGACACTCCTCTGGCAATACCATCACAAAAGACGAAAAATGATATTTTAAAAGCAGTGATCCACTATTTCTTTTGATGAGTGCAGTATCAGCTAAACATTATGGACATGCATTTATTTGAAACATGGGCTTAGCTGAAATGGATACTATATAGTTGCTTTGATTTCACCTGACAAAGGGGAACAATCTCCGAACTCAAAACATAACAAAGCAAAAAAAAAAAGAAAAAAAAAACATAACAAAGCAGAGAAAAATGAAGAGAAACGTGTACCTGAATATGAGACACTGCTTTATAATTTCTCTTTCCCTGAGGCCTGATATTCCTTAATCAGACATACTCAGAAATCAGTATCTCTGAGTCAATGAACGCTCTGGGCTGCTCAGGTTCCTCCGTGGCAGGAACGGTAAGCATTTGTCATAAGGAAATGATTACCTTAGTTTTATGCATGTTTTTAATCATTCCCCGGTTGTCCTCTCTCACCCACTGGAGCATGTCTGTGTCTTCATTATTTGCATTCTTAACATGCCAATTGCCTCTTTATTCTCTTGCTGAGTACCTCTCCTCTGAGGTGTCCCAGTAATGCATAATTGCCCATGTCCAGCCTATAGATCAAACTCCAATCTAATTTGCAAAACCAAGTAAATACAAAGTAGGTTGCACATAATTCAGACCTCATCTTGCAATGATTAAGTTATCTGATTCTAGCTTTCACATGTTCCTGCTTTCCACTTAATATTCTCCCCGCCGTCTCTTCACGACAAATACTTGCCAGGTCATTTTGGTTTGTCAAGTACTGCTTCAGCTTCTCTTTAACAACAGTCACAAAAATCTTTTATTATTTAGAAGTCTAGGGGATTTGTTGCCTCCTTTCCCTGAACTTCTGAGTACCATCCTGATGAGGAAACGCTATGTCTTTAATCTTCCCCTCTTGAAACATGAACTGAGCCATGTGCTGTTTTAGAAGGTAGTAAGTCGAGCCAATTTTGTACCCTACGGAAAGGCTTTTAGTGCTACTTAATGCTATCTTTTTAGAGCCCCAAATCTGTGTTTGTAGCAAAGTACTCCACAAATTCTTATTCAGTGAGGAGAATAAAATGTTATTATAGCAGGGCTAAGGAGTCACCATTGGGGCTGAGAAGTTAAATCAGAAATGTTATCAGTTTTTCTGGCCTAACCTGAGTTAGAGGTCAAGTATCATGCTCTTCCCTGGTTGGAAAGATGAGGTTGATGCAGGACCTTCCGAGTGGTCTATGGATGAGTGGTCCAGTCCAAAGTTCCCTAGGGCCAGCATTCCTGACTGTGGTCCCAGACAGAGTTTAGAAGCCCAGGAATACCATTAAAATGTATGTTCTCGGTGAGAGGTTCTCAAAGTGTGGTCCCCAGACCAGTGGTGTCAACATCACCTGGAAATTTGTTAGAAATTCTGGAGGTGGGGTCACCACGACCTGAGTTCTCACCATCCCTGATGCAGGCTCAAGTGTGGGAATCACAGCTCCAGAGAAAGGATGGATAGCTTTCCTCAGGTAGTCTGACCTCATCTCCTATGATGCCCTGCCTTGCATAGCTCAGCCACACTGACGTCTTTTCAACACCCTAGGCATGCTCTGCTCTGGGACCTTAGGACTGGCTGTTCCCTCTGCTTCAAACATACTTCCCTCACACGTCTGTGCAGCCAACTCCCTTATCTTCTTCACACCCTTGCTCAAATATTAGCAGTCAATGTGGGCTACTCCAAGCACCCTATTTTAAGTTATACCTTGTCCCCCTCTATGCCCACAAGCACTTCTAACACCCTTTCTCCTGGTCTTTTCATTTTTCTGAAGCATGTATCACTTCCTACATGTTAGATAATTCACTTGTGTATTATGCTTCTTTCTTTCTCTCTTCTTTCCCCACCCCCAGAGAATATAAGCCCCACAAGGGCAGCAATCTTTGCTTTGTTCCCTAAGTGCCTAGAATAATGCTTAGCACGTGGTAGGTACTCACTAAGTAATGATTAAATCAACGGAGGGAATACTCAAAAGAATCCATGACCCTAAAAAGGGAGAAAAACACTGTCCCAGAAGCACGTTGGCAATGTTCTTTCACAGAAGAATCCCTTCTTATAACCCATGTACTTACCACTGTCATTGTGCTGTTACATGAATCTAGGTGTGTGCTACTTGGGAAAGCTGGAAGTAAAATTGTAGAAGAGGTCCAAGAATGAAGGTGGGCAGAAGTTAGAAATATCTGTGCCAACTCTGTTTGATTATATATTTGCCTTTCAGATTATGAGTTCTGACATTTTTGAAATAAATGTATATTAACTCACTTAATCCTCCTAAGAAGCTTATAAGGTAAATACCACACGTAATCCTCCTTTTATAGATAGAAACTTGGACATAGAAAGGTTAATGTTTTGCCTAAGTTTACACAGAAGATATATGGAAGAAATAGGATTTTGTTACGGAACCAAACTTGGGTCCACTTGCCTGCTGTGCAGTGAAGCCAATTTACTGACACCAGGTTGTGGTAAAGGAAAGTTCAGCATTTATTGCAGAGCCCAGCAAGGAGAAGAGGTGGCTCACGATCGGAAGAACCGAACTCCCTGACAGTTTTCAGGGATAAGTTTTTTTTTTTTTTTTTTTTTGGCGGTACGCGGGCCTCTCACTGTTGTGGCCTCTCCCGTTGCGGAGCACAGGCTCCGGACGCGCAGGCTCAGCGGCCATGGCTCACGGGCCCAGCCGCTCTGCGGCATGTGGGATCTTCCCGGACCGGGGCACGAACCCGCGTCCCCTGCAACGGCAGGCGGACTCTCAACCACTGCGCCACCTGGGAAGCCCAGGTATAAGTTTTTAAAGCAACATTTGAGGTGAGGGCTGCGGGGTGCACGACCTTCTCCTGATTGGTTGGTGGTGAGGTTACAGGGTGGTGTTTCAGGAATCTCAGTCATCAACCTTCTGGTTCCAGCCAATCTGGGGTCTGTGTAGTCACCATCCTCCACCTGGGTGGGGGGGGATCTTATTTTTCCTGCAGAACAACTCAAAGCTATGTATCGGATTGTTGTGTAAATCCCTCGAGGAGGAACTAGGACTCGGTTTTATCGCTGAACTATTGTTTCTTGACTGCTTTTCCTCTGTTTTTGCATTCTCTCACTTCCTTAATTAGTAACTGTTTAAGACTGCTCTTTGGAACTCCGGGAAGGCCTAGGAGACCAAAGCCTTTTTCTAGAAATAAGAAGGGAGGGACACAGAGAGGCGTTTGTACCCAGGAGGGCCCCCCAGCGTCCTGCTCTGTTTCAGTCCTTCCTCCTCTTTGGTACTCCTCAGTTGTGAGAAGAACAGGGGGCAGGACGAGAAAGAGAATAAAGTTTTGGGTAGAGAGGTTAATCATAAACCTGGCAGGGGAAACTTGGTTTTGGAGGGACTCAATTTCAATTTGAACGTAGCAGTCTGGCTCAGTTGTGTAGCTCTTATAGTTCTACTATATCAACATAACCTTCCAAAGTTAATGAGTTACACCTATGTATTAGCATTTAAGATGTTTTATTATTATTTTTATATACTTCTATCTTCCCTGCCTAGCTGAAAAATCTTAAAAGGGGCACCGTTTCTTATTTATCATCTCTACTTACCCAGTGCCTAGGATAATGTTATTGGATGGATGGATGAATGCAGGGATGGACCAATGGACAAGGGTGTAATTTCCAGGCTGGCTGCCCCATTCAGCTGTAAGATAAACAGTCCCTTGAAACTCCAGAAATGAATTAATCAGCTTTGGTGTTTCCTCAGCTTAAATCTGTCAAGTAAGCCTGAGGATTTGTAATTGAAAAAATGTATAGGTGATCAGATAAGGGAAACTGAATGATAAGGACATTTGTCTCCCGGTAATTTTGGCCACAGGAATGTCTATTCCCCCCAACCATCCTGCTTCCTTCCCCAGAAGATAAAGAGCAGAAACAGCAGGGGAAGCAAAAGGTTGCTGTGTTGTATCCTTTTCCTCTCTGTGGGAGTTTGGAAGGATGAGCCAGCTTAGCCCCATGACTGGACCCCAATTTCCATATGTAATCAGGACCTGATAATAAAAGTAAATTTAACAAACTGTGCCTCCAATTGAAAGAAAGAAGGCAGAAGGAATGCAAATTGCATGTGGCTGCCTGACCATCCTACAGGGTTCTCTAAGCCTAGTCTTCCTTCCTGCCTCAGTCTCAATTTATAAAATGCTGTTTTCAGAAGGCATTCATTAACATTTCAATCTAAGTTGTTACAAATGGATAACATCTCAGCAGAGCTCCCAAATGGCTATAAAACTCAGCCTTCTTCTCACCAGGACGTCTCCAACTGGCTGGCCTCATCTCCTGCCTCTGCTCCTGGGTCCGCAGGACTGATCCCATTTCCACTTTGGGCCTGAGGCTAATCCAAGGCCTTCCTCTGCAGACCGCAGGGCTGATGTCCCTAGCTGGGATGATGAGGCTTGGAGCCCTTCCGTCACAAATTCCAAATATCCTTTATAAAAGACTTCAGTAACTCTTCTCAAAATAAAGGGAACAGAGGGCTTCCTTGGTGGCGCAGTGTTGAGAGTCCGCCTGCCGATGCAGAGGACGCAGGTTCGTGCCCCGGTCCGGGAAGATACCACATGTCGCGGAGCGGCTGGGCCCGTGAGCCATGGCCGCTGACCGGAGCCTGTGCTCCTCAACGGGAGAGGCCACAATAGTGAGAGGCCCGCGTACCGCAAAAAAAATAAAAAATAAATAAATAAAGAGAACAGCACTGGCATTTAGGAAATTTACGGGCAGCCTCTAACTTTAGAAAGGTGGTTATTTATCCTCATTAGAGTTACCGCCTGCACATCAGCAGAGAGGGAGCATCTCTCCACACCTGGGGAATCTAAGCCTGCACGTGCTGTTTCTAAGTCACCGGCTCCCGAATGTCAGTCCAAGGGCAAAGGCCACTCGGCTCCACCAGAACCACTGGGGAAGCTTTTCCAAAATACAGATGCCTGAGCCGACCTCCGGAGATTCTAATTTATTGGGAGAGAGGTGAAACCCAGGAAGCCATCTGCATTTTTAAAGAGCTCCTCTGGTGAAACTGACACACAACCAAGTTTAGGAACTGCTAGCAAGACTTTTGAGGCATGTGTCACCTTAGAAAATGGCTGACTTTTTAAAATGAAAGTATCTTTATTTTTATTATGAAGTGTTACATTCTCATGTTAACACTTCAAAAATCCAGAAAAACATAAATAAGCAACTAAACATCACTCAAAACTTTTATTACCCAGAGGTAATTACTGTAAAGATTTTGGAGAACATTTTTCCAGACAAGTTGACATGCAAATATATATAATTTTAAATAAATGTCAATTTTCTTAGATACACTCTACACATGTATAATAATCGTTCTATTAACCAAATTATGTATTCTAACACCAAGCTTTGGCAAAACTTTTTTTAGCAGACTTAGAAATAATGTAGAAGCCTGCATGGGACTTCGGACCAAAGCATGTACACTGTGAAAAACCATTAGATGGTAAATATTTACTGATATTCTCCCTTGTTCCATGTTAGCAATTTTCAAGTAAGTACTTGCCAAAGTATCAGTAAGTGAACCACAAACCTTCAAATATGTATTCAGGAGTCTTGGGGCAAAGGGAAGAGAAGACAAATGTTAGGGAAAATTAAGGGCAGGTGAAGGAGGTATTGTTGCCATCTAAAATACAGGATTTCAAATTTGCATTCCAGATAAAGAAATACGTTTTTTGGTGTAAGTGTATTGTAATTTGTTTATCTGAAATTCAAGCTTAACAAGGTATCCTATATTTTTATTGGCTAAATCTGGAAACCCCAGGAGAGGACCCAAGGTTTGCTGGGGCAGAGTTGGCCCAGGGTGGAGGCAGAAGGTGAGCAGGTACAGGGCCAGACTCCAAGTCCAAGAACAAGGTCATGGCAAAGACTTAGTAGTTCATACATGTCTCAGAGTCTGGCACAGCTCTGCCACATTGAGAAGTCAAATCCCAACCCACCCAGACACTCTCCCTGCCAGCTCAGCGTATGGTAGGAACCAAGCCGCTAGAACCCACCATTCATCTAATGCAGTCAGCATCCCTACCCACGCGTATTCCTTCTCTTTTTATTGTGTGTTATGTTTCCGTCTCCCAGGGCACCCTCTCAGGCTAAATAATTGTTTACCTCAGGAAAGTTTCCTTTAGCAGTGACTTTATTTCTTTAGTTCTAATTCTTCTAGTTTCTTTTCTCAAGAAACATAATCTTAGTTGGGAGCGCCATTTCTTGTCCTCCACATTTATCACTGTCTCTCTCATCATTTTTAGTTCTTTTTTCCTTCCCTCTGCATCCTGCGGAAGCTTCCCAGATTTTCCCAGGACCTGATTTTGTAACTTCAATTCTGATTTTACTGTCTCCAGTGTGGGTTTCATTCTGCCATTGCATGCTTAGCATCCTTACAATCTTGACTTATCTTACCCATATCTCTTTTTATCTCATCCAGTTTTCTTTTTATCTCTCCTTTTGTTTTCTGCTCTGGTTTCTTAGAGACTATATCTTTTTGTGTCCTTCTAAAGACCCCCAATGTTATTCCACAGTTTCCTGTGGTTCCAAGAGCCTGGCCAAGTATTGGTCAATAGAAATTGAGTGTGGATTACTCTTGGCCCAGCTCTCTGTCTGCTTGGGGGCTGGGCAAATCCCTTTCTCACAGATACAGCAAAAGCAGGTAGGTGTGCCTAGCTGCTGTCCCCCTACCCACTATAGCAAAACTTGCATCTTGTATGGAAATGGGACATTCTTACCTTCTTATCACTCTACCTTTTTTTTTTTTTTTTTTTTTTTTTTTTTGCGGTACGCGAACCTCTCACTGTTATGGCCTCTCCCGCTGCGGAGCACAGGCTCCGGACGTGCAGGCTCAGCGGCCATGGCTCACGGGCCCAGCCGCTCCGCGGCATGTGGGATCTTCCCGGACCGGGGCACGAACCCGCGTCCCCTGCATCGGCAGGCGGACTCTCAACCACTGCGCCACCAGGGAAGCCCTATTTCTTGTTCCCTGACTTGCTAAAAAGAAGGAATCCATAAAAATCTGTAATCTCCAATGTGCTGTGTTGCCAGGACTCTTCTTCCTGATTTTCCTGTGGATAAAGTATTTCTCAACATGCATTTGCTATAATCTTTCCCTCACCCTCTTTTCTCTGCCCTGTGCACTACCCATGGAGATTCTAATTCAGTAGGTCTGAGAACCCAGATGTAGAAAGACCCAGTTGTTGGTATAGAGATTGGTATAGACCTCTCATATCTGAAACAGAAGACCCCAAATACAAGGGAGTTGGAAGGGCTTCCCCTCACCTTTCAGTTGACCAAGTCATAAGTAAGACCCCAGTTGAATTTTTCAGTCCAGTTCTCTGGGCCATATGGTTTGGCTTCTGGTTGTCTAATTAATGCTCGCTTTCCGTGATGGAATAGTTTTCCACCTTTTGTTGAGTTTCCTGTCGTCACGGGCATTTTAGACCAGAGGGAGCTAACCGGATTCCATTTGAATGCAGAACTCTGAGGATATTTTAGTTTGTTTCATTGAAGAAGTCAACTTCATATAAAGAAATTTCACTGATTGGAGTATTGTTAATGGGACCATTGCCAGGAACAAAAAAAGCATCCCCTGCCTTGGTAGATAATTCAGAAAGATGATAGAGACGAAGGTGCCTGGCTGTGTTCTGTTAGATAGTAGGAAAATCTTTAAACTGATCCTACCCTAATACACTGTACTATAAAAGCCCAGAACACAACAGAAATAGACAACTGCGGAACCTTAGGGTACAGAATGGAGCTATCCATGTGAAAACACCTAGGTTTCAGTGGTGTCATGCTACATCCAAATGCCCTCAAACTTATAATAAAACTTGTAACTGTAAGCTTTATTAAATCCTCAAAGATTTAATCGTTCTATCCTGCACTCTAAATTATAGTTTGGATAAGTCTTCCAAGTGTCTTAACACAGTTTAAGATCCTTTTACTCCTGGATGGATTTTTCCTTTCCTTCCCCTCCTTGTCGTCAGAATCCCTACCACGTTCCCTACCCTACAGCAACACCAAAGCTCTCCTTTCTCTGACAGCATCCGCTCCTTTCCAACCACCGTGTATTTGCACAAGTTGTTTCTCTCTGTGCACACCCTGTGCCCTCCTGCACCTGGAGGCCCCCTGTACATCCTTCTGGACCCAGGTCCCAAGTTTGAGTCTCTGTGAAATCTCTCTTGCTCCCCAGGCAGTTTGTGGTTCCCTCCAGTTTGTCCATTTTAACACTTTGTACCAAACCTCCCTCGTAACGCAGCCATGGCCAGTTGTCCCTATGTGATGGTGGATACACACTCGACTGAATGAACAGAGAAGAAATAAGAAGAGGCTGGGGCTTGTGCTCACTTAAACAGCAAAGACAGTCTCTACACCTCACCTCCCGGCTCTTCCAGAATGGATAATCTGGCCTGACCTTGTTTTTTAAAAATCGGAGGGAACAAACTAATAGTTATTGAATATTATGCTCAAAGGCTTGCTCTGGACGGAACAAAAAATCCAGGCTCTGTTACTTTTTAGCTGTGTGCCCTTGAGCGAGATTCATACCTTATGTGAGCCCCAGTTTCTTCATCTACCGAAAGAGGATAATAGAAAACTCCTTATAGGATTGTTGTGAAAATTAAAAGAGACAATATTTTAGAGCACTTAGAAGAGTTCCTGGCACATAGTAAATGTTTGAAAAAAGTTAGAAATTAAAAGAGACAATATTTTAGAGCACTTAGAAGAGTTCCTGGCACATAGTAAATGTTTGAAAAAAGTTAGCCATTAATGTTAATCTGTTGGAGAAGAGGGACAAATTGAAAGTATCAGATTAGGTGCCTAGGTGGAATCAGAGAGAGACACTTGGCCGGACTTTGTAGTTAACAGGCAATGCACCAAAGGAGATGACCAGAAAGAGGCCTCTGTGAGGAAGCACCCCTCCTGGACTAGCAGGCTGCCCTCATTACAGGGTACCTCTCCCCGCCCAGCCTGACCAGGGGACGAATTTGGTCCTCTGGCCCCCACTCCCTAGGGGTCCATTGCTCCAGCCCAGAATATCCCAGGCCCTGGGCAAGGGTAGGTGTTCTGGAGGAAGCTGCCTCCGTCACCAGCAAGCTATGTGAGCCTGGCAAAGCAGCTCAACCTCTCTGGGCTTCCAGAGTCTCATCCATGATGCCCTTTCCTGTGATAGTGGAGTGATGAGAAGTCCCAAAGGGACCCCCTCAGCAGATCAGGTGACCCAAGGCAAAGCAGATAACGGGGGCTCTCCTGGACCGACCCTGGACCCTCTCGCTTTGCCCTACCGCCCTGTCTGGATGAAGAGATCTGAACGGGAGGAACTGAGCCATGTTTGGAAATGCTGTGCCCTTCTCAGCAGGAGTCAGAATGGACAAAGCAGGGGGTTGTATTGTAGGAGTATTTGCATAGACAGTGTTTCTGGGCATCTGTTTCCAGGATGTTTCTCTCTGAAGTAACAGAGGGCAAAAGCCAGAAGGCTGCCTCCGGAGCACCTGGCTCCACTTGACAGATCCGATTCTCTCCCGATTGCCTCTGTGGCCATCTCTCCTGTCAGGCCCATCCCTCACCTGCACAGCAAAGAAAACTCCAAGACTGCTCACAGCTCCATTCCGGAGCTGCTCAAGCAGTGCCCTCTACTGACCCCTGGCCGCTCCCTCTGTGAGGAAAGGCACACTGACACATTTCCAGAAACCAGTAGAAGCCCAGCATGCAGCTGCGTCCATCTCTTTGTCAAAGTACGGCTTAGATTAATTCATGGGTTTCCTCTGTTTACGGGGCTGAAGAAACAGCAACTTTGTAAAAAAAAAAAAAAGGAAAGTGGCCAAACAAAAACTGGAGGCTGCAGAATAAATTAAGAAGAGAAAATCACCAAGTAATTTTTCCCCAGCGTGTTTGCTTTGTCTTTGAATATTTTTTTCTCATGTTATGTCAATGGGTTAATTGCCTTCTGACACTGAGTGGCAATAAGACATGTTTGCCTGCTAAGATAAAGCAAAGTTAATTGAAGGAAGTTAGTAATGAAACTGTTGGGCTCGGGTCCATTCCAGGTAGAATATGACATTTGAAATTAGAGCCAAAGTGACTCCTACACTTACACTCTTTTTCCGAGAGCTTGGCCTCAAAGAAGCCAGCCATCAGTCACCTAGAGCTGTGTGTCCATCGCAAATGAACGACGTGGGACCCTATAAACCATAAATCCTGAACATCACTGGAGGAAAGAAAGCTATGGTGCTCATCTCTAGAAAATTCATTAGCGACATCTTCAGCATAGAGGGAAGCCAATTGTTTCTATATTTGACCATAATTGTATTTCTGAATATAAACTCAGATGGCTGAGTGCATTCATTTCTGAAATATGTTTAACCCAAATACACAAATTGTTCAGTCTGCTCAGTCCTTCAGTGATGGAAACAGTGCCTGATAAAGCACAAAGCCTGGCTGTTCACTTAATTGGCTGCTGTGGTGTTGGCTCTGTAGAAATGAAAAATGGGGAGGATGTCAATCAGGTCTTCAACCCTGTGTCTACTAAGGAGCATCAGAACCTAATTCTCTTAAGAAACTAAAAATCTCCCAATTTCCAAAGGGTTCTTTGGCTAGCATCTGTCATAAATTCAAGTGAAGGTATTACAGTCACACAGTCATTGACAAAGCAAACAGTAGGCGATTAGTCACTGGCTGGGCCATCATCTGGTGGTGAGAACAGCCTGCCTGCAAAAGCATCTATGGGATGAGCAGCCCCTGCACTGCTGACCCAGTGTGGCTCTGCTGGCAGAGACAGAGCAATTCCTGGGCCACTGACCTCCTATACTCCACCTGTCCTCAGAACAGAGGGACAGGTGTCCCTGGATCTCTCACTGAGGAAATCAGGATGGGGGGAGGTCTGTATTTTCATTAATTATTATACATTATATCATTATTTATATATATATATAAAATATATATTTATATATACATTATTTCATTAATTATTATACATTATAAAAATAATTATACATTATTTTCAAAATAATGTATTTTCATTATTTGGTGTTTTATTCCTTCCTTGATGGCAAAGCCAACTATAGAGTAAGCAGAGAGCCCTGTGTGAGTCACTTCAGGACATTGCTTAAGGTTTTTCAACTTCTAAAGGATCCATTGATTTGCTCCAGTAAAACCTGAAATTTGCCTGAGTCTAAAGCTTTCAGTTCTAGAATCAGAATCAAGATTTAAAAGGGTGAAAGATTTAAAGGAGGGTGAGCTTAAAAAGGAAGTGGCATCTATGGAATGTATACTAGGCATTCTGTGATCTGTCTTACAGATACATTTTCATTTAATGGTCACAATTGCACTTCCTGGTAGGAAAGAGATGACAGAAACTGGTAAGGAAGAAACTAATAAAGACATTACTTACAAATACATGTGGCAAGGTCTAGGAAAACTAAAAAGTGCAGTATCCTGGGGCTAGCAACAGTGAGGGATGTTCTCAGTCCTAGAAGTGCAGGAGCAAGAGCTCAGAACGGTTCCCAGAACCCGAAGATGGTAGACGTATTGAGAGGGCTGCCTAGCAGGAGATGTCACCTGGCTTAGAGGTATGTGGCCAACCAGGAGTGACCCAGAGTGGGAGCCAGGGGAGTAAATGCCCCACCCCTCTCCTCCCACCCTCCAAACTCCGGCCTATTGATACATCTCCTAGGAGAAGATTAGAGAGAAGTGAGAAATGGAACTGAAGGAGCACACAGATGATAACTTAGCATTGTAGGTATATAATTATCCTCATTTCACAGGGTAAGGTCCGCAGTCAAACAACCGGGATTGCAACTCAAAGTTGCAAGACCCCAAAGGTCTCTCTGCCCCACTTAGTAAAATAGACAAGTTCTGAGCGAGATGAAAGACAGACATTAATATACTAAAACTCTAAATGCCTGGTGGGTGGAAGAAAAAGATAAGCAGGTTCTGAGAAATGACCAGATGGAGGGAATGGAAGCCCCTGAGAATGAGGAAGGATATTAAAGGAAGACCAGGGGCACAGGAGGGCCAATGCCTAGCCCTGAAGAGGTCCCCTTCCCTTCAAGAGTCACGCAAACCTGGATCCTAAAGCACTGGACAGTGGTCAGAGTTTCACCATCAGACACATGGTCAATAGGTCCCTTAAGATGAAATTTTAGATTTTTAAGCCTAGGTCTTACTTCTCAAAGTCACAACTATATGAAGAAAGAATACCAGAAGTTAGATGTGAAAAGATAAACTGCTCTGGTCCTAAGCTGAAAAGGAACATTAATGAGTATCTTTGTAGTCTGGTCAGTATCTGCCATGAACATGCCTGACATTCAGTTGCCGTTGGCGCAAACCAAACACAACATGACACCGAATCCAGAAAGCCAGACAGACTTCATGGCAGGGTAGAAGCAAGCCCTAGGGGCATTTTGAATTTTCCTGGAATTCAAGAACCTGATGTGATATCTTGATAAGTCACCTCCTAACTTACTTTGGCTTCCTCCAACCATCAATTGTTTCTTGCTCGACAAAATGGGAAAAACATTATCAGCCCAGTGCACACCATATAGATTTACTGTGGAAATCAAATGGCATAAGGTATAGTTGCAAACTATAAAATGTGTAAAATATAAACTATCTTTATCTTATGTAGACCTTATTTAAAATTTAAAAAAAAAATTCACTCCCAAAACAAAAATCAGGGATTGAGTTGGGAGAAGTCTCTATCGTGTTTTAAGAAAATTTCTGATGACTTAACCATTTGCAGGCCCTCCCAATACCTATATCCCCACAACCTAGCACAGGGTTGAAAGAGAAAAATTCACCTAAAGTGTTGACATAACTGTGACTCATTTCTTGGCAATTTTCCTGATACATCTGAGTGAAATGCAATAATAAACTAACATCTTTGTGTTTTCTCTGCCTCGTGCTTTTCCCTATCCCCACAACCCTAATGAAGTACTAGGCAGCCCAAGAATTCCTTGGTGGCTACTGTAGCATCTTCGTTTGAATAGATAGATTCTGGGGACCCAAGAGAATCATTTTGATGAATTGGGCTCATGTCTCCTTCTAGCTGCTGTCCCCTCATACCAAGAACTTAGCCACAAGTGAGTCACAGCACGATGCAGGGACCGACAGTGAGATGGCTCATTCAACCAGCATCGCTGAGCGCCTCATCTGTGCCAGGCACTGTACCGGGGCCAAGGAAAGTGGTACTTATCTGGGTAGTGAGTACACTGCCCAGGAAGCTCACTCACAGCCTAGTGGGGAAGTTGTTCAAGTAAACCAGCAATTGAGGTCCATGGCAGGAATAAAAACAGGCATATGAATTAGACCTGCATTTGGAGTTGTTTTGGCACCTAAACATAATTTAAAGGAAAATTTCCGACGTTGTCAACACATTTTACTTACATGTTATTGACATTCCAGATGTTTCTCATCATCAGGGTATTTGGCATGACATAGATCCAGATGCAGATCATCAGAATTTTTATATTAAAATATTCCATGAGGGGCTTCCCTGGTGGCGCAGTGGTTAAGAATCCACCTGCCAATGCAGGGGACATGGGTTCAAGCCTTGGTCCGGGAAGATCCCACATGCTGCAGAGCAACTAAGCCCGTGCGCCACAACTACTGAGCCTGCTCTCTAGAGCCCACAAGACACAACTACTGAGCCCATGCACCACAACTACTGAAGCCCACGCACCTAGAGGCCATGCTCTGCAACAAGAGAAGCCACCACAATGAGAAGCCCATGCACCGCAACGAGAAGCCCATGCACCGCAACGAAGAGTAGCCCCCGCTCACCGCAACTAGAGAAAGCCTGCGCAGCAAGAAGACCCAACACAGCCAAAAATAAATAAATAAATAAATGTTCCATGAGATTATTTGAACATGGTATTGAAACAACCCAAAGAAGTTAATTCCCCATAGACTATGAACAATAACCTCAAAGGGTTAAAATGATCCAACTGTGAAATAAGAACAAGCTACTTGACCCAAGACATTTCTAATGACATTTGGTGACAGAGCCACTGATTTAATTAAAAATAGCGTTTTCTTCTACCAGAGAAAAATGATCAAGGGACAAAGGGTAAACAAAACATGTAGCTAACAGGGAGACCCAGGCTGGTGTAGTCAAAATTTAGATGAGGCTACAACCTTTAGTTCCACAGTCAGACACAAGATTTAAAAGGGCGAATAACAGCAGAAGGGTTAGGCTGGGAAACAATGAAGAAGTACCTTGGGGACACACGATCATTTTGACAAGGATCTTAATGAGATATGTTGCTACTCTGGCAAATTCAACTTTACAGTCACAGATGTGCGCACGCGCGCACACACACACACACACACACACACACACACACACACACACAGGCATTAAAGTGCTGGCAAAAATGAGCTAAAATCCCAGTAATCCATTGATGGGCTTGGACTGGTTTTGTACTCTTGAGTGAACTCAGAACTGGGAAGTAATTGAGGCTTAGATCAGAGGCTTTCAGAATGGAAGAAAACTACTTAGGATCTTTCTGACCAACCCCATCATCCTCTAAGGTAAGGAAACTGAGTATCTGAGGGGTTAAGGGACTTAGTCAAGGTCACCAGATAGTTCATGGCAGTGATAGGTCTAGAAAATAGGGTCAACACTTGAGGGTAAGAATAAAAGCTTGACAAGTCAGGATATGAAATGACAGACAACCCAATAATGTGATCATATGGGTAGGAAAAAAAATAGCTATGTTAAAATTTGAGGAAGTAGAGTTAATCAAACTGATGAATAAAAGTTAAGGCTTATTTAATAATTAATAAGAATCCTTTAATTGAGAACAACCATTCTTGTCAGCCCAGATCATATAAAGAAATTATCTTCAGCTGAGTAGGTAGCCGTAGGCTCCCAGAGGGGACACCTAGAATAGTCTACTTCCTAAGGCACTGGAGACTCACGTTCCGGAAAAACAACGGGGGTGATTCTGCCCCATGTCCCTCCCTGAGGTTTGCGGGAAAGGCAGTTGCAAGCCCTACTATACGGGGCTCTTCCCTAGGAATTCCAAATCCCAGTCTCAGCCTTTCAGGAGAAAACACAGCTATGATGCAGCCATCTCTATACCAGGGAGGCACTACAACTGTGACCCGTGGGGCAGCGTGTCCCCACACAATCTTCCCCAAGTAATTCCCTTCATGAAATAAAGAATCAGCAGAATCAGCAGTGTCAGGAAATGTCTTTCTGGGGAATTTGATTCACAAACACCACAGAAAGCATAGAGTCCAGTGGTCCCTCGACTTTCAGATTTTACAGATGAGTACATTTTCAAATAAATTGAAGACACTCACTGGTAACTTTCTACTTTGTGAAGTAAGGACATTTTTAAGACATATATTCCTATCATACAAGAAGGATCCTTTTAACCCCCAGAAATTAGGAAGGAGATGTATAATGAAAAAAATATAGTACTCTAAGTTAAACAAGTTCAACTTGATGAAAATCTATATTGCCCTTCTTTTTGAAATTTCACACTGGACCAGTAAAACTTTGTCATGGTTATCTCCAGCCAGTTGACAGACAGCATTTGGAAACCATGACCTTATTCCATTAGAAAATACTTCTATCACCACATATATTTATTCAGAATATCTGCTGACGGCTTTAGCAGGAAACAAATCCCAAATAAGACGATTTGAGAGATTTTAATGAAGGTAGAGAGGTGTGGGAAACAAGGGATGATGAGACACCCATGACAGTGGGATGATGAGAGGATGACACACCCATGACAAGCGCCAGCAGGAAGCTGTTACCATCCCCAGGCCTGAGGGCTGTGAGGAGGAAGTAGTGTTACTGGGACCCAGGAGAGCTGTAGCATAGAAGAGGGACCAGGCAGTCATGCAGTAACACAGCCACTTCCAGAAAATGCCACCCAGAGTGGGAAGGAGCTGCAAAGGTGTATCTTGACCTCTTCCTCCTCCTGTCCTCCAGATTCTTGCGGGGCCTTGCACTGGTTGAACCCATCGGAAAGCCAGGAGGCAGGGAAGCCCAGGTGACATGATCCCCAGGGGTCAGCCTCCTGGCCTAAAGCAGAGCAAAGAAGAATGGAGCTAGTGGGAGGGGAGAAATGGAGAATAACCACACAAAACAAATAATTCCAGAATTATAAGAGATGATCATTCTACTTTTGAGTGCCTTCAGTTGTTAGAAACATAAAATTTCCTTATGGGCTGTACAGCAAAAGAAGAGGCGTGAGAGTGTTTTCACGTGCTTACCTTTCTTATACCACCGTGTTCTTCCTAGTGCCATTTTCCTGCTGAAGGGCTGATGTGTGAATTACATTCTAGATACACATAAACTTTGTTCTCTCAAACTTGCTTGTCCTAAATGTGTTTGGGATTTATAACCATTAGTCATTCAGTTCCAATAATTTGATCACACACTTTCTCTACTTGATTTGTTCCTAACTCATAAATAGTGATGGGGGCTGGGGATGGTTTTTAAAACTGAAACTGATTTTAGCTATTTCTGAGGAGGGAGGTAGCATAGCTCCCGTCAATAGAAAGTTGAATGATGAGACTGATGAGAAATAGATAAAGGAGACACTCAGCTGTCAAAGCCTCTGTCAGTTGTTCTTGCTGATAAAAGACAGAAACTCTCTCCTTCTCTAAGCACATTAATGAGGCTCTGGGTATCCAAAGGGAGACCCAGGGCCACAGGGAATGGGTGCACAGTTGCTTTGCATAAGAACATGAAGGAAACTGAGTTTCCAGAGGACATTAAGGATTAGAAAGCAGGGGAGGAAAGAGAAGTAGCAAACCTGAGGTATGAGCAACATGGCAGAAAGCCGGAGCCTCTGGAAAACAGTCTCACCTGTGATGGGAGGAACCAAGGGCTCTGAGGAACAAAGGCTAAGTGAGATCTGATTCTAAGTGGTTTGTATTCCATAATGCACTGCTTCCTCCACGGACTAAAACTCAAGTCTGATGTGTGTATAAACGTGTTGTGCAAAATGGTCTGAGGGAAAACCAAAAAGAGCTGATTTCCACTGGTGACTCAGCATGAAGCAGGGGGAGAAGACAGCAGTCGTGAGAGGAGAGACTCCTAGCGCGACTGAGGATCCAGAGCAGCAGATGCTAGGAGCTACCAGGAACCAAGAGAACAGGAGCCCTCAGGGCTTCACAGGACTCTTGAAGAAGCCGTCGGACCGTCCTCAGCAAGTCAGATAAGGGCTCAAGCCAATGCTTTTTAAACCTCAGCCAGACAGAGCGGTCATACAGCACATCTGAGTTAAACGCTAAATCCAGAAAGCCACGAAGATGAATCTGCTATCGGTCAGTGAGACCTGAGAGATCAACGTGCTACCTTTATGAAACTGAAGTAAAATCTGTATTCGTGGACTGGAAGCTTTATGCTGCCTCCAGTGCTGATACTCTGCCTTTTATAAGCACACCCCTTAAAATTTACACTTGCCAGAAATTAGCCCTCAGGATATATAAATGGAAATAGTCATAAGTGAAAAGTGAGAAATATTTCACTTTTTACCAGGCCACAAAACTACTGTATTGTTTGGATTAGGCAGCTACTGTTTTGTTTTACACAATACACTGTTCGTTCCCTTTTACTCTCCTTTTCAAGTGCAGTATGTCAGATTATTTCTGAGTTTTACTAATTGACTCAAGATTGCTAAAATGCTTTAAAATAAACCCATCTTAACCTCACAATGAGCCTGTTAAATATTTCGGTATCTGCAATCTCATATGAAATTCTTTTTAGAGCAATGGGATGTAATGGAAACAGTCCTACAAAGGAAGTCTGGAGACCTTAGCAAGAGTGTAGCTCTGCTTTGAAGACCTGGATGACCATGGATAAGTTTCTTGCCTTTCTGGACCTCAGCTTCCCCATCAATAAGTTAATGGATTAAGTATGGATTGTCTACGGCTCTGTGAGCAAAAGATTGCTGGCGTTCTAAAGAAGCCCATGAATTACTCCAATTTTCTTTCTCTTTTACTTCTTCTTCCATGTACTTTTACTTCTGTCAGTTTACCAGCAATGATGGGAGAACCCAATGATCAGCCATGTTAACCTTTATGGTAATTAATGCGATCTCACTGGCTTGACTGTTCTACCTTTATTTAAACTTCATCCATTCATCATATTTAGATAAATATGAACCAGACAAATACCAGTCTTTACAGATGCAAAGTAAGAACAAAATAAACCCTGCTTTTGAGGGCTTCCAGCCTAGAGAGAAGATGGAGCCATAAATATTTGAAGTTCTGTAATCGGTTTAATGTTCAGCACAAGGGAAGATGAACGTAGTGACTAAACTTTGCAGTAGAGTGAGGGCATCAGAAGAGGCTCCATAAAGGAAGGGCTACTCCAAGTCGTCCTTCCACAATGAGTAGGAGCCCACCACGTGGGCAGAGGAGGAACACACACATGCAAAGGTACTGGGGTGTGCGAGCAGGAGGCATATTGGGAGGACAGTAAGTAGCCCGGTGTTAATAGACTGTGAGGCACGCAGAAGGGGTAAGTAGAAGGGAAAGTGAGGATAAGGATAAAGTTGCAATCACATATATCCATTACTCTAATAAGAGAACTCCCATGTTTTAGCTGATCATGTGGCCATCCAGCTAAAGACTACATTTCTATCGGCCTTTCTGAAGTCAGTGAGATTGTAGGAAGTGGTAAGTGCCACCTCCAAAATGTTGCACGGAAAAGCCCGGGTATCAGTTCCCCTGGCCCCGGCCCCTTTCAACCAGCTAGAAGATGGAAACAACAGAAGCATCCACTTAAAACCTACTAATGGGAGAGTTGCACTACTAGCCCTGGACCACTCACCTCTGAATGTTATGTGAGAGAGAAACACCTATCCTATTTAAGCCACTGGACTTTTAAGTCTTTTTGTCACAGCAGTTTGCCCTGTACCCTAACTAATAGGTCCACATTCTGGAACTTAGTGTTTGTCCAATAAATGGTGGGAAAAACGTGGAAGGCAGGGAGAGGAATGACCTGATCAGGCATGTATGTGTATGTAAAGGGAGAATTGAGGTAGAGAGAGGCTGGAAACAGAGACAAGAGATGGAGGAACCCGTAATGTGAGAGGATTACTCTATGCCAGATACCGTACTGGGCATTTTCCTAAACATTATCTTACTTAATCCTCACGATAACTTTCAGAAATGTTATTATTTCCATTTACCTATAAGGAATCCCAAGCTTAGCATACCCAGACTCTCAAGCTGGTAAAGCAACAGAGTTGAAATTCACATCCAGATTTGTCTCCAAAGCTAGTGCTCCCCCCTCTGCACCAGCCTGTCCCTCGGTAAGAGATGCCATGGAGGTGGGCATAGGGTGGAGTTGTCCAGCCTGGGATGGTGGAGTGTAGTGGTAAGCAGAGAGCGGCAGATGATATGGAATACATTTCAGCGATAGAACTGATAGGTGTTGATGACTGACTTGGAGCCTCAGAAAACAAGAATTACCCATTCACTTGTTCATGGTCAAGGAAGAAATCCAAGATTTTGTGGGGTTTGTAATCTGTTTTTGTTTGTTTTTTTTCTAAATTGGATTCCGTTTTTTTTTTATCTTTTCCGTTTCAGATCTCATTCAGTTTATTTATGTTTCTCTCTCTAGGAGTCTGGTTTCTCATTATGTAGAGACGCTTGTAGTGATTGTCTCCAAAGGCTTATCACCTCCCGCTCTTTCCATTAGGGTGTCCCTTTCTCTTGTCCCACATCAAACACATACCAGGTACAGCTTGCAACCGAACCTATTGGCAGCCTTTTTGGAAAGCTGGAGGATGGTTTATTTTACTCCAGGCCATCAATAGCAAAGCATTTCCTCCTTTGCTTGGACCAGTGGTTTGGTCTGGAATGGCATTCAAAATCTCTATTGCTGTTCCTTGCTTGTACTGAAGGTGGTTTAATTGAAATTGGTATTCTAAATAACGCAGTAACATTGAGGTATAAATTTCTTGTCATCGTTCAGCAAAGAGCATGGGGAACACCCAGAGGAAGAGTTTAGAAACCAGCTTAAACTTTTATGGCAGGTGTCTTTATGTTTAATGACCATTAACCTCCATGCATGATGTATCTAGCACTTCACAGGTTTCAAAACAATTCCATATTTCTTATGACACTTCACCCTCTTGAGAACTCTAAGTAAGCAAGGTAAGAAGTATTATCTCTATTTCCAGAAGAAGTAAGCTCAGGTAGTTAGATGGCTAGCCTAAGCTCTCTTGGCCAGTGTAGTCTTAGAACTCAAAGGTCACTTAGTTCCTCAGTGTGATCTTTCCTTCCATAACAACCTGCCATATGTATGGAACAATAGGGTGTAATATCAGAAGGCAAAAAACAGAATCTTATATTTCATGATGGTCTCTGCCCTCAATGTATTTGCCCTCTTTCAAACATCCCAGGTCATTTTACAAATAAAATGCCATTATTCCCAAAGATATGGAAGCACCTGTAATAGTAGAGAAACAGTCTTATAAGAACTAAAAGCATTTTTCAGATGAGAAAGGTTGTAGAGTGTTCCCAGAGCTGGAGTTTCTCCTCCCATAAGCTGGTTTATAGGGAAGCAACTACAGTGACTGGCCCTGGGCTGTTTGGTAAAAAGCTTATATAGGCAGGACAGAAATATAACTCAAAAGCAAAATCCGCCTCATTTTTATCTTTGGGTAGAACACTTCATGAACTTCCAGAAAAATATCTCAACTCCTTCAGCAGAGTCAAGCTCTGGGGGCCAGGCTGATGGCCCCAGGTCTTATTTATGTTAGAAATGAGCCTGCCGAGAACTTGTACAACACATTCAGGGCACAGTTCTACAGGCTAAGTCTCTCCAGAATGCAGGTGCTGTCTTTTTCATCTTTGGATTTCTAGTGCCTAGGGCACTAGGTGCTCATTAAATGTGTGGGGGATTATAAGTAGACAAGATGAACTATATGAGCCTCTGCCAGTATTTTGCCAAAGTAGCATCAATGAACCCACTCTAATTTTTTACATATAAATGTTTTTTATTTATTTTTATTTTTATTTTTTTTTGCAATATGCGGGCCTCTCTCTCACTGTTGTGGCCTCTTCCGTTGCGGAGCACAGGCTCCGGACGCGCAGGCTCAGTGGCCATGGCTCATGGGCCCAGCCTCTCCGCGGCATGTGGGATCTTCCCGGACCGGGGCACGAACCCGTGTCCCCTGCATCGGCAGGCGGACTCTCAACCACTGCACCACCAGGGAAACCCTATTTAATATTTTTTATTGAAGTATAGTTGATTTACAGTATTATGTTTCAGGTGTTCAACATAGTGATTCAATATATTAATAAATTATATTCCATTTAAAGTTATTATAAAATAATGGCTATATTTCCCTGAGCTGTACAAAATATCCTTGTAGCTTATATATTTTATATAATTTGTCCCTCTTAATTCCCTCTCCCCACTGATAACCACTAGTTTGTTCTCTATATCTGTAACTCATTTTCTGTTTTGTTATATTAATTAGTTCATTCTATTTTTTAGATTGCACATATAAGTGTTAACATACAATATTTGTCTTGCTCCAACTGACTTATTTGACTAAGCATAATACCCTCCAGGTCCATCCATATTGTTGCAAATGGCAGAATTTCTTTTTTTTTTTTTTTTATGGCTGAGTAACATTCTGTTGTATATACCACATCTTCTTTATCCATTCATCTGTTAATGGGCACGTAGGTTGCTTCCATATCTTTGCTATTATAAATAATACTGCTGTGAACGTTGGTAGGCATGTTTCTTTTCAAACTAAAAGACAAAAACTGTTTTCGTTTTCTTCAGATACACACCGAGAAGTGGAATTGCTGGATCATGTGGTAGTTCTATTTTTAGTTTTTTAAGGAACCTCCATACTGCTTTCCATAGTGGCTACACCAAGTTACAATCCCACTAATAATGTACTAGAGTTCCCTTTTCTCCACATCCTCACCAACATTTGTTATTGTGTTATTTTTAATGCTAACCATTCGGACAAGTGTGAGGTGATATCTCATTGTGTGTTTGATTTGCATTTTCCTGATGATAAGCGATGTTGAGCATCTTTCCATGTGCCTATTGGTCGTCTGCATTTCCTTTCTGGAAAAAATGTCTATTCAGTTCTTCTGCCCATTTTTTAATCAGGTTGTTTGTTTGATGTTGAGTTGTATGAGCTGTTTATATGTGTTGGATATTAACCCCTTATTGGTTATATCATTTGCAAATATTTTCTCCCATTCAGAAGGTTGTCTTTTCATTTTCTCGATGGCTTCCTTTGCTGTGCAAAAGCTTATGAGTTTGCTTAGGTCCCATTTGTTTATTTTTGCTTTTATTTCCTTTGCTTTAGGAGACAGAGCCAAAAACATATTGTTACGATTTGTGTTAAAGAATGTCCTGCCTGTGTTTTCCTGTAGGAGTTTTATGGTTTTTGGTCTTACATTTAGGTCTTTAATCCATTTTGAGTTTATTTTTGTGTATGGTGTTAGAGGATGTTCTAATTTCATTCTTTTACATGGAGCTGTCCAGTTTCCCCAGCACCACTTATTGAAGAGGCTGACTGTCTTTTCTCCATTGTATATTCTTGCCTGCTTTGTCATAGAATAATTGACCATAAGTGTGTGGATTTATTTCTGGGCTCTCTATTCTGTTCCATTGAACTATTTGTCTGTCTTTGTGCCAGTATCATGCTGATTTGATTACTTTAGCTTTGTAGTATAATCTGAGGTCAGGGAGCATGATACCTCCAACTTTGTTCTTTTTTTCTCAAGATTGCTTTGGATATTTGGGGTCTTTTAAGGTTCCATATAAATTTTAGGATTATTTGTTCTAGTTCTGTGAAAAATGTCATGGCTATTTTGATAGGGATTGCATTAACTTTGTAGACTGCTTTCAGTAGTATGGATATTTTAACAATATTAATTCTTCAAATCCATGAACATGGGATAGCTTTCCATTTCTTTGTATCATCTTCAGTTTCCTTCATTAATATTTTATAGTTTTCAGAGTATAAATCTTTCACCTCCCTGGTTAAGTTTATTCCTAGTATTTTATTATTTTTGATGAGATTTTTAAATGGATTATTTTCTTGCTTTCTCTTTCTGATAGTTCATTATTAGTGTATAGAAAAGCAACAGATTTCTGTATGTTAATCTTGTATCCTGCAACTTTACTGAATTCATTTATTAGTTCTAATAGATTTTTGATGGAGACTTTATGGTTTTCTATTTATAGTATCATGTCATCTGCAAATAGTGACAGTTTTACTACTTCCCTTCCAATTTGGATGCCTTTTATTTCTTTTTCTTTTCTGATTGCTGTGGCTAGGACTTCCAATACTGTGTTAATTAGAATTGACAAAAGTGGGCATCCTTGTCTTTTTCCTGATTTTAGAGGAAAAGTTTTTAGCTTTCCATCGTTGATTATGATGTTAACTGTGGGTTTGTTCTAAATGGCTTTTATTATGCTAAGGTATGTTCCCTCTACACCAACTTTGATAAGAGTTTTTATTGTGAATCCTGTATTTTATTGTGAATGGATGTTTAATTTTGTCGAATGCATTGTATGCATCTATTGAGATGATTATGTGATTTTTATCCTTTTGTTAATGTGGTGTATCACATTGATTGATTTGTAGTAACTGAACCACTTTGCATAAAATCCCACTTGATTATGGAACAAATCCCACTTGAGTATGCTGTATGATCTTTTTTATATATCATTGAATTCAGTTCACTAATATTTTGTTAAGGATTTTTGCATCTGTATTATCAGAGATATTGGACTGTAATTTTCTTTTTTTGTGTCTTTGTCTGGTTTTGACATCAAAGTAATGTTGGCCTCATAGAATGAATTTGAGAGTGTCCCCTCCTCTTCAATTTTTGAGATAGTTTGAGGAGAATAGGTATGAGCTCTTCTTTTTATGTCTAATAGAATTCCCCTGTGTAGCCTTCCTGTTCTGGTCTTTTGTTTGCTGGGAGTTTTTTAAATTTCAATTTCACTACTGGTGATCAATCTGTTCAGATTGTCTATTTCTTCTTGATTTAGTCTTGGAAGGTTGCATATTTCTAGAAATTTGTCCATTTCTCTAGGTTGTCCAATTTTTTGGCAACCTAGAGAAATGGATGTTGTATTGCTGTTCATTGTATTCTCTTAAGATTTTTTATGTATCTGTGATATCAGTTATAACTCTCTTTCATTTCTTATTTTGGTTATCTGAGTCCTTTCTTTTTTTTTTTGATGAGCCTGGCTAAAGACTTATCAGTTTTGTTTATCTTTTCATAAAACCAACTGTTGGTTTCATTGATCTTTTCTATTGCTTTTTTTTTTTTTTTTGGTCTCTATTTATTTCCTCTGTGATCTTTATTATTTCCTTCCTTCTGCTGATTTTGGCCTTTGTTCTTTTTCTAATTCCTTTAGATGGTAGGTTAGCTTGTTTATTTGAGATTTTTGTTTCTTGAGGTAGGCCTGGATCACTACAAAATTCCCTCTTAGAACTGCTTTTGCTGCATCCCATAGATTTTGGCAGGTTGTGCTTTCATTTTCATTTTTCTCAAAGTATTTTCTCTTTGATTTCTTCATTGACCCATTGGTTTTTTCATAGCATGTTGTTTAGTCTCCACACATTGGTGTTTTCCCCATTTTTCCTACTGTAATGGATTTTTAGTTTCATATCATTGTGTTCAGAAAAAAATGCTTGGTATAATTTCTATCCTCTTAAATTTGCTGAAACTTGTTTTGTGTCCTAGCATGTGATTTATCCTGGAGAACATGCCATATGCACTTGAAAAGAATATGTATTCTGCTGGTTTTGGATGGAATGTCCTATAAATATCTATTAAGCCCAACTGGTCTAGTGTATCATTTAAAGCCACTATTTCCTTATTGATATTCTGTTTGAATGAGCTGTCCATTGATGTAAGTGGAGTGTTAAAGTCCCCTAATATTATTGTATTATTGTCAACTTCTCCATTTTTGTCTGTTAATATTTTCTTTATATATTTAGGTGCTCCTGTATTAGGTGCATAGATGTTAACAAGTATAATATCCTCTTCTTGTTTTGATCCCTTTATCATTATGTAATGCCCTTCTTTATCTTTTGTTAGACTCCATTTTAAAGTCTATTTTGTCTTATATGAGTATTGCTATCTACACTACCTTGTTGTTTCCATTTGCATGAAATACCTTTTTTCAGCCCCTCACTTTCAGTCTGTGTGTGTCTTTAACTCTGAAGTGAGTTTCTTGTAAGCAGCATATAGATGGATCTTGGTTTTTTTTTTTACCAGTCAGCAACCCTATGTCTTTTTTTTAAAATAATACTAGCTGTTATTTCTTTTTTTAATTAATTTATTTTTATTTATTTACTTTTGGCTGTGTTGGTTCTTTGTTGCTGCGCACGGGCTTTCTCTAGTTGCAGCGAGCAGGGGCTACTCTTTGTTGTGGTGTGCAGGCTTCTTGTCGCAGTGGCTTCTCTTATTGCAGAGCACAGGCTCTAGGCGAGCAGCCTTAAGTAGTTGCAGCACATGGGCTCAGTAGTTGTGGCTCACAGGCTCGAGAGCTCAGGCTCAGTAGTTGTGGTGCACAGGCTTAGTTGCTCCATGGCATGTGGGATCTTCCCGGACCAGGGCTTGAACCCATGTCCCCTGCATTGGCAGGCGGATTATTAACCACTGTGACACCAGGGAAGCCCAACCCTATGTCTTTTGATTGGAGCATTTATTACTTTGCCATTTAAAGTGATTATTGATAGGTATGTACTTATTGCCATTTTGTTACTTGTTTTCTGGTTGTTTTGTAATTCTCCTCTGTTCTTTTCTTCTTTTACTTTCTTCCATTGTAGCTTGGTGATTTTCTTTAGTGGTATGCTTGTGTTCTTTTCTCTCTAGTTTTTGTGTACCTATTGTATATTTTTTATTTGTGGTTACCAAGGGGTTCATATATGTTGACCTATAACTATAGATACTTGTTTTAAACTGGTAGTTATTTAAGTTCAAGCACATTCTAAAAGATCTACATTTTTTACTTCCCTCCCTCATATTTTGTGTTATTGATGTCATGTTTTGCATCTTGCATGTTTACCCCTTCACTATTTACTGTAGTTATAGTTGATTTTAAATGTTTTTGACTTTTATTCTTCATACTAGCTTACTTAAGTGGTTGATCCTCAGCCTTTACTGCATATTCACCTTTACTAAATGAGATTTTTCCTTTCCTATAAATACTTACTTCTTGTCATAGTCTTTTCTTTTCCACTTAGAGAAGACCCTTTAATTCCTTTAGGGTAGGTTTAGCATTAATGATCTCTTTGCGTTTTTACTTATTTGAGAAGTTCTTTATCTCTCCTTCAATTCTAAATGATAATCTTGCTGGGTAGAGTACCCTGGGTTGCAGGGTTTTCCCCTTCAGCACTTTGAATTTATGCTGTCACTCCCTTCTGGCCTGCAAATTTTCTGCAGGAAAATCAGCTGATAGCCTTATGAGGGTTCCCTTGTAACTAACTCTTTTTTTCTCTCTTACTGCCTTTAGAATTCTCTAACTTTTGTCACTTTAATTATGATATGTGCTTGGTGTGGGTCTATTTGGGTTCATCTTATTTGGGATCCTGTGTGCTTTCTGTACCTGATATCTGTTTCCAGGTACAGGAAGGGGGAGCTAGAGCCAGAGCCAGGTGTGAGCTGAGCTTCTCCTTTGCTCAGTGGCCAACACCACCCTATTGGGGGCAGGGTTGATTCCCTGGTTGCTGGAGCAGAAGCCCTGAGGGTTGGATCTGAGCTGGTCCATTCTTTCTAAGTTTGTGCTCTCCCCCTTCCCAGCACCAGCACTTTCACCCTAGAGGGAAGCAGTGCTAGAGCAAGAGGGGCTGGAGTGGGTTCTTGGCACGGGTCAGGGCATGGGCTGTGGTGGTCCCAGCCCCAGTCAGAGTTCTCAACCAGTTCTAACGTGCTGCCTCCATAAGCACCATTAATGGCTGTTCCTGCCCCATTCAGATGCTGTTCCGGGTCTGAGCTGGCTCCATCCCTCTCAAGTGAGCACTCGCCTTGGCCATGGCATTTGCCTCACCCTAGTATGGAACTGCATCACAGAGCCAGCAGGGCTGGAGTGGGAACTTGGTTCAAGCTGGGGCATGTGCCATGGCAGTCATGGGAAACTGGCCAGAGTCCCACACAGTTTCAATCTGCTTCCTCCACCTCATTTTGGGAATAAGCAGGCATGTGCATACTCTTCACAAGCAGAGTCTTGGGTTCTTACAGCCCTCCTGTTAGTCCCACTGGTTTTCCAGCCAGCTAAGGGGACTTGTCCTCCCGGTGTTGGACCCCAGGGCCGGGACATCCATTATGTGGCTCTAATCACTCTCTCTCCAGGGAAGATCTCTGCCTGTGTAACCCCCTTCCTCATCTGTGTCCCTTCCCAGGGGCACAGATCCCAACCTGATTACTTCTCTTCTCCTCCTACCCAATCCTGTGTGGATCTTTCTTACAGCCTTGCTTGTACAGGAGTCTTTCTGCCAGCATCCAGTTAGTTTTCAGTGAGATTGTTCCACTTGTAGATGTATTTGTTATGTGTTCTTAGGAAGGAGGCAAGCTCCATGTCCTCCTATTCTACCATCTTGATGTCCTACTCTTACATATAAATATTTTGACCCCCAACAGCAATGAAGAAGATGCCCATCAATATACCAAAGACCCTTTGCTTCTGCCTCAACCTGTATCACTGAGTCCCACTGTGTCATTCTATCCACTCCTCTCTGCCTTTCTCTTTGACTCCCTGTATGTTTCTAAATCATGCTCTCTTTCTCTCTCCATACAGTTTTTCTCATGGATTAGCTAAGAAATAAACACAAACTATAAGTCATTTATAAAATTTATTATGAATTAATCCTGGTAGGAATGATTAATATTACTGTTAAAATCAAAACTTTACAAGTACTGAAACTATATTCAATAAAATTTATTAACTAAAAACTGGTGAAAAGATAAAATATTCCTGAAAAATTTTCTTATGAAAAAATGCACCAGAGAAAATTTCACTTTGTAGAAATAATGACCATAAGAGAAACACTCATTATGGTCAAAACTATAATCATTTAAAAAATAACTTATCAATGACAAACATGAATGCTTGACATAAAATTTAAATGAAAAAAATGATCCTAGTGAAAATAATTTTAGTAACATAAAAATGAAAGTGGAAAAATATGAAAAACCATAAATGCACTCTATAGAAAATTAATTAATCAGGGAATTAAGTTGTCCTAATGATTTTCACTCCACAAAGTGCTTTCTTGAACCAAATTATAATGTTGGTATAATTCTGACTGAAATGTTTATATTAAGAATGTCCTTGGGGTCAAAATATTGAGTCAAAACAGCAGACACTAAAAACCCTCTACCAGTGGCATGGGATATCTGAAAGGCCACAAATTATGTCCTGAGACAAGAAAATATCTTCTCTGGACTTGAGTTTTTATCTCTTTCAGATGAAGATGTTGGAATAGAAACAAATCCCTTTGTTTCTAAAGTTCTGTAATTCTTTGATTAACTGGATAAGTATTAAATTCTTTAATTTTTAAAAACTTAGTTCCAAGACAGTATGAATAAAGAGGTCATGAAGGTAAGTCAGAGATAAACCCAAACAAAAATTTTTTTGGACACAAAATATTAAGACCTAGACAATTAATTATATAAATGACATAGTTAAAATTATAAAAACATGTTGTTGCTTTGATAAATAACAAAAATTGATTTACTTTATAAACTGAGGGGAAAAAAATCTCATTTTTCATTCATTTCTGAATTCTGCAAGTTAAAGCATAACAGACACCATTAGATTTATATGACTAGTAGAGTTTGTGGTGAAATCCTCAACATATGATTTTTTCATATTTTATACTGCTGGACAGAGAGAGTATTTAACTTACACTTTATGTTGAACTAGATACTTTATCCAGAGCAATCATAAAATAACAAGGCACATTCAGTCAGTTTACAAACAAAATTACTAATCAGATCATCAGTGTAAAATTGGGTTAATTAAATAAGCAATAGGTTTATGTATTCATTTTGCGTAAAACTTTTTTTCTCTAGTTTCGGCATGCATATTCAATTTTGCTTAAAGCATTAAACATCTTTGAAGTTATCCCTATTTGAAAGTATTCACATTAATTCCCATTCCTGTTAAGGTGATTGACATGACCTACAGGTTGAACTTAAGGCACATCTTGACACCCCTTATCAGAGTACGAAGGACACATTCAAAAGTTGCTACCAGGGAACAAACTTTCTGGTTAGAACAACCAAGAAGACCCACTACTGAAAGACCACCATCCTGGTTTAGATAACTACTGGCAATCCTCCCTCCCAGGCTGGATGGAGTTCTAAAACATCAAAAAGAAGTTAAAAAGGAAATGTGGCTACTTTTACTCACTATCTGTATATATATTTGATTATATAAAACTAAACATTCAGGGACTTCCCTGATGGTCCAGTGGCTTAGACTCCACACTCAGAATACAGGGGGCCCAGGTTCGATCACTGGTCAGGGATCCCTCATGCATGCCATGACTAAAGATCCCACATGCTGCCACTAAAGATCCCACATGCCACAGCTAAAGATCTCACATGCCACAACTCAGGATCCCACATGACACAACAAAGATCCCGGGTGCCACAACTAAGACCTTGCACAAATAAATAAATAAGTAAACACTAAAAAAAAAAAAACTAAACAAAAACTTGGATTTCATGCAGACTCACTTATGAAAGAAAAGAAGTCTCAGAGACAATTGGAGCTGCATTGCTTTGCAGATTTTAATTATTTGGGCCTGCAAATAATAATGATAATGAAAATAATAATAATATCACCTAACAATTAGTGAGGCACTCACTGTTCTAAACTTATATGCACTTAATCATTACTAAAACACCATGGGATAGATGCCATTATTATGCCCATTTTACAGCTGAGGAAACTGAGGCTCGGGGAGGTCATGTAAGTTAACTAAGGTCATACAGCTAGGAAGTGTGAGACCCAGGATTTGAATTCAAGCAGTGTGGCTCCAAAGCCTACACAGTGCAACCACCCCAGCACAGTGTGGGTTTAGGGCGGAGGAAGGTTACATTCAGAAATATAAATTTCTTTTCTGAAGCACTTGAATGAGAACTTCAGGTATAAATTTTTCTATTTAATGTGGAAGGCAACTCCTTTGCAAGTATAGATCTTAAGACCCTGATTTCTCAGGTTACATTGTAATATGTCCTTTCCTTCATGAGGTTTTATTTTCTCATCTTAAAGTTTCCCTTTCCTGTTTGACTACAATTTAATTGCTCTTTGGAGTCAGAGTCCCTTAAAAATTCTAGTGAATGTTCTTATCCTGTTTTCTTCATTCCATTTGTGGGTCACAACTGCCTTATCTCTAAATCTAATCCAGTACTGTTCTTTGCATTTGCATTTGGGGAGGATCAGGTGAGAGGGGAGACAGAATAATACCAGCATACTCCATTATGTGTCCTGCATCCCCAGCTCCCTCCAGCTCAGTCCTTCACCACTCTAACATATCTTTGAAAGTGACCAAGTTCAAAAAGGCAATTTTATAGTTTAAACCACTGTGTTTAACTGAAAAGGTGAGGTGGAAGCTTAAGATTAAAATAAGTTCAATTATCTTAAGTTTCACTAAAAAACTATGCATTCAACCCCTAATAATGAAATGGAACAGCATACTACTCATGTATTCATTCATTTAACAGAGATTTATGGAGTGCCCACTCCCTGCCTGGTTGTGCTCAGGGCTGGCGACACGAAGTGAAAGAAGGCATGACAGCCTGTGCCCTCAAGACCAATGTGAGAATTTAAAATGTACAGGTGCCATGACTGTTAAGTTCAGTGAGAGTGTGAAAGAGGAAAGGTCAGTTCCTCTTGTGGGTGGTCAGAAAAAGTTTCATCGAACGTGTGACGCTTTGGCTGAGTCTCAAAAGAAGAGAGTTTCCAGAGCAGCCCAGGAATTGGGAGTTGGGGGAGGGATTCTAGGCAGAAGGTACAGAGGGACCGATATCACAGGGCCTGTTCCAGGTTCTACGAGGAGTTCAGATAGTGTTTGATGCAGTGGGGAGGAGTGTGCAAGGAGGGAAAGGCTGGAGGGGTAACCAAGGCCACATCACAGCAGGCCTCAGAGGCCACATTAACAAGCATGTGCTTTCCGAGGGCAGTGGAAACCATGTGGTTTTTAAGCAAGAGAGTGCCAATATCAAATCTGTGTTTATGGGTCATCACTGGCTACAGCATGAACTGTAGGAGGAGACCAAGAGCAAGGAGGCAGATTAGGAGGTGGGTTCATTAGACAGAGTGAAAGATGTTGAGGGCAAACTAAGGCCACTGAGAGAGCTGCGGTTGGCCTACCTGGCTCCTTTCTGAGATTTAGGAAAAGCTGCTCCCTCTGGATATCGTGAAGAAACGGCGTCGGGCTTCCCTGGTGGCACAGTGGTTGAGAGTCCGCCTGCCGATGCAGGGGACATGGGTTGTGACCCGGTCCGGGAAGATCCCACATGCCGCGGAGCAGCTGGGCCCATGAGCCATGGCCGCTGAGCCTGCACGTCCGGAGCCTGTGCTCCACAACGGGAGAGGCCACAACAGTGAGAGGCCCGCGTACAGCAAAAAAAAAAAAAAAAGAAAAAGAAACGTGGTCCCCTCGGGCTGTGGAGCCCCACTGGCTGGGATGCAGATGACCCTCACCACCTTCAGCCAGGCCTCTGGGCAGTGCACAAACTGCTCAACACATGCAGTGGCCTTGACAATAGTGTCAGGATGAAGCGGAAGGAGGTGAACATGGTAGAACTGATGGAATGTGAAAGATGAGGAAAAGATGAGTCAAGGATGACTCCCAGATTTCTAATGTGGGTGAATGTGGGTGAATGATGATAACATCTACCAAGAAAGAAAATGTAATGATAAAAATAAATTTGAAAGAACAGAAAACCAGGTCAAAATAAATGTTTCCAAAGTACACATGCTGGCGGATGAAAACATAATCGTCTATTGAGAGAGGCCTCTTGATGATCAGCCATGCCTAATTCTAGGATAGAAGTTCTTCTGTACCTGCAGCTGCTCCCACTCCTCCAGAGTCTTTATCTGAGGTCTGTATCCATTCCTTCAAATCTGGAGTTATTTCTCTTTTCCTTGTTAAGTGGTGAGAATGTGGAAACACAGAGGATAAGTCCTCTCATAGAGCCAACTGCACATCCTCCCTTCCTGAGAGCTGACCTAGAATATTATGAGCAGTGTCTGGGGCTCCCAAGCCCTGGGACAGTGTAACATTTCTGACACTTTCTCTCATAGGCAACTAGGACAGAGGAAGCCTATTCATCTTCTGATGGAGCTTAATAACCACACCAGAAATTACCAAGGAATTAATCAGCCATGTGAGGACTGAGGTCATGGATGACTCCTCTCATCAACTCCAGGACTAGACACATTGAGGGAATAGTCGCTGAGGAATCATTCATTATTTGTCAATACAGGACTCTAGTGAAAGCAACAATATCTTCCTTTGGATGGTTACATCAGTCAGGATAGGCTAGGCCATGAGGTCATAACAAGTAACCCTCCAACCTCAATGGTTTAGAACAACAGAGCCTTGTTTCTACTCATGCTACACGTCCCAGGTCGTCTGGGGCTCTGCCCTACATCATCATGTCCTCACTCCTGGACTCAGGCTGATGGAGCAGATGCTACTTAGAGCTATACTACCCAATATGGCGGTCCCCAGCCACATGTGGCTGCATAATTTAAATGGAAATTAATTAAAATTCAATAAAATTTATTAAAATTCAATTTCTCAGTTGCACTAGCCATATTGCAAGTGTTCATTGCCACTTGAGGCCAGTGGCTGTTTTGTTGGAGAGTGTAGATAGAGAACATTTCCATCATTACAGAAAGTTGTACTGGGCGTGCTGATTTGAGCACTGGAGCTTTGGAGGTCTTGCACCAACAAGTAAATGTCATGTGGTCCCATCCAACAGATAAGATTAAAAAGTGCAATTCCTCCCTGTGCCCAGAAAACAGAGAGCAAGCAATATTTGGTGAGCAGCATTAGCAATCACCCATTCGTAGCTTCAGGAGAGCTCACCATTTCCCCCTTCTCTTTGTTGTCATCCAAGATATCAACAGAGAAAGAAGCAGTCATAATTTGGAAATGTGAAAAGTGGATCAGGAGGTTACATATAAGTTGTGAGTTCATAATTATATTGGATGAATAACAATTACAGCAGTGACATTTCACTGAGCTCTTCCTCTGGGTTATGCACCTTATTTTATCTTCACAATGGCCCTGTGTAGGTATATTATAATCCCCACTTTAAAAATGAGGAAACTGAGGCTCAGAGAGGTTAAGTAACTTGACCACAGAGGTCTACTTGATCTCAAAGTGCCAGAGATTCTTTATATGGAGATGGAATATACCATTTCCCAGGTCTTTTAATTTTTACCCTTCAGTTCCATAATACCACTCAATTCCTAAATTCTAATTCTACATAAATGCTTTAGAGAAGCTAGGTAGATGTGTTTGGCTTAGCTACAGATCTATTCAATTAAAAGCATTTGTGGGCCTGAACTGCAGGAAGACACAGAATGAAATGACTGTCTATTTCATACTTTCAACTGCTTGGAAAAAGTATAATTGTACACATATATATTTATGAAATTGATCTGTGTATCATTAAGCTCCTTGGAAACCCTGAAAATCTAAGTGGCAAATTTGTGCAAAATATTCAACTACGATGGAGAGACTATTAAGTATGCTACATTCTTCTTGTTCTACTTTTGTTTCTTTAAGGTCATCCTGGTGCCAACGTTCCATCTTTTTAGATGCCAAAATGGCAGTCCACAGGTCCTGAATATTTAGCACTGGAGCAGACACTTTATCTGTAGAGTTGGGGAAGTATGACCCTGACAGGAAGCCCTCCAGCCCTCTGAATGCTGGCCAGGAGCCCCCTGACCTTTGACCCTTGTTTAAGGAGCTCTCTTTGGGTTTGGAGCACAGGGGGTGGCTGCTGGTGCCCTATCGATAGCATCCCAGAAACTACACTACCAAGGCTATCCATCCCTCTGATTGGCCAAATAAATCACATCATCTCTCCCTGATACTCTTCCTTTCTCTCCCTTTGCAGCATGCTTTAGCACAGTAAACAGTGCCATTTCAGCAATTTTAAAGGTGACTTCCAATAAAATATGTTTGCAGATTTACTTCAGGGCTGGTAGGCTAAGCTCTAAATTTACACCAGGTCAACCACGGAGAGCTCTTCAATTAAAAAAAAGGAAAGAAAATACAGAAAGTAAAGATTCCATCAACATTTATCTTTGGATTATAAAAAAATTCATTTGGGCTTTTTCCTGTTTTCTGTTATTTTTTTACTTTTTTTTTTTTTTATGTGAATCTATTTCTTCTCTCTTCATTTTTAACAGAAAAGAAAAAATGCCCGTGAAGAGCAACTGACTGGAGCATTTCAATAGCCTGGTTTATAAACCTCTCTTGTAATGCCTGGAAGTAAAGAGAAATCCTCCATGTGGCCTGACTGTTGCTTCACAGGGAGCCCAGTGCTTTAGGCTGCAGACATGCATGCCTGGCAGACTTCACCACTTGGGTGCAATTTGAAGCGCTTCTATTGGTCCCCTCCCCCCTTTCTTATGAAAAATGAGGGATTAGCAGAGCCTGAGACAGACACCCTGCTGAGCTGCCAGCATCAGTGGACTCCGCAGGCTTTTTCCTCTTTCTTCCAGACCTCAGTACCCGTCTCTTTCGAGGAAAACTGTCTTCCATCCCTGTAAATGCATAACCTTTGGCCTCTGCCAAACAAAGACTGCAGATTGCTTCATACATTTTATTTGCCAAGAATTTACTGGAGCCCATAAGACAAATTTCTGTGGCTGGGAAAACTGTACCCTTTTTGTTTGTTGTTATTGTTGTTTTTAATCTAGGCTGCGGTCCAAAAGTTTGCAGCATGAGTGAACTGTTAACGCTCCGCTTTCTAGTTGTATTTGGCCTGGAAAAAGCAAACACATGGCAGTGCTTTGTGTGACATTATATATTAGAGGTTTCTAATGTTTGGTATTTGCCTTATCATCTTCAAAATAAAACTTGAAAGGGGGAATACTAAAACATTAAACCCATGGAGTATAAAGCAGTTCTTTGCCAAGTAGCAAAAGCATAAATAAAATCAAGTTTATCTTCATAACACACTGTATCTAGGTAAATGGGAGATATGTTTATCCCACTCTGTGGATGGCTATACTGACTGGGTCTAGGCCACACACCATAGGATCACAAAATCAGCTGGAGGTGGATCCGTATCTGTCACTGTCCAAGAGTTCTCACCCTTTGGGTTCACTGCCTGCCTTACAGGATGTTGGAGATTAATTTAATTTTGAAGCATAACACTTTATGTGAAAGCCACTTTAGACAAAATGCGTGAACATGCCCTGTCAACTTTACAACTATCAAAATGTATCCCCAATGCACTGAATGTTCCATATTTATCAGAGCTTTTGTTTCAGTCCAAAATAGGAACTGAGAGAGGAAGAGAAATGTGACACTTAGAACTACAAAGATAGGTCATGCTTGCTTCTGTGACATAGCATGTTCCTTTGAAGATTTAATTCACCTGGAAACTATGGCAGGCATAAAGCCCAGTTTCAACTGGGGAAGGAAACAGACAATTGCATTTGTCAGAGTTTTGTGGGGGATGGAAAGATATACAGTAAAAGTACCATAGCAACTGTGCCCCTTCTCTCCTTTCATGCCTGAGCTCCTGCAAGTGAGCTGACGCTGTAATTCTTGGGATATAATACCCTTTGCGGGATGTTGTGACGAGGGACCACTAAAGGTAGAGCAGACTCTGTGGACTGTGTCCTACTCCGCTCTGTCCTCATGCCTGGCACGTTCTGTGCGATCATGGGTGGTGGTGCCTCTGGGGCTCTTGCTGAGTGGAGGAAAGCAGCTGGTCATGTCAGGAAGGTTGCAGAACCAGGCAGGGGCCTGAGCTAAGCCTTGTTCTTTCTTTGGTTGTAGCTTCAAGCTTCGTTTTTTAGTTTGTTTTGTCTTGTTTTTGTTTGTTTGCTTGTTTTAAATCTGTCTTATCATGGCATCCTTTACACTACCTAAGCATGGAATTAGCCTGGCAATCCGATTGTACCTCTAAGCTTGTATTTTCTGCTATTTGCACAAATATGTTAGGCACATGACATATATCACATTTTAATATTCTCTTTTAAGTAAGCAAGTGCTTGACACCTTTCTGACATCCCTGCTGAGTCATCTGTTACTCACTGTTTGGAAGAAAAGCAGTCATATGAAGTGATAAGGAATGCTAGTTGATGTGGTATCATCCTGTCACCCGCAGGTGTGCCCCACGTTATCACCTAAAAACCTGTTCACGGGAGGAATAGGAAGGTGATGAGAGGAAGGGAATCAGCAAGAGTTATACATGCTCCAAAGAAGCAACAACTGTGTCAATCCCAAGTGCACTATAGATACCATAATGGGAGATAATTAGAGAATTTCAAACAGAAATGCAAGGCTGCTTCCTTTCCTGAGTACTTGGCTGAAAGGCCTCAGGGCTTCTGAGGAGCAGAAAACTTATTCACAGGCCCCGAGGGTTCTTAATCTTTCCACATTCCATTGGAACTCAAACATCTCCAACTCTTTCTTTCTCACACATTATTCATTGGCATCTCTGGAACCTCAGCTAAAGCCAGCTTGGAATGAAACCATTGTGTTCCCCAGCGAGGCTGCTAACCCTTTCATTTTCTAGTAAGATAACAGCTATATTTACTTCTTTTGAAAAAGGCAGCTGAAACAGAAGGGGTGTACGCACGTACTTTCTTAAGGCCATCTGTCTCCCAGCTGAAAGGCCCCCAGCACAGCCTCTGACCCTTCCCCTCGTTGCAGCAGCAGCCCATTTTGTCACAGAAGTGAGAAGTGAACAGTTCCAGAGGTTTCAGGAGATGACCTCAAAGCATCTCTGTTTTCTGTCAACCTTCCCAGATTCCCACTCTGTTTCAGGCCTGGGCCCAGTGAGCTGACGTGCTTGCTTGCTAAGCAGGCAGTGTGCCACCAGAGTGCCAGGGTGGGGACCGCCGACCAGACGCTAATGGGGTCCCACAGGGAGTGAGTCCAGACCCACAGTGTCAACACATCTGTCAGCCTGGAATAGCCCCGCTCCAGGTTAAAGGGTTTGGCCAATTTCAAACTAATGTAATTATATAAACAATAGCTTCTGTAGCAAAGAAAAACTGCTTCATCTGAAAGGAAATGCTATTTGTTTCTGATGATTTTCCTAGAAGCTGGACACAGCTTTATTTCACCGAGTAATGGATTAGGCTTACAGTATAGGGAGAATTCTCTTTACCCCAAGATCTTAAAGACCTCTGTAATTTCATTAATCCTCACAGGTGAATGCTCTAAATTTTGACTTCTATACAAATGTTCCTGCCCTTTGGCTCAATAATCAGAAATATAAGAATTTTTTTGCAAGAGAATAATGCAAATAGAAGAAATATGTGTGTGAATATGTATATATATGCACAAATGTATTATATATATATAGAGAAATACATATATATTCAAAGGCATTCCTTGTAGTGTCATTTTAAGGTTAGAAACCGCAGGAATGCCCTCTATTAGAAAACATTGATTGAACCATATTAAACTCTCTCAATTGAATAATATTTAGGCACTACAAATAATACATTTGAAGCTCTAGTAGACTTGAAAATTCTCATCATGAAATAAGTTTCTAAAAAGTAAAATGAAAAATTGTTTTTATACTGTGGATACAATTGTGTAAAAATAATAAATGCATATGGACAAGACCCGAAAGGAAATTTGAAAAAGTGGGGGTGGGGAAATCCTTAGTTGTAGGAGTTGGAAACTTGATAAGTATATACCTCTTTTGTTTAAGTGTTTACTTAATATCATTATCATGTTGTTTGAGTGATAAAAGAGAAACATAAAAACAATAGCTTTCCACTTTAGATGGCAACTGCTTGCTACATTATCTTCAGTGGGAAATGTAAATTTCAGGTGCAGGCTGTAGGGCAGTGGTCCCCAACATTTTTGGCACCAGGGACCGATTTTGTGGAAGACAATTTTTCCATGGACCAGGGTGGGGAGGGGGATGGTTTGGGGATGGTTCAAGTGCAATACCTTTATTGTGCACTTTATTTCTATTATCACTGCATTGTAATATATAATGAAATAATTATACAACTCACCATAATGCTGACAGGAGGCGGAGATCAGGCGGTAATGCGAGCGATGGGGAGCGGCTGTAAATACAGATACCTTTATTGTGCACTTTATTTCTATTATCACTGCATTGTAATATATAATGAAATAATTATACTACTCACCATAATGCTGACAGGAGGCGGAGATCAGGCGGCAATGCGAGCGATGGGGAGTGGCTGTAAATACAGATGAAGCCTCGCTCGCTCGATCACCCACCTCCTGCTGTGCAGCCTGGTTCCTAACAGGCCATGGACTGGTACCGGTCCATGGCCCAGGGATTGGGGACCCCTGCTGTAGGGTGCTGTTAGCTTCTGGCTTTTTCGAAGGTACAGCATTTGGAAGGCTTTCTGTTAAAGAATGCTACAGAGAGAATATAATTTGCTGTCCCAGAAAACCCTACTGGGGACACATCTAAGCTCTGCCTTGATTTAAAAAGAATATCTCTTTCCCATGCAGACAGACAACTGTGGAACACTAGGCCAGTAAGAAAAGTTGTTCCTTTCCCCACTGCCTTCCCCTACCTGAGTCTAAACCTCTTGGTTGCAGGCGGGTCAGGGTGCTCCTGTGAGGCAGAAACTTGATGTTTCTAGGCAATACAAGCACAAATGATTATTGATCATTTCATAGGTCACCTTGTGAAATATCGTGTATGGGCTACATCCTGAGAAACAATTATAATCACGGTTAGTATTTATTTGAGCAGGTATTGTGCTAAGCATTAGGCATGCATTATCACATTTGACCTTCACAGCAGCCCGTTAAGCTACATTCCATTAATAGCCCCATATTACAGATTAAGAACATGAGAGTTGGAGATTCATCAGCTGTTAGATGGAATGAAAATTAAGTAGCCTGTGACGGCAAAGCCATACTCTAACTGACCTGAGCTCTCTGCCTCTCTGAATACTCATCAGGTACTTCTTAACTTTTTACAAGATTAAAGTTCATGAGGTCTTCCCTAGACAAGCCAGTGATTTCCTCTAACTTGCAGGTGTATAATATGAACCGTGAACTAGGGACACAGTAGCACAGGATCCAGATCCTCCCAACATGGAGGTGATCTATATTCAGGGCCGACAACTCCTGAAGGATAATTAGAGAGAAACCACACAAAAAGCCGGCAGAAGACAGAATAATAGACAGATACAGAGATGTGTGTTTCATCCAAAATTAATGGACCATGGATTCACCCACTGAAAAAGTGATGCCTAAGGCCATGGAGATTGGGGGTAGGAGAAAAATAGGCATCTACTCACCCAGAAATTGAAAAGACTACTACAAATAATAGCTCCGTTTGGACCGAGGAAACAACCTTGAGCTGAGCAAATAAGAAGAATCACCATCTGAGGTTTAGGGCCTCAAGGAAGGGCTAGAAGAGCCTTCAGACCAAAAGCTTATGGACCACAGCAATTGAGGGGCATGTTCAGGATTGGGGCTTTGGCAAAGCTCCCTGAGTCGAAATTCGCAGCTTCTGCCTGATGCAAGGTTTGTGTTTCTAAAACCCTCACAAAGAGATGAAATTTAGCTGTGCACTTGAAACAACAGTGTATGTTGGACTTTGGAATAAAAAGAGGACAAGAGGGGAAGAAGAGGCAGAGAAGGCAAATATGCGGGAACAGAGGTTTTGAGTGAAAATGTCCTCTGAGTAGAAACGATGAGTGGGAAACTGAATATGATGCAGTGACCCCTCTGGATGTGGGACCTTTGCCCTGGGTCACAGAGGAAAAGGGGATTTTACAGGATGGTGAACAAACCCCGAGCCTGGAGTCAAGAGAGACCAGGTTCAGGTCCTAAACGGCCCACTTCCTATTGGTATGACCTTAGGAAAGTTACTTCAAATCTCTGAACATGCATTTTCTCATCTGTAACATGAGACCAATTATACTTGGGTTCTAGTGTTGTTGTGAGGTGTGAATGCCAAAAAGTACATGAAGTACTGGACACATAATAAATACTCAACAAATTTAGGTCTCTTTCCCCCTTTCCTTCTGAGAGTTGCCCTTATTAACCAGGGGATTCATTTGGACCAGTCAGAATAGCCTTATATTTGAAACACGTGGTTCAAGAGCCCAAGGTAACAGGATTCTTCAGTCCTGTTTCTCAAAGAACCTTAAATGTGTTTAAAATGCCAAAGCTTTTCTTTCCTCTCTACTTCCCTCCCACTCGATGGTGTGCTGAATTTTTCTAGCCAGTTGACTTCACGTTGGCAGCTTGAGATCAGCCATGGTGGGAGTATTTACACCATGGGATTCAGCAAAAGCTACAAATCAGGGCTCCTTTTTTGTTTCCAGAGAACTGGTTGATCAGCACACCACACTCCAAACCAGCAGCTGCTCCAAAGCCTTTCTCTTCAATTCTCACCTCCTCCCCACTCACCCATCCCCGAGGAGAAGAAAGTCCTTCTCACAAGCTTCACAGCTTCCTTCCTGCTACATGCCCCTCCTCTACTCAACACTTTAACACGTGGACCCACCATGCTTCTCTCCAGACCCAGAGGTTGGAGGAGAGCAGGGCTGACAAAGGCAAGGCTGTCTTTGGTGGAACAGAAGAGAGATGTTATCAGAACCACTCCTGGGTCAACAGTAACTATCCTCCAGGAGCATTGGACATGAACACTGATCATGGTTTCTCTACACCAAACTTGTAGCACCTTCTAAAACTAGGGCTGAAGGACTCCCAAGCCTGGAGATTTTTATCTTTAAAAAAAAAATCAAAGGAATCAACTTATTTATTTTGGAGATGAGACCTTGCTGAGTCCACCTTTACGTCACCTCAGGGGTCACATGCTCTTTGGTCCACCGCCTCAGATAGTACCTGGAATCTGGCGTTCGTTCCTACCTGTGTTTCTTGGAAGGCCTAACCAGACAGGATTTCACCAACTACCTGTGGTCCACCAGGGCTCTTCGGGGGCACGAATGATCCAGTGTATGATACAGGAATAAACCCAAAATGTTAAAATTCCTCTACCAGCCAAAGCATAGCAAGCAATACAGTTTGCCTGGGAGTTTAGATCGTAGTTTGCTTTTTCACACTCACGCCAAACCAATGAGACCATCCAGCTGCAAGGGATGTCTTCTTGTGCTGGTATTCTACAGGCTGCCATGCGGTTCTCTCCTGGCGGAGTCTCTGAGAAAGCTGGTCTCCTAGATTGCATTCCTGCCCTCCCTTTTGTACATGCCATGAGATTGGCAAGTGTCCCAGGCAAAACAGCACGGGCAATCAGGTGTCATTTGATAGTCGGATTTTTGTGATTATTAGTGAAATTACAGACCATAGGCTTCTTAGAGTCACTGTGGGAGAAAAGAATCTTCTAAGTTCTAAAAGCTCTATTTAAGTCTTTTCTTTTTTAACTCAAACTACATGGTGAGACAAATAAATTTAATCCACAGGGATGACCTTAGGCAGAGGAAGGGCAGGAAAGCAACATGTACTTGGCACCTACTGAATGCCAGTAGGCACACAGTGCCTCATTTAATCCTCACAACACCTTATGAGAAAAATACTATTCTAAAGGGAAAAACACACACACGCTCTTTTGTGTCTCTCCTTTATGCTCACCTGCTGTACTATAACACTTCATTTGTGACACCAGATGTGTGAGTTTTCCATACATCGAGAAATTCTGTGACACGAGCCGGATGTCCTACAATCTAACTCAATTCTGACACTAGCTACCTGGAGATAGCGTCAGATCCCACAGGTCAAAGGCTCAGTCCTGCAAGACTGTCCCCACTCCAGATGTCAATCACAAGTCCAGGTTGTCACCTGTGCTTCTGACCAAATGGCTGTAAGTCACAGGTTCCCATAACACCTTCCTTGGGTTCAATTAATTTGCTAAGAGTATCTCACAGAACTCAGAAAAACAGTTTAATTACTAGATTACCAGTTTATTATAAAGGGATATAACTCAGAAAAAGCCAGATGGAAGGGATGCATAAAGTATGGGGAAAGGGTGAGAAGCTTCCATGCTTTCTCCAAGCATAACATTTTCTCAGCACCCTTACTTGTTCACCAACCCGGAAGTTCTCAGAAACCCATCCTTTGGGATTTTTATGAAGGTGTCATTCACAGGCATGATTGATTAGATAACTGGCCATCGGTGATGGATTCAAAGTCCAGCTGCTCCCTCCTCCCCAGAGGTTGGTTTGGCCTGAGGTTGGTGGCTGGAACTGAAAGTTCCAACCTTCTGATCACATGGTAAGTTCTCCAGGCCACCAGCCGTCATGCTTAGGGGCTTTCCAAAAGACACCTCATTAACATAAACTCTGGGGTGGTAGAAAGGGACTTGTTATGAATCACAAAAGACAGCCACTCCTTTCACTTTCAGTGCTCTTACTGCTTAGGAAATTTCAAAGGTTTCAGGAGCTCTGTGCCAGAACTGGAATGAAGACCAAATGTGCATTTCTCATTATACATTACAATATTACGACTATTATAATCCCCATTTTACAGGTAAAGAAATCAAGTATCAAAGACATGCAGTTGTTACCCATGAGCTAACAACTGGTTAGTGGTTAAGCAAGGATTTGCACCTTTGTGCATCTACCACAGAAACCCATATACTTCCCACTAAGGTATGCCATGCTGCCTATCTGAACATCCATCAGAGAGAGTCCATGATGAGATGGCCTGGTCAAGTAGAGCCTGTGATGGAGAGGAAGCGGGCCTCAGCAGGTGGTCAAAATCTATGTGAGTCAGGACTTCTGCTCCTACTATTATGGATAACTTGTAGCAGAGCAATACTCAACCGAAGAACAACTTGACAAGCTAAATAAAATTGTTTTACAAATCTGTTGGAAGGCTTCTGGAGCAGCTAAGCCTTGAGGCCCAAGATCCTGAACATAAGAGAAATTCATTGAAGTGATCCCAATATTGTGTGCTTTGCCATACTCCCTAGGGCATTTGCCCATTCTTAAAAGGTTTAGGGCAGAAGGCAGCTGCTAAAAGGCAGATAAGCACACAGAGCTTATGGTGCTGGAAAAAAGAGTTTGGGCTTACTAAGCAGCCAGAACTTCAGGAGCCAAGGTCGCAAGAAAGAAGAATGATGCAAAAAGTGAGTCCAACATTCTATGCAAGTTCTCATCTCAGGATATCTGCGAAGTCTTAAATTATGCAGAGCAAGAGGCTCAGAAATCAAGCAGAAAGTAACTGAGAAGTTGAGTGCTGTTTGGGGCATTCCCATAATTTGGGCACTCTCGTAATACTGGGGAGAAAATAAAATTCAAGGTTTACCAAAGAAGAGGAACCTCCTGTTAAATACTCTAAGCACACAGAGAACTAGAGAACTATATCCAAGAAGTGTGGGTGATCAAAAGAAAAAAATCTCACAAACTTTGAAACCCTGGCTTGAGTGATTGGCTGTGGAGATTTTCTCCTCTCTCTGCCAGAGTATAGAGAGAATTTCTGAAGAAATATAACATCATCCAGAGCTTCTACAATGCTTCATCACAATGTCTAACATTTAATAAAAATTACCATGCATGTCAAAAACTAGGACCAAGAATAAAAGAAGAAAAAGAAAGAACAATGGAAGCTGATGCACTGGTGATGCAGATATTGGAATTTCCAGACACGGACTTTTCAAAAACATGATTATTAAGCTAAAAAACATAGATAAATCACATGAAAATTCTAGAAATAGAAAAATGCAAGAATAGAAAATAACATATATGTGAACCAAAATGTGCACCAGTTCATTTAAACCCGGAATTTAGGAAAAGTCATCAAAACATATGGACACAGCTATCAACAGGCATTTTCTATGTCAAAAACAAGGGCAATAAAACAGGGTCAAAAGTAACAAATCACGTAAATACCTAGCATGGCCATAAAATTTGAACATTAACGATATCAAAACAACACCTGACTACTATAAGTGTCTTTCAAATTGTTTTTATCTTTAAGAAGATACTGAATTTTGGGGCTTTCCTGGTGGCACAGTGGTTGAGAGTCCGCCTGCCGATGCGGGGGATACAGGTTCGTGCCCCGGTCCGGGAAGATCCCACATGCCGCGGAGCGGCTAGGCCCGTGAGCCATGGCCGCTGAGCCTGCGCGTGTGCTCCGCAATGGGAGAGGCCACAACAGTGAGAGGCCCGCGTACTGCAAAAAAAAAGAGAAGATACTGAATTTCTCTTTTCTGGATAAATCGTCTCTATCTGCTTAATTCAGAGATTTGCTCTTACAGAGATTGGTTCACTCTATCCCATTTTGTTACAAAACCTCTCAGCTTATCTCTGAGCTTCTGAATTAACACTTCCTATTTGTCCTATTTGTTTGGAGGTTGGGCAGTTAGCTTAAAGGATAAAGCATGCCTATTTGCACCTCCAATCAGCAGCAGAGAGAGATTTCCAGAATGAAGGTGGCTTTCTACAGGACAACACTTACAAGTTGTTTGACCTTGGCTAAGTCACAACCTCCCTTAGCCTCTGTATCTATAAAGAGAAGCCAATTCCACTTCCTTAACAAGTCTGTTGTAGAGATTAAGTGAAATAGAACATGTGAAAGCACTTTGTAAACCTTAATGCCTTTTTAAATTGTTAGTTATTTCTATTTCCTGGCCCCTGTACAGAAGGGGATAACTGGGCCTCATTTATGTTTGTGGAGAAATCCTATATGTTTTTTAAACAAATTTCCACATTTCCTTCACTCAACATTCAACACACTTTTATTAAATATCTAAGACGTTCCAGGATCCCTGACAGGTGCTGAAGATGCAAAGATTAATAAGGTAGGCACTTTGCCCTTAAGGACCTCACAGACTGGGGGTGGGGGGGAAGACAGACAAGTAAATCAAGTATTAAACACCGTGAAACAAGTGATGGGGGAAAAAAGGGAGTTATCACCTCTGCCTTAAGTCAGGGAAGGCTGGGTTTTGACAGATAAATAGGAAATCACTTGGCAGATTAAGCAAGTTGGGGAGACAGTGGCAGCCAGAGGGAATATGCAACGACCCAGAGGCATGAAAAAGCATTGCACATGATAAATTCCCTTTGATTAAGATATGAAGTTGAGATATAATCTTGGTCACTGCCCTTCAGGGGCTCAGTGTGATAAAAGAGAAAAACACACAAACAAGCAATCTTAATGGTTTTGTGGAAAACCAGGATACCAAATTAGATACTATAGGATCTCATCTAGGGAACTGAAGAAAAAAACATGTATAAAGTTGCCTGGAAACGAACAAAAGAACAACCCAATTAAAAAACAGGCAAAGGACTTGAATAGATATTTCCCTGAAAAAATATACAAATGGCCAATAAGCATGTGAAAAGTTGCTCAACATCGTCAGTCATTAGGGAAAATGCAAATAAAAAACACAATGGGATACCACTTCACTCCCACTAAAATGGCTATCATAAAAAAACCAAAAGGAAATAACAAGTATTGGCAAGGATGTGGAGAAATTGGAACCCTTATGAACATTTGTGCGTTGCTGGTGGGAATATAAAATCGTGCAGCTATTTGGAAAAAGTTTCATGGTTTCTCAAAAAGTTTAATATGGAATTACCATATGACCCAACAGTTCCACTCATAGGTATGAAGCCATGCACCTCAGACTGGGACTTGAACCTACATGCCAGAACTCGAACATGGCCCAAACCCACAGTCTTCCAACTGAGATCACACACCTGGTTTCAGGACTTAATGAAGCTCAGGTTCTTGATGTCTCATTGCAGAAAGAATTCAGTGAGAAACAAAGTGATACGTAAGAAGTGGATTTATTTAGAGAGAAACACACTCCACAGACAGATTGTGGGCCATCTCAGAAGGTGAGAAAGGCACCTGGGTATGGGGTTCTCAGTTTTTAGAGGGGTAGATAATTTTTTTTTTTTGGCGGTACGCGGGCCTCTCACTGTTGTGGCCTCTCCCATTGCGGAGCACAGGCTCCAGACGTGCAGGCTCAGCGGCCATGGCTCACTGGCCCAGCTGCTCCACGGCATGTGGGATCTTCCCAGACCGGGGCACGAACCCATGTCCCCTGCATCAGCAGGCGGACTCTCAATCACTGCGCCACCAGGGAAACCCAGGGTAGATCATTTAATAGGCTAATGAGTGGGAGGAGTATTCCAGCTATTTCGGGAAGGGGCATGGATTTCCAGGAATTGGGCCACCACCCACTTTTGGATCCTTATGGTCACCTTAGAACTGTCATGGAGCCTGTGGGTGTGTTATTTAGCTTGCTGATGTGTTACAATGAGCATATACAGAGGCTCAAGGTCTAGTGGAAGTCGACTTGTCCACCATCTTGGACCCATTTTGTTCTAACCCATTTATGTCTTGTCCTAGGGCTATGTCATTTTTTACAAAGGTTGTGCCCTGTCCCCTTCCCTCCTGTTTCAGGTATAGACCCAAAGGACTGAAAACAGGAACTCAGACAGATACTTATAAACAAATGTTCATATCAGCATTATTTACAGTAGCCAAAAGGTAGAAACAACCCAAGTATCCATCAGCAGATGAATGGATAAATAAAATGTGGTAAGCACATACAATGGAATATTATTCAGCCATAAAAAGGAATGATGTTCTGATATATGCTATAGCATGAAATAAAATTTGAAAATATGCTAAGTGAAATAGGACAGACACAAAAAAAGGGCAAATATTATATGATTCCACTTATATGAGCTACTTAAAATATTCAAATACATAGAGAGGGACAGTAGAATAGAGATTACCAGGGTCTGGAGGGAATAGGAGATAAGTAGTTATGGTCAAATGGTTACAGAGTTTCCACTTAAGATGATGAAAAAATCTGGCCATGGTGGTGATGGTTATACAACATTGTGAATGTCCTTAACACCACTGAACTGTAACACTTAAATATGGTTAAGATGATAAATTTTAGGTTATGTGAATTTTACCACAATAAAAAAATTAGAAAAAACTTAAGATTAGTGAAAAAATGATTGGCTCAACATGGCGGAGTAGAAGGGCGTGCACTCACTCCCTCCTGCAAGAGAACTGGAATCACAACTAACTGCTGAACAATCATAGACAGGAAGACACTGGAACTCACCAAAAAAGATGTCCCACATCCAAAGACAAAGGAGAAGCCACAATGAGACGGTAGGAGGGGTGCAATCACTATAAAATCAAATCCCATAACCACTGGGTGGGTGACTCACAAACTGGAGAACACTTATAGCACAGAAGTCCACCCACTGGAGTGAAGGTTCTGAGCCACACGTCAGGCTTCCCAACCTGGGGGTCTGGCAAGGAGAGGAGGAATTCCTAGAGAATCAGACTTTGAAGGCTAGTGGGATTTGATTGCACGACTTCAACAGGACTGGGGCAGACAGAGACTCCACTCTTGGAGGGCACACACGAAGTAGTGTATGCATCAGGACCCGGGGGAAGGAGCAGTGACCCCATAGGAGACTGAACCAGACCTACCTGCTAGTGTTGGAGGGTCTCCTGCAGAGGCAGGTGATGGCTGTGGCTCACCATGGGGACAAGGACACTGGAAACAGAAGTTCTGGGAAGTACTCCTTGGAGTGAGCCCTCCCAGAGTCCACCATTAGCTCCACCAAAGAGCCTGTAGGCTCCAGTGCTGGGTCACCTCAGGCCAAACAACCAACAGGGAGGGAACTAAGCCCTACCCATAGCAGTCAAGTGGCTTAAAGTTTTACTGAGCTCTGCCCACCAGAGCAACACTCAGCTCTACCTACCACCAGTAACTCCCATCAGTAAGCTTGCACAAGCCTCTTAGATGGCCTCATCCACCAGAGGGCAGATAGCAGAAGCAAGAAGAACTACAATGCCGCAGCCTGTGGAATGAAAACCACATTCACAGAAAGACAGACAAAATGAAAAGGTGGAGGACCATGTACCAGATGAAGGAACAAGATAAAACCCAAAAAAACAACTAGATGAGGTAGAGATAGGCAACCTTCCAGAAAAAGAATTCAGAATAATGATAGTGAAGATTATCCAGGACCTTAGAAAAAGAATGGAGGCAAAGATAGAAAACATGCAAGAAATGTTCAACCAAAACCTAGAAGGATTAGAAAACAAACAGCTAGAAGAATTAAAGAACAAACAAACAGAAATGAATAATATAATAACTGAAATGAAAAATACACTAGAAGGAATCAATAGCAGAATAACTGAGGCAGAAGAACAGATAAATGACCTGGAAGACAGAATGGTGGAATTCACTGCTGTGGAACAAAATAAAGAACAAAGAATGAAAAGAAATGAAGACAGCCTAAGAGACCTCTGGGACAACATTAAACGCAACAACATTCGCAGTATAGGGGTCCCAGAAGGAGAAAAGAGAGGGAAAGGACCCGAGAAAATATTTGAAGAGATTATAGTTGAAAACTTCCCTAACATGGGAAAGGATATAGCCACCCAAGTTCAGGAAGTGCAGAGAGTCCCAAGCAGGATAAATCCAAAGAGAAACACGCCGAGACACATAGTAATCAAATTGACAAAAATTAAAGACAAAGATAAATTATTGAAAGCAACAAGTGAAAAACAAGAAATAACATACAAGGAAACTCCCATAAGGTTAACAGCTGTTTTCTCAGCAGAAACTCTACAAGCCAGAAGGGAGTGGCATGATATACTTAAAGTGATGAAAGGGAAGAACCTACAACCAAGATTACTCTACCCAGCAAGGATTTCATTCAGATTTGACGGAGAAATCAAAAGCTTTACAGACAAGCAAAAGCTAAGAGAATTCAGCACCACCAAACCAGCTCTACAACAAATGCTAAAGGAACTTCTCTAAGTGGGAAACACAAGAGAAGAAAAGGACCTACAAAAACAAACCCCAAACAATTAAGAAAATGGTAATAGGAACATACATGTCAATAATTACCTTAAATGTGAATGGATTAAATGCTCCAGCCAGAAGACACAAGTTCACTGAATGGATATAAAAACAAGACCCATATATATGCTGTCTACAAGAGATCAATTTCAGATCTAGAGACACATACAGACTGAAAGTGAGGTTATGGAAAAAGATATTCTATGCAAATGGAAATCAAAAGAAAGCTGGAGTAGCAATACTCATATCAGGTAAAATAGTTTTAAAAAAGACAATGTTACAAGAGACAACGAAGGACACTACAAAATGATCAAGGGATCAATCCAAGAAGAAGCTATAACAATTATAAATATTTATGCACCCAACATAGGAGCACCTCAATACATAAGGCAAATTCTTACAGCTATAAAAGAGGAAATCAATAGTAACACAATAATAGAGGGGGACTTTAACACCTCACTTACACCAATGGACAGATGATCCAGACAGAAAATTAATAAGGAAACACAAGCTTTAAATGACACAACAGACCAGATACATTTAGTTGATATTTATAGGACATTCCATCCGAAAACAGCAGATTACACTTTCTTCTCAAATGCACATAGAACATTCTCTAGGATAGATCACATGGATCACAAATCAAGCCTTGGTAAAGTTAAGAAAATTGAAATCATATCAAGCATCTTTTCCGACCACAATGCTATGATTAGAAATCAATTACAGGGGAAAAAACATAGAAAACACAAACACATGGAGGCTAAACAATATGTTACTAAATAAATAACCAAGAGATCACTGAATAAATCAAAGAGGAAATCAGAAAATCCCTAGAGACATATGACAACGAAAACATGATCCAAAACCTGTGGGAATCAGCAAAAGCAATTCTAAGAGGAAAGTTTATAGCAATCCAATCCTACCTCAAGAAACGAGAAAAATCTCAAATAAACAATCGAACCTTACACCTAAAGGAACTAGAGAAAGAAGAACAAACAAAACCCAAGTTAGTAGAAGGAAAGAAATCATAAAGATCAGAGCAGAAATAAATGAAAGAGAAACAAAGAAAACAATAACAAAGATCAATAAAACTAAAAGCTGGTTCTTTGAGAATATAAACCAAATTAAGAAACCTTTAGCCAGACTCATCAAGAAAAAGAGGGAGAGGACTCAAATCAATAAAATTAGAAAAGAAAAAGGAGAAGTTACAACAGACACCGCAGAAATACAAAGCATCATAAGAGACTACTAAAAGCTCCTCTATGTCAATAAAATGGAAAACCTGGAAGAAATGGACAAATTCTTAGTAAGGTGTAACCTTCCAAGATTGAACCAGGAATAAATAGAAAACATGAGGAGACCAATCACAAGTAATGAAATTGAAACTGTGATTAAAAATCTTCCAACAAACAAACATCCAGGACCAAATGGCTTCACAGGTGAATTCTATCAACCACTTAGAAAAGAGCTAGCATCTACCTTTCTCAACCTCTTCCCAAAAATTGCAGAGGAAGGAACACTCCCAAACTGATTCTACAAGGCCACCAGCACCCTGATACCAAAACCAGACAAAGACACTATAGAAAAAGATCTTTTTTTTTTTTCAAACAACACTGCTCTTTTTTAAAAAAAAATATATTTTTTTTGGCTGCATTGGATCTTCGTTGCTGCATGTGGGCTTTCTCTAGTTGTGGAGAGCAGGGGCTACTCTTCATTGCTTTGCTCGGGCTTCTCATTGTGGTGGCTTCTCTTTTTGCGCAGCACAGGGTCTAGGCATGCAGTCTTCAGTAGTTATGACACACTGGCTCAGTAGATGTGGCTCGAGCGCTGTAGAGCACAGGCTCAGTTGTGGTACACAGGCTTAGTTGCTCCACGGCATGTGGGATCTTCCCAGACCAGGGATTGAACCCATGTCCCCTGCATTAGCAGGCGGATTCTTACCCACTGTACCACCAGGGAAGTCCCAATTTCAAGATCTTAATAATGGTTTTCTCTGGGTGGTCTCTCTCTCCTCTTCCTCTCTCTCTCTCTCATTTGCATTCTGTATATTTTCTTTCATGCATGCATATTCTATAGTTTTCTTCAAAAAATTCTAAATTTCACTTTTCAAAAGAAGCAACTTAGAAAACCAATAGGGTTAGATAGAAAAATCTATGCTTTCTCTATGTATAAAATACCTTGGGAATGCAGAGCGCACCATCTGGATTTTATTGGGCCTGGCAACAACCTTGCAACTAGTTTGTTTGGAGGGCTTGTAAAATGCAGCGCCACGTCCTCTTGTCTTAGGAAACCTCTCCTGGAAGAGATGCAGCCTTGATCTCCATTATTCTGATCACTTTGCAGAGCTGTAGCTCTATGCTGCGGCTCCCTGCAGAGCAAGACATCCACAGCTTCCAACTTCAAAGAGGCATTTCCCCCTTGGAATGAGGCTGCCCAGCTGGCCTGGCAAGCTCCGCAGAGATTAGAAGGATCAGACAGAAACCCTCTAGTAGAGAGGAGAAAGGATGGAAACACCAGCCAGCTTCTTCCCAGGACTCCCTACCCCTCAGGGTGTTGCCAAGATTTCTCCCCTTTTACTTCAAGGAAAGGAGAGAAGCTAGTCTTGTTATCTTAGTAAACTGGCCTCTGGCCCCCTGCTGTCCTTCCCTTTGTCAGAGAGAAAGAACAAACAGTATCGTGTTGTATTGTAGCCATGTCTTTCAAGCTTGGGACAAAAGTTTTGGAATCGGGCCCTGCCTTGGAACCGGATCATCAGGCAAGGACCTGGGGGCACTGCTAGTTCGCAGAGGGTTTTGCTCCGACCTGGTTTGACTGAGAAGCCAACTGAACTGCTAGGAAAGGAAAAAGGTGTGAAGAGCTCCTGGTAAATCTGTCACTTAAGCTGATGGTGCTCTAGACATATCAAAGGAAGACAGGTTTAAATGACAATTCAGGGAGATGCCGACCCTGAATTTGAAAGCCCCTTAACTGTTAAAGGGCACATGTGTGAGACTTCTAAATAAGGGGCTGAGGATGAAAGTTGCCTTTTCTTCTGGCATTATGCCCAAAAGGTTGTGTCTGGCTTTAGTTCAGTCATCCGACATGGTCTCAGAGAACAAGCACCAATGTGAAAACCTTCTCATATGTCTAAGAAAGCTCATGAATACTGCCTGGCATTTCATTCTTTTTCCTTCTAAGGTCTTGTGATTTCCGAATTGAACTAAGAGTTGGGACACTAGAAATTTTAACAATAAACCCTCATTTTCCATATGTTTTTCTCCTTTGTGATAGCCAACTCTCTGTTGCAGCAACCTACACACATACAATGTATTTAGAAGTTTATTCTCTGGGGAAACTGAATTGGAGACTCTTTGGACTCTGGGACCCAGTGGTGTGCTAGAGACAGTGCATAATGGCTTTCGAGAACCAATTGTACACATCTCTTCCCAGCCCTGTTTACATATCCACCTCACATTGGTAGCTTGAAATTGGCCAAGGAAGGGTACTGACACATAGAAATTAGCAAGAAGTAAAAATCAGGGTGAGCGTTTTGCTTGTTTGTTTGTCTGTTTTTGGAGGCCAAGTCTAAAGCTCAGAACTAAAGATTAAAAGATTAAGTTAAATCAACATATTGATGGAATGACCCTGAAACCAACCTCTCCCCCTTTCCCTGCCCCCAGAATGCAGCAACCAGATATTCACCACCAGGCAGGAAATTAGAAGTTTATCTCTGGGAAATGAAATTGCCCCAGAACTAAAGACCTATATTTACTATAACTTGGAATCCCTTAACAAACAAAAAAAGCTGATGTATCACTCTGGTCAATAAGTGCCACGAGACTTTCAAGCAACTTTTAGTTCCTTACTTGAAAAAATGGACTTTCATCCAATTTTTATTAGAGATTTGCAGAAACCCCCAACATGAAAACAATAAAAAACTTTTCTCAAAAATAGAGGAAACAAATAATTAGGAAAGCAAAGAAATCTTCAGAAAGACTAGAGATGATATTGCAACCACAGGATAGAATAATAGTTTGCTGTATTAGTTATCTATTACTGCATGACAAATAACCAAAAATTTAACAGCTTAAAATAACATCTATTCATTATTCCACAGTTTCCATGGGTCAAGTGTCCAGGCATGGCTTAACTGGGTTCTCTGCAAAGGGTCTCAGAGGGATGCAGTCAGTGTGTCAGCTGAGCTGTCTTCCTTTCTGCAGCTTGAGATTCTCTTGCAAGCCCATGTGTTTGTTGGCAGAATGCAGTGTCTTGTGGTTGTAAGGGGTTGTTGGTGCCTTTTCTCTTGCTGGCTGTCAGCAGGGGCTGCTCTTAGCTTCTAAAGGCTCACTGCAGTTCCTTGTCCGGTGATGCTCTCATAGGCCCTCTCCAAATGGCAGTGTCCCCCTTCAAGGCCAGTGGGAGAATCTCTCACTCTTCTCTGCTAGGAGTCTTATATAACACAATGTAGTTCTAGGAGTCTAACTTCTATGTTTACAGTATGACATAACCTAATCAAGGGAGGGACTCTCCCATTGCCTTTGCCATATTTTGTTGGCCAGAAGCAAGGATCTGCCCAAGTTCAAGGGGAGGAGATTATATTAAAGGGTGACCTTAAGGTGTATCTGCCACAGTTGCTATGGAAACGAAACAGAGAACAAGATCCTGAAAACTTAAAGCTAAAAACAATAGCATTAAATGGAAGAGTTGGAAGATAAAGTTGAGGAGATCTCTCAGAGAAAAGAACAACTACAACAAAAGGAAATTAAAAATAGGAGACAAAGGATTAAAAAAAAGTTAGAAGACCAATTCAGGAGGCCCAATATCTGACTAGTAAAAGGTCCCAAAAGAGAAAGCAGAAAAAAACAGAGGAAGGAAAGATATCAAAGATATAACACATGAAAAATTCCCAGACCTGGACAACATGAGACTTCAGATTGAAAGATGCCAGTGATGGCCAGAACAATAAATAGAAGAGAAAGAGAGGAAAAAACAACCCCATCAATAAGGCATACCTCTATGAAATTTTAGAACACTGGGAGTGAAAAGGAAACCCTAATGGTTTTCAGAGAGGAAAAATAGATCAGATACAAAGGACTGAAAATAAAAAAATCATCAGATTTCTCAATAGCAACTCTGGAAGCTAGAAAGGAATGGAATAATGCCTTCAGAATCCAGAAGAAAGCTATTTTAACATGAAATTTCAAACCAGGCAGACCAAAACTCAAGTGTGTGGGCAAAAAAAAAAAAGACATTTTTCCCATATGCAAGGGCCAAAAAATGTACTTCCCATGCATTCTTGATTAGGAAGTGTATTGAGAATTTATTTTTGGCAGTATAAAAGAGTAAACCAAAAAACGATGGGGATATGGGGCACAAGAAATGGAGGATCCAGATCAAAAAAAAAGATGTAAGGAAGTCTTGAATGTTAGCACACAGCAGGCTTACAGAGAACAGTCAAGGCTGGAAGAGCGATATAGGGGGAGATGGGAGAAAAGTTTCCATTAAAGAGTGAGAATTAGAACAATTAGATTATCTGATGTGATTGAATATTTGGAAAATATTAGGTATAGGTGATTTGACAGATCTTTTGAAAAATTTGGAGTGGGGAGAATAGTAGTACGTAACAAACCTAAGCATAAGTGTGGAGGGAAATGGCAACTCAACTCCTGAAAAAAATAAATCTGTAATCTTAGGACACTCCTTAGCTTAGTAGTGAGTAATATTTAATCACAAAAATGTAAACACTGACTATATGTAGATGTAACCGAATATTGCAACATGTGAAGAGGATATGGGGGAGTTTGGGAGATTTGTTTTGCAAGGGTTTGGGCAGTAGGTTAGATGGCTTACAAACAGAAAGTAAAGAGATAACGTTCAAAATTGGCCAAGCAACCAATAGCATTATTAACATGCTAGTTAGAAATGTGGAGCGGCTATATACTCCAAAAGAAAAAGGTGGTGAAAAGCGTTGAAAGGGGTTGCCTCTGGGAGTTACTAATGAGGAATAGAAAGAGGATGGGTTTACTTTCATCCTGTGTGATACAGTAAAAATAAGAGCAAAAAGAAAACCTATATAAATGTATTACTTTGGTTGAAACAGATTTATTTGCTTACTAGTTTATCAGGTTTCATCAAAGTCTGTAAGAATCACAAAGTTTTTCCAGCCAGAATAAACCAACAGGAAATGCTGAACAGTTAGAAGCAAAGACCCACCTCTCTCAGTTTAGTTGTTGGTTTAACAAAGACAAACAAACCAAATTTCTCTTCCTTTTGTTACGACTTCCATGCTGATTTTGACAGAGTTTCCTGAGGGCCGGTGCTCCACTCCAAATTACTTATTTTTCTGAGTCTCTCGTCTAGACTGCAAGAGCGGTTCCTGCACAGTGTCGGGTCGATGGGAATTGTAGGTTCTGCTCGGATTTGTTTGTACAGCACTTCCTCCCTCGAGTGAAGTATACGTTACATGTGAATGAGGCTTTTCACGACTCTGCATAATTACCACATTTGGAGCCATGCTTCTCTTGAGAGGTTGAGTTTTTGCCTTTTCCTTTTCTTTTGATTTCTTATATTTCGCAGTGACTGTCATCTTATTTTGATGCTGGGGTTTAATAGCGGCTTCAAATGCAAATTTGACAACACAAGCTGAAAATTATGGGTGGTAAACAAAGGAACTAAACTTCCATGCCTGTGTTTTGAGAGGCTCCACCTGATCTGTAAAAGTACACATGTTTTAGTAGTAAGCCCAGCATGCAACCTTGGCTTTTGTATAATAAAAACCAGAATTTTCTGAAGACATTCCTCAAACCTGGGCCTCAAAATGGAGTCTCAATTATTTCCTCTTACTTCATGTCTTACAATTCTAATTTGGCAAGGTAGTGGAGATCCAGTCTGAGACTCTACTCCCAGTGAATCTGTTCTCCTCTTTGTATCATTTACCCAAGGGTGATAAGCCAAATATTTTACAACCAGAACTGCCCTAGCAGCAGCCAATCAGAGCAGGAGTACAGCTGGAGATCCTGGTTGGCACAAGCTTTCTGCCTTTAGCTGCTGGACCATGGGAGAGGTGACAGGAAGGGGGTCTCTAGCCAGGGGCTGAGGGACAAGAGGGATGCTTGCAAGGCCAGGGAAGTAGCAATTACTAATCAGTATCAGAGTATTTAAACGTTGGAACAACTGATAGGGCCATATCTGTGCATACTGAAATATCACTTCCTGTCTAAAACATAGCTACAAATGTACACGCCTCTCCTTCCCTACTATTTTGTAAGTTCCTTGAAAGGAGATTGGGAATCAGCCTCTCCTCTGTGCACGACACAGCGCTTTCTCTGGACGAGTGGATGAATGAACAAATGAATGACATAAATTATTTCTTCTCCTTTCTAAGCCTGGCTTCCTTATTCTTGCCTTTAAAAATATTCGTTATTGAAATTTAACATGCCAAAACTTACATAGGAAGGGACTTTTCATAATCTCAACTCTAGTCCTTTGGGGGGATAAAAGGACTTAGAAATAAACGTGCAAGAATAAGACTACCTTTTTTTCTTGAAAAAAGTTATCATTGGCATAATGGTTGTTTGGGAGAATTATGAAAGTATATTCTTTGTTATAGTTTGTTAGTTCTGTAGGTGGTTGTGGAGTGCAGTGGAACAGACTTCGTGCTAAAAATTTTCTTTGGGAAAAAAAATGGAGACTTCATTGGCAGTGTTTTAATTTTGCAATAGTCGTTTAGGTTTAAATTAATACAAGAGGATCAAGCCATAAGCATCACACTGGCAAGTCTTTTTTTCCCTGCTGAAGCTAATTGAAGAATAGAAAGGGAGAGAAATCCATAAATAGTAAGGAAGAAATTAGATGTTTTTTAGATCAATTCTGAGAACCTAAGAAGGCATCAAGCTATAGGATAAGAGATTGTAAAGGAAGATGATTTTTATCTAGGTCATAAAATTTACAGCTGTTTTCCTCCCTTAATTTCAATGCAGAAGTGATAGGCATCTATAATGTGCCAACCCAACAGGATCAAAAACATGGAATTATAGGTTAAAACATTTAGTTTTCATCCAGAAAGAAATTGACATGAAATAAATTTATCAAGGGACCTCATTTTTAAAACATGCGTCACATGGCTGCCTAGGACAAAAAAAGAATTCTAATATATTAAAGCAATAATTCCTTTTGAACTATAGGTATTAATGTAAGATGAGAGAAACAGACCAAAATAAACCATTTTCAAAGAAGAGACTGAGACTAGAGTATCATCTTGCTTCTCCAGTATTTTATTAGTTGTAGTTTTAGCTACTCGTGTTCTCAAAAGATAATTACCTAGAATTCTCTCAGCTCCATCTGAAGCTCTGAGCAGAGTTAACTTATTGATATCACACTATTGATATGAATCAAACGCAGGATGTTTCTTTCGAAGCAACTGGATGGCTTATTTAATGCAAGATCTGTCGATTATGTGAAGTAAATAGTAAATCACTATATAACTAGTCTACATGAAACTTTGGGATATTTTTAGTTGTTCTTTAATGAGATTCTGAAAATAATTTGTGTTTCTCTAATAATATGTTTCTGGAGCTACCACTCGCTAGGCCTTGAAAATGTAGAAATAAAGAAAATTCTCTCTGTCACCCTGGAACTCAAGACTTAGTGTAGGGAAAACACAGTTCCACAGATGATTTCAGCAAGACCTGAGAAATGTCATAAAAGAAGTACCCCAAAAGAAGAAGACTCCTTTTCTCTGCAAAGGAGGAGAAGCAGGAGTGGCCAAGGGAAAGTCTCTAAGGCAACCCCTGAGCTAAATCTGTAAGGAAATAGAGACGTTAGCCAGGCAGGAAAGACATTCCAGACAGGAGGAATGGAAACCTGGGAAATGCATGTGGTATTTCAGAGGCATAAACTCAGACGGGATAACCTTAGAGGAAATCCAATATATAAATGAATGGGACACACAGAGGCTAAAACTCCTTCCGGAAAAGTCATACAGAGTAAAATAATTAACATTTTCCTTTTGAGAATTATCATTGCATTATATTCTCAGTTGCTTTCAATACAAAAATATATGGAAAACTTCCCAAGGATTAGCCATTAAAATGCTTGGGAAAATTTCAACATTGGCCATTATAAGACACTTTTATAACATTTAATATTTCTGTCCCTGAGAGGGTGAATAAAATGCTAAATGGCTTATACTCATAGAATAAGACCAAAATTTGCTATGTTTGAATTTTTTTTTTAAGGTGATTTTTTTTTCTTTCTTTCTTTCCTTTTTGGCTGTGTCGGGTCTTAGCTGTGGCATGAGGGATCTTCGTTGAGGCATGCGGTATCTTTCAGTTGCAGCACTCAGGCTCTTTGTTGTAGCGCATGGGTTTCTCTCTAGTTGTGGCATGCGGGTTTTCTCTTCTCTAGTTGTGGCGCGTGGGCTTCAGAGCGTGTGGGCTCTGTAGTTTGTGGCACATGGGCTCTCTCGTTGAGACGCGCGAGCTCAGTAATTGTGGTTCGCGGGCTTAATTGCCCTGGGCATGTGAGATCTTAGTCCCCAGACCAGGGATCAAACCCAAGTCCCCTGCAATGGAAGGCAAATTCTTTACCACTGGACCACCAGGGAAGTCCTGAATATTTTTTGAAGAATTACATATAGTCCATCCATATATCACAATGTGGACTCTTCAAAATTGTCTCCTTATAACATAATTTCACTATATAAATGGAGGGAAAGTATGCTAATGTGAAGCATGTGGAATTCGAATTCCTTATAAAGTAAAACATTTTCCTGTTCTCAGGTACTAAGTCCTCCTTCCAAGCCCAGCTAAAATCTGGACTGGCCAGGAAGACATTGAACTGTGCTTACCTCCTGCGTTAAAGACATAGTCTTACATAACATTAGATAAAGTTCTAACTCTGTGGACCTCAGTTTCCTCAGTGTAAAATGAGAGTGTAGACCAGATGACCTCTAAGGTCTTTCAGCTCTAACAGTCAGTCTACAACTTTTTTATTTCCTGCTTGGCATCCCACACCTGGCGTCCTAATGACTTTCCCAGCACCAGTCAATGAAACCACTTCTTCACCATGAGTCTCGGCCATGGAGATCAAGGGTCTTATTTACTGTAGCCTGCTTTGTCTGCCTCACTTAGGTCATAATCATATTTCTCCACCCTCAAGTGTAGCATATTAAACTGAGACCTTCTTTCACAGCTTTTCACCCAACAAGGGTGGCTCATTCAACTACATCAGCCTAAGTCCAAATCATAGTGCAGAAAGAATATGAAAGACTCCAAGGTGGTAAACAAACAAAGCATTAAAAACGCTTCTCCAGACAACCCCTATGGCTCTATTACAGAAAAAAATAATCACCTAAAGGGGTGCCAGTTGGTAGCCTTATATTGTGTACATTAAGCCTGTCCCTCTCAGTCTCTCCTGATGGTCTGGAGTAGGGATACCAAAGTTTTTTGATTATGTGCTACCTCAGCAATTAATGTACAGATATGTTATATTCTTATATTTATATTGTGTGTGTGCCTATTTATTTATGTATTATAGTCAGTTATATTGAACTAATAGATTACATAGATTATAAAATATATACAAAAACAAACTTTAAAAGGATGAGATTTTTAAAAATTAATAAATAAAAATGAATGTTGCAGCATTCTTGAATGCCTGTGGATTATCTTGAGTTCTCTACTTTGAGACGTTGATTTAAAGTGCTGACTCTTCTGCAGAAAGAAAAAAAACAAATACCATATTCTAACACATATATAATCTAAAAAATGGAAATGGTTCTGATGAACCTAAGGGCAGGACAGGAATAAAGACACAGACATAGAGAATGGACTTGAGGACATGGGGAGGGAGAAGAGTAAGCTGGGACGAAGTGAGAGAGTAGCATTGACATATATACACTACCAAATATAAAATAGCTAGCTAGTGGGAAGCAGCCGCATAGCACAGGGAGATCAGCTCGGTGCTTTGTGACCACCTAGAGGCGTGGGATAGGGAGGGTGGGAGGGAGGGAGACGCAAGAGGGAAGGGATACGGGGATATATGTATACATATAGCTGATTCACTTTGTTACACAGCAGAAACTAACTCAACATTGTAAAGCAATTAAACTCCAATAAAGATGTTAAATTTAAAAAATTAATAAAATAAAGACTCTTCTGAATGACCCAGACACTTATATCATTTATTTATCCTCTTCTTAACTTTTATAATTCTTAATAACTTCTTATTAAAAATCTTAAAATATTTGAATTTTTTAAAATCCTGAGTTTCAATATTTTTGTTCCAAATAGTCAGGTTTGCCTTTTTCAGTGAACGCAGGAGGTTACTGAGGGTCAAGTTTACAAGGCAGGTAATATCAGATCAAGTTGTTTTCAATAAGATCCCCAACACATACAAGCCCATCAAAATCTCTCCCTCATGCCTCATTTTTCTCTACCATTCATTGGATCTTAAATTGGGTGTCTTTCGTATTGGTAAATCTTTTTTTCTTTTTTTTGCATGCATGCATATGAGGTAAGACTATAAGATAGTGACACTGGTTCAGAATCAAACATTCCAGGAAGTATATAATTACATTCTCATTACTTTATGATCACACTTTATTTTCTTTCCTTTTTAACTCTATTACCCAGCTTAATCACTCAATTCATTCACTGGATTGAGCCATTATAACCCAAAATCAGACCCATATAAAAGGTGAGTTTTTTGTCTAAAGATAAGAAAACAAAGATTTATCATCCCTGAGCCTATTTAAAATAATGTGTCCTAGAATTCTGGCAGTAAATCCAAACAGGATTGATAGCAGCTTTATAATCAGTGCACAAATAATTTATATATTAAAAGAAACATACGAGCTTATGGTTTTTAAAAATCTGTTTTATTTCATCACAGTTCTTTCTTAGAGACATTAGTCTGTCCGCATAGGTGGAAGGCAGTGTGGAGTGCTGGACAGAGCCTTCCGAGGACTTAAACCAGAGTTCCAGTCTCCACCCCATCATTAACTGGCTGTGACCTTGAACCATCTGATATCCTTAACCTTTGTGTCTGTTTCCTATTCTGCAAAATAGGACACTATCTACCTCTTAACCTTGTTGTGAAGATGGAGTGTTTATAAAGCTTAGTACAGTACCCAGAACATTGCAGCTACCCATTAAATGGAAACTGTTTTTGCTACTCTTTTGAATCCTCAAAGGTTATGATTTGTATCTTCTTTTTTTCCCTATTTAGTGCCTAGCATAGTATCTTCTCTGGAGTTAATGTTCAATATTTTCCATTGACTAATACAGGTCATCTCCTATACTTTCATAATTTTAACTTCATAGAAGTAAATGATGCTCTGATGCTTCTTATATTTTGGAGATTAAAGATAAAATAGTTAGACAACAATATAACAATAACAATGAAAGTGTGTGTAGTCCTGCCTGCTTTTCCAGCATATGGAACATCGATTCCCAGGGTCTGAAGTTATCTGAGCTCTGAGGGAGAAATGAGAAATTGAGGTGCTCTAATCCTGATTCTACCAGCCACTACGTATGACAGATCTGCATATCCTTTCTCAGGGTCAATTCCACAATACAGGTATTGGCATCTGGGGGTCAAGTCTAATCTTCTCCATTGGGTGTTTTGGGTAATCCTCTGGCCTCCATCTTTGGGGATAAATCTTATCTTATTCCTGAGAGGGAAGCTGAGAACGTTAGTTTCTCTACCTAGATATGGCCAGATTAGACTCTGTGTAAGAGTGTGTATGTGTACATGAAAGAAAAGCAGAGATCGTCAACAGACATGTCTACAGCTTTCTGCCTTAATTTATAAAAACCCTGGGCCTGAATTTTAATCTTTGGCCCCAACACAAGAAAGCAGGTTCCTCAAAGATGTCAGACGGAAAGGACGTATAGCCTTGCAATCTGAAATGCAGAGAGGCTGAGACACACAGCCCTGGCCATTGGTTGCATCACCACCGTATGGCCAGGAAGACCCACACTCCAAGCCTCTGTGGAGACTGATAAACGCTGTGAAAAATTAACCCCTCCAGCTGATAGCTCCCTCCCACAGAAATACACACAAGGGTAATCAGTTCTGAAGCAGTTCTTGCCAACATTAGAAAGACAATGGTTAAATCTGCATGATCTGTTCGGAAAGTGGCTCAGAATCAGATTCTGGTGTTTTTCTATTTATGTGACCTTGACAAAGAGGCCTAAAATATGAGCTCCGACTTTCTTTATTGGGAGAATTGATTGAGAGAGCAAGTGTGAAAAATGCCTAGACCGTACCTGCCACATAGTAGCCCTTTAATAGGCGTTGTTGAATCTCCATCAAATAATGAAATGAAGTTTTCTGTTATGGTTTATATTCCTGTATCTATCTCATCCCTCTAACCTAGAATTTTGACACAAATTTTTTTCTGCTTTTAGACCCATTTATCGTTGATTTCGATTTATATTCTTTGGGCGATTAATTATTCAGCATTAATGATTTTTGCTGCAGCAAAGATATATTTTGAAGATTTACCTCTGTGTGAGTTTTAATAATTGTAACGTCCCCCCATATTTGCATAAATCTATGCTCTGCAAAAGGCTTTCCTGTCGATTTTCTCATTTGCTCAAGAGCTAGTACAGTTATGCTCTTAAATTTTCACATACATTTCTTGGAGATGGGTTTAAATGGTTTTCTGTGGCTGGATACGAGTTGGGCTTTTTATTTTCAGATCTTCATTTGAAAATGGCAACCATAACCTATCTCAGAAATGGCACCCAAATAGGGCAGTGTTTCAAAGGAAATTCAGAAAAATTGCAAATGTAGATTACAGAACGAGTGTCTGGTATTTGCTTTGGCTCCTAAGAGAGTGTCATTCACCCGAATGGGTGGCACGTGTGCTAAGTGCCACACACTGGGAAATACCCAAAGGCCCACTCTCCACAGTGGATAGGCTGCCAAGGAAGAGAAACAAATGACTGTCTCTAAGAAAAGAAAATACTGGTACTAAATTCATTGTGGACATTTCATTGTGGCACAAAGGAAGTCCACATTAAAACAGAGGAAGGAAATGATTTTGTCGTAAGTTTACATTAAATGATTTGTATCGCAATCTCAACTTGAGCTGGGTCTCCAAACAGAGTTCGTTTTTGTAGCTTTCTCATGTAAGCAGTACATCTGAGGGGAAACGTGGTGGAGGCAATTTAGAGCCAGAGGACCTGGTTTTGAATCCTGTCTCTGCCATTTACTGACTGTGATCAGTAATTTTTAGCTTTTCAGAGCCTCTGTTTCCCCATATGTAAAATAGCAAAGCACAATAAAAATTACTTCATGGTTTGTTAGGAAGATTAAATGAGATAATACATATAAATAACCCTTCTTGTACTGTAAAGTGCTAAACAAACTTTAATGTCAATGTAGTAAGTAATATTACCATGAATAATGATAATAGAAATACTGGTACCAAGGTCTCTACATTGCAATGTTTTAAGGAAGTATGACAGAATCTAGTCCGAGCCCTCTGCCCCTACATGAAACTTCCTTCTACTCCTCCCTCAGGTTCATTGCCTAACAAGTATAATTTCTTATTCACATAGCATAATGCTCAATGCATGAAAACTTGAAATACACCTTCTTTTACCTTCTCATCTCTGTTTTACTTTCTCCAAAATGTTTATAGATTATCCAGATGCTATAGTTAATGTATTCAGTCAATGAACAAACATTAGGCGAAGTATATCTACGTGCAGGGCTCTGTGGAGGGCACTGCTTGATAACCTGTCCCAGCCAAGCAGAGGTTCAGAAGCTCTAAGGTGTGAATGGAAATAAAAACCAAATGCACTATTTGAGGATATAACATATTGAGTTGGACAGAGGGACAGAGTTCTATTTACCCATCAGTTACAAACTGTGCCAATAAGAGAGATAGTATCTTGGACCATCTTACAGAAGTCAGCAAGCCAAAGGTACTTGACAGATGGGAGGCTGTTCCTGGGAACAGAAACAGGGGAGAGTGTGAGACGTGCAGTGTAGACCTAGGAGGAGTCTGGAGAGATGGCTGAAGCACTCAGTAGACGACGGCTCTTGGGTGGGAGTGGGGAGGTTGCTGAGGAAGGGTCCAGTTTTCTTGTTTCAGTGGGGTAAAGGGATGTAAAGGTGAGTTAGCACCGACCTTGAAGAAGAGTGGTAGTCAGTCAGGTCTAGGGTGGTCAGAGATGAGCTCTTGGTTGATGAAACTTGTACGTGCTGAGTATTATAAATACAGACGTCCCTCAGTATCTCTGAGGGGTTGGTTCCAGGACCTCCCTGAGAATACCGAAATCCTGGAATGCTCAGTTCCCTTACTGTCGGTCCTCAGTATCCATGGGTTCAACCAACCGCAGATTGAAACTTTCAGTCCACACTTGGTTGAATCCATGGGTACAGAACCTGCGGATACAGGGTGACTGTCATACAAAAGTGAATCAAATTCAGCCCCTCAAGGAAAGAAGTCAAGATTTAATGGAGCAATATCTAAAAATCTAAGGACAGTACCTGCTATACGTGTTCACAAGGTTACCGTTCCGATTTCCAAAAGAATTTCACTTCCCAAGAATTCCCAATGACATGGAATTTGTTACCTTGGTGAATGTGCTGTGATCCAGAGTCTGTGGCTCAGCTTTGCAATTTCTAAAACCAGAATCTGTAAGCACATCAAGAGTGGCCCTGACCCTCTGAGGCAGACTCCCATTAGCCAAGCCCATGAGACACTGAGTGCCAACAGACTCATTTACAATGAGAGCTATTACTGTCACATACCCGAGAATGCTCAGATGGCACACGGGCACCTTCTCTCCCTGTAGGTGTGTCTACATGGGAAGTCAATTGGTAATCAGAAGGTAGCGTGGCGAGCAGAGAATCAGGACACAAGGAAATAGATGGTTTGAATGTTTAATGTCATCAGACTATAAGAGCTGTTTGTATTCTTCCATCATCATAGAAATGTCCTCCATAACTTTAGATTCCTTCTACCCTAGACTGGGATTGGCTGGTTTTCTGATCATTTTCTCTGACTCTTTTTTTTCCCATGTTCCACCTCTCTAATTGATCCTTTCTTCCTTAGGTTTGTTTAATGTATATTAATACATATACATAGCCCTTTGTATACTGTTTCATGGAGGCCTAGGATCTCTCTCTTCTTATCCATTGTGTTGACTTTTATGATTTGACCTTAAGACATCTATCTTATTTCCCCACCTTCTCTATTTAGGGGCAGAGGTGGGTGAACAAGGCAGAGGGAGCACTTCACCATAGCTCCCATTTACTAATAACAGTTACAGTGATTTTGAACACACTCTTCACTTTCCCCCCTCAACATAGGAACATTTCTAGGTTGTCCATCTGAAAATGCCACACCTGGAATTAAACAAAGTATTCCAGGTATGGTTTGATGCGCTCCCAGAAACTACCACCCATCCACTCGTTTTTCTAGTAGTGTAACCTAAGATAGACTTTGTTTTCTCAGCAGCAGAATTGCATTGTTGATTTATCTTGGGCTTCAAATAAACTAATAAACTAAATCTCTTAAATTGTCTTGTTAAATTAACCTACATCTCCCTGGCTTTTGAGTGGTATTTTGCATTTTTCCCATTAAATTTCATTTTATATGCTTTGGCCCATCTCCACAACCTACAAACATGTTAAAACTGGCTTGTCACTGATCAGGAGCTATGTAACTACCTGGGCACACATTACAGACTAACTTTCTACAAGTGATTATTTCCTCTACTTTCTTCAGACTATCTGTAATGCTTGTGAATAAATGCATTCAGCCACATTCCTTTTTGATCTTTTTCTCTTTGTCCATTTGGAGCTTTGCGTGAGCCATTCTTATTTTGCACTGGTGACCACAGAAGGAGTGAAACAAGATTAGATAGTTCACTTCACACTAATCAATAATCAGATCTACAAAGGTACTTATTGCTCCAAAAGTAAACAAGGTAGAACACAATTCTGCAAATTGAATAATACCCACTAAATTCAAATTAAAAGCTAGCTTCATTATTTTACAAAAATCACAAGATTATATTCCTGTTTTACTTCATTTTTCACATTTGGTGCTTATCTTGTGGCACTTAAAATATAAGCATTCTGAAACATGGGATAGCAAGACTCAGGTTATCAGACAGACAAAAATATTGAAGACCTATCATATGCTAAAAAATCTGGAGAATAAAAACTGAAGCAGACAAAGATCCTGCCCCCAAGAGGCTAACACTCGAGTTGGGACAAAAGACTGTAATGAGCCATTGAACTGAATCTTGACCACCTCTCTGACTGACTGGTCCTCAAAGCATAGCTAGGCTAGCAGCCCCCAAAAGTTTGAGGCAGGGAATGTCCACCTTAACCAAATATTGCCCTGATCTTTTTTTATGTTTTACCTAATAAATCAGAATTCTAATGGGGGAAAAAAGGCTGAGATAGTTAGTTGTTTTCATTTTCAGAAATTCTTAAGAGGACAAGACAGTCCACATAGGTCAGAGTTGGAGAAGCCATGACTCAAGCACAAACCTGAGAAAGATCCTTCCCTCTAATTAATACCCCCAAGGCCCAGCCCCAGCTTGGCCCTCTGATTAGATTTATCTGAAGCAAGGAATGCTGCCTATTAGATTCACCGACAAAATCTAAGCCCTAGAAATCCGGTGAGTCAAAAAGTGCCCACCCCATTGACATCTACAGAAATGGTGGGTTGACTCTTGCCTTATATCTACATCATCGAAAAACAAAACCAAAAACACACAACTCAAAAGGTTCTTCCTAGAATACAGTGATACACTGTTCTCAAATGTAAATTCCGTTTCACACTCTAGAATGGAAGGGTTGCTTGCAACCTGCAGAATGGCCATTTTGCCCTTCCAACGATTTATAGATTCTGCCTCTACCAGGCAACCCCTGCACGTTTAGGTAGCTCATCCTGGCTGCAGCGTGGAGGATGGATTGGGGCGGGGTATCCTGGAGGGGACCCATTGTCACAATCCAGCGAAAAGATGACATAGTATCCGTGTCAGTACGGTTGGAGAGGAGATATGGATCTGAGAAATGTTAATGAGTGAAAAGAAATAAGATTTGGATGTGTATTGTGTGTGCAGAATGAAGACAGGGTTCAAAAAGTGGTGTCCAGATTTCAGAGTTGGGTGACTGGGTCAGAGGAGTACCACTTGCTCTGGAGAAGGGAAAGTCTAAGTGAGGAGATAATGTGTTCTTCTGATAAGATTGTAGTTAAAGATTCTATAGAATATCAAAATGGATTTGTTCATGTCTTGGGGTGGGTTCTCCCCAAAAGATTATGAGTGAAGAATTCACATGCAAGTAATTTCTAAAAGAAGTTTTCCCAGGAGAAAACTAGTAAGGAAGTGGGGGAACAAAGGAGACTAGAAAGGAAGTGGGGGAAAGGGAGAGAGTCATACAAGGATGTGATCTCAGACAAAAGTTCTCCAGAGCTCAGGCTTTAGCCTGACCCATGGGGGAATTTTAACAGGGAAGGCACAGCTCACAGCTCCCCCACCTGTAGCGGCATGGAATCTAGTGTGAAACTCAGACCCATCTTCAAGAGAGAAACTTCCACAAGGAATTCAGTTAGCTGTTAGCAATTAGCTGTTGGTACTTTCAGCCTCAGCTGTGTAGCTGAGACAATGCGCCCCCCAGGCAGCCTCTAGCCAACTATTGAGCACAGAGGTATAATTATAATAATTCACCATTTCTGGGATTGCTCTACAAACAGTCTTTGCACTGGAACACCCCATTGGACTAGCTGAGACTTTGTGAGCACTGCATGTCAGTCTGAGGCTCATTCTACCCAATCTTCCTCCCTCCTCTCTCCCCTTCCAGAGGTATCAGATCAATTCTTGGTCTAAAGGCTTTCTCTGCCTACTCTTGCTCTCTCTGTCCTTTACCTTCCGTAGACATTACCCTCCAATCATTATTTGCACTTCTAACTCCATCCTGACATCTGCTTTCTGGCAGAATCAACATGCTACTCAACACAAGGGACCTGGGCTTTCATACTCCAGACCCAATCATCATTGGTTAAGAGGTGCAATGGAACAGACTGGGGTAGGGGCAGGGGCCACGCATAAACTCTCCATGCATGTAATACACAAAGCTGCTCTGGTAAACTAAGGACATTCCTCTGGGGGAAAAAAAAAAGGCATAAGGACTGGCTTTGGGAGTGGAGCTGCGACACACAGAAATACTAAAAGGGACCTGTGGGGTCTGGGCAGAGCACCAGCATTGTCTGCTGCATCCAGAAGGAAGTTAGGTATCTATATAGGTCTGGAACACAGGAGAGAGATCTGGGCTAGAGATTGGAAGCTATTAGTGTGTGGCTATTGGATGAAGACTAGAAGACAAGGTCAGCAAGACTGAATAAAGAGCATGTTAAAGGAAGTTAGGCAACAGCCGAGGAAAGAACCAGAAAGTAAATCAACATTTAAAGGGCAGGCAGAGAGGAAGGAAGTTAGTGAGAGGGGAAAAAGAAGAAAGGCAGAGGAAAATCAGAAGAAGCTGTTGTCAGAAAAAGCCAAGAGGAAAGAGAAATCCAGAAATAAGGGAATGGTTGAGAGCGGCAAATGCTTCTGAGGTTGAGCAAGGCCACAAGTGAAATGAGTTCGGGGGTGAGGACGGGGAAGCTGGAAGAGACGGTCAACCTGCCAGGGAGTTGAGAGTTGGCTGGAAAATGAGGTGGGGACCTTTCGGGAACCTTGTCATTGAACTGAAGGAGAGAGTCAAAGCTGTGGGGGAAAGGAATGTAGATCCTTCTCAAGTTCTCTGTGGTTAGAGGGACGTGTGCTTGTGAGAATTGTCAGCAATAACAGTAAACTTCATATGGAAAAGCATCTCCATGACGGCTCTGTCCCTGTTTGAAGTGCTGACCCGCAGTGTCTATCAGAACAAATGACTTTGCTAATTGTGTGTCTTCATAGCCATTTCACTTAGCCCTGAAAAGCCACGATAGCTAATGTTTCAATGCTTTTTACTTCTTTTACCCCTGGACTGGTCTGAGATAATACAGTTGTCTGTTCAGTTTCCTATGTCCTGTCTAGAAGCTCAACTGGTGTATTTGCTGACAGGAACAAATATGGAAAATCACTAGGACTAAATCTCGGTCTCTTCCAACCCGGTTTCTTTGCAAAGCAGGAAAGAGTGTACTATTTTAAATTTCCTATCTTCAAAAACTCCCTCCCTCCTCCACTCCACCCACCACCTCAGGCCAACAAACGGGATTTCCTTCCTCAGTGTCACGGGGAGCCTGATTTATCCAGAGCTCTCTGCCCAGAAGAAAGCTAATGAAGCAGATAAGAGACAAACCACTTCCTCCCCTAAACCCCACCAGGCCAATGAGAGGGACCTGCCCGTGGCTCAGTTTTTTCAGAAAGTGACGGCCAAGCCAGCGCTGAGGGAGCTGCAAGAGTTTCCTGAAAGGAACAGGAATGGAAGGTGGGGAACTGGAATTGTCAAGCACACTCCTCTCCACTCCCAGCCCCCAACTTCCCTTCCCTGAAAAATGGGAGAAAAGAGCGTTGTCCTCTCCCTTGACAGGAAGTTAAGAGTGAGGCAGCTGGGGCTTCCCTGGTGGCGCAGTGGTTGAGAGCCCGCCTGCCGATGCAGGCGACACGGGTTCGTGCCCCGGTCCGGGAAGATCCCACATGCCGCGGAGAGGCTGGACTCGTGAGCCATGGCCGCTGAGCCTGCGCGTCCGGAGCCTGTGCTCCGCAGCGGGAGAGGCCGCAGCGGTGAGAGGCCCGCGTACCAGAAAAAAAAAGAGTGAGGCAGCTGTGCACCTCCATCGGAAGTCATGTGCTCCTGCTGACCTGCGGTAAGGAAATCAAATCGTGGCTGAGAGCACGACGGTGGGGCTAAGTAGACTAGTATAGAGCCCTGTATCTACCACTTGCGTTTTAACTTCAGCAAGTTCTTTACATCTTTCCACTTCGGTTTCCCATTTCCTAAAATAAGAACAATATGCCTACCTCACAAATGGTCGTGAGGCCCAAATGGGATACTGCTCAGAACATGGTTAGCACTATTCAATCAACAGTAGCTAATAGTATTATCATAGAAACTGGTACTTTTCTTATGGTACTCATTGAACACTGTCTCTTCTCATTAAGTCAGTTTATGTCTACCTTCCTTATGCTGGATTTGCACACACACACCCAAATCCATTCCTTGCCCTTCTCTGTTCCCCCCAGACTGACCCCTATGGACAGCTCCTGCCAGGCTCTCTGGATCTCTTGTTTAGTTACACCAACATTCTCCCAGTAGAACACACTAGCAGAGAAAGGTCAGAATCTTTCTCCTCTCACTTCCCGTCAGTTTTAGCAGGCTGGTTCTAGCTGAGGCTGGGTCCCTCACTGAGACAGCAGCCCTTCCCCAGCTCCAGTTCTCAGGGTCCAAATACTCCCCTCACTGCCTCCCTCTGGATTTCTTGTAGACGAAAGAGAAGTTCTTTCTGGTTACTTTGGATCTTCTGTCACTGGGACCTGAAACGAATCCTAATTAAATGCCCCACCTCCATCTTCTTTACTTCTTGGAGATAGAAGACAGACAGAATGGGACTTGACTATACAGGTCAAGAACGCTGATGAGAGGATTCCAAGGAGAGAAGTTAGAGATTTTAATACCTGAATTCACTTCAACAAGAATAAAACAGGAGAGTTTGATTCAGCCATTTGACCCCAAGGGCATTTATCTCTGTCACTTTATACCTGCAAGATGTATTAGCTTCTCTATGCACTCAAGAATTCAGCACTGATTCCTTAGGAATAGGGTGATCTCTTATGTCTGTCTCTCTCAGTCAGTCTCCATTTTCTATTGCTCTCTCTATCACAAAAGTGTTCACAAATTTATCATGCATTAGCTAGGAGATAAATGCAAACCACCAGTCTTTTATTCAAATTCATAATACAATAAATGTTGATGGTTGAAAAATCAACCCAAAACTAACAATGGCTAAAACTACATTGTAAAATTAATATCGAATAAAAATGACAAAAGAACCAAATCTTCGTCACGAAATTTAGACCTGCAAATGTTGACTCAAAAAGAGAACTTTGCGGAAATTATGGCCATCAAAAAATGACAGAAGATAGCATCAGTACAATTTTATACAGACAGAAAAATGAATGATAAATCAAATCTGTTCAATTTAAATGAAAAAGAATTGAATCCAATACAAACAACTTCAGTTAAATAAAATAAAAATTAAACAAAGCAGAGATGACATAACAACATCTTGTGGAAAATTGATTAAGAGATTCACATTGGCTTTATTGAAGTCCATTTTAGGAATACTTTCCTCAATGAAAATTGATCAATGTTGTTATAGTTCTGATTAAAATATTTATATTCAAAAAGGTCCTTTGAGTCAAAACAATAGGACCAAAGTGGAAAGGGTCCAAGAATCCTGTGTCACCTAAAACAACCCTGAATATACAAACTCCTGATAGTTCTGGTTGCTGTCATGTTTCCAGAAATTATTTTTTCTCAAGACACAGGTACGCTCTTCTTATTTTATTAGCATAACTCTTTTTTTTTTTAATAGTACCACACACAAGCCCTATAAAATCACAAACTTTCATCTAGGAGTTTTTAACTCAACTTTTTAAAAATTCATATTCTCAGAGAATCACTGAGCTGGAAGGGACTATGAGAAATAATCTGGTGTAAACTATCCAGGACAGATGGTGGTCTATCTCACCTCAGTCCTCCCTGAAGCATGATAGAGATGGAAGAGGATGAATAATAAGAAATGTTTTGGCGTTTTTTTCCTTATTTCAAATGTACAGTTTTTGTTTTCTTCTGTTGGCAGAAGAAAACAAAAACTGTACATTTGAAATAAGGAAAAAAAGGGAAAATTCTCAACTGCCATTCATAATTACACCATTTAATTATTTTACTAGTGTTTATATAATCGTTCTATGACTAACCCACCAATGTCTTCTCAGGAATAGGTCATAATACCAGAAACTATAAAATACAAAATTTGTTATAAAAGTTATATACTCATAACATTAATTTTATTTAAAGTATTAGGTAATGAGAAAGGACCTGATTCACCCTTGCTACAGTTATAAATTTTCAAAACCTTTAGGGAAGGTAAACAGGCAGTATTTATTAGGATTTAAAATGTGCATATCCTTCAAGATGGCAGAGTAGAAGGACGTACGCTCACTCCCTCTTGCGAGAGCACCGACCAGAATGACAACTAACTGCTGAACAATCATCGACAGGAAGACACTGGAACTACCAAAAAAGATACCCCACATCCAAAGACAAAGTAGAAGCCACGATGAGATGGTACGAAGGGTGCAATCAAAATAAAATCAAATCCCATAACCACTGGGTGGGTGACTCACAAACTGGAGAGCACTTATACCACAGAAGTCCACCCACTGGAGTGAAGGTTCTAGGCCCCACATCACACTTCCCAACCTGGGGGTTCAGCAACGGGAAGAGGAATTCCCAGAGAATCAGACTTTGAAGGCTAGGGGGATTTGATTGCAGGACTTCGAAAGTAGTGGGGGAAACAGAGACTCCACTCTTGGAGGGCACACACAAAGTAATATGTGCATCAGGACCTGGGGGGGAAGGAGCAATGACCCCACAAGAGACTGAACCAGACCTACCTGCTAGGTCTCCTGCAGAGGCGGGGGGTGGCTGTGGCTCACCGTGAAGACAAGGACACTGGCAGCAGAAGTTATGGGAAGTACTCCTTGGTATGAGCCCTCCCAGAGTCCACCATTAGCCCCACCAAAGATCCTGCAGGCTCCATTGGGTCGCCTCAAGCCAAACAACCAATAGGGAGGGAACCCAGCCCCACGCATCAGTAGACAAGAGGATTAAAGAACATATAACAATTATACATATATTTGCACCTAACAGAGGAGCACCTCAATACATAAGGCACATGCTAACAGCTATAAAGGAGGAAATAGACAGTAACACAATAATAGTGGGGGACTTTAACACCTCCCTTACACCAACGCACAGATCATCCAGACAGAAAATTAATAAGGAAACAGAAGCTTTAAATGAAGCGATAGATCAGATAGATTTAATTGATATTTATAGGACATTTTATCCGAAAACAGCAGATTACACTTTCTTCTCGAGTGCACACAGAACATTCTCCAGCATAGATCACATCTTGGGTTGCAAATCAAGCCTCAGTAAATTTAAGAAAATTGAAATCATATCAAGCATGTTTTCTGACCACAACGCTATGAGATTAGAAATGAATTACAGGGAAAAAAACACAAACACATTGGAGGCTAAACAATACATTACTAAATAACCAAGAGATCACTGAAGAAATCAAAGAGGAAACCAAAAAAAAAAATACCTAGAGACAAATGACTATGAAAACACGATGATCCAAAACCTATGGCATGGAGCAAAAGCAGTTCTAAGAGGAAAGTTTATAGCAATACACTCCTACCTCAAGAAACAAGAAACATCTCAAGTAAACAATCTAACCTTACATCTAAAGGAACTACAGAAAGAAGAACAAACAAAACCCAAGTTAGCAGAAGGAAAGAAATCATAAAGATCAGAGCAGAAATAAGTGAAATAGAAACAAAGAAAGCAATAGCAAAGATCAATAAAACTAAAAGCTGGTTCTTTGAGAATATAAACCAAATTGGGAAACCTTTAGCCAGACTCATCAAGAAAAAGAGGGAGAGGACTCAAATCAATAAAATTAGAAATGAAAAAGGAGAAGTTACAACAGACACTGCAGAAATACAAAGCATCCTAAGAGACTACTACAAGCACCTCTATGCCAATAAAATGGACAACCTGGAACAAATGGACAAATTCTTAGTAAGGTGTAACCTTCCAAGACTGAACCAGGAAAAAATAGAAAATATGAACAGACCAATCACAAGTAATGAAATTGAAACTGTGATTAAAAATCTTCCAACAAACAAAAGTCCAGGACCAGATGGCTTCACAGGTGAATTCTATCAAACATTTAAGGAAGAGCTAACACCCATCCTTCTCAAGCTCTTCCAGAAAACTGCAGAGGAAGGAACACTCCCAAACTCATTCTACAAGGCCACCATCACCCTGATACCAAAACCAAACAAAGATACTACAGAAAAAGAAAATTACAGACCAATATCACTGATGAATACAGATGCAGAAATCCTCAACAAAATACTAGGAGACAGACTCCAACAACACATTAAAAGGATCATACAGCATGATCAGTGGGATTTACCCCAGGGATGCTAGGATTCTTCAATATACAAATCACGCCATGTAACACACCATATTGAAAAACTGAAGAATAAAAACCATATGATCATCTCAATAGATGCACAAAAAGCTTTTGACAAAACTCAACACCCATTTATGATAAAAACTCTCCAGAAAGTGGGCATAGAGGGAACCAACCTCAACAAAACAGAGGCCGTATACGACAAACCCACAGCAAACATCATTCTCAATGGTGAAAAACTGAAAGCATTCCCCCTAAGATCACAAACAAGACAAGGATGTCCACTCTCACCACTATTATTCAACATAGTTTTAGAAGTCCTAGCCATGGCAATCAAAGAAAAAAAGAAATAAAAGGAATGCAAATTGGAAAAGAAGAAGTAAAACGGTCACTGTTTGCAGATGACACAATACTATACATGGAGAACCCTAAAGATGCCACCAGAAAACTACTAGAGCTAATCAACGAATTTGGTAAAGTTGCAGGATACAAAATTAATGCACAGAAATCTCTTGCATTCCTATACACTAACGACAATAGATCAGAAAGAGAAATTAAGGAAACACTCCCATTTACCACTGAAACAAAAAGAATTAAATACCTAGGAATAAATCTACCTAGGGAGACAAAAGACCTATATGCAGAAAACTATAAGACACTGATGAAAGAAATTAAAGATGATACCAACAGATGGAGAGATATACCATGTTCTTGGATTTGAAGAATCAATATTGTGAAAATGACTATACTAACCAAAGCAATCTGTAGATTCAGTGTAATCCCTATCAAATTACCGATGGCATTTTTTACAGAACTAGAACAAAAAATCTTAAAATTTCTATGGAGACACAAAAGACCCTGAATAGCCAAAGCAGTCTTGAGGGAAAAAAACGGAGCTGGAGGAATCAGACTCCCTGACTTCAGACTATATTACAAAGCTACGGTAATCAAAACAATATGGTACTGGCACAAAAACAGAAACATAGATCAATGGAACAAGATAGAAAGCCCAGAGATAAACCCACGCACATATGGTCAATTAATCTATGACAAAGGAGGCAAGAATATACAATGGAGAAAAGACAGTCTCTTCAATAAGTGGTGCTGGGAAAACTGGACAGCTACATGTAAAAGAATGAAATTAGAACACTTCCTAACACCATACACAAAAATAAAATCAAAGTGGATTAGAGACCTAAACGTAAGACCTGGCACTATAAAACTCTTAGAGGAAAACATAGGAAGAACACTCTGTGACATAAATCACAGCAAGATATTTTTTGATCCACCTCCTAGAGTAAGGAAATTAAAACATAAACCAATGGGACCTAATGAAACTTCAAAGCTTTTGCACAGCAAAGGAAACCATAAACAAGATGAAAAGACAACCCTCAGAATGGGAGGAAATATTTGCAAACGAATCAATGAACAAAGGATTAATCTCCAAAATATATAAACAGCTCATGCAGCTCAATGTTAAAGAAACAAACAACCCAATCCAAAAATGGGCAGAAGACCTAAAGAGACATTTCTTCAAAGAAGACATACAGATGGCCAAGAAGCACATGAAAAGCTGCTCAACATCACTAATTATTAGAGAAATGCAAATCAAAACTACAATGAGGTATCACCTCACACCAGTTAGAATGGGCATCATCAGAAAATCTACAAACAACAAATGCTGGAGAGGGTGTGGAGAAAAGGGAACCCTCTTACACTGTTGGTGGGTATGTAAATTGATACAGCCACTATGGAGAACGGTATGGAGGTTCCTTAAAAAACTAACAATAGAATTACCATGTGACCCAGCAATCCCACTACTGGGCATATACCCAGAGAAAACCATAATTCAAAAAGACACATGCACCCCAATGTTCACTGCAGCAGTATTTACAATAGCCAGGTCATGGAAGCAACCTAAATGCCCATGGACAGAGGAATGGTTAAAGAAGATGTGGTACATATATAATATGGAATATTACTCAGCCCTAAAAAGAAATGAAATTGATTTATTTGTAGTGAGGTGAATGGACCTAGTGTCTGTTGTATAGAGTGAAGTAATTCAGAAAGAGACTAACAAATACCATCTGCTAAGACATATATATGGAATCTAAAAAAAAATGATTCTGATAAACCTAGGGGCAGGACAGGAATAAAGACACAGATGTAGAGAATGGACTTGAGGACAGGGAGAGGGGGAAGGGTAAGCTGGGACAAAGTGAGAGAGTGGCGCTGACATATATACACTACCAAATGTAAAATAGATAGCTAGTGGGAAGCAGCCGCATAGCACAGGGAGATCAGCTCGGTGCTTTGTGACCACCTAGAGGGATGGGATAGGGAGGGTGGGAAGGAGATGCAAGAGGGAGGGGATATGGGGATATATGTATATGTATAGCTGATTCACTTGTTATAAAGCAGAAACTAACATACCATTGTAAAGCAATTATACTCCAATAAAGATGTTAAAAAAAAAAAAGACTACCTGAGTTTGAATGTTATGTCTGCCACACACTAGCTGTGTGACATTTGACAAATTACTTGCCCTCTCTGTGCCTCAGCTTCCTAATCTATAAAATGGGGCTAATAACTTATACTTATCTTGTAGGGTTATATGTATAGCATAATATATATTCAGTCCTTTAAAAAATACCTAACATATTCTAAGCACTACAAGATTGTTACTTGCTATCATTTTTATTATTATAGTTAATGTTTACATTTATACAAGCAAAAGAGAAAAGATGGAATTTAACCTAAATATGTAGCATCTATTATATGCAGAGTAGAATTAGGGGAAGAAGTTAAGACTATAAATTTTATATAGGTACTTAGCTTCTGTTTGAACTATTGCAACAAATATGTTATTTTTGCAATTCAAATGACTGAAACTTTTTTTAAATATAGGAAGAATTTTTTTTAATAAAGTCTATCAGTGAATCCAGAAATTTCAGCACACATTTGAACCTCCCATAGGTGACTAATATAGACAGGCAACCTCCCGGAAGCCTTTTATAACAAAGACCATCACTTCTCCTGTTTGTAAGAGTGCAACTTCCTAAGCAGTTTCACTACCATTACTACTAACAACACACTTGTTTGGTGATTGCCTTAACCACATTAAAATGCATTTTTGTCTCAGTAGGTGCATGAAAGGTTTAACAATTTCCATTATCACCTTTCTGAAAAGCAGTTGCAAGGTAAAAGGTAAATTGTATAATTATGAAAGCATTAGATGCAATTTTCCTTATTACTTTCTATTATTTTTTAGTAAGCAAAGTTTTATTTTAAAAAGTCTACCAAAAAGCAAGTTTGAAAGACTAAAGCGTTTTATTGTAACCTAATCAAAACATTACCATGAGTAAAGGAACAGTACACCTGTTACAGTTTAAGAGCCTAAATAAAATGTGTTTTTGTTGTGACATCTGAGCTGAAGCCTGAAGACACAGCAAAAACAAGGTGGCGGGGTGGGGAGGGTGGTCTTTAAAACTTAACTCTTGAGGGTTAGCTTCTAATGATCACTAAATTCTTACCTCTATAAAAATGATCAGAGTCGGGGCTTCCCTGGTGGCGCAGTGGTTGAGAGTCCGCCTGCCGATGCAGGGGACACGGGTTCGTGCCCCGGTCCAGGAAGATCCCACATGCCGCGGAGCGGCTGGGCCCGTGAGCCATAGCCGCTGAGCCTGCGCGTCCGGAGCCTGTGCTCCGCAACGGGAGAGGCCACAACAGTGAGAGGCCCGCGTACCGCAAAAAAAAAAAAAAAAAGATCAGAGTCTAGTCTCTTTGTTGTTGTTGTTGTTGTGTTAAATAGCAAACAAAAAAGTTTGGAGAAGACATGTTTATATTCAACTAGATAAGCAAAAATAAAACAACACAATAATTTGATTTAGTTATGAAATTCAGAAATATAGACAGCTCTGCTTTTTTTTGAATTTTATTTATTTTTTAAACAGCAGGTTCTTATTAGTTATCCATTTTATACATATTAGTGTATACATGTCAATCCCAATCTCCCAATTCATCCTACCCCCCACCCCCCGCTTTCCCCCCTTGGTGTCCATACATTTGTTCTCTACGTCTGTGTCTCAATTTCTGCCCTGCAAACCGGTTCATCTGTACATTTTTCTAGGTTCCACATATATACGTTAATATACGATATTTATTTTTCTCTTTCTGACTTACTTCACTCTGTATGACAGTCTCTAGATTCACCCACGTCTCAGAATCTAATTTCAAATTTTGCTGAAGAAGTCTAAAACATACCATTGTATGTTCTTGGAAAATTATTTTTAATACTTGGTGTCAGTCACTACTTCCTGCTTTTATCTCTCTTATAGGATTTTGTTCTGTAAATTGCTAACATAAATAATTAGGAAGATAGTCCTAATCAAATGACTAAAGATGTCAGAGCAACTCCCCACTTCTGCTTCTGAGCTACCTTCTGAGTTAGGGAATGTTAACAGGAGTGGATAATGAACCACTTTTTTCCATCTGACACCACGCTCTTGTGGCCTCACTCCCCCGCTCCTGTTCTCTAGTGCACTGTCCCTACTCCCTCAGATTCAGCCTCCAGTTTTCATTAGTTATTCGACTCTGCAGACCCACTGAACTTGCTGGGTCACCTTGGACCTCAGTTTCCTCATCTATAAAATTAGGTGGTTGGCCCAGATTATCTCTAAAGTCCCTCTCAGTTCTAACAGTTTATGGTCCACAATTCATTGTCCACAACCCTCCCCCCCACCCCACTGCCCCAGTCAGATGATCATTTGAGCCTCCGCCTCTGTCCTCCCTGAGGGCATGGCCTGTATGTGTCCGCGTGAAGGGGGGAAGGGAAGCAGGTAGAAGGTGGGGCTGAGTGTATGTGAGTAAGGGTCCGTGTGGTTTAGAGTGTGGGCACGGATGAAGTTACAGGACACTCCAATTTCAATTACTGTCTCCTCAAAAAATGAAGCTACTTTACAGCATGGTCTATGACTTTATTTTCAGCAACAAAATTCCTCATAAATCATGCAAAGACAATCTGCACACATTCAAAGTGACACACTGGTTTGTCACCAGTGACAGCAGTGCTGACCAGAAATGGTGAGCCCAGCCATGTCCTTCTGTCCTTTATGTCACTTCAGTGCCCACTAACTGCCTCCATTCATAAAACAGGAAGACTGTGCTGCCAGTCACGTATGTTCCCTGCTCAGGGCAGTGCAGTATAGTAGTTAAGAGGATGGGTTCTGGGTTCAAATCCTGACTCTGCCACTTATATACTGTATGACCTTGAGCGAGAGATTTCAGTTCTCAGAACCTGAGCTTTCTCATCTTTAAGATGGGAATGACAATTATATCTATTTCATAGGTTTTATGAAAATCGACTCTAAAACATATGGCATAAAACTATTTTTATTAGCCTGTTCAAGTCTCAACTGTAAGGTAATGTCTTCATTTTGCAGATGAGAAGACTGTGCATTTTAAAATTTTAAAACTCAGAGAAGTTTGTAAACTGCCTGGTCACACAGCATCAGAGAGTCGGGGTCAGGATTCCAAGCCAGGTCTTCTGCTCCGGAGCTGTCTCCCCTCCACACAGCCCCTGTGTACCCCTGTGTTCACCTACCTCCTTCCAGTGACATCTGGGGACCTTTGAGTCACGTGACCTACCCTGTTGTGCTCACAGCACATGAGTGGGTGGGGTCCTTCCTTGAGCACACTGCCAATCTTGAGTGTACCAAAGAAACCACTAGAAGCATAATGGATTCCCCCTGTATAACCACGGAAGCCTACACATAGTTAAAAGAGCCAGAAACATTACATCAATTATTTTGGCTGAAATAATCACTAAGAGAGAGATACAAGTGATCATCCTCAAACGAAGATGGTGCTAATAGACAGTGTAAGACACAGATCAATGACCTCCACCATTACCCCAGCCCTACCTGACTGCCCAGGTCAGCCGCCGAAGCACATTAATGGCTCTCTCTGGGCTTGTGCATGGCAGCCACTGTGGTGTTCATTTACGTTAGCCTTTATATAATTAGCTCACAGATATTATTAGATGGTGATAATGTACACGTACATCACGCTCCGTTTACAGGCTTGTAGTTAAGACCATTAGTCATGCTCCGTGTGACTACAACCAAATCTGTCACAGAGTCTAAACTGACCAATAAATCCACGTCAAGTGGAGAGAATAATTTAAATGATAATAAAAGGCAACCGGTTTAGATTTTGATTTTATTGACAGAAGTTTCCTGCTGCCTGCGTGTCATTTAACTCTTCAGGAAACGGTGCTGAGGGTCCTGAACCCTTCAGTCATCTGTGCAACAGTCGGGAGTAAAAGAGATATCAGCCACCTGCGATGCTTTATTATAGATTAGATGGTGAATTGGTTATTTTTTTGGTTGCAAAACAAACTATACCAAACGTTAAAAAAAGAGAGATACTGACCTCCTGAAGACAAGCTAATTGTGAGATCTGATTTTAACTTAATGTGTCAGACTTCCTTGGTGGCGCAGTGGTTAAGAATCTGCCTGCCAATGCAGGGGACACAGGTTCGAGCCCTAGTCCTGGAAGATCCCACATGCTGCGGAGCAACTGAGCCCGCAAGCTGCAACTACTGAGCCTGTGTGCCACAACTACCGAAACCTGCGTGCCTAGAGGCAGTGCTCCACAACAAGAGAAGCCACCGCAATGAGAAGCCCGCACACCACAACAAAGAGTAGCCCCCACTCGCCGCAACTAGAGAAAGCCCACATGCAGCAACGAAGACCCAACGCAGCCAAAAATAAATATAACTAGATAAATAAATTTATTTTAAAAAATTAATAAGTGTCATCAATGGGAAAGAAGCAACTGAAAGGATTCGAGGAACACTTGGAGACGCATTATGTGGATGCAGTTACTGTGGTGATGGGCTTGTTCTCCAGGAAACAGAAGCTGGAACCCAGGACAGGCATGTGGAATCAGGAAGTCCCATCAAAGGCCATTTTGCTTCCAGCATTGTCCTAGCAGAATCAGTGGCTTCTGAGCTAATTTGCCACCAAAGTCTGGCAAATATTCCAAGAGTGATGCCTGGTCCACTTCCTCCCACAGTTAGTTACCTAGAAGGGGCAGCAGAGCGCCTATCAATATGGAGAGGAGGTGAACAAGAGTCCTGATGTCACAATGGGAGATGTGTGAATTGTTTCATAAAACTCTGCAGTTCCTAATACTGACATTCTACCTGATTCAGAAAGAAGACATGATATCTGCCTTTTGCGTAGTCTCCCTTCTATGACTGTGATGCCCAGATAACGCCACTGTGGAGTCATTCCAAATCTCAGTATGAGGAACAGGGGTTAGATTCTCAAGTCGATGAGAAAGGTGGAAAATGGCGAACATTAACAATAACTGTTGCAAAATCCCTTAAATAGCAAATCAAGGACAGTGCACCAATGTTTATATATTCTGTTCAGATATTCATATCATATTAAACTTTGAGAACACCTGAGACACATTAAAGGAAGGAATGATGCCCTGAGTTTACTTGCTTCCAGAATACATCACTCCTAATGATCCTGCTGGCTTCTTCCCATCTCCCTGATGCTTCTAAGTTGGCCTGTCCCCGGTTAAGTCCTTGAGCCTCTGTTCTTATCTCTACACACTCACTCCATTGAGGATCTGATCCAGTCTCATGGCTTTAAACCCATCCACATGCTGACTACTTTCAAACAGTCATCTGTAGCCCCTCAGACATTTCATCCAAACCCCAGATTCACATATCCAACTGCTTAATCAACACCGCCACCAGATGTTTACCTGGCATATCAAGCAAACCCACAACCAAATTTCTAATCTTTCCCCCATGAACTTGTTCTTCCTATAATTGTTTCGATCTCATTAAATAATTCCATTTTAGTTGCATGAGCCAAATACCAGTCATTCCTAGTTGGCATTTCCTGCTATCTCACGCCTTTGGACTCGGTTAAGGAGCCCTAATACTGCAATGATCCAGTTAATCGTAGTAAAGTGCTCCATGAGGACAGAGCCCATGCCTGTCCTGCTTTCTGTTGTGTGCCACTGCAAGAGCTGGCACAGGATGGACAAGTAGGAAACTCCTCAGAGGAGGGAGATCGCTGGAGAATGAGTGAAACGATCCTTGGGATGAGTCTGGGTACTCAGCATATCCAAATGGTGCATCTTTTTTTTTAATGGTTATGAGCCTGTTGCAGATGGATGAGATATTTACCCACGTGGCACTGCTCCAAGCACTGTCAAACCACGTGGCTTCCTTTCCAAGTGCCATCGGGCTCCTAGTAGGATTGTTCACAACAGCCCCCTTAAACGGGTACAATCTTCAGGGCCTACCTCACTGAACATTCAGTACTTCTAAAATTGTGCTAAGAAGACTGAAAATGGTGAACTGAAAATATAAAAATAATATCCTGTTAATGAACCATGATGCCTTTTTGTGGTGCTTCATGATTTTAAAAAATCTGAGAAGGCTAGACGAAGGAAAGTGATGACATATTAATGATTTCAAATGTGTGCTGGAATTGACAGAACAGAAAGTAGCATGAATAATTCAAATAAGACACCCACTATGTTTTCCTTCTTGCAAAAGTTTGAAGCATGAAAAACGGGGGAGGGGAGCCTCTGAATAGATAGAATTATATATTATGTTGTCCAGTGATCGCCTTGCTTTTGGAGGGTTAACTCAAGTTCAAGCAACACAGGACACCATCTAGTCATTTTGAGGGGATTATATTGAAATCTTTTGACACCACATTTCGTTCCTTCTGACTCTGGCAGCTGCTGGGGAGAGTTAAGACTGAATGTTTGATGCCCAGTGAATTAAAGTCTATTTTTGAACTCAAATCTCCAAATCCTGAAGGAATGGTCACTGAGAAGAAAGGAAAGCAGGAAACAGCACTGAGGGCAGCTGGTTTAGTGTACTCTCTCCTTATCTCCGCCACGCAAACGGAGATGGGAATCGGATATGAAATGGTCTCAAAGGAAGCTCGGAGTATGGATGATGACTGGGGGGAGACCAGGAATAAAAGCTGACACAGCCACCTTTTCGCTTTAATACCTTTTCTCCAGTGCCTTTTTTCCTTAAACTGCTTTTGAAAACATAGCTGTAGCATGCTAAAGAGGAGCCATTTATTTCAGCTGTGCATAGATTGTCATGACTTAATATGTATACGATTGGATTTCTATTAAATCAATATGATATACATTTCATATATATGTATATATATACACATACACACATATGCATATACATGCACACATATAATAAATATATTTTGACAGTGCAGGAAAAAAAAATACACATATATATATTTTTTTGCGGTACGCGGGCCTCTCACTGTTGTGGCCTCTCCTGTTGCGGAGCACAGGCTCCGGACGCGCAGGCTCAGCGGCCACGGCTCACGGGCCCAGCCGCTTCGCGGCACGTGGGATCTTCCCGGACCGGGGCACGAACCCGTGTCCCCTGCCTCGGCAGGCGGACTCTCAACCACTGCACCACCAGGGAAGCCCAGGAAAAAATATTTTAAAAGAAACTTTAGTGAGTATACACAAGGCACAAATTAAAGAGGAATGAGGATTTAAGTGATTAGGGCAAGGCTGAACTTCAGGAAGACCATGAGTTTACTGTTTTCTTTCAGTAACTGTAGAGAAGATAACTCAGTAGGTGCCTGAGTCAACCCATACGTTATCTGCCGCAGGTTGTCTGAGAAATTGGCCCAAAAGGATTCAAAGAAAGGGAATAGTAGAGAAATCAGCCCACAGAATCAGGCAGCAGTCTGCAGCTGGGAAAAGGGAAACCCATCCATCCATCCACTCACCCACCCACCTATCTACTCATCTACCTATCCATCTACCCACCCACCCATTTACCCATGTATCCATTCATACAGTGAGTGTATATTAATGTTAGACACTGTGCAGAGTGCTGTGGATATGAAATAAAACCCAGAACCCCCACTTCACTGAGCTCTCAGCCCAGTGGGTGAGAGAAACAAGGAAACCCAGACTCTGGTTGCCATCTGCTGAGCTATGACAAGGCAGGAGTAGGGGGCTCCGGGTATAGAGAGGGGGTAACTGTTTTTCATCAAAAAGTCATCTGAGATTTCAGATTTCAAGAGTCAGAGCACCTTTCTGTAAGGATTAAACTACGTGAAAGCTGAATTTCCTATTTCCTTATTTACACCAGATAACTTATATAATAGTTTTTATGCATTTTAGAGGCACTTTCCATATAGGTATTTCTCCATATATTAAGGACTGACATAAATATTTTTTCACGCTCATGCCCAGCTATGTGTAAATTATAGGAATAAATTTTGTTAAACATCTTACACATTGTTTAAAAATAGACTGTGTCCTTAATCAAATAACATTTTCAGATTTTTAAATTAAGTGCCTACTATGTGCCAAGTCTGTACCAGAAAGTTTCACAGTCATATTGCAAAAGTCCAGTGAAGAAACTATTGTGATCCTGATTTACAAAAAATATACATATACATATAATATATGTATATACATATATACATAATATATACATATATTTTTATATGTATATATATTTTGGTAAGTCATATATATGATTGTGACATGTACATATATACATATAATATAATATAACTATAATAATATATAGTCTATATATTATATGGTATATATGTATCTACATATAATACATATATGTATACATACATGTATATATATTTTGATAAATCATATATATATATATGATTGTGAGAGATGAGATTTCATATGTCTCCTTGTAAGGAAGACTAAGACTTGAGCTCAGAGCTTCTGATTTCAAATGGAGCTTTTATTATTTTTGTCATCATCACGATCATCATCATTGTCATAATTATTACCTTACCTTTGTCACATATATCATAATATATATTACAGCTATATCTTTTTAGTCACTAATAGCTTGCAACATACTAATACTCATAGCAAGTATTATTAGTCTAGAAAGATATTAAAGATTGTCTAATTTATGGTGGCCTGCAAGTGAAATGTGTTTTGTAGCCAGCATAGGGTTTGTTTAATTTAATTTGAATTTGAATGTTTCTCTTAGGTATGATGGGTGGGGTGGGATGGTGAGACTGCACTTCTGCAGTTTCCAGGGCACCCAATCACAGCCTGGTCCTGAAAGCTTTGACTTAACGATTCCTGAATCCCGGTACAAGCCCTTCCTTTTACAAGTGAGGAAAATAATGCCCAATTCACTTCCCAAAGTCACAGCACTCAGTGGCTCAATGGCCCTTGCTTGACGACTTTGGCATTTAGGTATGGAGACAGTCTAACTCATATGAACTGCAGCAAAAAACACGACTGGGCAGCCCTGTTGGGCTCTGAACCCAGTGTATATCAGAATCACCTGAGTAGTTTTGTTGTTTTCTGATTTTAAAAAAGAAACAAAATAAGAAGATACTCTGTTTGCTTTTTATGGGGAAAAAAATAATATATGCACTTGTTTTAAAAGAATCAAACTATTCAAAATGGCATATAATCAAAATCCTAGCCTTCTACCCTTTAGGCCAAAACTGTTAATAATTGTTTTGCATCCATCTGAAAATTTTCCACATGTAAAGAAGTAAATATGTGTGTAGGTCTCCCCACACTTCTTTAAATAGAAATGACACCTATCATGTTTTTCTTCTTTCATTTGCTGTGTCATGGGACTAGTTATAAGGTTCCATAGCCGTACATATGGATCCATCTTACTCTTTTTTTTGACTGCATGGTACTTTCATTGATTAGAATTTCCATAATGTGTTTCATCAATCTCCAATTGATGAACAGTTAGGTTATTTCCAGTATTTCATTATTACAGATACGTTTGTAATAGATCTTTGCCTACGTAGGTAAACATATCAGTAGGATAAAATCTTAGAATTTCGGAGTCAAAGGAAATATGATTCTTTAAAAAAAATTTGACAGATTTTCCTAAATTGCCTAATATTGGTGTCCTAGAAGCAGCCTGTACCAGCTTGCAACAACCAATTGTTCAATGTTCAGGCATCTCGTGAGACAGTTATTAAATTACTTATAACGAAATCAGCCATGGTGGGAGTGTTTATACCAAGAAAACTCAGGCTTCTAATTTTTATTGACTTATATATATTTTTGGCAAACCAGTTTACCAGCACACCACTACCTGTAAAGATAATTAACACTCATTTGTGGAGGCTCTTAAAGTGTGAGGCCCATGCCAGACCTACAGAATCAGAGCATCTGAGAGTGGGAACAGAGGATCTGGACTTGTAGAGAATCTCTTATGGGAGTTCAGTGTAACCCAGCTGGAGCCGATGGTGAGGGAACCTCAGTGGTGATCAGGAAGGGAGAGGGTGAGGGTAGTCAGAGGGTACTTCCTGGAGAAGATACTAAATCGGAACTTACAGATTGTTCAGGAGTTAGATACACAAGGGATCCAGGAGATGGATCCAGGTGTGGGAACTGTTGTCCTCAATTACATAAAAAATAGGCTCTTGGGAAGCAGAGGTCGCAGAAGGGAGGATTCCTCTCACTCAGCGGCTGTCACAGCCATCTGTCTTCTACTTCCTGTCAGAGCTCACCTTGGAACTTCCCCCTGAATCTCTCACCACCTGCGCCATCAACACAACACACACTCACATACACACCCCTGGGATGAGTCAAACTTTCCCCTGTCTTCTTACCTTCAAAATCCTACCTCAGATCCAACTGAGTTAAATTTAAGTGAATAATTTCAAGGGTATTAATTTATACCCATACCAAGTGGGGCCATCTCATCTCCCTGGATTAGGTCCTGAGCTTGCGCATGTCCGATGGGGTCTTTCTGACTAAGAACATCACAAGGACAAAGAAATCCCACTCCCAGTCTCCACCTTCCAGTAGATCGCAGGGAGATCTTATCCAAGAGGCTGTTATAACCTTTCCACCCAAGAAACACATCCCCCCATGGCACTGCTCCGATGTTGTCCTAGCTAAAGGCAGAAAGAAGACCAGGTGATGCTGGTCTAAATAAAAGCAGCACAGTTCCAGGAAAAGTGAAAATGCTATTGTCTACGTCATTCTACAATTTTCCTTTTCATTAAATGACCATTTGGTTAAATAGATTGAGATAACCAAAGAAGCAGTTTAGAATGGTAGCAGTTTGGCACATAGATTCTAGACTGAGTTCATAGCTCAACTCTGCCCTTTATTAGGTCCTTGACCTTGGGTATGTGGCTTAACTTCCATGTACCTCAATTTCCTCACCTATAAAATGGGCATAATAACAGGACCTATTTCGCAGTGTTTTTTGAAGCTTAAGTAAGGTAATACATGTGTGTGTGTGATACACATACACACATATCTCTTAGAACAATGACTGACATTAATAAGTACAATAGGCAGAAGCAGTTTTGAGTGTCTGGGCAGTCTTTCAGATATTAATTCTCCACTTCAGATTGCTTCTAGATGGACAAACCCTGGGTCAGGGAAATTAAAACCAGTTTCATCACCACAGGAGGTATATGTATGATAGATGAGAGAGAGAGTAATAATAGATAGAATGCTTTCATAATATTTTTCCAGCAGTTGCACAAAAAAGCACATCAAAATTATTCATTTCAACAAAGCTATAGTGGGATGTAAGGTGCAAAAGTAATTGCTTTAGACCTCAAGTTTGACAGACCTTATAAGAGCTCCCCTTACTTTGAAAATCACTAACTCAGGTGTGAAAAAACAAAATTTAAATTGGGCATTATCTCCTATTTCGTCATTTGAGGTTTGTTTGCCTCTCTCGTTTCATTTGGTCCTTCTGATGGGATTTAGTAGAAGTAGTGGGAGCCAAAAAGCGGTCATAAAGTGCTAACTGACCAGGAAAACTTGCCAGGGGCGGGAGAAAGAGGTATTTCATTCATCTCTTCCCCACTCAGCCCAGCGCCCTTCCCCCAGAGGCAAAGTCACTGCAAGAGAAATGAGTCTCTGGCTGGTGTGGGCAGAGGGTGGAGAGACCCACGATCTACTTTATATTTACTGATACTGATATATACTCACTCCATGTCTCATCTGTGACTCCACTATTCATAATATAGCAGTTCTATGTCCTTATTTGTTCCTTACAAATTATGGATTTTAACAAAAAAGGCTTATAATGGCATAAAGTGTATTAAAACGTCCCAAGTGTTGAAAAAGAAACGTACAGCCATAGTTTATTTTTGTATTCACTTCGGTGTAGGAAATAAAACTTATATAATGAAAAACTACATGTTGTAAAAGTGTATATATTACCATTAACAAATTCAGTACAAGTTCCACAATTTACGTTTGCTGGATAAAACCGAATGCCAAGTCAATGAAAATTGAATTACAGCCTTTTCTCAGTGAAGTGTGTTCCGTGACAGGGAAGGCGTTGCAGGCAAAAGGAAAGGTGTGTTGAGAGACCTGTAGGGTAGAGGGAGCACGTGTATTTATTAGAGGAACATAAGGAGATCTGGGGGGTGGAAGAGAGTATAAAAACGGTGAGAGGCAAAAATGAGGCTTGTGATGGTTAATTTTATGTGTCAACTTTACTGGTCCGAGCGATGCCCAGATAGCTGGTAAAACATTATTTCTGGGTGTGTCTGTAAGGGTGTTTCTGGAAGAGATTAACATTTGATTCAGTAGACTGAGTGAAGGGATGGCTCTCACCAGTGTGGGTGGGCATTATCCAACCTGCTGAGGGCTGGAATAGAACAGGAAGGCTAAGGAGGGACGGATGAATTCTCTCTCTTTGTTTTTGAGCTGAGACGTTCATCTAATCCTGCCCTCAGAAACAGAGATCCTAGTTCTTGGGAACTTACACCATCAGCCCCTCATCCTCAGGCCTTTGGCCTCAGACTGAATTACACCGCCAGCTTTCCTGGTTCTTCAGCTTGCAGATGGCAGGTGGGGGACTTACCTTCATAACTGCGTGAGCCAATTCCTGTAATAAATCTCTTCTATCTGTTTCTCTATATATCCTTTTCGTTCTGTTTCTCTGGAGAACCCTGACTACTACAAGGCTGTCGAGGACACCTAAGTGTGGATTGTCAGCAACTGTGTGTACCAGTGGTCCTCAAAGTGTGTCCTGGAAATAGCATCACCAGCGTCACCTGGGAACTTGTTAAACATGCACATTCTCTGCCCCATCTCAGATCTACTGAATAGAAAACTCTGAGGTGGGACCCAGAAATCTGTGTTTTACCAAGCCCTCCAGTGATGTAAGGGCGTATAGACCATGCTGAAAGGTTTTTAGCGTGTACATTAGAGTCAGCTGGGAAGCTTTCAATACAGATGTCTGATCCCCAGCCCAAGCCAGTTAAATCTGGGAGTCAGGCTCTAGCACTGGTATTTTCCGAAAACTTGCCTGGTATAGTTCTAACATGGGGACAGTATTGAGGATCACTTGTTTAGACTAACGTTTTGTCATCTGTAACATGCTAATCGTAGGGCAAGTTTTACTCTCAGAGGCAATTCATTGATAACCAACTCTCTTCTAGTTTAGGCCTTGGTAACATTGATCTGTAATTAACATCATCTGTCTTCTAATGGCCAATACTAGATTGCCCATGCCCTTGGCAACCACGTCTCCGTGACTCTTAACAGAAAGGCCTTTTTGCATAGACAACATGAGGTAAACTTCCATTTAGCACAAACTAAATCATCAACTAAACAGTCAGAGAAGTAGGTCCAAAGTAACAACATCCTTAAGATTAAATTTACAAAGTGTTGGGGGGGCGAATGAGGGGAAGGGGGAAAGTGGTAGAAGAGAGAGGGTTACAAATAAGCATCTATGAAGAAAAATAAAACTTTCATACTTTGCTTATGAATTAAGGAAATAAAGTAGGCATACTTCCTTTGGTCTAACAGGCAGCTATTAAAGTTCAAATGTCATCTTCATCACAAATCCTTGAACACTTCCTAACTGGGCAATCTTTAATAATGATAACCACAGTTTATTGAGTGCTTACAGTGGGATCACATTTTCAGGGATAGGTTCTAAAGATAGTATATAAGTTGAAAATCAAATAAAGTCAAAATTACCCTTGAACATGCCTTAATGGCTGAGATAGAAGAGGCACATAGAAACCAAGTCTCCGTGAGACCAGCTGACCACATCTCCAATCTCACATACCTCAGAGCTCCCCGAATTGGTTGACACTTCTCTTTATTTCTGTCACCCATGGGCTGAATGCTTGCTTTGAGTGTCTCCCCGCCCCCATCATCACTTTAAATCTTCCTCACAATCCCATGATGCAGATATTATTGTTATTCTTGCTTTTTCTTATTTTACAGAGGAAGTAACTGAGATTTGAAGAAGTTAATTGCCCAAGGTAGAGTATTGGAGCCCAGGTTAGGATACAGCGTGTGCAACCCGAGGACTCAGACCCACTACTTCTCTAAACCAGAGCTGATTTTAAAAAAAAATTTTTTTAGTGGGGTCTGTTTACTTTCAAATCATTTTCAGTAACAATAAACCTCTTCTGAATAAGTAGTTATGATCCCTGCAAGACTGGTGAGGGCCAGTGCTATAGGATCAAGGCAGAACTAGTCCCTTCCCTCCCACAAAGGGAACCCTTGTGTACCGTTGGTAGGAGTGTAAATTGGTGCAGTCACTGTAGAAAACAGTATGGTGCTTTCTCAAAATATTAAACATACAATTACCATATGATCCAGTAGTCCCACTTCTGGGTCTATATCCAAAAGAATTGGAATCAAGATCTCAAAGAGATATCTGCACTCCCATATTCATTGCAGCATTATTCATAGTGGCCAAGATATGGAAATAACCTAAGTGTCCATCAGTGGGTGAGTGGATAAAGAAGAAGATGTGGTACATAAACATAATGGAAATTCGTCATGGGAAAGAAGAAAACCCTTCCATTTGTGACAATATGGATGACCTTGAGGGCATTATCCTAGGCCAAACAAAGAAAGACAGATACTACATAGTATCATTTATGTGAAATCTTAAAAAAGAAAAAGAAAAAAATCAAACTCATAAAAACAGAGTAAAAAAGTGGTTGCCGGGGCCGGAGGGCGAGGGGAAATAGGGAAAGGTTAGTAAAAGCGTATAAACTTTCAGCTGTAAGACGTATGAGGTCTAAGGATCTAATGTATAACGTGAAGACTATAGTTGATGTCACTGTATTGTATAATTGAAATTTGCTAAGAGAGCAGAACTTTAATGTTTTCACCAAAAAAAAAAAAAGATGATAAATATATGAGATGACAGATGTGTTAATTAACTAGATGGGGGAATCCTTTCACAATGTATTTGTATATCAGATCACCACCATATACACTTTAAACATCTTACAATTTTATTTGTCAATTATACCTCAATAAGGTTAAAAAATATTTTCTAAAATTAAAAAATAAATAAAAAGAGGCCACACATTCAACATCCTAATAAAATCCCCTCCGCCCCCTGCTTGGTGGTCCCCAGAGAGGGGAGCCCAGGATGAAAGGAGTTTCCTTGCAATTGCCAGACCACACATACAAGTGCCCCAAAGGGAGGCTCTGGAGGGAGAAGCAGTGGAGAATGCCAGTGGTTTGAAAAGTTATCACATCCTTCTCAGTATCTCCAGGCTCAGCTGGAATCTTCTTTCCTTTCTATTGAGAAAACAAACTCTGTGGTGGGGGACAGGCATTTCCAATTAGTGCCTGAAATAAAGCCAGAAGAAACTCGAGAGAGGTTGTGAGATGATTGATTGCCTGCTTGGTTTAGCATCTCCCTAGGCCCATTCTCCTCCTCCCCCAACCTCCCCGCTTCGCCACTATTGCACAGAGATGGGGGAGCTCTCCTGGTCCCCCACGTTTCCTGGGACTTCAACCCAAAGCAGGGAGGAATAGCTTTGCCTGGGAAGACAGACAGGAGCAATGGAATACCTTCCTGCTCCACAGCCACTTCCTCTTACAATAACTCCGATCCCAGTCAGTATGTAATTAGCTGATGGAAAGCAGAGGGTGGTATGAGCCCAATGAGACGCTTTGAACTGCCACACACAGATGTGCAAGTTGCACACTGAGCAGCTCCATAGATTACCACGTGAATGGCATCCCCTGGAGTTGGGCAGTGCCTAATCGGCACAGCCATATGTGACAGCCCTGACAGCTAGCGCTGAGGTTTTGCCAAGGCAGATCGTAAAGCATAATACCGTGCATCCATTTTTTTCCAAGGCAAAACTAGAGCAGAAAACCCTGTTGTACATAATTTTCTATAATGATATGATCAAGTCTTCTAAGTAATTCAAATGCTCAGTTTCTTTCTGAAAGAATAGAATGCTTATTTGTTTATTTCATTCCTTGTTACAAATTTACATATACATCTGTTCACAAATATACATGTACATATGTTCACATAAACAGAAGGGAAAGAGCAGAGCCATATAAAGAGGAAGGATTTATGCCAACCATAGAATTAGCACACTTAGTATAAACATTATATTTAAATTTCATTCTGAGCCTCCTAGAAGCCAAGGCAAAATAAGGAAATACAATTGTATTATTCTTAGCTGGCGGATAAAGATATACCTGAAGTTTAGAAGACAAACCTCTTTTCCTGAATCTCAACACTTAAAGAAATGTATCACAATGAAGCTAACTAATTTTCTTATCTTGGCCAGGCAGCAATGGTGAGACTGGGGTGAGACGGCAGAACTTCGATAGCTACGTACAACCAAATCTACATGGTATAGTGGTCGACTTTGCAGGCATGGAAGCCAGCTGGCCAGGTTCAAATGCCAGGTGACCTTGGGCCATCCACTTAGAATGGCTCCAGTTTCCTTGTCTGTAAAATGAGGGTAAAATGTACCCACCCATGATCTGCTGTGAGAGTATGTGGAATAAGGCGATGGTGTGCTTAGTGCAGATTCAGAGTGAGTCCTCAATATATTAGCTCTTATTACTGAAGCCCAGGAGGGGAGCTGGGATCAAATACCAGAGTTATACCTGATGCCCAAAGAAGGATGCATGAGGAAAAGGGTCAGGGAAGCCAGGGTGAGGAGTCTTCTGGAGAAATCCTGAAATATGTCCATCCTCTGTGCTGTTGACCTGTTGCAATGCTCAGATTTCACCCCCTCAGGCAAGCCTTGGCTTTTCTTTAAAGCATGACTCTCTGCAACCAGAAGGTGACATTGTAAAGAAATAGCTATTAGGTTGATAATAGTTTTGCCACAAATGCAGAAGGGACGTGTATATATGGCGGGTTCTTGAGTCACCTTTACATGGATGGTCAGGGCATCCAGTGTTCTGGCAAGGCTGGAGCCTCAGGCCACAGACCCGTGTGCGTGGTGGGTGGAGGGTGGAGTGTGAGGGGATGGGCTGGTACAGGTAGCTGGCATGGGATACACAGGAACCAACGTCCCAGTCATGAGTCAGTTGGCCTCTGGAAGGAAGGAGTGTTTGAAATGATGAGTCTCAGAGGCAGGCACAAAGCCACAATGACCTTCAAAATGAAGGGTCTGTAATGAGGTCTGACTAGAAGAGAAGGGGGTGGAAATTGGAGGACTCCTGTAAAGCAGCGCTTTTCCAACTTTTCAGACCATGACCCACAGTGAGAAATGTGTTTTACATCACATCACAGTACACACGATCACAGATAACTGAATAAAGTTTCACAAGACAGTTCTTACTCTTACCATGTATGCTGCTCTCTGATATTATCACTTCTATTTTCTTTCTTTGTTTTAATGCTATTTTATTTCACAGTTTTAAAAACACTGCTTTAAAGAAAAAGATGGAGAAGGACCCTTTGGGGGGACAGTGGGTCTAAGATAGTGAGAGAGAAAGTTGTTTGGAACAGATATTTAGTAAGGAAGAAAGGTCTCTCGCCACCGTGTGGCTGCAAATGTTGGGCTGCAGAGGGGAAAATCAGTGAGACCCCACTAGACTGGATCTTCTTAGAATCTCTCATGGCTTGCACACAGTAGGCCTTCAAAAAAGTCATTTAACGGAACTTGACCTGTGCTAACTCAAATGAACTAGCTGCCTCAAGTACACAGCCTTCTCATGACCTGACTTGACAGCTCGGTAGGACTTGGAACAACTGGAGGAGTGCATGGATGGTGTGTCCCATTATCTTCCTTAACCGTGTCCTTTCTCACCTGGGCTTGCACAAGCGCCTTGATAACAGAGATGTCAAGTTTGCACCTGACAACTCCTCTGCTAGGGCCTGGAGAACTGGCCTTCTCTGAAGATATTCTCCTCAGGACCTTCAGAGCCCAGCAGTTCCTGTCAGTTGGGAAGAGCTGAGTAGCTATTTTGAATAGTTCAGGCTACTAAATGAATTTTCTAGGAATGTTTTTCCTTCAATTCCTTCTCCATTTCCTCTTTCTGCAGTAGAGAACTTCTTTATTCCTTTTCCTCCCTCTGTGCCATTAGACTTCTCAAATAAAAATGTTACAGGGCTTTTTTACAAGCAAGCAAGTGCTCTGAATGCTAATGCTTACCTAAGACAAAAAAGAAACGTTTATGAGAACGTAGGTTCTAACCCGGCATGTGCAATTTCCATTTTAAGCCAGAGAGTCCGAGCTCGTCCCTCAGGCTTTTTCCTTAATGCTCCCAGAGGACCTGAGCTTTAATCCTCCCTTGGTGCTCCCATTGGGAGGAGGGGCTGCAGAAGACAAGAGTTCTCACTGAAGGAAGGGCTGGGGTAGGGTGTTTTTGTTTTGTTTATAATTTTTGAATTTTATTTATTTTTTTATACAGCAGATTCTTATTAGTCATCAATTTTATACACATCAGTGTATACATGTCAATCCCAGTCGCCCAATTCATCACCCCTCCCGCCACTGCCCCTCCCGCGGCTTTCCCCCCTTGGTATCCATAAGTTTGGTCTCTACATCTGTGTCTCAATTTCTGCCCTGCAAACCGGTTCATCTGTACCATTTTTCTAGATTCCACATATATGTGTTAATATACGATATTTGTTTCTCTCTTTCTGACTTATATCACTCTGTATGACAGTCTCTAGATACATCCACGTCTCAACAAATAACCCAATATAGTTCCTTTTTATGGCTGAGTAATATTCCATTGTATATATGTACCACATTTCTTTATCCATTCGTCTGTCCATGGGCATTTAGGTTGCTTCCATGACCTGGCTATTGTAAACAGTGCTGCAATGAACATTGGGGTGCATGTATCTTTTTGAATTATGGTTTTCTCTGGGCATATGCCCAGTAGTGGGATTGCTGGATCAAATGGTAATTCTACTGTTAGTTTTTTAAGGAACCTCCATACTGTTCTCCATAGTGGCTGTATCAATTTACATTCCCACCAACAGTGCAAGAGGGTTCCCTTTTCTCCACACCCTCTCCAGCATTTGTTGTTTGTAGATTTTCTGATGATATCCATTCTAACTGGTGTGAGGTGATACCTCATTGTAGTTTTGATTTGCATTTCTCTAATAATTAGTGATGTTGAGCAGCTTTCCATGTGCTTCTTGGCCATCTGTATGTCTTCTTTGGAGAAATGTCTCTTTATGTCTTCTGCCCATCTTAGGATTGGGTTGTTTGCTTTTATAATATCGAGCAGCATGAGCTGTTTATATACTCTGGAGATTAATCCTTTGTCCGTTGATTCGTTTGCAAATATTTTCTCCCATTCTGAGGGTTGTCTTTTCCTTTTGTTTATGGTTTCCTTTGCTGTGCAAAAGCTTTGAAGTTTCATTAGGTCCCATTTGTTTATTTTTATTTTTATTTCCATTACTCTAGGAGGTGGATCAAAAAGGATCTTGCTGTGATTTATGTCACAGAGTGTTCTTCCTATGGTTTCCTCTAAGAGCTTTATAGTGTCCTGTCTTACATTTAGGTCTCGAATCCATTTTGAGTTTATTTTTGTGTATGGTGTTAGAGAGTGTTCTAATTTCATTCTTTTAAATGTAGCTGTCCAGTTTTCCCAGCACCACTTATTGAAGAGACTGTCTTTTCTCCATTGTATATTCTTGCCCCCTTTGTCCTAGATTGGTTGACTGTAGGTGCGTGGGTTTATCACTGGGCTTTCTATCTTGTTCCATTGATCTATGTTTCTGTTTTTGTGCCAGTACCATATTGTCTTGATTACTGTAGCTTTGTAGTATAGTCTGAAGTCAGGGAGTCTGATTCCTCCAGCTCCGTTTTTTTCCCTCAAGACTGCTTTGGCTATTCGGGGTCTTTTGTGTCTCCGTATAAATTTTAAGATTTTTTGTTCTAGTTCCGTAAAAAATGCCATTGGTAATTTGATAGGGATTGCATTGAATCTATAGATTGTTTTGGGTAGTATAGTCATTTTCACAATATTGATTCTTCGAATCCAAGAACATGGTATATCTCTCCATCTGTTGGTATCATCTTTAATTTCTTTCATCAGTGTCTTATAGTTTTCTGCATACAGGTCTTTTGTCTCCCTAGGTAGGTTTATTCCTAGGTATTTTATTCTTTTTGTTGCAATGGTAAATGGGAGTGTTTCCTTAATTTCTCTTTCAGATTTTTCATCATTAGTGTATAGGAATGCAAGAGATTTCTGTGCATTAATTTTGTATCCTGCAACTTTACCAAATTCATTGTTTAGCTCTAGTAGTTTTCTGGTGGCATCTTTCGGGTTCTCTATGTATAGTATAGTGTCATCTGCAAACAGTGACAGTTTTACTTTTTCTTTTCCAATTTGTATTCCTTTTATTTATTTTTCTTCTCTGATTGCCGTGGCTAGGACTACCAAAACTATGTTGAATAATAGTGGTGAGAATGGACATCCTTGTCTTGTTCCTGATCTTAGAGGAAATGCTTTCAGTTTCTCTCCATTGAGAATGATGTTTGCTGTGGGTTTGTCGTATATGGCCTTTATTATGTTGAGGTAGGTTCCCTCTATGCCCACTTTCTGGATAGTTTTTATCATAAACGGTGTTGAATTTTGTCAATAGCTTTTTCTGAATCTATGGAGATAATCATATGGTTTTTATTCTTCAATTTGTTAATATGGTGTATCACATTGATTGATTTGCGTATATTGAAGATTCCTTGCATCCCTGGGATAAATCCCACTTGATCACGCTGTATGATCCTTTTAATATGTTGTTGGATTCTATTTGCTCGTATTTTGTTGAGGATTTTTGCATCTATATTCATAAGTGACATTGGTCTGTAATTTTCTTTTTTTGTAGTATCTTTGTCTGGTTTTGGTATCAGAGTGATGGCGGCCTCCTCGAATGAGTTTGGGAGTGTTCCTTCCTCTGCAATTTTTTGGAAGAGTTTGAGAAGGATGGGTGTTAGCTCTTCCCTAAATGTTTGATAGAATTCACCTGTGAAGCCATCTGGTCCTGGACTTTTGTTTGTTGGAAGATTTTTAATCACAGTTTCAATTTCACTGCTTGTGATTGGTTTGTTCATATTTTCTATTTCTTCCTGGTTCAGTCTTAGAAGGTTATACCTTTCCAAAAATTTGTCTATTTCTTCCAGGTTGTCCATTTTATTGGCATAGAGTTGCTTGTACTAGTCTCTTAGGATGCTTTGTATTTCTGGTGTCTGCTGTGACTTCTCCTTTTTCATTTCTAATTTTATTTATTTGAGTCCTCTCCCTCTTTTTCTTGATCAGTCTGGCTAATGGTTTATCAGTTTTGTTTATCTTCTCAAAAAACCAGCTTTTAGTTTTATTGATCATTGCTATTGTTTTCTTTGTTTCTATTTCATTTATTTCTGCTCTGATCTTTATGATTTCCTTCCTTCTGCTAACTTTGCGTTTTGTTTGTCCTTCTTTATCTAATTCCTTTAGGTGTAAGTTTAGGTTGTTTATTTGAGATTTTTCTTGTTTCTTTATGTAGACTTATAGAGCTATAAACTTCCCTCTTAGAACTGTTTTTGCTGCATCCCATAGGTTTTGGATCGTCGCGTTTTCATTATCATTTGTTTCTAGGTATTTTTTGATTTCCTCTTTGATTTCTTCAGTGATCTCTTGGTTATTTAGTAACGTATTGTTTAGCCTCAATGTGTTTGTGTTTTTTACGGTTTTTTTCCCTGTAATTCATTTCTAATCTCATAGTGTTGTGGTCAGAAAAGATGCTTGATATGATTTCAGTTTTCTCAAATTTACTGAGGCTTGATTTGTGACAAAAGATGTGAGCTATCCTGGAGAATTTTCCCTGCGCACTTGAGAAGAAAGTGCAATATGCTGATTTTGGATGGAATGTCCTATAAATATCAACTAAATCTATCTGGTCTATTGTGTCATTTAAAGCTTCTGTTTCCTTATTTATTTTCATTTTGGATGATCTGTCCATTGGTGTAAATGAGGTGTTAAAAGTCCCCCGTATTATTGTGTTACTGTCGATTTCCTCTTTTAGAGCTGTTAGCAGTTGCCTTATGTATTGAGGTGCTCCTATGTTGGATGCATATATATTTATAATTGTTATATCTTCTTCTTGGATTGATCCCTTGATCATTATGTAGTGTCCTTCCTTGTCTCTTGTAACATTCTTTGTTTTAAAGTCTATTTTTTCTGTTATGAGTATTGCTACTCCAGCTTTCTTTTGGTTTCCATTTGCATGGAATATCTTTTTCCATCCCCTCACTTTCAGTCTGTATGTGTCCCTAAGTCTGAAGTGGGTCTCTTGTAGACAGCATATATATGGGTCTTGTTTTTTTTTTATCCATTCAGCAAGCCTGTGTCTTTCGGTTGGAGCATTTAATCCATTCATGTTTAAGGTAATTATCAATATGTATGTTCCTATGACCATTTTCTTAATTATTTTGGGTTTGTTTTTGTAGGTCCTTTTCTTCTCTTGTGTTTGCCACTTAGAGAAGTTGCTTTAGCATTTGTTTTAGAGCTGGTTTTGTGGTGCTGAATTCTCTTAGCTTTTGCTTGTCTGTAAAGCTTTTGATTTCTCCATCGAATCTGAATGAGATCCTTGCCGGGTAGAGTCATCTTGGTTGTAGGTTTTTCCTTTCATCACTTTAAGTATATCATGCCACTCCCTCTGGCTTGTAGAGTTTCTGCTGAGAAAACAGCTGTTAACCTTATGGGAGTTCCCTCCTTGTATGTTATTTCTCGTTTTTCCCTTGCTGCTTTCAGTAATTTTTCTTTGTCTTTATTTTTTGCCAGTTTGATTACTATGTGTCTCGGCGTGTTTCTCCTTGTGTTTATCCTGTATGGGACATTGTGTGCTTGCTGGACCTGGGTGGCTATTTCCTTTCCCATGGTTTTTCGATTATAATCTCTTCAAATATTTTTTCTGGACCTTTCTCTCTCTCTTCTCCTTCTGGGACCCCTATAATGCGAATGTTGTTTAATTTAGTCTTGTCCCAGAGGTCTCTTAGGCTGTCTTCATTTCTTTTCATTCTCTTTCATTTAGTCTGTTCCACAGCAGTGAATTCCACCATTCTGTCTTCCAGGTCACTTATCCATTCTTCTGCCTCAGTTATTCTGCTATTGATTCCTTCTAGTGTAGTTTTCATTTCAGTTATTGTATTGTTCATCTCTGTTTGTTTATTCTTTAATTCTTCTAGGTCTTTGTTAAACATTTCTTGCATCTTCTCGATCTTTACCTCCCATTTTTTTCCGAGGTCCTGGATCATCTTCACTATCATTACTGTGAATTCTTTTTCTGGAAGGTTGCCTATCTCCACTTCATTTAGTTGTTTTTCTGGGGTTTTATCTTGTTCCTCCATCTGGTACATAGCCCCCTGCCTTTTCATCTTGTCTATCTTTCTGTGAATGTGTTTTTTGTTCCACAGGCTGCAGAATTGTAGTTCTTCTTGCTTCTGCTCTCTGCCCTCTGGTGGTGTGGTAGGGTATTGTGAGGGCAACTGTGCCTGAACTCCAGCCTCACCCCCTGGGGAAAGCGACTCAACTTGCTGACATGTTATTGCTTCTTTGGGGAAATGAGGATAATAATAACTATCTTGCAGAGCTTTTATAAAGGTAGGAAAGAACGTAAAGCAAAGGAGAGTGCAAGGCACGTGGAGATACTGAAAAGTAGCTTAGTAGTAGTAGTAGCTGTAGTTTTGCCATTGTTTTTGTCATCACCACAATTATTACAAGTTTTTTCTTAGATGGACCCAAAGAAAGCTTGGTTCATTTTGACCACCACCAAATAGGAGGGAAAAGGATCATTAGTATCATCATTACATTGTTAAGTATTTATGAGACCGCCTTCTGCTTACATCACTCTGTAAAGAGCACGAGACTCAGTGCCTATATCCAATAGGAAGGTCTTTAGTCTGGGTGACCCGGATGTATGTGATAGCATTCTATGTAATCACGTGAAATGCATAGATCACAGGAAGCAAGAACTGGGCAACTGGCCTCCTTGGTATAGCTGTGATGTTTATGCACAGATCTTTTCTGTTCTACTAGATGAAGAGCCCTGTCACCTCACCTTAGGTCAAAGCCTCTGTTTCATTTGTTTTCAAATTTTCCCCAGCCCCTCACCTTGCTCTGCTCCCTGCACAGCGCAGGCATTTGGCAAAGCTTTGTCAGGTGGATAAATGCAAATGTTAAACAATCCTATGACACTGTGTCAGATGCCTGGGTTATGTTTTAGTGCATTCGTGGTGATTGAGTGTACGGAACAAATGCTGAGTCCCTTTACAGAGGAAAGTCACTGCATTATATCCTCCAGTCCTGGGAGGAAGCAGTGGGTGAATTTTTTCAAGTAAGAGCTGGTAAGAGGCATATGGGAGGAAGCTGGTGCCTGAGCTTGTCATAAGTGAGCCTGTGTGAGCCAGTGTCTATTGTGAGCAACTAGTTCCTTGGTAAGGGGCTTTCTGGGGAAGAGAGATTCATCAAGTTCTGAACAGCTGAAGAAACATTCACCTTGAAGGAGGATGTCAACTGAAATTCCAAGAAAACGACCTGATGTAGGGAAAGCTTGTATCTGGAAAAGCGACTTTGTGCTCTGCCTGAGGGCAAAATCTTGTTTATATCAATGCATCGGTCTGCTTTTCAGCTGGATTAGAACATTCAAAGTATGTATTAAAATTATTAGGTCTGCTTAAATTAAGCAGAATAAACAAATCCAGGACAAGGAGAAGCTCAAATGGCTTCTTCTCACTAATTTTCAACATCATCTAAGTTAGATCTCAGAGCCTGAGTGCCTAGTTGTTCATATCTTGCAACTAACCGCACATAAAGGAGCCCCTAACTGCTCTTTCACAAAACATACTGATGTTTAGTTGGATTTAAACAGCCCTGAACTGAAGAGAGACCAGCTAGGGCAAGGGGAACGTTTTCTTTTACTGTCTAGAATTCAATCGGAAGGTTGATGAAAACTCATCCTGAACTATTTTTTTTGCCATTCTAAAGTGACCTTTTTTGTTTGTTTGTTTCACAATTTAATGTTTCTTAAATCAGTGTAGACTGGCTATTTTATATGTACAGCTAAAGTGTTTATTTTTCTCAGAAAAAAAAAAAAGGAGAAGCTGCTACAAAGCCAATGAAGTGTCAGATTTGATGTTATCTTAGAATTAAAGAAACAGGATGCTTCACTGTTTTTGTCCAAGAACTTTCAGCACAATGCCTTGTGTACAATCCTTGAGTTACAACCCCCCTCCTAAACAGCCTGTCCTCCCTTGGGTCCTAGAGTAATGTAGAGGTGGCTTATCACAAAGGTATATCAGGACAGTATAGTCACTGCTGCCCAAGACCAGCTATATAATTTGCAGATCCAAGTGCAAAATGAAAATATGGGGACTGTCATTCAGAAATTATAAGAATGTCTACAGAGCGACAGCAGAACATTAAGCCAAGGATGGGCCTTTCCAAGCCTAGGACACTGTGCAGCTTCCCAGATCTCATGTGCATGAGCCAGGCCTCCGCTGGCCAAAGGAGCAGGTTGTACTGAGCTGCAAATGTCATACAGGTCCTCACACTCCCCAGAAGCCATCCCTCCCTAACACTTCAAGCTTTCCTCAGCCTCATTCCCACAGCTATGTCCCACCATACCCTCTTGCATGACCTATTAATCCTACACATACCCAATTAACCCATTCTGTCCTGAGGAAGGGTGATGAGAGTCTTTGGGCAGCGTGAAGGCTCAGGAGACCTCCCAGCGTGGATCTAGGCAACCTGGCCCCCACCCTGGGCCCCTGCCAGTTTGGACATCTTCTCCTCATCGACTTTGCTTTTTGTTCCCCTTTTTCCTCCTCCTTACTGTCCAGGTGTCTTCTGCTTTAGACTTAGCATCCCTGCCCCACTCTCCCAGCTCCTTCTTTCTCTCCATCCCATGTTCCAATCATTCTTTTCCATAAAACCAACACTCAACAGTAAACTCAATAAAGATTTTCAGCATGAGTAATTGACCTATAAGTCAGAATTCTTCTCTATGTGAACCATAGCACAGTCCATTGTGTTATCAATTATTAGACCAACTTCTGAGCCAGACTTCATTCATTTGGAGCATGGTTGATGCCTGAGCTTTCTTTCTCTGGCATATTGGACTAGAATTTCTCCCCGTGAAATGATTACTGTTAATTCGTTGCCTTAACTCAAACTGCTGAGTTTGTAATCACATTTTTTTTTCTGGGGCTGTGACTTTGAAATAGAAAACACTTTCAAAATCAATGGTTTTTTAGGAGAGAGAGTGCTAAGGAACCAAGAGTCTAAGAAATGCAAGAAGCCGGTTTTGAACTGCTTCCATTTTCCCCAACAGGCTCCATTCACTCCCCTGGGAGGGGGTGACAGAGCGGGTGACAGGCAGTTCCACACCAGGACAGTTGCCTGGTACCAAAAAGCATGTGTGATCCTATCAGCTAATTGGTTGGCTTCATGAAAATTGTCCAGAACAATCCTTTTTTGACAGCTCAGGCTTGACCAGGTACATTCCATGGTTGAAGATAATTGGAACTGCCCATGTCACTAAAATCTAATATTTCACAAGGACTCCGGAGTTGAACTTTGAAAAGTTATTAGCCATTGCAGAATTCTCTCATTGCTGCTGCAATGGCAAAATTTCCTTTTCTGAATCTCTTTGATTATATGCTGAGGCTGCAGGCATATCATTCCTCACAAGGCTGTGGGGATGATTAAATGGGCAAATATGTATAAAGTGCTAGGCATACTCCCTGGAACATAGTAAGCCCTCAATAAATGTTGGCTGTGATTCTTATAGGCTCCTTTATTTTGAAGTGACATTAATTGCTGTGACAGCCAGGGTACATCGAATCATTCTGCTGCTCTTCAAGGCAGTTTCTTCACCCGAGTGCTGATGTTTACATGTTAATTTAGTTTCCAGCTAAGGAAAGAGTCAAGTTTGGATTCAAAACCCAGGTTAATCAGTTACGCTATGAACAGTGGTTCTTATCCAGGGGCAATTTTATGCCCCAGGGGACACTTGGCAATGTCTGGAGACATTTTTAGTTGTCACAACCCAGGGAGGTGCTACTGGCATTTCGAACATAGAGGCCAAGGATGCTTCTAAATAACCTGCAATGCACGGGACAGGCCCTCCCCTCTCCACAAAGTCTATCTGGTCCCAAGTGCCAGGAGTGCCAAGGCTGAGAAAGAAACTGAGAGAGACTTTGGTGGGATGTTTAATCTCACTGGGCCTCAGTTTTGTCATCTTCAGGAAACAAGAGAAATATTCTACTTGCACGGTTGCTATAAATAATAGAAATAAATATAAAAGGAAAGCGCCTCGGTGGGATCCCCAGCACACAGACACCCAGCCTTGACGCCAGTAGTCCTGGAAGTGGTGGTGTGTTCTGTCTGTTCCTGTACAACAGGAGGAGCGTTCATTCTCCATGAACACTTGGGCAAAGAGAGAGACTCAGAAACCATTTAGGCTTTTTTATTACCAGGAAAAGAAAGTGCTCTACTCCTTTTGTTTCTCGTCTGAGCTGTTTAGACGTGTCTAGAACACGCTGCTGTGCTCACCCTCTTCCATCCCTTCCCAAACACACAAAAGTCCAAGTTGTCCATCCACGTGGACTTGAAGCAACTTTTCTTTTCCGTTATTTATTCAGTTATCATTGACACTGTGTCTCTCTGCCTTAGTTAGGGTAATGCCTTCAGAGAGAATATGATCTTTTGGGGCGTTAATAAGGCACAAAGTCTCCACAGGCCACAGAGCTGAGCCTCCATGAGCGGTCTGTGTGCTCCTGCCCTGGGGTCCTGTCCCAGCACTTCAACACTGAACACGCTATATCCCGCCAGCCTCCCGACTAACACACCTCCCTGTGACGTCTTCATCCTGCCATAGACTGTTTCCTATCATCATTACTTTCTATTCTTTGGATGAAATGTATCTGAAAGGCAGGGTGAAGGCCAAGTTGGCAAGTATTTACCTGATTCTAGATTTCTAGTTAGTGATGTCAAACACCTGTGGGTTCCTACCGGGAAGGACTTCAGAATGTTCTCATATGGGCGACTAAACAGGCCATACAGGCAGGGTTTTCCTCTGGGGGGCAAATGAACCTTACTGCAAATCCTTCTAGGTCCCCCGAAGAGAACAAGGTATATCATCAGAAGTACATAAGCCAGCTTGGCCTCTATCAGAAGGGAGAGCTGAGGGAGAAAGTTACCTACCGTCTAATATGCTGTTTCCCAGCAGGAAATGGCTTTAATGTAAGAGACATCACGCTCAGGCCTCATTTAGCATTCACGCAATGAAGGACTGTTACCCAATGCCAAGCGTGCGCAGGGTGCTGTGCTGGGCACAGGATACGACGGTGAACAAGCCACGTCCCTGCTCTCAGGATGCTTGTGCTGAGCTGCTCACTCCTCCTGAACTTCCTCCTACCCTGGTGCCTGGGACGATGAAATTATTTGCTGAGTCTTTTCCAAGGAGCCGATCCAACCTTACCCGAAATATCCTCTTTACATATTTTGATCAAAGCGCTTCCTTGATTGTTCAAAGTCTGTTCCAAATCTACCTCCTCTGCAAAACCTGCCCCAGGTCGTGAGTGTGCTCCACACTCCCAAAAAGTTTAACTTTCTTCATCAGTCCTTTGCCATCCCCTTCATATATATACACAAAATGTAACCTACACATTCATGTAAAATTCAGCCTCCTTATGCCATGAGTTAGGCACAAGGCATAACCATAGACACCTAGTGAACTGGGGCTGGAAGCATTGGGGAGGGGCACTGAGCTAAGCTGCTCACCAGTTGGGGAGGGCCTGGGAGGACTGGCCCAGTTATAGATGGCGCCCCTGAGAGGGCAGCGGGGCAGCCCAAGTAGAGTGCACACAGGCCTGCTTCCCTGTGCCTATTCTTGGCACATCCAGCAGGTGAACAACTGGGAATCCAGGCGATCTTTGAAAGTCAAGGCCAGACTCATAGCAGTTGTCTTTGGAGGAGACCTGTCCACGCATAACAAGACCTGGTCCACTGTCCTTAGGTGTGGCGTCAGGAATCAAACCTCCAGAAAGAACTGGCAAGAACTATCTCTAGAAGGATCGATATGAATTGAGAGCAGGATAAAGAGGGAGGAATGATGCATTCAAGCCATATCAGTAAAGGAGAACCTAGGAAAAAACTCAGTCCCAAAGACTGGGCAGGTTCCAATTAGGATATGCTGCAGGGGTGTCTGGGGCACACCCAGGTCTCATTGGCAACGATAACTCACACACACAAGGAAGTAGCAGCAGGGATCAAGGAGAGACAGTGAAGAGCACACAGTGGTAGCAGGGCCTGCGGAGCTCAAGTCTGGAAGCGACTTTTTCCCAACAGCACCCGGAGGGAAGAGGAGGACACTATTGATGCAACCCGTATCGGATCAGACGAGCCCAGAACAGAGCCCTGGCCGCAGACGTGGGTCTGCGCTTTAGGGAGTCTGTGCTTCGGAGGGCCTGGCTTCAGGGCTTAAGAAGGCCGGAGGTCGAGCTGGAGGAAATAGCAGAGAGGCAGCTGATTTGCACGTCTTTAGATGTGCAGAGACAGAAATGTTGAACTTTTTGGTTGGACGTGCTTGTATATCTCCTCTCCAAGATTGAAAGACCGTCAAGATTACAGGGCACAGCTTCTCTGTGCTCTGCAAAATCCTGTGTTTGCTATGGCCAGTGATCATGGTGAGGAGGAAAATGGCATATATTAAATTACGCAGTCTGTAAGTTAAGAAAAAGCAGAGCTACAGATATATTCCAATGCTTCCCTGAATCACTCATATATATGAAAGTAGCAAAGGATGACACCACCCCCAGCTATGCATGATGAGTTCATTAGCTTGAGTGTATGTCAAATCGTGGCCTTTGTTTCTCACACTCTAAAAATAGTTACCCGAAGTAAAAGGGACACGATGTGCATCACCGTGAAATCTTTGGGGACTGTTATCACCAAAGACCAAGGAACCGCCCTTGAGCCTGCGTGGACTTGGTCGATACCATGGGTTTGAACAGCTCTGCCGAGAGCAGTTCAGGAATGCTGCCAGCCCTAAACAACTTCACTTATGAGCTAGCGCCAGTTTTACTTTCACAAAAATCCTCCCCAGCACACCCGAGAGAAAGCAGAGGTCCCTTATACTTGGAAATTAGAACCAATGCAAAGAGTAGTGAGACCTGCCCACTCTTGCCCATGACAGAAAACTTAAGAGTCAGGTCTGGGCTCAGAAGAGTGATCTAATGTTTACATACAGAATCTACGTGCTTCTCTGGATATGTAGGGTACCAGGCTCTAGAAGGCTTTACCCTTTATCATTCTTCTTTTCAAAAATAATCTTCCAATGTTAGTTAGTTTCTTCTATCTACATCAAAGTTCAAGAGCAGGAAATTACTCAGATTATACTGAAGATAAACAGCTTTATTCTGTTCAGTTCTTCAAATAATCTTCTATTTAAATCATAGCTAATTACTATTTAGCAAATTAAACTCATTGAATACTTCAGAAATGTCTATTTCACTGTCAGAATGAATGCTTTAGGGATCCCCTGTGGTGAGGAGCCTTCTTTCTTCATTATATAGAATATTATCTAGTTGGCCTGAACCACAACAAAGATTTTTTTTCAGATCCCTTAAAACAAACAAACAATACACATCATTTTTGAAACGTCAGTTCTTCAAGTAGACATTTCTTTAGCACAAGGAGTTTCTTGGGTAAAGCAGAAAGACCTTGCCAGTATCTCTAGCTGTGGTTAGACCCTCAAACCACATGTCAGGAGGTTAGGAGTGGAGAAGGGACGCTTATGGAAAGGTGTGACCTGCTGGCTGGAATGAACTAGGACCAGGCAGTGCTCTCCAAGAGAGCTGCTACCTGGGATGTATGCTCCAAGCTCCACAATCGTTCAGCCATCCAGCCTCCCTAAAACTCGAACAAAGTCTTTTAACTAAAGATTTTAGAGAGTCAATAGTGTGAATTCCTTAAGAACTAAATCCACATTACGAATGAAATCTATTTATTAAACAGTTACTAAGTATAAAGCAAACACACTACACACACAATAGAGGCATGACTGCAGAGGGATTTTGCCCACCATGTCTGTCATGGTACCAGCAGCACTGGCCTTAGACCCATGTGCTTTAGAGGGTCCCTCTCTGGCCATCCTCTAGCCACATTCCCAGCCATATCCCCCACCTCCCTCAGCAAGGAGTTCCAAGGGCCAAGGGGCCTTGTCCACCTAGAACCCAAGCCCTCCCTTCTAGGCAATGATTCAGGTACTCAGGACCCTAGAATTTCCTGCTCAAATAATCCCAGGCCTACGTCACTGACCTACACAGGTCTCTACCCCCGTCCTTCCCCCAAGGGCAGACTGTGCCTCCAGTGTGTGTGCTCAGAGGTCCAAGGAGTGACCGGTGGAGGGGGGCTGTTGACACAGAATGTGGACAAAATTTGGACATATGGTACCGTAAGAGCAGAAGCCCAGGGAGGTCCACACATATGCACACAAGGCCCCATGGTGCAGGGCAGGAACGGAATTGAGTCAGACTGCAGGCTGAGGACCAGTGAGCCAGCGCTTTCTGTCCTACAGAATCCTACATTTGAACTTAATCTTCCAGGTAGTTATGAAGGTATATTTGTTAAGACAGCAGGATGGAATGTATTCATTTAACAGTTTACCGGCCTAATTGAGGACTTCTAAATATCTAGACATATGGTGTGTGGGCCTCCATCTGTACTCCTGTCCTGGGGCCCAACAGTGTTGCAGAGTGGGAGTGCCTAGGGAAATCTCCAGTGCCGGTGAGGATCCTCTTTTTACAGCGTCACCTGTGTCTGCACACCCTGCTAATCTACTTCCCAATCACATCTCAGTCCTTCAGTTATACTGAGCACAGAGAATTCTCAGTGTGTACATCTGGGGCTGCTCAAAGGCCAGTTTTGAAAGAAGGACCTTTATCAGATGTGTTCCTATTGCTCTAGTTATTTCACAGACCTGTGAAAGCTCTAGGAATTGGCTCAGGAACATTACCCAATAGATCTCATCTGCCTTTTGTGTCCACCTCATCCTTGTTTGAACCTATAGCTTTTGTGCTATAGCTAGCTACCCAAAATCTCTGCTGGACAACAGCATTCTTACCCAAATCTGCATCCCCATAAATTGTCCTAGTCTGCCCTTCACCCACAACTTTGTTATAAAGTCCCATTTCCTCACTGAAGATGATTTTATCCAAGTGAGAGAAAAGGAGTCTGCAGACACTAATTCATACTACAGTACGAATGATTGATAGTTTCCTTCTCACGCTTTCAATTGCAATTGACTATTTCAAAAAACTCTAGTTGAACAAAGCTAGTAATTTCAGCTGCCAGCTATTATAGGCGTATTTTAGGAACAACATAGATAAGAATTTTTTTTTAATTGGTGAAAATTTTTATTGGCAAAAAATTATTAACACTGACAAAATATGTTTTTAATTTTATAAATTATCTATTTATAATTAAAACCAATACAGTAAAATATCCCATATAATAAATAGCCCAGTAAAAAAAAATAGACTAATTTAAACTTAATTAGTTACTGGATCGATAACACTGACTGGCAGAGGAGAAACTTAACTTTCTCAATACTGAACATTGCCCAAAGGATTCTATCGATGAACTGTTTGCTCTAACTCCCAATTTAATTCTCACAGAATATGACTTCAGAATTTAGTAATTAAATTTGAATCATGACTGTCTCTGCTCTTCAAGCCTTCCTGAAGGTGATTTCAACCCAAGAGAGTTAATTTTAAATTTAGAGAGGGCTTGTTGGCAAATGTGTTATGAGGGGGGAAAAAATCCCTCTTATGGGGCTTCCCTGGTGGCGCAGTGGTTGAGAGTCTGCCTGCCGATGCAGGGGATGTGGGTTCTATGCCCCGGTCCGGGAAGATCCCACATGCCACGGAGCGGCTGGGCCCGTAAGCCATGGCCGCTGAGTCTGTGCGTCCGGAGCCTGTGCTCCACAGCGGGAGAGGCCACAACAGTGAGAAGCCCGCGTACCACAAAAAAAAAAAAAAAAAAATCCCTCTTATGGTTTTATAATATGTCGAATACCCTGTCAGAGATCCAAAAAATGGAGCAAGGAAGAAAATGCCTTTATTCTTCTGACTGCAATCAGGAGAGCACCCCAGATCTGAAAATCAGAACATCTTGGCATCGTGGTTTCGCCTTGGACTTGTGTAGGGAGGAGTAGACATGTTACAGAGGGAGTGATTTTCCGGTTGGGCTGCTTCTGTCATGAGAAAGTCTCCATCAGTCAGGAACAGGGAGACAAACGGTTTGGCTACTCAGTTATGAAACAAAGATGGGCATTGGGAGAGTCTGTGTCTGTTCCTGTTATAGGTAGACAAGGGAGTCCTCCATGTGCCTTGTCTAAGCCACATGAGGAAGGGTGGTCCTTTACAGTAAGCCATTTCCAGGAACACAAAAGGGGAGGGAGATTTCATTTCTTTTTTTTTTTTTTTGCTGTACGCGGGCCTCTCACTGTTGCAGCTTCTCCCATTGCGGAGCACAGGCTCCGGACGCACAGGCTCAACGGTTCACGGGCCCAGCCGCTCCGCGGCATGTGGGATCTTCCCAGACCGGGGCACGAACCCATGTCCCCTGCATCGGCAGGTGGACTCTCAACCACTGCGCCACCAGGGAAGCCCGAGATTTCTTAACTATCACCATTTTCAGGAGTGCAGGGCTCATGGGAAGTTCAACATTGTCCGTCCATTTGTAGAAGTGTGCATTTTCTTAATGCACTACTGTTCTGTTTCCTGCCAACCCTTCCCTACACCCTGAGAGCAAGAGTCCACTCAGCCCCCGCCCCTCACCGGCCTTGCTCTCTTTCCTCACACCAGGCCCACTCTCACCCCAGGGTCTCTACTCGTGCTGGCCTCTGCCTGGAGTGTTCCACCACCAGCCACTCTCCTTCAGATATTTTGCTGAAATTCTACCTTTTCTTTGAGATCTTCCCTCTCACATTGCCTATCTCCCTTCTTCGCTTTATTTTTCTCCTTGTGGAATGCACAGAATACTTTACTGATTTACCTACTTTATTGTATGTCTTCCTATTAGAATATAAACTCCATGAAAACAGAGATTTTTCACCCCTGTATCCCCAGCACCCGGCGCATGCTAGGCTTGCAATAAGTTTTTGTGAATAGATATGTTAAAACACTTAGTATATGCTTTGCCTCACCTCCTACTATTAAAGCTATTTGTTACAACGATAAATCTTCTTTTTTACACAGTATAACATGAATAGCATGACCTGGGAAGAACAGCATTCTATTTCTCTTCTGCTCAGTCTAAAAGTATTTATTTTAAAACTTTAAAAATTTTTCTTATCATTATAACTAAGGATCCTAAAGACAGTATATAGCTACATATGTTCCAAATATCAACTTTCAGAATTTTGGCTTTGTTACTCACTTGTCTAATTTATCTGAAAGAAAAGGGCAAAGTACTGTGTACATTAAGAAATGGGCACTGATCCCTCAGTGTCTCCTGATCTGCAGGTGCCATGTTAACTATATGTCACACGAGGTCTGGGCACTCAGGGTTAATCTCCTCCTTGCAGCAAATGAAAGTTGCACAATTTAATGAGAACTTTCTTCTCTATTTTCTTTTTTATCTTTGGTGGGAGAAGCAAGCATAACGGCATTTCCCCGAACTTCTTATAATCCTGCAGAAGGTTTAGGCTCCCACAGAATGAGGAGGAGAAAAAAAAATTTTAATGAAAAAGAAGGGGAAAATTAATTCTCAGGTGAGGTTTCTTTATTTTACTTTTTATTGTAAAACTAACATCATCACAAGTAATAGAATATTTTCAAGCCTTTGGAGAGTCTATGGCCCTAATAAAGATTGATTTCATTATTTCATATTTTCTTCTAGTTCCCAATCACAAGCACATGTAATTTTTCATACAGTTGCAATCATAGCATAGATAAAATTTTGTATTTTTAGGGGTTTTTTTTCCTGCTTAATGATAGTCTATAAACATTACCCACATTATCTTAGCATTCTCAAAATTATCACATTTTTGTGCCTGAAGAATATTCCATTAGGGTCACTGATGTACCACGGTTTACTTGTTCAGGGGTAGTTTCCCTTCTTTCTGGGCTACTTCCCTCATCTCTTCTTTTCACTGGACCTGTTGTCAGTTGGACTTCGAAAAAATCTTCCAATTTAGTTATATGACTTGACGTAACTTGGTGTTACCCAAACTATGTTCCTCAGACCTTCCCGTGTGCTACTAATAGGTTTTCTGTGCTAGGTCAGGGAAAGGAAGTGGGGAGGCTGTGAGAAGGGGAGCCTGTCCACAAATGTATTTAATAGACACATCTTGGAGTTTGAGTATCACATCAATATATTGAAGGTTCTGAGAGATCTTTCAGAAAAGGCACTTTTTTGGGGAAGTATAGTTGATTTACAATGTTGTGTTAGTTTCAGGTGTACACCAAAGTAATTCATGCATATATTCAGATATATAGACATGGATTCTTAGAAAAGGCACTTATATAACTTTAATCTAGCTCTCCCAAACTTTGATAATCCAGAACCCTTCCTGGACCATATGGTGACCATCTACGGGAGTGAGCATTTGGCTTCCCTAGAGCCTGGTGCAGAAGCACTGCTCTAACCACTCTCTCTAACTGGAGTCCTGCTAGTCCGGGGACACGTTCCTCGTCTTTAGCTCTTGGTCAAAAGCATCTTTATGCTCCCCATTGATTTCATAGCTAGACTTTCAAAGGAGCAAACGGAAGCCCACATTGTCTTGGTTTAGCACAGGGAGGTGCTCAGGGGCTTAAGAGGTCTGGTTTCTCCTCCCAACCTTGTTACTATCTTTCTCTGTGATTTTAGGCAAATCACCACCACCTCTGCCCCACTGCTCACTCTGTCTAAAAAAAGAGAGGGTCTGGATTAGAACATTTCTGGAAGGGTAAGTCTGAACCCTGTCCCTACAGTCTGCACATGTGCCTGGGGAGATAGTAGGAAGATAAGGAGTAGCCCTCTGAGTGTTGAATGGAGCCTCCAGGAAGAGGATGCTGGATCTCGCACAAGGAGGCTTCCACAGGAGCCCAAACTCTCCAGCAGAGAATACACATGATTCTCAATAGCTGGAGACATTCTCAATGGCCACCAGTGATCAAAACTTTCTCTTTTCTATATCCTTTCCTGCTTAATTTCCTCTGTTGTCTTGCTGCGAGGTATCTTAAGCAACTCACTTCACTTCTCTAAACCTCAGTTACTTATCCTTTCTGAGCCTCAGTTTCCTCATCGTTAAAATAAAAATAATCCAACCTCTCAATGAGATAACATATTTAAAAGACCTAGTACATAGTGAACACTCAATAAATATTAGTTTCCTTTCCTTCCCTTTTCTTTACCATATTAAGTGAATACTGAGTGTCTGAAGAAGATACTGCTAAGGTTGAATAATTGCCAGGAAAACCGGATGAGCATGGAATGGCTTCAGGAAATACCTCAGCTCCAGCTCAGAAGCATGAGAAAGTGGCTGGTGCATCTCGTCAGAGTTCAGCTGATTGATTACTTCATGCCCATTTATATTTGGGTTACAGTGATGTCAATGAACTACAAAAAAAAAAAAATCAACGAGTTTAAATGAATTTGTGGAGGATAAATTCAAAACAATAGATGACTGAGCTATATACTAAATCTTTGAAAATCTAGATCGTAGAAGGAAACTGTGTACTTCTTCTAGACATCCCCAGAGGACTTATCACAGAGAAATGACTGAAATGGACTGACCATCTGGTGACCTAAGCACACCAGACAAAGCATGTAATCTGAGCACGACCCTGCTTGAGCTGGGTCCCTTGGCAACTGCAGATATTTCTACCAACACAATCCTTATAAAATTCCCTTTGGGCTCAAATTCCACAACTGACATTCAAACCATTGTTTCATTTGTATATTCCACTGATGCCTTCAATTTAAGATGCTGATGAAAGAGAAAAACAAATACCATATGCTAACATATATATATGGAATCTAAAAAAAATAAATGGTTCTGAAGAACATAGGGGCAGGACAGGAATAAAGACGCAGACGTAGAGAATGGACTTGAGGACACGGGGAAGGGGAAGGGGAAGCTGGGACGAAGTGAGAGAGTGGCATGGACTTATAAATACTACCAAACGTAAAATAGATAGCTAGTGGGAAGCAGCCCCATAGCACAGGGAGATCAGCTCGGTGCTTTGTGACCACCGAGAGGGGTGGGATAGGGAGGGTGGGAGGGAGATGCAAGAGGGAGGAGATATGGGGATATATGTATATGTATATGTATAACTGATTCACTTTGTTATAAAGCAGAAAATAACACACGATTGTAAAGCAATTATACTCCAATAAAGATGTTAAAACAATAAATAAGATGGGGCTTCCCTGGTGGCGCAGTGGTTGGGAGTCCGCCTGCCGATGCAGGGGACGTGGGTTCGTGCCCCGATCCGGGAGGATCCCGCATGCCGCGGAGCGGCCGGGCCCGTGAGCCATGGCCGCTGGGCCTGCGCGTCCGGAGCCTGTGCTCTGCAACGGGAGAGGCCACAGCAGTGAGAGGCAAGCGTACCACTAAATAAATAAATAAATAAATAAGATGGTGCTGACTTAAGTTGTTCCTTCCTCCTTATTCTTAATATACTTTTTAAATTGAAGTATAGTTGATTTACAATGTTGTGTTAGTTTCAGGTGTACAGCAAAGTGATTCAGATGTATATACATACATATATATGTATGTTTATATATTCTTTTTCAGATTATTTTCCATTACAGGTTATTGCAAGATATTGAATATAGTTCCCTATATTCCCTGTGCTATGCAGTAGGTCCTTGTTATTTATCTATTCTATATATAGTAGTGTGTATCTGTTAATCCCAAACTCCTAATTTATCCCTTCACCCCTTTTCCCCTCTGGTAGCCATAAGTTTGTTTTCTACATCTGTGATTCTATTTCTGTTTTGTAAATAAGTTCATTTGTACCATTATTTTAGATTCCACATATAAGTGATATCGTATGATATTTGTCTTTCTCTATCTGACTTCACTCAGTATGAAAATCTCTAGGTCCAACCATGTTGCTGCAAGTGGCATTATTTTGTTCTTTTTTATGACTGATCCCATATATAAATGATATCATATGATATTTGTCTTACTTACTTCACTTAGTATGATAATCTCTACGTCCCTAATATACTTTTTTTTTTTTTTGGCCGTACGCGGGCCTCTCACGGCTGTGGCCTCTCCCGTTGCGGAGCACAGGCTCCGGACGCGCAGGCTCAGCGGCCATGGCTCACGGGCCCAGCCGCTCCACGGCATGTGGGATCTTCCCGGACCGTGGCACGAACCTGTGTCCCCTGCATCGGCAGGCGGACTCCCAACCACTGCGCCACCAGGGAAGCCCCCTAATATACTTTTAACTGTAAAATTAACAAAGAGGAGGAGAGTAGAAGTGAGAAATATTCAGCTATAACTATTTCTCTAAATTTGATCTCACATCAGAATTATCAGGGATGCTTTTTACAATTCCTATTTCTGAGCCCCATTGCAAACCTCTTGATTCAGAATTTCTAGAAGTAGGAATTAGGAATCTGCATTTTAAATAAACTACCTAGATAATTCACATGAACATTAAAGTTCAGAGCTTCACAGCTTGTGCCTGGGTCACTGCAACTGTCTCTTAGCTGATGTCCTACCCTTGTGTTTTCCTTCTGTCATTTTTGGAACACTCCTAAAGGTCTACATTTATCATGCTACCATGATAAATATGGCATGGTTCCTTTGGATCACCTCATTATATTTAGAATTGTCCCTTGATGATGAAAGGCCTTCCCTCTGTCTCCCCAATGTCTTCTCACTGGCCTTGTCCACAACTCCTCCCCAGCCCAGTTGTCCACTTGGGCCAGAATAAGCTGCCTTCAAACTACTCAGCAAAGTTCTCGAGGTTCCGTGGAGAACCAAAGGGGCTGCCACTGCAGTGGGGGAGGGCAGAGTGGAACATTGGCTTACAGGCTCTCCATCCCCATTCCAACCAGAGCTCCACTTGTGCTTCCTCATAAAATTTATTTGGAGATAAGACTCTGGTAGATAGAATAAATTTTTTAAAAACACTGTCCTAGATTAAATCAACTATATCCCTTTCCTATCTGCAAACACTGTATTTCCTTTGTGTGAAACCCTTCCCCATCTCGCCCACTGCAAGGCTTCCTTATCAACAGTCCATGGTGGGTCCATCACATTTCAAAACCTTTCTCAAGATGCAGCTGGGTCTCACCTAACCGTCCAACCTCAGAGTTGTTCGTGTCATCTGGAGCTCAGGTCAAGTGACTGCAAGTGGGGTCAGTTTATTTCTCATTGTTAAGTTATACCCATCTGAGTTGTTTCCTTCATCCAACAAATATTTATCAATCCATTACTACATAGCAGGATCTGCGCTCAGCCCTGGAAATACAGTAGTGAACAAAACAGACAAAAGTCCTTGCCCCTTGTAGAGCTTACATTTTTTATGTGCGTGTCCTCCCCAAAGAGATTCCAAGTTCTGCAGTAGGAACTTGATCTCCTACTGGTTTTATATCCTTTTAAAGGACTTAGTAATAATAATTCAATTAAAGCCATTATAGCAAACATGACACAAAATTCATGACAAAGCTATTTCATGTCTTCAAAACCTTGGGGTTTTATTTTCTTGCTACTTGAAAATTAATTCTGAATAATAATTTATCTGCTCTCTACTTACGTTCCAGATTCTGTTTAGAATCAAAGACCCAGAATTTAAGGGGAAAAGGTAAATGACAATTATTTGCAGTTCTTTAATTCTGTAATCAGCATGATACCATTAAATTTGTCTCATACTTTTTTCTTAAATAGCTCTACTACCCTTATGAAAAGAACTTGCTTAAATTCCCAAACATACCCAACCAGTTTGCTTGATTTGCCAAAACTACAAGGAGCTTTTAGAAAGGAACAGTACTATTCCGTCAGTTCTCTTGATCCATTCCGGAGTTGAGAACATTTTTAAATTTTTTTTTTCTTACCTCACCATAGATCTAGTGAGCATGAATTTCACACTCACGTAACTCAAGCATGACTTCTGATGTCTAGCAATGCTGAGCTAATTTAGTCAGACCAATCCTCCTATTGAAAATTACTAAAAGTACTGAATAAAATATTTTTTCATCTTATTAAAAAACATCAGTAAGCCAAAACAGTAAGGCATTGCCAGGCCCAGAATAGATGAGAACAAAGAAAAGTAGGCCAAGCACTAGGAGCTGCTTTTGTTTCAAGGGCATTTGCCTATTTGGACTATGAAACTGAGCTGTGGCTTCCATGGATTCCTGGGGTGAGAGGAATGGAAATCAGAACCGAGGGCCCACCAAATGTGGAGAGTATAATAGGAGAACCCCATATTAAAGTGGAACACAGAGGTCAGCTCATCCCCTCCCACCCCACTCAGAGAGCCATGGAAAGAGTTGCTTTAATCCAGCACAGAGCAGAGCAGGAAGAAAAGAAAAGGAAACCCAGACCCCAAGAGGCTGTAACCATAGGAATATTTGAAGCCTAAAATGTACAGCCCCAAATTTGTATCACTGCCCAAAATCTAGTTTAGAGTGGTACCAGACTGTCTACTCAAGCCCCCAAAAGAAGCAAGTGCAAACTTTCTCCAGAGGAGAAATGCTCATCTTATAGAGCCTTTGAGAGTCCTCAACTTATACTTTCTCAAGTGTTATGAGCAGCACAGAATCAAAGGTAACCAAGCACACAAAGAAACAAGGCAGCAGGAGCAAGAACCAGTAGGAAGAACAGACCAGAAACTTCCAATATTGGAATTACCACGTTCAGATTATTAAAAGAAGATGCTTGTCATAGTTAAAGAAAATTTTAAAGCTTGAAAATATCTGAAAGGAGCATGAATCTATAAAATTGTCAAAGCAGTTTTTTTTAAAGGATCAAATAGAATCTCTGGAGATTAAAAAGTACAATAATTAATATAAAAAGATATGTCTATGTATAGCTGATTCACTTTGTTATAAAGCAGAAACTAACACACCATTGTAAAGCAATTATACTCCAATAAAGATGTAAAAAAAAAAAAAAGATAAATGTCTTTTTCTCCATACTTGAACTTCCTGAGCCCTTATTTCTGCTGATGTGGGAATTTCAAATGTATTGATTACATCTCCAGGTTACACTTAGTCTGCTTGGGGTAAATATTCAGTAATCAGTACTCAGTAACTCAGAACTAAATAAGTTCCAGGGCTTTGTACATCCTTGGATGGTGGTTTGGTCTGTGATTCTGGATTCTAATCCTGCTTTCTCCCCTCCTTAGACATTCATTGACCTCTGTCCTCAGTTGTGCCCACCATCAAAGCCCCCGCACTCACTTCTGCACTCTGTTCACTCAGATAACTCTTGTTCGTCCCAACTATAAGTCCTAGCCTGTGCCTCTAGAAAACATGGAAAATTCCCAGCTGCTGGGCTACCTTCTGGGGCCATACAATCTCCATGGGACAGCCTCAGGTCCTCTCTGCCTAAAACCTCACCTAGGGAGCTCTATTTTTCCAGACAAGAAGTGGGGCAAAAATCCCCTCTGAGTCAGATCCAAACTTTTCTGGACATTTTGTCTTCCACGACCCCACTCCCCTCCCTACCCAGACTCAAGCAGAATGGGAAAGAGAGGCTCTCTTTTCTCCTCTCCCTCTCTGCCAAGCTTCTCATCCATCCCAGAAATGCTTCTGTCTCCTCTCACACTGCAGGAAAATATTCTGTGCTTATTGAAGAATTTTTTCCTGTTTTATGTTTATTGTATCAAGTCTATGCTCTGAGACCTCCATGCTTTGTCTTGATATTCAAACTTTTGGAATGGAAACCATAAACAAATAATAACATAAAAAATTTTCTCTTATCAAGAATCTTGCTCTCAGCATTGAAAGCTCTGGCTTTGAAGACTGTCTTTGAAAACTCAAAGCTAAGAGTATGACTGTTTTTACCAGCTTGTGTTCTCCCTTCTCTAAGACGTATATTTCTCTCAGGCTGAGAGTAAAGGGAAATGACTGAGAAGGAAAAATACAGTCAGTAATATTTCAAAATATTATTCTGCTGCATCAACAACTTTTCTTATCCAGTCTCTACAAAAAGAAAATGTGTTTAACAATGAACTTGGTATAACAAAATTATCCTGCGGCAAGAATGTGTGGGCCATAGAGTTTTGTTATATAAGGATTCGATCAGCCCATAGGTTTCAAGAGCAGGCCACTGGCAAATTGTATTAATTTACCATGCATTTCTCATAACACAGGTCAAAAATAGTGTTATTGAGATAACAGAAGATTTGGAACAAAGATATATTTACTTTGGCTAGTAGCTATGAAGATAGAATCCATTTTCTTTTAATCTCAAAATTAAGAGGGCTATACTGTTACCATGATTATGTCACCCCTAAATGTCATTAGGGAGGGTTTTGTTTTTTAATGAGAAGTCATGCCATACATTGACAGTTCAAAAATGACTCTATTCATCGCCTAAAAATATTACAACATTTATCATTATTAAAAATAATTTGGGTTTCATTGAAGAGTAACAGTTTTTCACAAAAATTCTAAGATCTTTCTTTCCTTTGAGGATAAAAATATATAGAAAGGGAAGCAGGTGAAATCTGCCAACTTTATATTTGGAAAGAAATACAGAGATGATTTTCCTGCCAGCAGTCTTGGATATAAACCAAGTAGATAAAGTTATCAGAAAGGATTAATTGGGTCCCAACATACGTAAATGAGCTGCCACTCTTGGTATGCTGACCATTAATGTTTTAGACTAGGGAGTACAGTCCCTCTTTCAGCTAGAATTGAAATGTTCCCGAAGACCAACTGGAAAACACATTAAGAATACACTGGAATATCCGTAAGTTTTTTAGCATATCTCTGATTGTAACTACTGATAGAGCCCATATCAGTCCTATGGAATCCGCCTCTATTCTGTACATCTGTATTTAAAGCAAACAACAACAAAATCCTCCCATTATCAGAGATTTAGCTATGAAAAAAGGATTCACCTAGAGCTGAAATTTACAAAAACAAAACTATAGAACCTTCCCATTCTTAAGATTTCAGTTTAATAAGTTTTTGAGACTGTTTTTGAAAAGTGAATCTATCCATTATTAAGTCATTTACAGAGTGTTAAGAGTTCAGGGTACATGTATCATGAAGGTCAGTGCTATGGTTTCCACAGCAACTATAGCTCTGTCTCACTTGACTCCTCACTTTGTGCTTTATTCAGCCTGTGGTAGTAAATTCAGGCCCATGGTGAGTACAAGTAGGTGAGTATACGCACACACGCACACCTGTGTATAGATAAGGTCTCCTCTGTAAGACCTGGGTTTTCCTTTCCATCATGTCATGATATACTTAACCTTTAAGCTTGGAATCAACAGAGCCTTTTGCAGGCCTTTCAATTCCCAGGCATTGTAGTAAAATACTTTTATAATGAGAATTATGACCTCTGGCATATTTTTTTAAAAGTTAAATGATCACATGTTCAAATAACCCAAATCTGCTAAGTTTACAACTAAGAGACCTGTCACTGATTCAAGAAAAGAGTCTTCTCTTGGGCCCACTGCTAATTCCAGGAATGAGATTGATAGAATAAGGGAATATTTCAGCTCAATCTTCCTTGAAACCAGGTATCTGGGGTTAACACAACAGCACTTCAGTTCCATCCAATTGAGCTGCTCAATTGCTTTGAGATTCTTGATAGATTGGTTGATTGGGCTAACTGTATCTATCACAGCAGGCCCCAGTGCTTGAATGCTTGCTGTGTAGTGCAATTAACAGGCCACCAAGTTATTTAGAAGACTTGTCCCCACCGTGAAAGACAAGCTCCATCCCCAAAATTCTAGAGCTTCTTGCTCCACAGTTTTTGTGGCAAGAATTCCTCCTAACGGAAACCACTGTTTGCACCTTTGGTGTTCATTTATGAATACATCCAACAAATATTTGTAGAGTGCCTACCATATGCAAGGGGCTGCACTGGGCAGTATAGGCCCTATGTTGACCCTGTCTTAAGTGCCTTGAACGGGGGTCTGAAAAGGACCCACAGCAAAGTGAACAGTGTTAAATGTTCTCACTCTTAGGTCGTTCTCAGCTACCAAACCCTTAATATGACTTTAGCATAGCCACTGCCATGTTTTTCTCTTCCATTCCAGGCTTTCATTTACCTCCCCAGGTAGTGCCCTACTATTTTTTTTTTTTTGGCCGTGTTGGGTCTTCGCTTCTGTGTGCAGGTTTTCTCTAGATGTGGCAAGTGGGGGGCTACTCTTCGTTGCAGTGCGCAGGCTTCTCACTGCGGTGGCTTCTCTTGCTGCGGAGCACGGGCTTCAATAGTTGTGGCATGTGGGCTCAATAGTTGTGGCACACAGGCTTCGTTGCTCTGCAGCATGTGGGATCTTCCCAGGTCAGGGCTCGAACCCGTGTCCCTTGCATTGGCAGGTGGATCCTTAACCGCTGTGCCACCAGGGAAGTCCCCCTGCCCTGCTACTGATCCATCCTCCAGAGTCCCCACTCTTCCTTATTCTCCGTGTCCTTTCCTCTTACCAAATAAATCACAACTTGATACCCACTTTCATCTCAATCCTCCCTCCCAGCTTCTCACACCCAGCATCTCCAGCCCTCATCTAGTTTCCTTTTTTTCTTCCTTCATTCCTCTCTCACTGAGGATTTCGAAGTCTTCATAGGACAGGGAGATCCAAGGCACCATGTGGCTTTTGTCTCAATAGTTCAGGGCCTGATAGGGTTCAAGGAGTTAGTTTGGGACTCAAGAGTTGAGCCTCCTTGGCTACATCCTGGTTAAATAAGCACTCTGGTATTGGTATGAATGTCTCCATGTCCCATACAAGCCATTACCATTTTTATCTTCCCCCCGAACCAGCCTGAACTTACAGAGAAAAGACACCATGTATAAATTCACCCAAACCAGAATCCTAGGAATGATTGAAGGCCCTCCCTGCTCACTAACCCTTCCTTATCCCCTCCGTCACCAAGCCCTATGGGTTTATCTTCACTGTCACTGCCTTATTTAGGTTCTTATCACCTCTGGCCTGAATTATTGCCCTACCCCCTCACTGATTAGTCCAATCTACCACCACCCACCACTACACACCATACTGGTGCCCCCACCTCCATCCATCAAATTCATCCCTCCAAAAGCAACCATGGAATTTTTTCCAAAATATATTGTCACTTCTTGGCCTGAATCCCCACAGCTTTCAGAATAACATTCAAACTGCTTGGTTTATGACACATGGTTCATGATCAGATCTTGCTTCCATTAGTAGCTTCCTTTCCCAGCAACCTACCATCCACCCATGCACTCTTTATTCCAACCGTATAGAACAGCGTGTGGCTTCTGTAACTTCTGCTGATTCACACCTGCGCTCTATCACATGTACCGCCTCCTCCTGGAATGCCCTTCTTCTCATCGTAGGGGAGGAAAAATTAATTTTCCCCCTGTCCTTCTAACTTCTCAGCCGTAACAAAAGGCAGATTAATAAAAGCAAACAAGTTTATTAACATGTATACAGGAGAGATGCCCAGGGAAAAATAAGTTAACTCTCAAAGAGGTGGCTTTAGAATCCAGGCTTAAATACCATCTCAAGCTTAAAAAAATAAAAAATGGTGTGGAGGAGGCCAGTTATGGGGAGATGGCCATGAGCAGGAGGGTTTGTTATGTAGATTTACATTCTCCATTCTACATTTAAATCTACATTCATGAGAGTTTCTGGTGATTTAGAGTCCTCTTTCTCTCCCTGGTAGGGAAAGGGAAAGAAAGAGAGAGAGAGGCTCTAATAAATGGAGATTTCCTTTATACATATAAATTTCCCTTACCAAAGGGTAACTTCTACTCTGTTTTCAAAGCTTTTCCTCTGTCTGCTGTTTCTTAAAATAGTCAGCTCAAAATAACTCTGCCAAAAGGGCACATTTTGGGGTGGCGTACTTTACCACCCTTCACCATGAATAGTCAAATTAACTCTCATTGATCTTACTGATCCTTCAGAGTCCATGTACTGTGTGTTGTGCCCTGTGCTAAGAGCAGTGTATGTGTTCCTTGAACCGTAACTCCAATTTAGATGTCCTTCATTTGAGCTCCTAAGCATTCTATGAATACCTCTATTAGAGCATCAATCATAGATAACATTCATTTTGTCAGCCTCATTCATTTCTTCAACCAATATTCATTTACCATATATCATACGATAGTGGGCAACTTAGACAAGTTTTCTACTCTCCAGTTCTTATAGTCTAGGAAGGAAGAAAGACACCTAAGAAATAACAATAAAGTGGGTAAGTGTCATGGGAGAGAAAGTGGAAGGTTCTGCAGGTTATGGGGCTCTGAACACCAGCCAGAAGGTCAGAAAAGGCTTCTCTAGGGAGCCGTCCTTCAGCTGAGGCTGAGGCATGTTCTAGGCAAAGTGTCAGCCCGTGGAAGACCTAAAAATGAGAGAGCACATGCATTTGTAGTGAAAGGAGTTCACCACAAACGGAGACAGTCTGGCAAGACACCAAGTTGGAGAGGCAGTAGAGGCTTGGGAGAGTGGAGGGCTGTGGAAGCCATTTTAAGGGATTTAGGTTCTTATCCCCCAAATAATGGGAAGGCCATTGATCAGAATAAGATAAGAAGGGAGTGACATGATCAGACTTGCCTTTTAGAATGATCGCTGTGGCAGCCCATGAGAATGGAGTGGTTGGGGGTATCAGGAAGAGGTTAAATGCAGGGACACGAATTAGGACACTGTTACTAATCCAAATGAGAGATGATAGTAGACGAAACTAGATAGTACTGGTAGGGGTGAAGAAATGTGGACAAATTTTAAAGCTGCTTGGGAGGTAGAATTGACAGGATTCATTGACTTATTAGAAAAAAAGACATGAGGGAGAGGGAGTCAGGGATAATCCCAAATTTCTGGATTTAGAGGATCGTAGGTATCGTTCCGATAATTGGGAATGTTTGGATGGAGAGGCAGTTTTAAGAGAAAGAAAAAAGCTCAGTTTGGGACACATAGATTTTGAGGGAAACTAACAAGTAAAGTTGTCCAGTGGACATTTGAATATGCATGGACCTAAAGTTCAGAGAAGAAGTTGAAGACCGGTCTGGAAATGGACATCTGAAAGTCACTAGCATATATGTTGTAATTAATTAAGGCCAAGAGGATGAATATGATGCCATTAAACAGTAGGTCTAATGAGGCAAGAGCCATACATTATTCACCTCTGTATCACCAGGGTCTAACGTCATGCCTGAAACCAAGTAGGTGCTTTGATCATTTTATTGAATGAATGAATGAGTCAATGAATGAATGTGAGTGAATAACTGAATGAACAGTGTGAAATACAACCAAGTTTAATTCAAAAAACTGTCTGAATATAAAATATTGAAAGATTAAAATTATTATGGTATTAATATGCACCAACCAAGTTTTTAGAACAACAGTACTGGAATGGATAATCTAGGGGAAAATGTTGCATAGAATAATAACTACTCTGAAGACAAATCAAATGCATTTCATTTGTACAAATTAAAGCACAGTTACAGTCCCAAAATTACCAAAGCAGATTGCAAATGCTATTTTATTATCAATATTTATACGTGTCTGTGATGGTGCAATTCAAATTTGATAATCATATTTGTCTGTGCATAATGATTAGCAAGAGACAGGTTAAAGGGATGGTGAAAGAGAAGCAAAAGCGAGCAACCTTTAAACCTCACCTTTGGCGTCACACAGACCTCCTTGCAGCAGTGGCCTGTCATGGTGCCTTGCTTTCCATTTTCTACTTGCTCCACTCACAGATCTTAAATGTGAAGATACAGCAAAACTCCTCTTGTGTATTATAGTGGTAATTTTCTAATGATTTTCAAAGGGAACTCTTCGAATCTTTTTGTTCTTTCATTGAACATAGCATTTAAATATAGGAACACAGTCTCTGGAACCAAACCCTGTCTACCAGCAAGGGAAACGGATGTTGGCTCCACTACTGAAAGACTCTGTCCCCGCTACTTTGTAAGCATGTCTCTTTTTTTTCTGTTGATTCTTTCATTTCATCAGAAAGCCTAGGAAGTACAACTGAGAGATTTTTATTTTCGATTTCTGTCTCATAATCCCAGTCATTAGTACAAGGCCAAAAGATAAATCTCAAGTGAGTCGTTATCAAATGCATACACAGTAGAGGGAAAACATCCCTGCCAAAGGCAGACACGGGTGCACATTGCAATGCACCTTTTCAGTAGGTGGAGGAGCCCAGAGAAGGTTGTTTGACCTGCCTGGGCCTCAGTGATCTCATCTGTAAAGTGAGGGATTGGATTTGGTTACTTCTAAGACCCCATACTAGCTCTATAATTTTATTATTTTATTATACCCTCAGGAACATTTTATTATTTTAAACTATGTAGACTTTATTAAATTTGACTTTGCTTCATCATTTTATTATATCTGTTCTCTATTAAATACCATTTTATGATATACTGACTATGTCTCCATGGCTGGTGGAAACTAAAGGGCTAGAGACATAGGATGAGCAATGGGGATGTGACGACACTAACCATAGTGCTTCCATTCTTTGGGTGTTTACGTGGGCCAGGCATTGGCCTAGGCATTTGCTCTACCTCATTTAATCTTCACAGCAATCCCATATAGCAAGTATTAATATCCCCTTTTTATAGAAGATGAAACTTACGCTTGTATGTATTGATAACTTGGCAGCTAGAAAGTGGTACAGCTCAATTACAACCCCAGGTGTGCCTGCGTCCAGAGCCTCTGCTCTTAACCACTATGTTAGATCTGGATTTCTGGCTGGGTCACATTCTGAAGGTTGGCGTGAACCCAGTAAAACCAGGTAGCACTTGGGGAAGAGAGTTAAACGGAGCCATTGTGGGTGCTTATCACAAAATACAGACTTGAGAGGTAAGCAAGGGAGAGAAAACTAAAATTGTGCTGGAGGATTGTTCACGTTGTGGTTGTAAGGCTACATGATAATGTCACGTCCAAGAGGAGAGGCAAGAATAGACATGGGAAAATGAACAGTGACATGGGTAACCTGTAGAATCTTAGCAGAATTCCCTCCAAGTCTTCATCATTATGGCCAGATACAGCAGGATCATGTGGAAATTCTCCTTTAATAGTACTAGTGGTGGCATAAGGAAATAGAGTGAAAGTATCCATAAAACAATGGAAATGGACCCCAGGAAACAGATGGCAAGTAGTTTGCGCTCAAGAGAAGCACATTAGAGAAGCTTTCTGAATTGGTCAAAGAAGGAAAGGAGAGGTGGAGAAGATGCACTGGGCAGAGATCTCATGTGCCTAATACTTAGACTAGGAAATACAACAGGCGTCATTGGGACTGGTGTTCTGTAATGCCAGGCCATCTTGAGTCACTTGGTGAAGCCCTCAGAGGCAGCCACACCCACTGTTTAGAAAGACTTTAATCTTAACAAAAGGTGATTTAGAACATCAAAAGTAAGTGGATTGCTTTCATCAGAAAAATGCAATTGGTTCTTATAAAGTATTCTTGCTTTTTAAAAAAAATTAATCTGAATCTAACCAAACCTCTATATTAGTTATCAGTTTATAGCAAATGGAGGGGATAGAGAAACAAGTTAAATGATACCACAAGGAAGTAGTCAGCCAAATTTTATATTTTATAAAATCCAGTTTCTCCAACCACAAATGTCCCAGTTTCTCCAACAGACTAATGGCATGAAATAAGGGGAGATAAATGGAAAAAAAGATACTTAGATCTTAATTTAGAAATAAGTAATTGGTGTAAGAATACAACTTGTAGTCATTTCAAGGAAGTAATTGGACAATAGAGTACGTGTGTTTATGTGGGTTTCCACTGCTCTGTTGTTTGTAATGGTGGAAATACAGTGCTTCCACTGAAAAGGATGCAGTATTGAGACAGAAAAGTAAAGTAAGAGGGAGGAAAAAAAGCAGGGTACAGGCAGTATGGACCATATGCATGGTATGGTAATCAGAAAACCTAGATTTTAATGTAAGGCTAGTTCCCACTGTTAGACCTTGAGCAAATCAACCTCTCTGAGACTCTACTTCCTCATCTTAAAATAAGTTATAGTTCCTATCTCATAGAGGTGCTATGAGAATTAAATTTAATAATGTGAGGCACAAAGCTTGGCAGAGTAAACATTTGCTATATCCTCCTAGAATATACACCAGACTTTCTAGAGTGGTCATGGCTCTCTAGAGAGGAAATTATGGATTTTTTCCCTTTTCTGTTTTAGTTAGAATTTCATTGTCATTCAACTCTAAAGTTTTTGTCATTTTCATCGTAAGAATACATGTGTGTATCCTTCGAAAATATTAATAAACTTTATTTCTTAGAGCACTTTTACGTTCACAGCAAAATTGAGAAGAGAGCACAGCGTCTCCACACATCCCCTGACTGCACACACATAACAAAATCCCCCACTATCAACACTATGTCCTTTTTGAACCATGAGTTAGTTAGGTCTGATTTTTAATTTTCAAATAACTGGGAATTTTTAACAGATAATCTGATATTTAGTTGCACCATCATCAGAGAAAATGGTTTGTATAATCTTGATTCAATAAGAATTTAAACTTTCACTTTCCTATATAACCTAATACATGGTAAATATTTGAAAAGAAAGCGTATTTTCCATATGCAGGAGTCTATATATTTTCGATATGCTCTGTCATTCTTTAACATATATTTTTAAATCTCTGACTACAACTGTGGATTTGTCCATTTTTCTTGTAATTTTTCTTGTGTTTTAAAGGTTATATAGCAACCCTCTTAATCCTGATTGATCTTTTTTGCCTCCTGTTCTATTTTGCTATGTGAACTATTTACATAAGGTAGCACAGGAGAAGTGATAGTGAGATGGGAAGACTTCCAGCAGTGCAAGATTCAGAACGCAGAAGGGTGTAGTGGTTACTGGCATGTTCCTTGGATAAAGACTGGTCTAGACTGAAGTCCAGGCTTATCATGTCTAAGCTTCAGTGTACTCATCTGTACAATGTGGCTGATGACAGTAACGGTACCCACTCCAATCCAAACTCGCATCTGGTGGTGCCTTAGGCTAAAGGTCGGGGCATTGCAGAATCCTGAAAAATTTCCTGAAAGTCGTAACTGGGAAACAAATCAGTGTTGACTTGAAATAATGCATGAGCTTAAGAGAGCTTACCTACTTGTAGTAATGAAAAGGGAATTATAAAAAATCATTTCCTAGCTAAACTGAAATCCTCAGGGGGTCATTGTAGTGCCACTGGTCAGTGTTCTTGAATCCTTGGTTCATCACCAGTTTTCAGAGGCACTAGAGGAGCTGAAGAAATCACCTGATTTCTGTTTGATTTTATCACATGCTCCATAGGCAAAGTGAAAGCTTTCCTCAGTTCTCACTTTGTGAGTAAATTCTGACTAAACCAAGGTAATTTGTTAATTCAGTCATAATATTTCTGATAACCCAAGAAACTATAATAATCTAAATAATAATGGGATTTCACTTAATGCCTGTTCCTTTTACTTTCTTACATAAATTAAGACCCTCTGTCCATCTTTTCTCCATGAAAGTACATAAAGCCAAACCTAATCTTCTCCTGACAGAACACATCCATAAAAATGAGCTTTGAAGTCTGCAGATCGCTAAAAGGAATGTTCTGCCTGGAACGGACAGTTTATAATAGTTGTGAACGTTTAACTTTCCAAAGTGTCCACAAGATTTGATAGCTTTATCCAGCTCTAAAAAAAACATACCCTTCTCTGGCCCTCATTTATCTAGAGATCATTTCAGTTTATTAGCAAATATTTGTGCTCTGCTATGTGCCAGGCACTGTTCTAGGCTTTGGGGAAACAAAAAGTGGTTAAGACATGGTCCATGGTGAAGGGAATCCTAGTCTGTTTAGTAAACAAGCAAAGCAATGAATTAATACATTCATTTTACAAAAACATAAGCTATACAAAAAGGAAAGTTCCGTTCCTACGGGTGGCCTGAGTCCTGGGGGAGGGGCGGCCCCGGCCGCTAGGCATCTTGCTGCTGGATGAAGGGCTGGGGATGGCTTTCATGCCGTCCTGCGGGCGGATGAGCACCACAGAGGTGCCCCTGCACACCACCAGGCCCAGCTGCCGGGTGTCCTCTGTGAGCTCGTACTGGTCGTCATGGTCTCTCATGTACTCGATGGTGCCGTCCAGCACGAGGCTGAGCAGCGGGTCAAACCCTCTCAGGATTCCACTGGCTTCTCGGCCTCCTTAGAACTTCACTAGGATCGTCTTGTCAATGTATTTGGACAGGTCCAAGATGCTCTCCTTCTTTTTCTTCTCTTTGTCCGCCATCTTGCCCGGCCGCGTCGCTGCCTATCTAGGTTTATATCAGAGGTTGAAAACAGGTAAGCTGAAGACGTTTGACCCACGTAGCATTTTTGTTTTTAATCCAGAAATTTCAAATAGAAATATGAGTTTTGGGGTTGTCGGGAAGAGTCAACAAATGTGAAAGAATGGCACTTTGGACTAACTTTCCTGTATGGCTGCTGTTAACCAGAATTAAGAAGCCCTGCGCCCTTTAGAAGGGACACATACTCCCTCAGGCCAGCCTGCTTCACATACTTGGGTTATCTGTCTGGCTGCGGGAGGAAGGAAGCCTGTGACCTTGATCTTTACCAAATAATCACAAACAAGGTGGTTTGCTGAGTACCAGTGATCACTCGCACAGCACTTATAATCTGTGCTTTGATACTTCTTTGTAATCTAAAGATAAGATTCTAAATTAAGTTATTTTAATAAATACAAAACCAGCATCGTTAGTAATGCTGCAGGAGACCCTCAGCAGCCAGGAATGATCTGGAGGTTTCTCTGACTAAAAGATAAAAGTTCTAAACATATAATACTATCTACAGTGAACTGGACCAGATTACTCTATAAAAGAGTAGTTCCTGAACTGATTTTGTTCAAAATGGCAACATACATATTTATAATGTTTTTGAGATCTTTTCAGCAAATAACCTATAAGTGTCGTACATGGATAAGGAAAACATAATTACTGTTAAGTAGAGAACATCTGTAAAGTAATTGCCCATGTAGTCATAACCTAATTTGAAACGTGTGGGGCAGAGCTCTCTATATCTGAGAGAGCCAGTCATTAAGAGCAAGAAGCTAAGCTGAATTCTACAAAGAAAAAAAATGCACTCTGAAAATAAGTTGCCCAGCTTCCTCCTAGCAGGTGAATTTAGAAACTGATGTTAGTTTCTGATTAAAATTTTCAGAAAATGAGTCCAGCGTTTGAAAGTGCAATTGCATTCCTGCCCTTAATTTTCCGAGGTTCAACCACATGAATTTAATTAGACGTGGTTTATACATTTTAAAAGTTTAAAAATATTTTTTCCAGTTCAATAAAACCAAAGTATAACAAGAGTTTGTGATGATCTCTTGAAACAAGTAGACTTATCAATCAGGCTTGTTAAAGCCAGTCAATGATACAATTTTTCTTGCATTTCCATTTATCAGTATAAGAGTGACAATTCTTTCTTAAACAATTGTCAGTATAGGGCTTCCCTGGTGGCGCAGTGGTTGGGAGTCCGCCTGCCGATGCAGGGGACACGGGTTCATGTCCCGGTCCGGGAAGATCCCACGTGCCGCGGAGCGGCTAGGCCCGTGAACCATGGCCGCTGAGCCTGCGCGTCCGGAGCCTGTGCTCCGCAATGGGAGAGGCCACAACAGTGAGAGGCCCGCGTAACGCAAAAAAAAAAAAAAAAAAAAATTGTCAGTATAATTGACAAACTACATGCATTTATTCCTCATCTGTTTGCCATTCTCTGAGTGCTGAGGTGTAAAGGAGGAGGCGTTTGTTTGGGACCTTGAGTTGAATTCATACCTCTGATCTTAATTCAGCCAATGATTATAAGCCAGTGTAGTACCTTTCTGCCTGGACTGGAGAGGGAAAGGAGGATCATTCATAAAGAATCAAATGATTTAAGAATTTGAGCTTCAGTATCAAGTAAAGTTCCAGTGTGCTTATAGTTTGAATGACTAAAAACCTTATTCCACTAACCATTTGCATTGAAGGAAATTGGTTTTCAAAATCTTCTTCTATAAATGTTCTCTTTCCCTATCATTTCCCCCTGATTAACCTAAGAACACATGGCAGAGGAAAAATCACGTCAAAGCTTGGCAGTAAGTTACATTTGCCATTAGCTTGGGATGGATTTCACCCAAGATTTGTAGCTGACCTACCATAGAGATATGGGTAAATTATGTCACAGAAGAACTGCAGGACTGAACTAGTGGTCCCACAGCAGGACCTTTCACAATATTTTACAAAAATTGGATTCTCGAGCAATCTTGCTACTGGAGCCAACCCCTGGCACATCTCTGCTTTTGTGTTCCTAGCATTTCTGAGGCACTAGTATCCCCCAATATAATGCACTTCATTCATACCAGCATGCTTTTGAATGGCATCCACTTACACAGTCAGGGTTTTATTCCTTTTTTTTTTTTGCGGTATGCGGACCTCTCACTGTTGTGGCCTCTCCCGTTGCGGAGCACAGGCTCCAGACGCGCAGGCTCAGTGGCCATGGCTCACGGGCCCAGCTGCTCCGCAGCATGTGGGATCTTCCCGGACCGGGGCACAAACTCGTGTCCCCTGCATCGGCAGGCGGACTCTCAACCACTGCGCCATCAGGGAAGCCCCTTTTTTTTTTTTGGCTGAGTTGGGTCTTCGTTGCTGCACGTGGGCTTTCTCTAGTTGCAGCGAGCAGGGGCTACTCTTCATTGTGGTGCGCAGGCTTCTCATTGCGGTGGCTTCTCTTTGTTGTGGAGCACGGGCTGTAGGCGCATGGGCTCTAGTAGTTGTGGCACGTGGGCTCGGTAGTTGTGGCTCGGGGGCTCTGGAGCTCAGGCTAAGTAGTTGTGGCACATGGGCTTTGCTGCTCCGTGGCATGTGGGATCTTCCCAGACCAGGGCTCAAACCTGTGTCCCCTGCATTGGCCGGCAGATTCTTAACCACTGTGCCACCAGGGAAGCCCGAGCGTTTTATTCTTAAGAAAGAAAGAACACAGGAATTCAGAGAGCTTGAGTTCTTTCTTGTGTGTTGGCCTGTATTTGGACAAAAGCCATTCTACTCGGTCTAAATCCAAACAAATTGTCATTCTCCAAACATACTCTTGCGGCTGTGTTTTTCTCATGTTCTAAAGTATCCAGCCCATGTTTCTCACTTCTTAAGCTCCCACTCATCCCTACAAGTAAAGCCTAGCTTCACCTCCTCTGGGAAGTCCTCCATGACGCCCTCTCCCAAGGCCTTCTTTGTCTGCATCAAATAACATTAAATACAATGTAAGGTAATTATTGTTTTATCTGCCTATCTGTCTGCTATACGGTGGGTACAGGTGACATGTCTTTCCTATATACTTAGTGCCAAAGGTTGACCTGGGGCTCATAAAACATGTTGAATGAATAACTGAATGAATGAATATACCCATACTAAAATCTCACTAGGATGTTATTTCATTAGAGTAAAGACTGCCCTGTTTGTTGCCAGTCAGTATATTGATTCCTATGATTTCCAGACACCTCCTTTTTAAATCAGGAAAAGCAAGTTCCCTGCCACCTAGCAGTAGCTTAATAAACATTTCTTGAATGAATGAACATTTTTTAATGAGAAGCTATTTTTTGTATTAGGCAATTCTGTTGGAAATTAAAATGAGAATTTCCTTTACAGAAAATCATCTTTCTTCAACACCATTTAAAAAATTTGAATCCTGTTCTTGAGGCTAAAAGGATCAATGGCACAAGTACAGCTAGGGCTTAGCAGCGATACAATTGTAACAGGATAATATCTTTAAACATTAATTTTGTGCCTTTCTTTTCCCAGCCTTCTTTTATTTGACCACATTGCCTCAAAGAGAGCAGGATGATTAGGTTGAGAATAAAAGAGAAGAATGGTACATGTTCCGCTTCGCGGCTCTGAAGCAGGATTTTGCGAATAAAAGGGACATCTTGAGAGAGCCCAGAGATCATGACATAGAAATGGAAAGAGATTAGATGAAGGGCCAAACCACCAGCCCCCATGATGACAGCACTTAGGGACAGGGAATGGAAGAGAAAAGGACCTGACCTGGGGTACCTGTCCACAGGGAAGAGGCTTGGTGGAGGTGAAGATAGGCAACATCAGAAGATTCCCCAGCGCTGCTGGAGTTCAGCACCAGGGGGAATCTGAGACTACTAGTCACCACTTGAAAGAACACTGCACAAGGCATAGGCCGAAGAGCTACTTTGCTAATCCTTCTATCAATAGGTGTCCTCGTGTCACCTGTGGATTTTCCAACCTAAGAACATTTACTTGTATCTCAAGTCTTTTCTGAATTCCATCTATACCGCCCCATGTAAATAATCCCCATTTTTTATTGTCCAGGGTACCTGTAAGCCTCCTACCTGTCCCTTAATAGGGTGAATGAGAATCCTTGGCCTCCAGTGATGCTGGAGAATAGAGTGGCATGGAAGAGAGGGGCCCAGCGCAGGTACTTGGGGGCCACTGGACAGTGATTAGACAATTACCTTTATTACACATATTTTAAATAGAAGTTGAAAATTTCTTCAAACTCTATATCAATCATAGATAAGATTAGCATCTTACTTTAGAGTCTAATAAATCTGGTCAGAACACATACAAAGTTCGGATCTTTATCCTGAGTACTGAACATGACGAGCACACATTCCAGAGAATGTGGACAGATGATCATACGAGGATTGTTCCAGGTACTGGACACATGCAGCCCGAAGAAGACAAGACTTGGATGAAGGCTTTTTTGTGGGTGAGGAAAACTGGAGTTCATTAGTATGCTCCCCTGAACAATGGCACTAGCAGTCAGAGTGGTCCAAAGATGTTTCAGGAACAGTTGGTTGACCAGTTGGTTAGAATGATTCCATGGGACTTCTGATGGGTGAGTGGAATAATTAGCAGCTGGGGTGACTTCTGACTCTGAGAATCTATAAGTCTGTAAAATAAAGACAAAAAGTCTTATTAAATCAACCAATAAACATTTATTGATCACTCACTATATGTCAGGCACTGTGTTCTAAACAGCTGGAGATGTAATGGGGCTTATGGTTTAGGGGAGAGAAGCCAGACATTGATCAAATAATTAAACAGATATAAATTTCAGTGGTGACAAGTGTTACAAATAAGAAATCCATGGTGCTATGAAAGCTTTCATGAGGGCAAGAAGGTGAGGATGGCTCCCTGAGAATATGACTCTTGATTAGAGATCAAGGATGTGTAGGAGCGATCCAGGAGAGGAGGGAAGGGCAGAGCAGCCAAGGTCATTGGAAAAGAGCAGCCCTGTCTTTCCATTTCCTGGTGGAAAGCAGTATGCCTCATTGAGAGACAATATGGCCTAATTATTAAAAGATAGACTTGAATTCCATATCTTTCACTTACGGGTTGTGTGTCCTTGAACAAGTTATTTAGGCTTTCTGCACCTAAGGGTTCTTACCTGTCAAATTAGGAAACTATCTATCTCACAGCGTCGTTGGCTAAGGTAAATGAAATAATGAATATAAAATGCTTAACCCCAGTCTAATACGTAGTGTTTTTTAAAATTTGTCTATAATCCATAAATAGACATGATGTGACAATGACAATTTATTCATTGAAGGCAAAACATAAGCCTTTTCAACTGCAAACCAGTATATTCTGGGACATTAAGTATCCCAGTGTTAAGGCTGGGAGCACCAAACCATTAAAGGTAGAGAGAGTGTGAACCACGGTCCACAAACTTGTTATGAAAGAAATCTCACAATTCTTCCTTTTTCTTTGAATCTAATTAAATCTTATTCTTTACCCAGGTCAAGAAATTTTTTTCTAGATCAAAGAATTCAGTCTCAGTTGTGATTGGATTCCTTCCCCCTCCCTAATCTTCAGTCTGTCAAGGTTATTAGTGATTAATTCATTGACAGAGATAGCTTCACCATTGAAGGTAGGCACCTCAACTGACTAAGGTCTCTGTCCATTTCCTTATCTGGGCACTCACTCCTCTCTGGTGGTGGTGGTAGTGGTGCTTCTTCCTCTCCTTCTCCCCATGCCTCATGAGGGAGGGGTTGTGCACAAAAGGATGATTATTCTTACACCTCTTTTCTCCCATTCCCTCCATCTTCTGCCAGTGCCTCCAGTGACCCCAACTGGAAACCAAAGAACAAGGGAGCCTGGTAATGTAATCCTCAAGGGCTGGGCTTCTCCGGCACAGAGTAGGTTAGAAGAGGGCAGATAATGGATGGAAGCAGGGGAAGGGTGATGGTAAGTGTAGTGTAGTCATCTGTGATGAACATTTATGCCATCAAAAGAGATTAGCTAGTTTTGAAAAGAAAAAAGCATAGAAATGAAGAAACGATTAGTAGTTGTTATGGGTGGGGTTGGGAGGGAAGGGGGTGTCTATAAAAGGGCAGCACGAGGGATTCTTGTGGTGATGGAAATGTTCTGTATCTTGACTGTATTGATGCCAATATCCTAGATGTGATATTGTACTATAGTTTTGTACGACACTACCATTGGGGGAAACCAGGTAAGAGGTACACAGGATCACTAATATTATTCTTAAAACAGCATGTGAATTATCTCAAAATAAAATGTTTAATTAAAAAAAGAAAAAACAGGTTAGCTTAAGATCAGATGCTAGATGTTTTCTAGCCTTACATCATCAAAGGAAGTGTAATTATTTGCTTCCCCAAAAGACTGAGTATTGCATTTGGTTTACACAGAAATCTGTAGCTCCTGGGATTTTTACTCAGTAATAGTCACAGAACAAATTGCTTTTTGCTAAAAGGTGCCTCATTCTTCAGCTTGATCACATCTTTAGAATATTCGCTAGATTGCAAAATCCCAAGCACACCCATGAATAGCCTTAGGTCTGTTAAGACATTGGCAGAAATGCATGCTTGAGCGCACAAAAGCAGAGAGGACTGAGGAACAGGGGTCTAGTAGACATAACACAAGGAATAGAGTAGGGAAAGTGAACACACTTTATTTAAATATTTATTCTCCATCATATTATAACAAGGATTTAAAATGGGTTTCAAACATAATACAATAGGATTTTTCTTAATATGTGAAGAAATCTGGGTGAAAAGAAAACCAATGAGTAACAATGAGACACGGTCAGGGGTGGGGTTAATACACAACATACAAGCATGATGTCATGTACGCTCTGAGAAGTCAACGACTCAGGTGGCCTTTGGCCTTACCTTTCTGATAACCAGTGCAAAAAGCAAAACCTGATCTATTACATGCTTATAAGGTAAAATTTGACTTGAAGGAAACCTCTTTGCTGTGTTGTCACAGAGGTGACATTACAGTTTATTCAACATCCTTAGGGTTAATAGAACAACTAGTTTCATAGTTCAATAAAAGCAGTTCTCTCAGGGGCCTAAATGATGCAGTTTAGATGTACAGCATTCTGGCTTTGATTGGGGGGCATTTTGGAGTATATTCGAAATGGAAGAGTTATATCCTTTAAGAAATAAAAAAAATCATTTTCAGCCAATCTGTAGCTAAGGATTAGTGAGGTGGCAAACTGAAATTCCTATAGGGTCCAGGAAGGTAAAATAACTAAGAAAAGTGAGACATCTCTTAAACACACACACACACATACTACAAATACAGTGAAAATGGCCTCCAGTTGGAGAGTTCACTAAGATGTGGTGGGATCTATGCAACCCACAGGCCACTGCTCATTACCAGTCTACTGTTACCATAACCAAAATCGGGGCTGGATGTTATCAGAGCTCCTCTTTTTCCTTTTTCCTATTTTCCTATTTCCTTTTTCCCAGAAACCACTCCAGCTATTGTAAGCACGAAGGGCAAAGGGCTTCAAACAGGGAATTAGGTGCTTAGAGTGTGTTAAGGCTGGGCCTCCAGGGCTGACCACCAGAAGAACAATGAAGAACCCATCCCCCAAGGAGGCTGCCAACTCTGCCTCAGTCAGGAAGATGGGAAACAGTTCAGTTTCCCCTGAACTGTTAGCTCTAGGAACAGCCTGGAGATTAGGTAGCTACTGATGCTGTCACTGCTGGCTCCAGAGCCATGCCTCACCTTTTAAGTCCATGCTGGCAACAAAAATAGCGACCAACAGCTAAAAGATGCTACTGATCTCACCCGTTGGTCCCCACAAAGCTGCTGTCAGGGATGCTGCTACAGAAAAATCCAAAGCATCCTTGACGGGCCTGCCACCAGGGGCAACTGGGACCTCTGCCTTTTACATCTCCCCTGAGTGCATCTGATTGGTCTAAGCTAAAGGTCACTTCCAGATGCCCAGTTTAGAAATGTCATTTTTAGCTGCCCAGTCTCTGGGGGTAGGGAGGGGTATATGGAATGCATGCGGAGCAGCAATCTATCTTATCCACCACAATGTATTTTTATGCAAAAATCACCTGAGCTTTTAAATGCTGGTAATTAAATCGATTTTTAATAAAAATTAACAGGCAGACCAGTAATGTGGGAGTTGATCAAATACATCTGTTAACAGATTCAGCTTCATGGCAAGTAACCAGTGGGTAGTTTTTGGTCTGCTTCAGCACATGGAAGAAGAGAAGATTAAGCCCTGCCCCCTCCCCATCAGCCGATATATGAATAACAATTTGTATGGTGCTGTGCTATATTCAAAGCACTTAAAATGTATTTATTACAAAGGTAGTAAATGCTTGAAAAAACAATATTCTACCAACACATAAGTTCATACAGTAGAAGTTAGTTTTTCTTTGCTCACTTCCCACTGTCACTCCCCAGATGTAACTTCAGATAGCATTGTGAAATAAATCAGACTTCACCATGTTTGAAGTTGACTCTTCTAGAAGCACCCTTTGTTTCAAGTGGTCTACCAAGAGAAAGCTAGAACCAAGTGTCTGAAGCGTTTGGACTCACGTGAGAATCTATCCAACACATATTTGGGGGTTTAATTAGGCTCGTGAGTCTATTGACTAAGGAATGGGCTTACTACTAAAAGCAGAGTTCATATTCAGTCTGGGAACAAATATAATTTCCTATAACATATTTTATAGCTAAGTGAACAAATACCATTTCCTGTATCAGACATGTTTTACAAGCTTTGTGGAAACCTCGGACTTTGTGGTTAATGGTCATATTTATTGCTAATATTTGAAAATCTTAGTGTCGTCCTCTTCTCAGTAAACATGAAAAGACAGGAGTATAATATATTATATTCTAAAACACTGTAGGCAAATATTTAAATTTAAATTAGACCTTTGTTCCCCTCTGTTGTCTTTCAACAATGTTCCTCATTCATTGTGCTCCTGTTTTCACCAGCAAGTAAATATTCTCTAACCTTCTCTTTCTTGTCTTATGGAAAAGAGTAACAATCAGCACTTCTCAAAGTACTTGGGTCAACAAGACATTTCCTTCTCAAGGCATCTCATCAAATCCATAGTGATCTATCATTTTATTTGCATTTAGCCAAGGTCAAATTAAGCTCCTGATTATTATATCCACAACTGTGTGACAGATACACTTAAGCATTTATAAGATATATATTTTGTGTGTATGTATAGAGAGAGACCTGTGTGTACATGCACATGCACGTTTGTATACATATCATTTTTTTCAAGCACTTTCACATATTTCACAAAGATCCCACTTCCAAATACCATCACATCAAGGGTTAGGGTTTCAACATAAAAATGGGGGGAAGGGTGGAGATAGGTGCACAAACATTCAGTCCTCTTAACATGAATTTAGTCCATAGCACTTTCTTTCTTTATAAATGTAAATATTTAAAAATTAAGATATACTGGGGCTTCCCTGGTGGCACAGTGGTTGAGAGTCCGCCTGCCGATGCAGGGGACACGGGTTCGTACTCTGGCCCGGGAAGATCCCACATGCCGCAGAGTGGCTGGGCCCGTGAGCCATGGCCGCTGAGCCTGCATGTCCGGAGCCTGTGCTCCGCAATGGGAGAGGCCACAACAGTGAGAGGCCCCCATACCACAAAAAAAAAAAAAATTAAGATATACTGTTTATTCTCTTTACGTGTTCTTTTCCTCTAGAAATAGAAATACATCACAAATGTATTTCCATGTCATTAAAGAGTCTTCTATAAGAACATTTTTAATGATTATCTCGCTGCATGGTGTCACAGTTTACATCATATCCTGGGTTGGGCTTTTAAGGGATTCCTATTCTTCACCATTCTAGATATGCTATGCTGATTTAATTTCCTGTCTCTTATGGAGCATGGTGCACCTAACCCTCACCCCACAAACAGCCCCTGGAAGAAGTAACCCTGTACATCCTATGACAGTTCTCTTCCCAGACCAACAATAGTTGATTGGATGAAGTCAGTCAATCTATTGGCACTCAGCAAGCAATCAGTCCAAGTCAATCAAGGATTTTAACTAAGAGAAGCAGAACACGCAGAAGAGAATAGGCATCTCAAATGCTTTCATTTGAAAGCCTTGCATGCCTTGCAACCTAATACTTGCAACCAAAAGAAGCTATACTAAAAAAACTGTGGCAAAGCTCAAGGCTGAATCTTTCTTTTTTAACTGATTCATGCTTATTTCATAGAATAATGCTTAGAAGTGGGATGCTAGCTCAACTTTATATATTTAAAAAAATTTTTTTTGACTTAATATTGCCAAATTGCTCTCTAGAAATGTTAAATCAGTTTATTCTCTTTCCAACCATCACTAAAGATTCGTTTTTCGATTTTATTTCCAAAATCTTATCTCACTGTTTTAAGTTGCACATTTAAACTTAAAACAAGTTCCAAGTGAGCTTTAATATTTTCTGTGGGCATTAGCCATTTGTATTTCTTCTTTTATGAATTGCCGTTAGTGATCATTTGCCCGGCTTTTTCTGAAATAATCATATTTTTCTTATTGATTTAAAATAACTCTTTATATGTTACAGACTTTAATCTTGATCAGGATCCTTTTCATTGTGAGCTAGTGGGAATTAGAAGGAAGGCACAAAAAGATGGATCAAGGATTTGGGTGAGGGTCAGCAGCCAAAAGAGGGTCAGGTCAGGGGACGCTCCACCTCCTGACTCTCCTTCCTTTTCCCTAGATGTGTCTTAAATGTGGAATACAGGTGTTGCTGGATACTCACAGAGACTTTCAAAGGGGTATATAAACAGAGAGATCTTTAAGTCCAGATCCTCACATTTCATGTAACTTGTTCCTTAAATCGACTGCCTGAGAGCTCCTTTCCTACCTCAATTTTCCAATAGTGCTTCTCCTATTTTAGAAAATCTCATTAAGGTGATTTGCACTAGTTCACGCATATTGGGAGACATTGCTATAACTACCTTTACTCCCATCTATGTGAACAAAATTTCTCAGTGTTTTTACTGAGATGCATTTTCAAAAATTAAACATTATTTTTCTTAAGAGTGACCTATCAAAAGTTGTAATATAGGGGCTTCCCTGGTGGCTTAGTGGTTAGGAGTCCGCCTGCCAATGCAGGGAACACGGGTTCGAGCCCCGGTCCGGGAGGATCCCACATGCCGCGGAGCAGCTAAGCCTGTGCACCACAACTACTGAGCCTGCACTCTAGAGCCCGTGAGCCACAACTACTGAGTCCACGTGCCACAACTACTGAAGCCCACGAGCCTAGAGCCTGTGCTCCACAACAAGAGAAGCCACTGCAATGAGAGGCCTGAGCAGCGCAAGGAAGAGTGGCCTCCACTCGCCACAACTGGAGAAAGCCCGTGCGCAGCAACGAAGACCCAGTACAGCCAAAAATAGATTTTTTAAAAAAAGTTGTAATATATCCATGCTGTTTTATCAGTTACGGCATATATTGATCAGGATAGTTGAAGCTACCTTACAGGAACTGATAAACCTAAAACGTCAATGGCTTACCCAACAAAAGTGTATTGCTAATTTTTATATCACAGTCTGGTGAAGACAAGGAGGCTTTTTTGGGGGACTCTCCTCCAAGGGGGCCTTAGATAACTCTGCTTCCATCTTGCATCTTTGCCATCTCAGAGTTTCCAGCTTCCAACAGAGAGAGAGAGAGAGAGAGAATGAGAACTAGAGCTCAACTCACTGTGAACTAGGACAGGAAACAATACATCACTTCTGTTCAGACTCCCAAAGGGACACTGAGAAATATAAACTTCCTGTACCTCCAAGAAGATAAAAGGATGTGGTGAACACAGCATTATTTCTGCCACAGGTATTCCCAATAATGATTGTAATGATGACTCAATCCAGGTGAATTTTTTTTTAGCAGTTAGAACCTTATGACCAGAGGTAAGAAAAAAAATGCTCTAATTTCACCTTATTTTTATAGAGAAGTATGAAATGGGAAATAGTTAAATACTCTTAATCACAAAAAGACATTTTATTAGGATAAAATTTGGTAAATGAGTAGAAATAAAAATACAAGGGGAAAACGAAAAGATGTAAAATTTGCAGCTCTTACCCAGTGGATGATAGCAGGTATCGATTTGCTGTAGTATTTATTCCATTCCATTCCATTGGATTTATTATTATTATTTATTTATTATGATGAGTTAACAGTATCACTTTAAAAAGCCAATACTGACAACAGACCATAAATTATATCCTTTGCTACTGTTCAAGATTTTGATGAAATGTTTTAACATTACAACATAAAACTGAAGGAGGGTGCATAGTTTTTCAAAATTCCATTAGGAGATAGTGAACAAAAGCATTGCAGCCCAGTGTCCTATCCTATCTTTAAGGAAACACCCACCCAGTTTGATTTCTTTCTTAAAAAACTAAGAAAGAAAAATACACTGTAATGGAACTGCTTCTGTTGCACTGGACTTGCAGACGCCATGAGCTGCAAACCACAGTAGTTTATGACACCAACTTCCCAGGAAGTCCAGGGATAGAGAGTGCCAGGTACAGAAACATATTTCTTGGCAGAGTTCACATGTCAAGGTAACAACCAGACCCACAGTCAGCCACACCCTGCTTAGCTTTGCTTTCAAGGTCAAGCTACCTTAGGATTTAAGTCTTCCGCCCAGAAGTCGGTGAATTCTTACTGCCTTGTTCATCAGCTGGTCATATTCATCCACTCTCCCAGCTAAATAAACATCCTGCCACTTTACAGAAGAATCTAAAGCAGCCTGTCTTTTTGACTGTGGAAGATGGCAGTTTTAGACAGGGTTCTAACTCTCCTTCCTAAAAAGGCCCATTGACCTTTATTGCAAGTGAAATAGCTTATGGAAACAGTAAATGGCTAACCTCACTATACCATAAAATAGAGCTCCCTACGGACTCTTCTCTCTTAGCTCTGGCGAGAAGCCTGTAATAGAACTCATAAAAGCCTCCGTGCCATTCCCCAGGTGCAACCCTTACAGAAGTACAAATAGGAAGTTTCCAAAATTGCTTGAAGAGAAGATAGTCTAAGAATAATGCCAACTATTTAGCAGATGTTTCTTGACCGGAATTTTGAGATCACTTTCTTTTTTGCATTTGCTCTTTAACTAGTATAAGTGACAACTGACAACATACTGGAAACATAGGAGAGGAAGCTTACATTAAAAGGCAATTGAGAATGCCATCTGATTTGGAGATTGAAAAAATAAATTCTACTCTCTGAACCAATGAAGTTAAAAGTCATAAAATAGAAACTTTTGTCAGGTTTCAAAAAATAAATAAATACCTGATTCTAAAATATTGATTGAGGGCTTCCCTTGTGGCGCAGTGGTTGAGAGTCCGCCTGCCGATGCAGGGGACATGGGTTCGTGGCCCGGTCCGGGAAGATCCCACGTGCCACGGAGCGGCTGTGCCCGTGAGCCATGGCCGCTGGGCCTGCGCGTCCGGAGCCAGTGCTCCGCAACGGGAGAGGCCACAACAGTGAGAGGCCCGCGTACCGCAAAAAAAAAAAGTCAAGAATTCAGAAAGTCCTTTTCTGACCAACACACAGTCATCCCCTTCACATATCTTATTTTATTTTCACTATGGAGTTTATCACTACCTGACATTTTCTCCTTTATTTCTTTATTGGTCTCTCTCCCCATGAGAATGTAAGCTCCATGATTATTGAGACTTTGCCCATTTTGTCCACAGCTATAACCCCAGGGTTCTGAACAGAGCCCAGCATGTCATAGACTTTCAGCACATTTTGTCAAAGAATGAGTAAATTCCCAAGCCTCAGAAGGAGCATGGATTCACAAGGGGCAGAAATTGAAAGCCCAAATACAAATAATATTCATTTATGTATTCATTAAAAGAACAAACAAAGCAGTAAGACACAAAGAATTGAAGGATCTTATGGAAAGAATCAAGTTTCCTAGAGGAACTAATGATATTGGGCTTCAATTCCCTGGGCTAGTGTGGGGCTGGGGGACAGGGCAAAGTGTGGAGTATACACAGGGAATATTGGTTCCATGCCTATAACTTTATATGAAAAGAAGGATTGCTAGCAAAGACTTTATGATAGTCAACCAATTATTAAGCCTTTGTTCAGTATATTTCCTGTACCCTATATGATGTGTTAGTACTTCCTAAATATGGGTGTCCAGATGATTCCTGGTTCTGCCCTCTCAGCTTAGGTCACACCCATAGCATCACCAAATAAAAAACCCAGTCTTTAAAAGGAAGGCAATCTGTAATCTAAGAGTAATTTAAAGAGGCCTCCACCTGGTATGAGCTCCCAAGAGCACATTTTAAGTATGTAATCTACATGATTTCAGGTTATGCTGTGAATGTCTTGCTAGGGCCTTAGGGACAGACCATATGCCTGTGGATGGGTGCATGAACACTTCCTAGAAGGGAATGAATCTTTCTTTTCACTGTCGTTCTAGAAGTTATCAATACTGCACAGAGAATAAGGTCTCTGGAAGTGGGCCTTACACTTGGGTCAGAGATTATCTTTCTCCTCTTTTATGGGGGTGGGTGGGTAGTCATATTGTCCAAACTCCAGGAAGTAGAGGTTCTCTTGGCATCTGGAGGCAGGTACCCAGCCCCAAAGGAGACCCTAAGGCCAGTCCAGGATGTGCTGTTCTATTTCTCTTCCATTCACTTCCAACTTTCAGTAATGTCTTCTTGTATTTTACCCTGGTGTTAAGTGTCTTGGAGATAGAGGGGGGAATCTGTCCCACATTGGTTGGAGTGACAGAAGGGAGAAGAGCTCCCCTTCCCTGTTAACCCGCAGTGAGGCTGTCATGGGGTGAGCTGAGATGGTCACCAGCAGAGGACAGCTGAGTTCAGAAGCATCTTGTGAAGGTCACTTGTAGTAGTGACAGCTGGGTCGAGAGAAGAAAAGGAGGCTCTGCCTACCTTGCTTATGCTTGAGATGGCTTCTGAAAGCATCTGGAAACCTCGAGGAATAGCTAACGGACAATTAGAGGAAGAATTATCCCTGGCAGTCGGTTTACTCACTAAAATTAATAAACTTGTTCCAGATAAATTCTTAGTAAAATTGAAATTTCATACATAACTTTTTTTAAACATCTTTATTGGAGTATAATTGCTTTACAATGGTGTGTTAGTTTCTGCTTTATAACAAAGTGTATCAGCTAGATGTATACATATATCCCCATATCCCCTCCCTCTTGCATCTCCCTCCCACCCTTCCTATCCCACCCCTCTAGGTGGTCACAAAGCACCGAGCTATGAGGCTGCTTCCCACTAGCTATCGGTTTTACGTTTGGTAGTGTATATATGTCCATGCCACTCTCTCACTTTGTCCCAGCTTACCCTTCCCTCTCCCCATGTCCTCAAGTCCATTCTCTATGTCTGCGTCTTTATTCCTGTCCTGCCCCTAGGTTCTTCATGACCTTTTTTTTTTTTTAGATTCCATATATATGTGTTAGCATACGGTATTTGTTTTTCTCTTTCTGACTTACTTCACTCTGTATGACACTCTAGTAAGGAATTATCCATTCTGATTTTTTTCCAAGGCAGCATCTTGCTCAATAGTAAAATACAAAGTTTCCCTTTAAAGTGAAGAAAAGGCAACATTGGTAACGTATTTCACATATAATATTGCTCAAGTACTACCCAATTGGATAAGAGAAAAATATATATAAATAATTGAAAAGGATGAGCCCCAATGATAACTATTTATAGATGATATAATCACATAGCTAAAAGTGAGCCCCATGGAAAACTACTGGAAATGATAAGATAATCCAGGTAAACTGGTTATAAAATGCAATAATCTATAACCAGTAACTTTTCTACATAAAAACAAGTTAGAAAGTGTAATGAAAAAATTCCCATTTACAAGAGTGCTCAGAATAGTAAAATACTTTACAAGAAAAATAACAATAAATGTGCAGGATGTTTATGACTTGGAGGAATCTTGAAAGAATAAAATGGCATTTTCAGTGTTTAGATTAAAAGTTAAATATTATAATGATGTCAACTTTCTTTAAATTAAATTATTCATTGAATGTAACAGCAACAAAAATGCCAAGAAGTTTTTTTTGGTTATTGTTTGAAATCACATGTCTCAAATAAAGATAATCATTACACAATTATTATAGTTTCCATAGCCTGGAAACAATATGAATGTACATCAATAAGAGACTAGTTAAATTATAGTTTATTCCCACAGGATACCATTATGATATCCTGCTATTTTAAAAAAATAAGGGAGGGAATTCCCTGGCAGTCCAGTTGTTAGGCCTCTCTGCTCTCACTGCCGAGTGCACAGGTTCAATCCCTGTTCAGGGAACTAAGATCCTGCAAGCTGCATGGTGTGGCCAAAAAAAATAAAAAATAAAATAAAATGAAATGACATAAAATAAAACAAAATAGTAAAGTAAAATAAAATAGAATAAAGGGAGATCTGCAGGCCTGGATGTGGAATAATCTCTAAGTGTATTGTTAACTGAAAAGCTCAAGTTGCAGAAATACATACACACACACAAATGACATACTGTATCTATACATGTGTGTACATATATAACGATATACACACATAGATATACATACACATATATATATAGATCTATTATGATGTCATGTGTAAACACATACACACATATACACGTGCTTCGAAGAGCACACAAGAAGCTTTGCCACTGGGGATAAGGAATGAGGGATGGGGTAAAAAAGACTTACCTTTTTGGGGCTTCCCTGGTGGCGCAGTGGTTGAGGGTCCGCCTGCCAATGCAGGGGACAAGGGTTCGTGCCCCGGTCCAGGAGGATCCCACGTGCCGCGGAGCGGCTGGGCCCGTGAGCCATGGCCGCTGAGCCTGTGCATCCGGAGCCTGTGCTCCGTAACGGGAGAGGCCACAACAGTGAGAGGCCCGCGTACCACAAAAAAAAAAAAAAAAAAAAAAAAAAAAAGACTTACCTTTTTGCCATATATCCTTTTTATGCCGTTTGGTGTTTTTACTATATGTATATCTTAACTTTTCAAGAGGAAAAAAAGGTTTTAAGCAATAAAATGAATAAAAGCATAGACCTAAAAAAGATATTTGTTCAGGTTAATGGTATCAAAATGTAAATGGGCATTCCCATCTACCCGCTGTCCACTTCTACTCATATCCTAGAGAAATTCCTGCCCATGTGCACGAGTAGACACGTACCAGGAGAGAGGGGCGTGGCATGGAGGGGGCAACTAAAACATTATCTATCTCTATAGTATTACCGCTTAGAATGTGAATACATATTCATAATAAAACATTGGAAACAAATATCCATCAGCGGGAGACGTTTAATAAATTTTGGTACAGCTAAGGACTATACAGATGTTAAAAGGAATGCAGTCAGTCCATACATAACATAGAAAGTTGTTCGTGTTATTAAGTGGAAAATCAAATTGTAGCACTGTGTATGTAGTAGTAGTGATTTTTTTGTGTAAGCATAAAAAGTGTATGGAAGGAAATATATCAAACCATAAATAGTATTTTATCCACTTCCTCCGAGCCAAGCGTGCTCTTCCTTATTTCCTTCCAAGCTGCTTCCTGAGAGAGTAAGAGGTTTCTGGTCTGGGCTGTGAATCCTGGTGAGCTGGGTCACTGATGTAGTCCTGGCTCCAATCTGGCCTTCAGCAGCTCTTTAGTGGGGTGCAGAGCTCTCTTACAGCCACCAGCAGCGTTATACTCTTGTTCCTAATCCGCAGCTCCTTGTGTGTATTGGCTCCTGGGGGATTTTGCATGAGGGGGGAATGATGGGGTTGACGTGTTCCTGTGGCTCCACCATAACCCCTAAGAGATACCTCCAGGCGTCTCTAGAGGGAACTTTCCCTTTTCCCTTTTTACAATCGGCGTCCATGGATTTTTGGAAAGGCAGTTTATAAAACTGTAAAACAAACGTAAACTGCAAAAAAAACTTTGACATTCCTAAGAATAAGCTTAACCTTAAGCTTGAACATAAAAATAACACACGTAAAATGATATATCTTTACTGATGCTTCTCACCAGGATTTGTGACCACAAGAGGATTAATAACCACTCTACTCAACCTGTTTAGTTTATTTTGTTTGTTTGGTTTTCGTTACACTCATTTTTTCCTTTCCAAAATGAGTAATATACTATTACTTGATATGTATTTAGTTAAAAAGAATATTAAATAAGTTTGATCAATCTACATCTTTACTAGACAAATTTTAGTTTACATTATTAACATTTTATTAGGAAAAAAATCTATTACTTTCATTTAAGCATTTTATTAAGTCTTGATTTATTTACACATTCATTTGGAATCACATGTTCTCCTCTCCCTTTCTTTCCCCTTCTCCCATGAGAGAAATTCTCTGAAATAATTTTGGAAAAGAAAATATGATTACTGAGTCAAAAGCTACAAAGCTATTAATGCCTCCTGATGCAAGTTTTCAGTTTGCTTTTTACAGCTTAACTTCTTCGATTTTGCAATACCTTATAAGGTATAAATATATTCATTTAATACAAGCCTCAACAGCTTTAAGCAATACATATAATTTTTTAATTGCTTGTTAATGTACACCAAAGTTTCCCTCTTTATTCCTAAAATAGGCCCATCTTCTGAGACATATCTGTTTGTTTACTGATAAACATCATCAGATTTAGAATCTCTCGCTGAAAGTCTTCCCACATAAGGAAACATGTTTGTGAGACATCTTTCCTGACCATCAGTATCACATAATGCTTTATCCTTACCAGATCCACAAATCATAAGATATTCAGTGAAAATGGACGTTGTAGGATATCACTTTGACGTACAGTCAGTTCAAGGGCGACTGAATGGTAGCGCAGGTGTGTGGCGTGTGACTCATGCAGGCCCCACCCGCAGGTGCAGTGAGTCACTCAGCCGGCAGAGAGCTCCCCTGGGATAATGGCACCATCAAGAGAACCTCTTGACACTCACTAATCTAGGCTGATAGCGTCATTTAGACAAGCTAAGAGCCAAAACAATGCCAAGGTCAGTGTTTTTGTAGCAAGAATTAATTTTTAGTAATTTAAAAATGAAAATGGTAGATAACATTTAAGACAGTCTTAGAGAAATCATGTCGTAGTCCAACACTATGAACTACACAGCTATTTTCAGTTTTGCATATGGCCTTCCATTTCTTATAGATAGTTAGCTAGTTACAATCATGGGTATTTTATCTTCTGTTTCTCTCAGTCAGCTTTATATCACAAGCATGGTTCCATGTGTGTATAGAGCTTCATAATTATTATTTTTAATGGCTGCATGAAGGCCATTTGATTAATTTTATTACTCTGTCTATTCCAGTGCCCATTATAACGCTCCTGATGAGAACATAGGATGGTGCTAGTCTAAGTGCTAGTGCCAGAACACCCCGGTTCAAATGTAAGTTTAGCAACCTCTGTGCCTTAGTTTTCTGGTCTTTAAAATGAGGTTGTTGACAATTCCAACCACACCGGTTTGTCATGATTAAATGACTTCATTTGCATAAAGTGCTTAGAACGGTGCCTGGTACGTGGTGAGCAGTCAATAAATGTGAACTATTATTATTGATGTATAAATGACTTTCGAGCCTTCAGGTCATCTCTTGCTTTTGCTATTACAGACAGCAGTGCAATGAACATCTCTACTTATCAGATGTTTTGCTTCTGTATAATTATTTCCTTAGATTAAATTTCTAGGAATCAGATTGCTGGGTCAAAGAATTTATCACAGTGATTACTTTTAAAGAAATTCCTTGAACTTTTGCCCTTGAAGAAAATGTGATGGCATGGAAAACAAATACTAGTTGATATAAAAGAGATGATCAGGAAGGGAAATCATGGCTTTATTTATAACAGTAATTTAGTAAAACCCCATTTTATTCATAAAACTGGGTAGGTAGACCTTATACAAAGAGCCTGATTTAATCCAATAAGTATTTCCCAGTCTGCTCTATGCTTGTTCCATGCTAGGTGTTAAGCAGCGTGTGGAAGGCTATGAAGTGGCCTTTGTCCTTAAAGAGTCAAAATCTACGTAAGAAGGTAAGATATGAAGATAGTATGAGACTATAGAACCAGGGGCCAAATTACTTTTTTTTTCATCCAAAATCTATGGTACAGACACCAAATATTAGGCATAGTCAGCTGGCAATAAAGAGATAATATTCAGTTTCTGGTGAAGATAAAAGTGCGTGTGGGAGAGGGGGCAATGATACAGATGAACTTGTATACAAGACAGAAATAGACCCACAGACATAGAAAACAAACTTACGGTTACCAAAGAGGAAGGGGTGGGGTATGATAAATTAGGAAGATGGGATTAACATATACTCACTACTATATATAAAACAGATAACCAACAAGGACCTACTATATAGCACAGGGGACTCTACTCAATATTTTGTAATAACCTATAAGGGAAAAGAATCTGAAAAAGAATATATATATATATATATATATATATATATATATATATCTGAATCTCTGTGTTGTACACCGGAAACTAACACAACATTGTAAATAAGTTATACTTCAATAAAAAATTAGTTCATTGATTAAATATACAAAGGGAAAAAAAAAGAAAGAGAAAAGTGTGTGACCATCCAAGTGATAACTAAATTGAGCTCCACTTTTTTTCTCAGAATCTAACATTTTATAATTGCTTTCAGTACACCTCAAACCAACAGGCCAGACCTGCATTTGAAATCATGCACAGAAACTGTTTGCTCTTGCTAAAACACATTCTTATCCCTTCCAGTTAAGATAAAAGCACTCCTCAGACTTCAACTGTGGGCTTTAGCCAAGGGGTCCAAAAGGGGTGCTCAGGAGTGGAGATGGCTTTGGTGGAGAACTGGGCGGTGGGGGGGTGTCTGTTTAGAAAGGGCCTCTGCTAGCTGAAATAACAAAATCATCTGTATCTCGCCTGTTTTTAGGGAGTAGTGCTAACGTGTCTGGAACAACCAAAATCTCCCACCACCACTCCGCTGTCCTCTCTCTTTTGTCTCAATGTCCAAGGAAGGGGGTCCAACTGCCTCTCCTCTTTGAGATGAGCAAGCTCACTGATTTCTAGGAAGCCAAACCTGAAATAGAAGCAGAGCCTTTTCTTATCATTGAGGAAGACTTCCCAATCACTGTAAACCCTTTCCGTAGGGGGCAAGCCCCATATGAAGGGTTTTCCGGTCTTTGAAAATGGCCTGCCAAACACCATTGTTGTGCCTTATCCAGCAGTTATCAAACTGCCTACTATGTACAGATCCTCTCAAACTGACAGGTACCAGATGCCCCTAGAAGGCTTAAGCCTCTGCAATGTCCAGAAAAGGAGATGCTTTGCCCAAATAGGTCCCCAAGCAGACAAGTGAAACTGTCTTCCTTATATGGTGAAAAGTGCCCTGTCGCTTTAAGGCCAAGAGACTTGGCTGCAGATGGTCCCTGGGAAGTTTGTGGGCAGCCCCATCCTGTATCTGAGCCTCGCAGCTGTGCAGGTGAGTTCCCAAACCTTCTTTCCCCAATTTGCCCTCTGCAGTCTCTCTCCTGGCGTGGCTGGTTGGAAATGCTGTTACAGAGGGCTAGAGAAATTTAGGGTCAGTAGAGATGGTGTTGTTTGGAGAAGTTTGAGTTGAAGGGAAAAAACAAGGTTACTAGGGAAATGTGCAGTGATGCAGCCAGTGGGGATGCTTCTAACTTCCAGTGGGGCGGAAGCATCCAGATTACAAGAGGCCGTGAAGCTTTTCAGGACAGGGCAGGGGAAACAAATTCAGCAGTGGAAGAGGGACAGATACTAGGTAAGACCCCACAGGGCTAAGTTTGGAGTTCTGAGCTATAGAACCTGGTCAGCTGCAAGTTTAAACCAGACATAGGTGGGAGGAAATAATGCTTCTGCAAGTGCTGAAGGCTTTGCAGAGCTACAGGGCTGACTGCAGAAGAGAAAGTGAACGCGTATGTTTGCAGCATCTACTAGAATGGAAGGCTGCAGCCTTAACCCTTCGTTCAACCTGGCTGATTAGCAAGTAGGGTTTGACAGCACAGAGCACAGGGTGAGGGTGGGGATGCCTGCGTGGAGTATTGTGGTAGAAGACTAAAATAAATGGATAAGACTATGATCGTGGAACCGCATCTCTGGTATCCCCACAGTACCACCTGCAGAGGAAAGAGATGTTTATAAGCTCAGAAATTCTGTGTCATCCACAAGCAAAGAACTGGAAGAAGTCTCACTTAAGCTGATTACTGCTCTGTCATTTACTAATTCAGTTTCCTGACTTCTTTTAGCCTGTGGCCTGGAGCCTCCTAAAATATTAATTTGGAATTAACGAATAGAACTTTTTAAAGGCTAAAGATGAGCTAGCAAAGCCCTTTAACTGAGCCCACTCATCAGCTACAACCAAAATAGAAGTCCACCCAAGAATTTAAAAAGAGAGATGTCAGATTGTAGGACTGGGCTTGTTTTCCCTCTTGGTTGAGTCTGGGGCCATTCATCATTCAGAGGCCAGTGGTTTCTCTACAGTTGTTGTGTGGGGAGTGAACACGGAGGCTGGATTAAAATTCCTTACATACCCCATGCCTTTCAAAAATATTCATTCATCTGGGTAGTCACTGAAGAATTCGTTTTATTATTAACTAACAAGTGCTCTATCTACTTGTTTTCTAAAGACAGAATGTTCATGAAAAAAGATTTGTTTTATCAACAGGGATTTGTTAGTGCAAGGGTTCCCGTTTTCTCACTTCTGATGGCTGGGCCAAGTGGGGATTATAGCTTGCTGAATAGGAAGATCTGTTCTTGACTCTAAAAACAGCAGACGGCTCTACTTGGGCCTTACCCATTCAGAAACGCTGATGTCCTGAGCAGAAAGTTAACTTTTGAGTTCATAATTTGGAAGGGAACAGGGTGCGTGGGTATAATGTCGCTTCCTTTGTTTCAAGTTAAATCCAGAAAGCAGTGTCAAATATACTGCTTTCAAATATGAATGCTGCCAAGAAAAATAAAATCCAGTCCCCAAAGCTGGAAAATCTCTAAAAGTAACAGACTGTGACCTTTTATAAGCTAAATCAAAGTGTTTAAAAGGAAAAAAGATGTGGCTTCCTGAACATTTCACATGGTGACCCTCAGTCACACACTGCACAACATCTCTTAAGCTGTTTATTTTATCTGTGCCTCGGATTCCTCACCATTAAACCGTGCATTGTTGGGAGGGACTTTCCAATGAAGTGGAAAGATCCATTGGAGCTGGAATTGAGCAAATCTGGGTTAAATTTCCAGTCCCTTCATTTATTCCATAACCTTAGACAAGTTACACAGCCAGTCTGAACCTCGGTTTCCTTATTTGTAAAGAGAGTAAATAATTAACAATGTCATTAGAATCAGAGGAACCTACCAGTACACAGGCTCAGGCCTGCGGGTCCTTGGACTTGGAGAGCAGGATGTCCTGCTCACAAGCAGGAACCTTTGTATCTTGCATGAAAAATGGACGGTCTAAAAATGGGTGATTTGGGGATTTCCCTGGTGGTGTAGTGGTTAAGAATCTGCCTACAAATGCAGGGGACACAGGTTCGAGCCCTGGCCCGGGAAGATCCCACATGCCACATAGCAACAAAGCCCGTGGGCCACAACTACTGAGCCTGTGCTCTGGAGCCTGCTAGCCACAACTGCTGAAGCCCGCATGCCACAACTACTGAAGCCCGCATGCCACAACTACTGAAGCCCGCACGCCTAGATCCCGAGCCCCGCAACAAAAGGAGCCACGGCAATGAGAAGCCTGCACACCACAACAAAGAGTAGCCCCTGCTCGCCGCAACTAGAGAAAGCCCGCACACAGCAACGAAGGCCCAACGCAGCCAAAAATAAATGAATACAATAAATAAATTTATTTTTAAAAAATAAATAAATAAAAATGGGTGATGTTGAGAAGGGCAAGAAGATTTTAGTTCAGAAGCGGGCCTAGCGCCCTACCATGCAAAAGAGAGGCAAGCACAAGACTGGGCCAAATCTCCATGGTCTGTTTGGGCAAAAGACAGGTCAGGCCCCTGGATTTTCTTACACAGATGCCAGCAAGAACAAAGGCATCTCTTGGGGAGAGGAGACACTGATGGGGTATATGGAGAATCCCAAGAAGTACATCCCTGGAACAAAAATGATTTTCACAGGCATTAGAAGGGGCTGACTTGATAGCTTATCTCAGAAAAGCTTCTAATGAGTAATAGTTGGCCACTGTCTTATTACAAAACAGAAGTGTCTCATGGCTTTTTTTTTATGTGTACCATATTTAAATTGGCCTCATACACCAGAATTCCAATCATGAATGGCTGGTAGGATATTTCTTTTGGACGGCCCTGATTTATATAGATTGACTCCTAGTTAAATTAATATGATCAGCTTTTTGAATTTTGATACTAATTCCAGCTCAGGAAGTACTATCCCTGTTTTCCCCTTCTAAAGATATGATTGGACTTGATGTTCAACTCTTCATAGAGATGGTGAACGCCATCTCAAAACCTACAGGGAATTGGTTTTATATTTAAATTTATATAAGTGGTAATATTAATATATTTAAATACAGAGGATATCCCTTCACTGTCTCATGGAACAGTAAGACTCACCTGCATTTCACGTTGTGTTCATTAGCCTGCTAAAGGCAAGGGCTGAAGATAAGCTGGCAATGTCCACTTTATCTTTTTGGTCTTAACTGTGCCAATTAAATTAAAATTCCCTGTATCTAAAATGTTGTCTTTTACTTAATGAAAGGCATTTTAGTGTGGTTTATGTATAATATCAAATAAAGAATATTTAATACTTCTCACATTTCATAGGTGATCTATGAGATCAAATGCTTTTAAAATTTAGCATCACAAGCTATCACAGCAAACTTTGCTTATGAATTCTTTACCAAGTCAAGCTAAGTTATAATTCAGGATTGTCCGTTAAACAGCTATTCAAAAACACATGCAACTGTAGCATTATCATATATGCATGATTGGCAATGGTGCTTTTGCCAACTCGTTAGAAAGATTAGAGGAGATATACCATCAGCACAGGTTTGTAAATTATGTGATCCTAAGGCTGAAGATAATTAAAAACAAAGTCATGGATCAAAAATAAACAAACAAAGAAAGAAAGAAGAAAAATTATCAAAGGAACTTTAGAATCCAGTAGAGTCTCCAAAAATATTATTTTACATTTCCTTCTTTTTCTTTATGACTTAGGAAACTATATTGTTCCTTGGGGGAGGAAATGAGCTTTGAGAGTGGAAACCAGTTCTGTAGCACAACTTCAGAACCACTTCTAGTTCACCCCCTTCTCCCCAGCCTCCTTCGAAAAAGGATGCCCAACTGCCTTGGAAATCCATTCCTAGTTATTAACCAGGCTCCTTGATCAGAAGTCCTTCTTAAAGCAAACCCACTTCTACCTATTTTGTGTTCAGAAATACAGAGAATTGTTGGTTTTCTTCCCATGGTGTAGTTATTCCATATGCGTGAAGGACAACGGTAAGCCACCTCAGAATCTCAGTAAAGGTGGTCTATCCAAAAGCAAGTTTAAACAGCATTTTTAAAGGAACTTTTTTTTGTTGTTATTAGGAGCCACCTCTTACAAGTGGTTCAATAATAACTAATCGCTACCCTTCTGTAAAATCTCCTAACATGTTCACACAGCTATCTTTAAGAACATGGTTAATGCTACTCCCAGAATTTTCATCGTTCACTTCAGGCCATCGTAAGAGCAGGGTTGCCATACCTGCAATGGGGCTATGTGTAGGACACATTTTTAAACTGAAAACATTCTCTCCACCAGCTTAGAAAGGTGGTGATAAATTACAGCAGCAGAAACATTCCATTGGAAGCACATAGCACAGCCCATGCATCAGCTGGGAGTTGAGAGCTGTCATTTTTAACTCAATGACAATGACCTAAGGGTAGGTCACCCCTGTAGCCAATCTTCTAGTGGTGGATTAACACCGCCTCTGTCAGGAGGCTGGTGTTTAGGATCCACTCTTTGCCACTTAAAGTAGCTGTGGGACCTGGGTTAGTTCCTTTACGTGTGTGAGCCTCAGTTCCATGGTCTGCCTCATGGGAATGATAACATATCCACGTATGTGGTTATGGGAAAGACAGGAGAATTGGCAATGCAGAGCTCAGTAATTATGTTGGATCCAAACGCCTGATGGTCTCTAATAAGGTCCGTGTTCTTTACTAATAAGACACTGGCCATAGACCTTGTCTACACCCTTTAGACCAATCTGCAAGTATGAATATGTGTCCAAGAATGTGTGACTTAAACTTTTAATAAAAGTTAAGTTTCAAGTTAGGTGGAAGCAAAGAAAAGTAGGGGCTGAGGCCATTCTACATCGTGCTGCAGGGGTTAACTTTGGAAACAGGTTTAAAATCTGCTGGGTCACACAGGGCTTTGGATTGATTACATTCTTTAAAAATATTTTATAATTTTTGACCCCGTGGGAGGTACTTCTGTGTCTGGTACACTGGAAGAAAGAGTCGGAACGGGGGAACACGATGGTCTAGATTGAGCAGGTAGAGTAGAGAAATCCTGGTGGAGCTGAATCTCTTGACACATCTTTGATGCCCCCTCCTCCCCACTGACCCCGTGAACCTTGAGCTTGTCAGATGCAATTCTTTCATGAATTCACCAAGCTGGGGAAGCTTGAAAAAGTGTCTCGTCGGCTTCTTGCCTTCAGTCAGAGCTGCTCTTGAAACAACCAAGGACAAGGGCCACCTACCTCTGCTCAGGGAAGGAGCCTTTCAAGTTCCATCTGTTGTCTACCTGCACTGGGGCTGCATTTGGGAAGTTATCCTTATGCCTTGTGCTACAAGCCCATTTTCTCCTAGCGAGCTCTGGGTCTGTCCTTTGTTGCAGCAAATTGCTATCCTGCCTGTGGAAGCGGCCACTAGGGTGGGGCATGCTCATGGTCACAGCCTCTGCGAGGGGCGGCACTTCTTGTTTCCTCTCTGATTAATGACCAGGTGAGCAGACATGCTTCTGCCTTGACGTTATCACATCTATTCCCCCTCCACCTTCCCTCTCCCTACTGCAGTGCTTCCCAAACTAGAGAGGGCGTGCATCAGGAAAGCTCGTTAACACACAATGCTGGGACCCATCCCCAGTGTTTCTGATCTGTAGGTCTGTGCTGGGGCCTGAGTACTTGCAAGTTGTAATAAGCTCACAGGTGGTCTCGGAACCACACTTTGGGAACCACTCAGCCAACACTCAGTCTCACTCTGGTGTTTCCAGTAACTTGCACCTCCTCCTACATACCAAGATAATACCTCCTCTCTGTTCTTGGGGGCGGGGATGGAGGTGTGAAATAGAGCCTCCTCCTTACCACTGTTCTGTGCGACTATTTAGTGAATTCTCATTGTAACAAGCATGGTACTAAATACTTTACAGACATTATTTGCACTTTCCCAATAACCCTACAAGTTTGATGTTATGAGACAAACAGAAAGAGTGTGAGAAACCGAGATCTCACCAGTGACAAAGAGCAGATATGGTGTTCAAACTCAGACTGATCTGGAAAGATTTGCTCTTTCCACTATTCCAGGTCTGGCAAATAGAGGTTTAACTTGTGTGTCAACTCCAGTTCACTGGTAGCTGCTGCCTGGAGCACTGTGTTGAGAGTCCCACGTGGAATGGGTGCTCAGCGAGAGGAAGTACTAGGATTGGTGAGCTGTACCTGCCGAGATGCAGGAGTGGAGAATGAGAACACAGGTGCTGTATATTTGCCATCCCCACACGATGCCTTGTTCGGGAATCAATTTTGTCAGCTACTAAAATCAGATGAGAGATGGGTATTCAAATTTGTTCCACAGAGAACAGTAAAACTTATTTCCTTTTTCATCCCCTTCTCTAAAGGGTGAATCTAAATTTCTTTTTTAATTAATTAATTTTATTTATTTAGTTTTGGCTGTGCTGGGTCTTCGTTGCTGCGCGCAGGCTTTCTCTAGTTGCGGCGAGCGGGGGCTACTCTTCATTGCGGTGCGCAGGCTTCTCCTTGCAGTGGCTTCTTTTGTTGCAGAGCATGGGCTTTAGGCATGCGGGCTTCAGTAGTTGTGGCACACGGGCTTAGTTCATGTGGGATCTTCCCAGACCAGGGATGGAAACCGTGTCCCCTGCACTGGCAGGTGGATTCTTAACCACTGCACCACCAGGGAGCCCCTGAATCTAAATTTTTGAGGCTAGATTTGAAAAGGTATAATAACTTGTAAAGTAAAATGAAATGCAGCTAGTATATAGATAGTAGGAGCCACCATGGACATTTAGCCTTAAAGTGACGGGGACGAGAGAACTTACTAATTATGTATGTCTCTGTATGTTATATGTCTTTCAGTGTGACCTAATAGATCGCCTTATACTGAAATAATCCACTGTGACTTAATAAGGAGGCAATGACATTTCTGGTTTTGCTTCTCCCTCCATCACGAATATTCAGTGTGAGATTTGTTATTTTTAGTGTCTTAGTGCTTTATCTAAAAAATGAGTTTCATAATGCTTTTCTGCTTCTTCCTAATATGTATTATGTACATGATTAAATGAAAAAATAACTTTATGGCATCTGTTATTCAATCAACAAATATTTATAAAAGTTTATCCCCAGGCTCTGGGGATATAGCAGCAAACAAACAGACTGCTCCCATGGAACTTACATTCTGGAGAAGGGAGACAGACAATATACAAGTAAACAAAGAAGAAAATTGTGTATCGTGATAAGTATACGTAGTGAGAGTGACTGTGTGTATGCGTGTACGTGTGTATGTATTGCTATTTTAGATGGGGTGGTCCAGGGAAGGTCTTTCTGAGGTGGTGACATTTAAGCTAAGACTTGAATGTGGAAAAGGAGCCAAACTGGGTGGTCTGGGAGTGCTTCTTTTCCAGGCAGAGAAAAGAACCCATGCAAAGATCCTGAGGTTGAAGGTAGGTAAGGGCCAGATCAAGTAGGCTAGTAGGGATTTTCAGCCGGGGGTGATGCAACCCTCCTTCCCCTACCTAGGTGGTGTTTGAAGATGTGCAGCTGGTGATTTGGGTGCAAAATATGGAATTGAGGACAGAGCACTATTGGCTTTTGTGGGCAGGACCAGGGATGCTAAACATCTTATACTGCTTTGGATGGAGGCACATGAGAAGACTTGTGCCGCTCATACTGTCCTGAAGATATTGTCTCTGTTGAGAAATCCTGAAGAATCTCCAAGGCCAGGGTAAGAAGTTTGAATTTTATCCTGTGTACAGTGAGAAGCTCTTGGAGAGTTGTAAGCTTTAAAAGATGATCTTTAAAAGATCATTTTGGCTACTGAGTGGAGAGTGAACTGGAAGAGACAAGGGTGAAAGCAGGGAAATTCAACAGGCAGCTCTTTCAGTAATCCAGAGTAGAAACGATGGTGGCCGAACGTTTTGAGAAGTATTTCTACCTTCAAGAAGAAGGCTGCTTAAATAAATATAAAATGCCATTTCTCATGACACCTTATGTTATCGTTTGTTTTCCTTTAAAGACTTTACAGTTTGGGAATCCACTGGTTTCCTCTGTAGCCGTTTAAGAGAATCTTTGCGGCACCGAATTACAGACCTCGCCCTTTCAAATGCAAGTCTTTATCCTCTTGCCCTTCACCCTCACGGATCTGTGTGCATTTCAAGTTGTTCATAGCTCGGGAAGGTAATCTATTTGATTTGGGCTTGTAAAAAGAGAGAAAATTACATGCGCTTCTTGAATAACAATATGTGATTTCTCTCTCTGAAGGGTCAATAGGAATTAGCCTACATATATCATTTTAGGAAACCGGTTCCTAATCACATGAATAAGAGGGACCAAGTCCACATTTTTTCTGCTGAAAGAGGAACATTAAGTGAACATCAAAATCTCTTGAAGAGATTGCAGGCATCTCAGTACTAATTTTACTCGGGCATTAAGCCTTGCCAATAGTTTTCATGTGCATCAGCTACTCCCCAACAAAGGCAATTCAGCTTCCACAATTTTAGAGAATCCTCCTTGCTGCTATCTTCCTCTCTCTCCTCATAGCCATCTCTTCTTCCTGTCCCCCCACGGAAGTGCCCCTACATTGTCCTCGGAGTGTCCCTGCAAATGCAGAGATCCATAAAGCAACAATGTGGGAAGCTATTAGCTCACCTGCAGAAGAACCCACTTCTCAGATATCTGGGGGGAGAAGCCTCCTGGCCCCCAGGCTGAGATGCGGGGGTGGCAGGAGATGAAGAGAGAGGAGACAGCTGGTTTCAGGCCACTGCGCATGGGTGAATGGTCCCACTGAGTGTGGAAGTCAAGAGGTGGATCTTCCCACCAGAACCTTGCGTGCTGAGAGCGGAGGTGGGGTAGTCACCAGAGAAACACTGGGGACTGGATGCAGGCAGGCAAAACAACACACCACAGCCTCCAGCTAGAGCTGGTGGAGCCAGGTACGCACCCACCGACATCCTGCCTTCCAGTTTCTAGATAAAGCTGAAGAAGAGAAACAGAAAGTGGGTGGATAGGACCATCCCCCCCAAAACAAATTATTGAAACCCGTCACCTAATCTACATAAGCCAAGCTCCCAGGAATTAAAAAAGCAAGTGGTCTCACTGAACTGTAAAAACCAAGGAAGAGGAGCTCCGCCTTCACCTCTGGGCACAGGTGTGGCCCAGCAAGAGGTGGGCCACCTCACTGCTGACCGCAAAGGGGGAAACCAGGACCACGTATTGGAAGGGAAGGAGCAAATGTTTCGCATTAGCAGATCCTGTCCCAGCTACCAAGTAGCCATGTGAATTTGGACAAGGTCACCTTCTTGGGCTTCCAAAATAGAGTTGATCAAAAGCTTTTTCAGACTCTGATGTGCTTTGAGGCTGTAATTCATAATTCAGCTCAAGATCTCCATGGTTCCCCTAAAGCCTCTTGCAAAACAAACCTCAGCTCGCCCAACTCCTATTTCTCTCTCTGTCTGAATTAGTAACTGTTCTCATGCTGCCCCCGTTGGGTCCTGAGAACTCTTCTGTTAGCACACCTAGAACACTACTGCTTCTCTTTCTTTCTTTCTTTGCATCTCCCTCTCTCCACTAGCTCTTCAACACCCCACCCTCAAAGGGAGGTACCAATGTCAGGTTTTTTCTTTGAATCTCCAGGGTTTAACGCTATACCTGACACTCACTTACTAGATGTTCAATAAATGTTTGTTGTTGAACGAATGGAAAGGGAGGATGTAAAAATAGAGAAGAACGAGCCCGAGCCAATTCAAAGCTCAGGAGCCAGCTGAGCCATATATTCTGCCCATAAGATCCTGGACTCCTTGGAATTAAAAAGAGAGAAGAGACAATTTTAGAAATTATAGCAATAATTTTCAGACCTCACAGTTTCTAATACCCTATGTCTCCACTGAGATATGCCAATTTCACAGGATTTTAGAAATACTAGAGTTTTACCTAGCCTTTATGGAATGTCTTCTATTTGTAAAAAGCTAGTATAAAATTGCTGAGTAGGAATTTCCAGATCCCTTACTTCCTGACTTCATGCCTCTTTAAGCTGTTCTCGGGGAGAAAAAAAAAATCAGAAAGTTTAAAACTGCCTACGTCTTGTCTTCATAAACTTTGATCTTTTCACTTATTTAAAATTCATAACCACGCTGTCCTAATAATTAGAAGTACTAAAGTACTTAGGGAAGGCCATGAGGGATGAACCCCCTGGTCTGTCTAGCCAAGTCACCAGAAATGGTGAACCCTTGCTGATATGGTGCCGGGAGGAAAGGAGGGGGCTGAGGCTGCCAGCAGAGGTGGCCCAGAGCATGACAGACCCAAGCTGGTCCAGTTCCAGGAGTTTGGATTTGAGGGGACTGAGATCCGGTGCAGCGTCAAAACTTTTGGGCAGCGGTCAACTGTTTGATGAACTTTAGCCTCATCAGGGAGGACCACGCACGAGTGATTCCATCCTCAGGAAAGGGGTCAAAAGGAAAAGGGAAACACGGTTGATTGTGCCTCTTCCTTGTACCAGGCCTGCTGCTGAACGGATGGTTCCGCAGGGCGGGGGGCAGGAAGATGCTGCCCCCAGAAGTGTGGATTCGCCAGTGGTGTCCCTGAGGGATACTGAATGAGGGTTTCTTCCAGAACATTGCCCACAAGCAGGAACAAAGCACATCTCCAACTTCAGTGTGGTGATGTGCGATGTATGGTTCCTCCATCCATTTGTCTAAGCAACTTGAGTAGCCGATGTCATGAACTCAATTATTTTTAGTTTTTCTGTTCACTGTGTAAAGAAGTGAGTCCCTTTGGCCCTCATGAGTACTGTTCTGAGAGCGGAGAAAAGCCTACCATGAGACCATGATACAATCAGAGCTGTACTGACAATAATAAACCTTATTCAAACCAAAAAGAGCAGGGTTTTGGTAGGCTCCCAGGGGTCTTATCTAAGGGGTGCACAAGGGGAAGGCCCTGGGAGGTGGGAGGGACTGTTTATCGCAGGGCTGCCTGAGGAGTTATATGAGGAGCTCACGTTTGCTGTGACTCTGCAGGCTGTTATCTAGGGCATGTGCTTGATAACGTGAGGGGTTGGCATCAGTTTAAGTACCCCACAGGCCTCTTGGCCAAACACATTGGATGCTGAAGCAGCAACACCACGGAGCAGCTTAGCTAAACTCTCGACCATACCTGATTGTAAAACTTTAAGGAAAGGCAAGGGCTTAAGCTAAATTTTAGGATAATGTTGAGGAATCAGAAGGAGAAACAGAGAGAGAAATGTGATTAGGGCGAGACACCCAGAGGGTTTCAAAGGTACCAGAATAATCTGACTTTAAATGGAGAGGTGGGAAACGCTGGTGTCCATTTGATTATTATTCTTTAAACTGTGCATTTATGTTTTTATACCCTGATTTGTATGTATGATATATTTTAAAATAAAAAGGCCTTTAATTCCCTCCCCAAAACTAAAGACCCAGAGTCTGAATGAAAGCAACTGATCAAGAACTAAAAAAAGTTGCCAAAATAAGGCCACTAAGACCTTAAGTGAAAATTTAATCTCTCTCCCTCTCTCTCTCTCTCTCTCTCTCTCTCTCTCTGCCTTCACTGGTAAAATTTTTGCTGACTGGAAAAATCTCTGTGGGAGCGAGAAGCATTAGAACTTATCTATGAATTACATTTGAGAGAAAATACTTTTTCCCCTCCCTTCCCATCCTGCTTGTCAGGGCTGGATTGATTCAGCACACGTTCTTTTCCAAAGTTGAAAGGTTAAAAATAATGCCCACCCTCTGGAAGCCATTGGACAGAAGCCCGCTTGACGTCAGAGTGTGTTCAGCTGGGCTGTCGCGCTGTCCTGCCCTCGGCGGCTGCCTTTCCCTGGGTTTGTCCGAGGCTCTCCATTATGCTCTGTGAACCAGCTCAATATTTCTTATTTTGCTTCACTCTTTACATGCTCTTTTATTTTTCTGCTGAGCCCTGGCTTAGCCAAATTCCTTATATTTGGTTTCTTTGATCTTTCTGATCAAATTATTTTCTGTTCCACTCCTCTGAGCCCCTTCCAGTTCCCTCTATTTCTCAAGAAGCCAGGTGTTTAATAAAGAATCTGGATAAGGCTCAGGCACAATCGGGTGTATGAAGCTGCTTGCCCCCAGGTCACTTGCTGCTTTCTCCTTAAGCAGCGAAGATGGTTTACTAAAGGCATGTGACATTCCAGAGACACCACAGTGCCCTGCACAGGGCAAGTGCTCAGTAATTACTGAGTGGAGGAATTAATCAGGATCTCTTTTAAATGTGCTATCCTACATTCCAACTTACACTTAACCTGTTGCCCCATCCCACCCTCAGACCAGGTTTCTTTCTGCTCTAAGGTTTTTCTTTCCAGTCTAATAGTTATTTCATACCTTACTTCCTTGATGCTTTAGTTTACACATTTTTAAATTCAATTTTCTTTTGTTTCATGCTCATCTATTTAACCTCATTAGTTTAATTCATGTCGTAGGATTTTGCAAGTAACTTTGTTTACCAGATTAGCATTATTTCTAAATTATTGTTTTACCCATTTCTCTAAATAACTGAAAATCACGTTCATATTGTCTTATTAATTCCTCTTTATTAGAAAGTAGACTCTGCTTACATATTTATGACTTTTCAGTGTTTTTCTAATTGGCCACAGCACAAATTCATCATATCCTGTGATTCTGACACAGGTTTGGGTTAAGAGTAAAGATCATTGTCTTAAAATGATATGGCGTCTGGGATTTACTTCAAAATAATCTAGTAGAAGGATTACAGGTAAAACAAGATTACCGTGGGTTGATAGTTGGCCGAGCTGGGTGATGGATACATGGGGTTCATTGTACTATTCAATTATGTAAATGTTTGAAGTGTTCCCACAATAAAAAGTTTTTTAAAAAAGACAAATATAGATATATAAATAAAAGTTGATCCAATGGATTATCTTAAGATACAGAGAGAGGGAATGCCTCCATCATTCTCCAACCTTCCCTGTCATTGTTACCTACTGGAAGTTCAGCCAGTCCTCTACGTTCATTGTGAAGTTTAGCACTTGCTCCTCCCCTTCCTTTCTTTCCAAACTCTTGTTCTCACCTGGGAGATTTCCTTGTGCTGGTGTGTGGCTCTTCCAACACCTCGCGTCTGCAATGCTAATCATCTGCGCCTTCACACCCTTTCAGCAGCCCACTATCCTATCCCTTGATTGAAATGGTTTTTTACATGATGCAAATCTCTATCTGCTGACTGTCTAGCACCTTGGCTAAGGCATTCAGGTTATGTTTTGATACAGAATTTACTTTTTCTCAACATCAGTCAACACATAAAACACATGTACAATCCAGCCATTTCTGGCTTAAAATCTTTCAGGTCTCTCTCTGAACTTCAAATTCAAGTCCAGTAACGTTCACATCCAGTTCATGCTTTCCTACCATTTCCAGCCTCTTTCTCTACCATCCTCCAATATTCACTCTCTTTTCCAGTTATATTAATGTGTCTCATTCGTGGGTAACAGATCATGCTTTCTTAGCCTCTCTAAACTTTGACCATACTGTTCTCTGAGATTCAGATGTCCTCCTGTCATTTGGCCTCTGGAGGACTTCAGCAACTTTTGTTTATACCTCAAGACTCAATTCAAGCATCACTCCTTTTGGAAGACTTCCCTGAGCTGTCCACGTTGAGTTAAATACCCCCTCCAATACTTTTTTCCATTACACTCTTTGACTACGCCCACCCTAATACTCTGAAACCCAACTGTAATCACTGATGTTCTTCTTTTCCTCTCTAGATTGTGAGTTCTTTGACCTCTTCCAACTCTTTCTTTCCAAAGCCCAATCCAGTGCCTGGTACAGGTATTTCAATGAATGAGTAACTGAATGAACAGAGGAATGGAAAAATGAATGCTGTTGTCTTCTTGAGGTAGCACCTCCCTACCCAAGGGCCTTCTCTAGAGGTCTGGGTCAATGCTCTGGGTCCTGGGAAGCCCCTTCAGGCTTTGTCTCCTAACTGCCTTCTTCAACCTACCTGACCCACCTGGTTCTAGCTGTAACCCAACTGTCCCTTTCTCTATGGAGTCCTTCATACTTGGTGCTCCATCTAGACAAGTGTTGCCCAAAGTGTGATACACAATAATTTTTAGGTGATACTCAGACAAATGTATTTTGACAGGCTTGTATTTACATTCATATATTTGGCAGCAGGAAATGAGCACATAAACCCTGTAATTTCATAGAGAATATTGCTCAGGATGAGACAAATGTAGTAAGTGCCATGGTAATCAACCTTACCTGGACCTCATAAATCAGGGGTGGGATGCTCAGGTATAATCATAAGTGTTCCAAGCCCTCAATAACTGAACCATTAGAAGCACAGACAGCCAGGACTCACACCAATAGGGAAGAACTCCCATTCACTGAATTCTACAGGCACCTCTGTGTTTTATTCAGTGAAGTGTTGAAATATCACTTCCTGAAGTTGCTGAGTATGTATATATACATTTAAATAATACAGATAAAACAGTAAATATCTTTTGAGCTGTCTAACTATATCCTCATGGGAGTTCAGCTTTTTAGTGGGTTAATATTGAAACTGACAGATTTGTCTCATTGATATAGATCCTCATCTTTGTCTGAAATTACCAATTAGGATTTCTAGCTATTTTGATCCAAAAGTTCCATTGTCATCAACCAGAAACTTATATTCAGCCATACATTTTGATTTATTTCATTTGTCCTTTTTAAAAGTTTAATAACTTTGTTTTTTATAGAATTTACTATATTTCATCTAATATACCACTGATAAGTAAACCACATCCTTATGTTATGTGCTACTAAAATATGATGATGCCAATTACAATTGCAAGATGCCATTGATTCTAAGATACATGCAAACTTCAGAGGTGTTAAATTATTTTTAAAATTGATAAAATGTAGTTTGTGTATACTTCACTTCTATTTTAGCAGATAATACTTATATTCCATTTATCATAGTAATATAAAGCTTCCCCTTCAAATGAATTTAATTTAAAAACAATTGATTTAAAGAAAAATATTATGTAAATAGGAGTAGAGGTGGTATACAGTATGGCAAAATCCTGGAGGTGGTAGCCAAGTGACTGTGACTTGGACAGAAAGCCTAGACCCAGATACTGCCCCTTGCCCTACCTGCCAGCTCAGGCCAACCCGACCACCCTCCAGCACTGTGCCCAGATCCACCTGAGGGAGAGCCTGGGTCCTCCACTGAGAATGGAAGAGGAGTTTGAGGTGATCCCTATGCTCAGGTTGAGGAATATGGCTATCATTCATTGAAGGTATTTTATGAGAGTGAAAAGAAATTCCTAGGAAGTAGACTCCTTATAGGTACTGGAATAATGTGGACTTGCCTCTATTTAAATAACAGCATACTCGGAGGTTTCTGTTTTGTTTTCTTTTGAACCCAAGAAATAAGTAAGGAGGGGAAAAGGGCACTTTAGTCTCTGTTGCTGGGCAATTTATCCACTGATAATGGCTACCTAAACCCTAAACACTCAGTTTCAGTGATTATCAAACGAAAGAATGGTCAACTTAGTTCTTCATAATAGGTTTATCAGCTAAGAATAACTATGAATAACTTGAAGCAAAATGAATTTCATTAAGAGAGTAGAGAAGTAGCTGATTTCCTTATTTCAGAATAGGAAAAGTGAAGAGAAATCACTTTAGAGGGAGGAGGGGAAAATGGTTACGTTTCCATTGGGGAAACTCTGTGCTTTGTACAGCATCTACCTGGCTATTGCAGGGGATTCGTGTTCATCATGCTTCCAGCTCTCACTCTGTGCTAGATCCAGCCCTTGGACTGCTGTGCACATTTCTCTGAGAGCTATGCCCAGAAAGAACCCTATGATTTACTCAGTGCTTGTTTTTGAAGGTTATTATGAATCATTAACCAGATGCAATAGTGCACGAGGTCACAAACCATATAGGTGCTACTGCTTGCCTGTTTTTACAAACTTGATTTTGAAGTTTTTAATGTAGGTGTAATTGAGAAGATAAATTGAATACATATGCATATTCTAATAAAGGTATTCTTCCGAGTCAGCAAATAATCACATCATAGTAAGCATCAATGAACCCATTACAGTATAATAAAATGGGAAAGTCTTATAATAAAAGATTATTTATAGCCTATTGGTTATTAGTATAATTTTTTTTTAATTTATTTATTTATTTATGGCGGTGTTGGGTCTTCGTTTCTGTGCGAGGGCTTTCTCTCTCTAGTTGCGGCGAGCGGGGGCCACCCTTCATCGCGGTGCGCGGGCCTCTCACTATCGCGGCCTCTCTTGTTGCAGAGCACAGGCTCCAGACGCGCAGGCTCAGTAGTTGTGGCACACGGGCCTAGTTTCTCCGCGGCATGTGGGATCCTCCCAGACCGGGGCTCGAACCCGTGTCCCCTGCGTTGGCAGGCAGATTCTCAACCACTGCGCCACCAGGGAAGCCCAGTATAATTTTTTAAATGTAATCAGAAACAACTAGTAAAATTGATAATATTGGAGATGCAGCTGTTTCTACTCACTAGCACAAATAATACTAGCAATAATTCTATATAGTAATGTCAATTGAAAGTTAGATCTCTTCCAAGTTCTTTGTTTATCCTTATGGGTGTTTTTGTTTATCAGATAATTGCTGCACATTTTATAAGAACTACTTCCTGGTATTCATAAAAGTTACTGACATCATACAGTAAATTTTGAAATTTATTCTAATTTTTGAAATTAGAATTAAATTTTAAGAATAACCCAGTCCTGTATCCTTTCTCCAAGCAGATGTAGTGGTCAGAAAGCCAAATATACTTAGAAAGTAGAATCACTGGGATTTGGTGTCTTAGGTCTGGTTCCCTAGAAGCAGAGCCTGAGACAGGGATTTGGGTGCAGGTGGTTTATTAAGGGATAGACCTGTAAGGAAGTGAGAGCAGCAGGATGGGACAGGAGAAATGTCAAGTAGGATGTAAATCAGATGGTCTATCCATGGCCTGATGAAGGTGGAGGGATAAATTGCACTGTAGAGGATAGCTGTGAGCCTTCATAAGCAAATATTCACAGCAGCTGGGGGGTGGGTGTAGTGGCCAGGAACAGGGATCTGCTTGGAGTACTAACAGCAGTAAATATATCATCTGTTGACTGGAGGCAAGGCCCAGGTGGGGAGGGACAAAGATGGCTCACAGGTTTGTGGCTTGAACAAGTGAATAGATTCTTGTATATAACAGCAACACTCCCCTCATAGTACCAAAAATCTAAGATTATAGAATTGTGAAAAGATTCTTCATTTTACAAGTAAATACATTTTCCTTTAGCTTTTACTTTCTAGGTAAAAATAACTTCTTGACATATTTGCATAAGATCAGTTTTCCATTAAAAAATATATAAACTTTTAAAAAATGTTTGCTCTTCTAGACCTTTTCCATTTATTCTGCTTCCTGTTGAAAATAGATCCCAACCGGTTCTAGGACTCTAATAATTGAAGATTCACCTAGGTTCAATCCCAGTATTATGTTAGCTTTTAATGAAAAAGTAGTTATGTGTTGTTCTTATGTATTCATCCTTTACCCCAGAGGTCATCAAACTATGGTCTGTGGGCCACATCCAGCCTGCAATCTCATTTTGTATGGCCAGAGAACTAAAAGCTTTTACATTTTTAAAGGGTTACTTAGGAAAAAAAAAAAAAAAGTATATTCAACATGACTGTATGACTCACAAAGTCAAAAACATTTACTACTTAGCCATTCACAAAAAAAGTTTGCCGGCACCTACTTCCCATTCATTAGGACCTCATCAAACGTTTTTCAGAAGTTTGCTGACTCAATCTATATTTTAAAGGAAAATTTGATATTCAGAAACTTTAAATTAATAAGTGATTTATGGAACCATAAAATTATTTGTTTTATAAAAGGATTCATCACAGAATATATATACATTCTAGCCCATCTGAAAAACTATCTTAATGGACTTCTTTAACAAATTTAGAATCATTCATTTTAAGTAAAATAAATATGCATAATTTGTTCTCTGTTTTATAAAATATTCCCACCTGTTTTGTGATGATCGTAAAGAAATTGAAAAACACAAATAGATACAAAGGTTAAAAAATCACCTGTAATTTTGCCATCCAGAGTTAATCACTGTTAACATTTGGCTACATCTTTTTCTAGGCATATAACCATTTAATTTTTAAAATGTGGATCACAATGTATGTCTAATAATATACCCTCTTTAATTCATTTAATGTTATAATTTTCAGAAGTATCTTATTTGACTGCATTTATTCCACAGACTGAATATGTCACAATTTATTTAAATGCCTTCCCATTTTTTGACATTTAGGTTGAAGCTAATTTTTCACTATTGTAAATTCCACAATGAGCATCTTTATGCATAAATCTAGATCCTCATTTCTGTGTCCTTACACTACATTTTTAAGAGTAACTATTGTCTCTCTTCCCATTCTGTTCCTTGTCTTCCTTATAAACACATTCTTCTTCCTCCTAGATCTATACATGATAGGGCTCCTCAGGGCTAGAGATTTGGCCTTCTCTTCTCACTCTATTTGTCTCCAGAGGATGTCACCTATACCCAAGCTTTCAAATACCATCTATGTGCTGAGACTTCCATGTTTACATCACCAGCCCCAGATCATTCTTCTAAGCTCCAGACCTATATATCCAAATACCTTCATGTCATCTCCACTTGTATGTCTTATACCACCTCAAACAGAAAATGTCCAAAAAGGAGTCGATATTTCCCTTCCTTCTGCTCCCCTGCCCAAACTCCCTCCTCCTAATTGCCCAATTCAGTAGAGAGACATCACCTTTCCACTAAGTTCCCTACAATAACAACCTGGAAACCATCAGTGACATCTCTCTCTCCCTCACCACCCCAATCTATTCAGTCACCAGGCCCTGTTGAGTCTACAATCTAAATATATCTTTAATATTTCTATTTCACTCCATCTCCCCAACTCTCACCTAAGCCACAGCCATCTCTTTCCTGGACCACTATATTTGCTTCCTAATCAGTCTCTCTGCATCCACTCTTGTCCTGCTCTAGCCTTTCCCCACGCAATTCTCCACCATGGAGAAAGTTTCTAAAATGTCAGTCTGCTTTTACAACCCCTAAGTAGCTGGTAGGATGAAGATCTTCATGGCAACCTCTCCTCACCTTCCCACCTTCATTTTGCCACTTTCCCTGAACTCTCTTGCTCCGACCTAGTGGTTTCCTTTCAGTTACTCAATTGTGCTAAGCTTTTTTCAGCCTCAAAACCTTTGTCCAAGATGTTCCTTCTGCCTGTAAGACCCTTCCCTCCCTCTTCAGCTGACCAGTCCATCTCCTGACCCTCCCGCAACACACAACACTACCTCCATGTGCCTCTCGGTGTCATATCTGTCTACTTTTTGGTACTTATTATAAATTGTAATCTAACTTGTTCTATATTTTTTTCCTATGTAATGTCTTTTTCTCCCCTACAATGAAGTTCCATTTTGGGGCAAATAGTATTTGTCTCTTTCACCTCTATATCTCCCAGTGCCTGGCACGTAATAGGTGCTCAATAAACATTTGTTGAATTAACAGATCATGGAGTATGAACTTCGTAAAGACATTTAAAAGATATTATCACATAGTATTTCAGAAAGTTTGTATGAACCAATTTATAAGCCCACCAACAGTAGATGAGTGTTCCTGCGATCACACCCATCCTGACACCGAGTGTTGTAGTTCTAAATAATTTTTACAGGCAAAATTTTACCTCATTATGATTGAAATTGCCTTTCTTTGATTACTAGTGAAGTTGAACATGTTACACAAATTGATAGCCTCTCATATATTTTCTGTATTTTAAAATTCATGACATAATGCTTTTATTGAATCATTTTTGTTACAATAAACAGTGCCACCAAACCTGCTTACCTTCATCTGAAGGTCTGGACAGATCTAGGAAATACTCCTCCACAAGGTTTATGTTTAGTCATTGATGATTTCCCCTTACCTGGGATGCTCATGTAATTTATCATGGAAACTGGGACGCTTCTGAGAGTGAGGGAGGGTGCCATTAATAATTATGCCAAGACAACAGGTATAAAGCAGGACTGTCCTGTACAAGCCAAGATGTTTGGTCTCCCTAACTCATTTTCATATAGACTTAGAACTCTAAGGATGTAGGGCTCAGAGCAGAGGTCCAAGTGGTGATCCAGGGGTAAACTGAGGATAAACCTGCTTTTTGTTCTGGATTTTAACCCAGATGGCCCTGTGCTGTGCTGTTCAGTGATTCAGTGGCTCACCCTGTGACTTCCTGTTGTCCCTGCTGCCAACTTCACTCATTTACCTCACCTACCTGACCTGTGGAGGCATCTGATAATTTCATACAACTCTCCTTTCATGATGAGGCCAGTGGCCCAAAGAGCTACAGGGGCCACCTTGCCCATAAATGCAGAGCTGGTCGGAGGCAAAGCCAAGTCTCTTGGAAGAGTTCTCTCCTATCCCACCTCACCGCCTCCTTCTTCGCTTAGAGTGCTTCCAAAGTTATGTCAAGAAGTGACCAGAACAGAGTTTTCACTTCCTAGAGCATCCTGCGAGGATGTTCCTCTTGTACATCAAAGTACAAGGCACGCAGTTTCTGAGCACTTCGTCCCGTATCGGGTAATGTGCACGTGCGCTTCAGTTCCCATCACTTGTAACGCTTCCCTGAGCTCATGCAGTGCGTCTACAAACTTTCCCAGCTTTTCCTAAATGTCTTTTTTGTGGAATTTATACCCTTCCATAAAGCTCAAAAAATAAATTCAGAGTTGCTTGCAGACTTGCATTTTCAAGAATTGCGAGGAACTTACAGAAAGTAAAACCTGATGACAGAAAACTTCTGGAAAAAGATGGAGAGTTTAGACAAGTTGAATTTGTGTCAGTGCCATCCAGTCTGAGGTATGACTTGATTACGAAAAGAACAGCAGCCTTCCACTTCCAATCTTGTCAACAGAGAACAAATTTCCTATTGGTGGAGTTCCTAATAGAGCCTACGTGTACTGCTGGGCACTGAACAACTCCAGGGGGCGTCATTTACATTGCCATCTATGCGAATGGTGCCAAGTGGCCCCTCCTGGCAAGGACCTGTGGTGCAGTTCACAATCCTCCTGGCACTGTACAGGGCACATTCTGTGTGGCCATATGCTAAGGTCCTGACTGACATCCTCTGTGTGACTTTTCTCTGATAAAGATGCTGTCCCTTTGTCACAGTTACAGTTGCTTTCTTCACCAATGCCTACAGATTTTTCAGGGTAATCTTCATTTCAAACATGCATTCACCTAGTTTCTGTAAGTGCTGTAGTATTTGTCAAGCCAAGTGTCCTGGTTTCAGGTTTAGAAAATAGGTCATTGGAGCTCTCTTTTAAGGGCTGAGTTTTGCCCACATTTTGCTATTTCATTTTTATTGAGGAAAATGTAGGAAATAAATGCAATCTCATGGTTTGCTAGAGAATCAAAACATTTCAGATGTTAATGTTTTTTAAACTTTGTTTTCACTAAAATATAGCTCTATAAAAGGAAGAAAGAAAAAAATTATTTTAGGTGTGTATAGGATCCATCTCCAAAATATCTACACATACAGACTAATAAGTTAAGATCAACCCATTTGCTCTACAGAAATAAAGGAGAAACACGATGTACTCAACCTACCTAAGGGAGATAGACCTTGGTTTTGAACTAGTAGAGGAACCAACTTTGTATCTCCCAAGAAAGAAAGTGATAAAATGACACAGAGACATTTCCAAAGGGTTTTTAAGCTAGAAGAAGCCTTTCAGTGCATTCACTTATTCATTCATTCAATTAATTCGTACCATTTGCTTAACACCCTGATTATGAAATCCAGCCCCTTCATGCGGAAACTGAGGTCACAAAGGTGGTTAGAGACAGGGCTGGAAAGAAAGCCCAGATGTTCTATATCAAGGACACTTCACCCCATAGTGCTATTAAATATTCCCATGTAGTTACACTCAGGTGATGAAATAGGAGAGCATCTGTGTATTGCGTGTGACTTGCATGTAATTCATGTAATAAAGATAAAATACAAACCCCTCTGCGAGCCATTTCTTTATTACTCTAAATGCCACAAAAAAAGGTTCAGCGTTAGGGCTAATATCTTCAGAATTCATTTGGGAATTTTGCAAATATAGTAAATCTTTTTTTTTTTTTAACATCTTTATTGGAGTATAATTGCTTTACAATGGTGTGTTAGTTTCTGCTGTATAACAAAGTGAATCAGCTATACATATACATATATTCCCATATCTCCTCCCTCTTGCATCTCCCTTCCACCCTCCCTATCCCAGCCTTCTAGGTGGTCACAAAGCACCGAGCTGATCTCCCTGTGCTATGTGGCTGCTTCCCACTAGTTATCTATTTTACATTTGATAGTGTATATATGTCCATGCCACTCTCTCACTTCGTCCCAGCTTGCCCGTCCCCCTCCCCATGTCCTCAAGTCCATTCTCTACGTCTGCGTCTTTATTCCTGTCCTGCCCCTAGGTACTTCAGAACCTTTCTTAGTTTTTTTTTAGAATCCATATATGTGTGTTAGCATATGGTATTTGTTTTTCTCTTTTTGACTTACTTCACTCTGTATGACAGACTCTAGGTCCATCCACCACACTACAAATAAATAAATTTCATTTCTTTTTATGGCTGAGTAATATTCCATTGTATATATGTGCCACATCTTCCTTATCCATTCATCTGTTGATGGACACTTAGGTTGCTTCCATGTCCTGGCTATTGTAAATAGAGCTGCACTGAACATTGTGGTACATGACTCTGTTTGAATTATGGTTTTCTCAGGGTATATGCCTAGTAGAGGGATTGCTCGGTCGTATGGTAGTTCTATTTTTAGTTCTTTAAGGAAGCTCCATACTGTTCTCCATAGTGGCTGTATCAATTTACATTCCCACCAACAGTGCGAGTGGGTTCCCTTTTCTCCACACCCTCTCTAGCATTTATTGTTTGTAGATTTTTTGATGATGGCCATTCTGACTGGTGTGAGGTGATACCTCATTGTAGTTTTGATTGACATTTCTCTAATAATTAGTGATGTTGAGCATCCTTTCATGTGTTTGTTGGCAGTCTGTATATCTTCTTTGGAGAAATGTCTATTTAGGTCTTCTGCCCATTTTTGGATTGGGTTGTTTGGTTTTTTGATATTGAGCTGCATGAGCTGCTTGTAAATTTTGGAGATTAATCCTTTGTCAGTTGCTTCATTTGCAAATATTTTCTCCCATTCTGAGGGTTGTCTTTTCGTCTTGTTTATGGTTTCCTTCGCTGTGCAAAAGTTTTAAGTTTCATTAGGTCCCATTTGTTTATTTTTGTTTTTATTTCCATTTCTCTAGGAGGTGGGTCAAAAAGGATCTTGCTGTGATTTATGTCATAGAGTGTTCTGCCTGTGTTTTCCTCTAAGAGTTTGATAGTGTCTGGCCTTACATTTAGGTCTTTAATCCATTTGGAGTTTATTTTTGTGTATGGTGTTAGGGAGTGTTGTTATTTCATTCTTTTACATGTAGCTGTCCAGTTTTCCCAGCACCACTTATTGAAGAGGCTGTCTTTTCTCCATTGTATATTCTTGCCTCCTTTATCAAAAATAAGGTGACCATATGTGCGTCAGTTTATCTCTAGGCTTTCTATCCTGTTCCAATGATCTATATTTCTGTTTTTGTTTGATTCCAGTACCATACTGTCTTGATTACTGTAGCCTTGTAGTATAGTCTGAAGTCAGGGAGCCCGATTCCTCCAGCTCCATTTTTCTTTCTCAAGATTGCTTTGGCTATTCGGGGTCTTTTGTGTTTCCATACAAATTGTGAAATTTTTTGTTCTAGTGCTGTGAAAAATGCCATTGGTAGTTTGATAGGGATTGCATTGAATCTGTAGATTGCTTTGGGTAGTAGAGTCATTTTCACAATGTTGATTCTTCCAATCCAAAAACATGGTATATCTCTCCATCTGTTGGTATCATCTTTAATTTCTTTCATCAGTGTCTTATAGTTTTCTGCCTACTGGTCTTTTGTCTCCTTTGGTAGGTTTATTCCTAGGTATTTTATTCTTTTTGTTGCAATGGTAAATGGGAGTGTTTCCTTAATTTCTCTTTCAGATTTTTCATCATTGGTGTATAGGAATGCAAGAGATTTCTCTTAATTTTGTATCCTGCTACTTTACCACTTTAGCTACTTTACTACTTTAGCTCTAGTAGTTTTCTGGTAGCATCTTTAGGATTCTCTATGTATAGTATCATGTCATCTGCAAACAGTGACAGCTTTACTTCTTTTCAGATTTGTATTCCTTTCATTTCTTTTTCTTCTCTGATTGCTGTGACTACAACTTCCAAAACTATGTTGAATAATAGTGGTGAGAGTGGACAACCTTGTCTTGTTCCTGATCTTAGTGGAAATGGTTTCAGTTTCTCTCCATAGAGAAGGATGTTGGCTGTGGCTTGGTCATATATGGCCTTTATTATGTTGAGGTAAGTTCCTTCTATGCCTACTTCTGGAGGGTTTTTATCATAAATGGGTGTTGAATTTTGTCAAAAGCTTTTTCTGCATCTATTGAGATGATCACATGATTTTTCTCCTTCAATTTGTTAATATGGTTTATCACACTGATTGATTTGCATATATTGAAGAATCCTTGCATTCCTGGGATAAACTTCACTTAATCATGGTGTATGATCTTTTAATGTGCTGTTGGATTCTGTTTGCTAGTATTTTGTTGAGGATTTTTGCATCTATGTTCATCACTGATATTGGCCTATAGTTTTCTTTCTTTGTGACATCTTTGTCTGGTTTTGGTATCAGGGTGATGGTGGCCTTGTAGAATGAGTTTGGGAGTGCTCCTCCCTCTGCTATATTTTGGAAGAGTTTGAGAAGGATAGGTGTTAGCTCTTCGCTAAATGTATGATAGAATTCGCCTGTGAAGCCATCTGGTCCTGGGCTTTTGTTTGTTGGAAGATTTTTAATCACAGTCTCAATTTCAGTGCTTGTGATTGGTCTGTTCATATTTTCTGTTTCTTCCAGGTTCAGTCTCAGAAGGTTGTGCTTTTCTAAGAATTTGTCCATTTCTTCCAGGTTGTCCATTTTATTGGCCTAGAGTTGCTTGTAGTGATCTCTCATGATCCTTTGTATTTCTGCAGTGTCAATTGTTACTTCTCCTTTTTCATTTCTAATTCTATTGGTTTGAATCTTCTCCCTTTATTTCTTGGTGAGTCTGGCTAATGGTTTATCAATTTTGTTTATCTTCTCAAAGAACCAGCTTTTAGTTTTATTGATCTTTGCTATTGTTTCCTTCAGCAAATATAATAAATCTTTTCCCCCCTTCTTCTTACTCTTTATGATATAAATATTTCATTCACGCCTTTTCTCAAATGTTGCCTTTACAGATTAAAATCCTATAAATAGCACTGACCCCTAAGGAAGATGATCTCATCCATACCTTTAGGCTGTTATTCCAGACAGTTTCCTTTCCATGTCAAAATGAATACCCCAATCTCAGGGTGGCTACCTTCTTAAAGGATTTGTTTTGCGGGGAACTTAAGGCATCTAATTCATAACAATGTGAAATTCATTTTCTGAGGTGTCTGTACTCTTCCTTTAGACAATGAAATCCCTCAACTTGCTGATTATTGCTGAACTTGTTGACAGTTGAGGAGGCTGACTGGAGAACCTATGAGCAGAGGGGAACAGCTGCTCTTTCCAGCTGCCTTTTCCTCTGCATAGACATAAATACTGCCCAAGGAGGCTCTGCAGGGCAGGAGACAGAGAACTCATTGAGGTTGCTGCAAGGAGACTCTGTCTGATATTTTTGCTTAGTCAGTACATCTGTATGCATCTGGACCAAGGGATGCTGAGCTCTTAGCTCAATGACTGAGAGCAAGGATACTGAAGCCCATCTACCTGGTTCAAATCCTGGCTCTGCCACCCGGCTTTGACATTAGTTACTTAACCTTACTGTCTTCAGCTTCCTTACCTATTGATGGAGATACTATTTTTTTTATATATAGGTATTTTTGAGGATTAAATGTTACTATTAATAATTCCAGCAACAAATATCAAGTTCCTATTCCATTCCAATTACCATGAACAAGATAGAAATGGCCCCTTCCTTCATGGAATTTAGAGTACTTTTTCATACTAGGAACCCTGACCCATTTAAGGCTTGTGAAGTCAGTGGTGAAGTGTGACCACATTTTGTTTTCAATGACTTAGGATAGAATTTTACAAAATAAGAGTTTTAGGAAACTTTTAAAATATTTTTATATGTATGTGTGACCTGGGTCTTGATATAAAATGGATTTCTTGAGTCTAGTAAAGAAGATAAGAAATTAAACAGCAACCTGGATTCAGCATATGTGATAAGTTCAGTGAGTGTCATGGGAACACAGGAAAGTCACATGATCCCCTGTGTGTGGGTACAAAGAATCAGGGAAGCCTTCCAGGAGGAAGTGGCATTGAAGCTGAGACTTAAAGGATGAGTAGAAATTAACCAAAAGAAGTTGGGGGAGGTTGGGCAGGAAGCAGTTCCTTTAAGGGCAGTGAGGAGCCCTGGTGTGGGAGGAGGCGTGGGGTGGCGGTTGGTTAATGAAGGAAGGAGAGACTTGCTCAGATTTGCATTTTAGAAAGGCACTCTGGCTGCTTGCAGAGAATGGGCAGAGAGAGTAGGGAGACTGTTTAGTAATTTCAGGACACAGTGGTGGTCTAGACTAGGGTGGGGCCAGTGGGTATTGAGAGGGACAGGACCCTGGTGATTGCTGGGGAAAGGTGCTAGTCTGGGATGACACCCATCTGACTCACATGTCTGACATCTAATTTACAGAGTTTGCAGGGGACAAATCTAAGTCTGTAAGCCCCAAGCCCCTGACTTGAGGAACTGTTCCTGTAAACAGGAAGACAGGGCCTTTCAATCACTTTGCAAATCATCTCTCCATCCCGCTGCACATATCTGTAGACTGTTGCTGGCCTAGCAGTTGGCAGGGCTTCCTGTTCCAAAGTGGGACGGTTCTTGGCAGGAGATGGAAAGCTGGAAACAGAACGTGAACTGGGCTAGCCAGGCACCTTGCATAAAGAGAAAAGAAAAGAAAGGAAACCTGGCACTTTCCCATCTGATCCAGAATATCTGGTCAGAAAATAATTTAAAAGGACAGATAATTCAAAGATGTTTCTATTTGGCTTTGAAATGCCATGCATTTTTGGCAGTGGATTTACCTTGCCAAATGTTTTTCTAAGGCGTCATTTTGCATTCCCTGAACACAGACCATCTGGGCAGCAAAGGGCTGAACCAGAGCCCAGGAGGGAGTCTGGGTGGCTGGCTGAGGAGGTACTGATACTTGAAAATTGGACCGAGACCACAACTCTCCATTATCACCCCAGCTGATCAATACTTGTCTGTCTACCTCTGTCCTGCCACAGAGCAGGGAGCTTTTTCTGACCTAAGCCTTGCCAAGTCACATGGTGACTTGAAAAGCAGCTATCTAGTTCCCAGGACGCACCCAATGCTTTCTTCCCATATCTCTGAACACTCACAGGGCCACCTCTACTCCACAGGGGGGCAGCCAGCTGACCCAGGGCTCCACAGCAACCTCAAAATCAAACCATATTTGGAGCACGGGGCAGGCTGTTTACAGATGTCACCATAAAAGATATTTTAAGTTATAATCAGTCCTGTTTTATAGAAGGGCTGTAAAGGGGCCAGACCAGAAGGCCTCCTTTCCTGTTACTCATAAGATAGCTGCTTCCAGACAACTTAAGATTAGTTTATCTTCCCTGGCTCAAGCCTACCTAAGAGAGGAAAGGGTCGCACTTCACAGAAATCACTTAAACAAAGGGTCTCTCCCATTTAGGACCTAGAAGAAATGTCAGGGTGGCAGCCACTCCCTACTAAACAATTCCAAGCATTCCCCCATTCCTCCATCTGGAGGGTGCCAAGCCAGGGTGGTGGCCTGGTCCAGACTAGAATTCACTGGGAATAATCAGTAACAGTCCCAAATCTGGAAGTTCAAGGAAACTGGTTTTCCCCAATCTGTAGTAAAATTAAGCAGATTTTTGTTTCTTCTTTTTCTTAAAAAAAATTTTTTTGGCTTTATTGAAATATAACTGACATATAAAATTGTAAGATATTTAAAGTGTCCACTATGGTTAAAAAATATATATACATACACACACACACACACACACACACACACATGTTGTGGAAGGATTCCCCCCATCTAGTTACATCCATCACCACACATATTTATCTTTTTTTGCCTGTGGGAGGACATTTAACTTCTAAGTGCTGTTTTTCATAATCAGAGTTGGGTAACAGTTTCTTCACAGTAAAGTCTTAATCCTTAAAAGGTGCTCTGTGACCCATATCCGTTTTCCAAGTGTTGGTTATCTTTCCCTTCATGGAACCTTGTTCCTAAAGAGGACGAGCTGCCAAACTAAGGCCGGCGCTGTGTTTTGAAAAATCCAGCAGAGGTTTTTTTCGACTCGGTTACCTGAAAAATTTAGGAAGCCAAGCCAGCGTCTGTGCCAGGAGCTTGTGACCTGACACCCACCTCTTCCCCTCCTTTAATGTCCCCTTGATTGGAGGTGGCCAAAGGGGACTTTGGAGGCTCGCCCAAACCTTTAGCTCAGATTCCCCACCTCCATGCCAGACAGGAATCCCATCTCACACTCCTCCATTCCTCATACACACACCTCTCATAGGTCATCCTCGGCGTGCAGCCGGGAGGGGAAAGAAAACGTGAGCTAACGCAACAGGTTCCACCCACAACCTGAACTTACAAGGGAGACGGCCAGGCGACTGGAGCTGGGCGGTGGAGGGAGAGGAAGCGGCGAGGAGGAAGGTGGAAGGGAAATGATGGTGCATGACCACGAAGCACACGTCACTCGGACTCCCACATGGGCTTGTGTATGTGCGCATGTAGCGGGAGGGAGGTCCTGAAAGGGGTCACTTGGGGACTTCCGCGCGGGTTTGGGAGGCACCGAGCCTGCGCTTTGGGATGCGCGGGGGTTTAGGCGGGGTAATGAGCCCCGCAGAGAGGGCTTGAGGCTCTCCCAGGAAATATGAGTGTGTCTGGGGGTTAAAATTCACCACCCTCCCCAGGGCGCCGCCCCTACTAAGTGGTCCTGTCTGCGCCCCTAAAGCCCCGAGTCCCCTTCCCTCGGGCCTTTTCCCGGCCCCTCCAACGCGATCCCCGCCCGGCCTCCCACCCCAGCCTGCTTCCGAGAAAGCCGGGAGAGCGGACTGCGCCGCGCCCGGCAGCCTCTGGGCATGCTCGGTGGCGGGACCGGCTCCATGCCGGCAGGGCGCGTCCTCCCTCCCCCAGGGCGGCGGCGGCGCCTGCAGCTACGGCCGTCGCGCCCCGGCCCCGCACACCTTTGGGGGCCGCGGGGGCCACCCTGCCCGGCGGGAGCCGAGAGCGGCCCCCACCCCGAGCCTTCCGGCGAGCTGAGGAGGGGCGGGCCGGGGAGGCGCGGAGGCGGGAGTGAGCCCTCCGAGCTGCCTGCGGTTCCTTAGAAAGTAAAGCTCGGCTCGCCAGCGGAGCCGGGCTCCCGGCCGCCGGCGGGGGCGGGGCGGGGCCGGGTAGGGGGTGGTCTCGGCGCCCTGAGCGAGGTGCGAATTTAGTAGCCGCCCACCCTCTTCTCGGTCCCCGCCCCCAGGGAATTATAATTCTCTGGGAAAGTGTCTGGTTCTCGGAGAATCCCTGGGGCGGGGTGCGGGGGCGCGCCCGGCGCAAAATGGTTAAAACAAAGTCCATGCGCGCCCCGGGGTCCCTCTTATGGAAAGTCTACGTGCCGGTGGCTGGGCACCCCCTTTGCTGATTTGAGGGTTAGTTACCCGGAGGAAGTCTGCCTGTCGCAGGGGAGGGGATGGGATGAGGAAAGCCTCAGGCTGGTGCCGGCTCCCCCGCCGCAGGCCTCTTTGGGGGGCGCACCTCCAGCCAGGCGGGCACGGGGCTCTGGGCCGGGGCGTTCGCGGCGGGCGGCGGGCGGCGGCCGGAGCAGGCTCGGCCCGGCGGCTCACTCTTTCTGCCTCCTCCCCCCAGGATTACCGAGAGGATGGGATGGATCTAGGCAGTGACGCCGGCAGCAGCAGCAGCAGTAGCCGCGCCAGTTCGCAGTCCAACTCCACCAAAGTGACCCCTTGCTCCGAGTGCAAATCCTCGCCGTCGCCGGGGGGCAGCCTGGACTTGGTGTCTGCCCTGGAGGGCTATGAGGAGCCCTTCCCGGTCTACCAGAAGAAGGTGATTGATGAGTGGGCGCCGGAGGAGGACGCGGAGAAGGAAGACGAGGAGGAGCGCAGCGAGCGAGGGTACCGGGATGACCGCTGTCCTGCCCAGGAGCCGGGGGACGTGAGCGCCAGGACCCGCAGCGGCGGCGGCAGGGGCGCCACCACCGCCATGCCGCCCCCCGTGCCCAACGGCAACCTCCACCCGCACGACCCCCAGGACCTCAGGCACAATGGCAACGTGGTGGCCAGCCGGCCGAGCGGCTCCCGGGGCCCCCGCCGGGCGGTCCAGAAGCCTCAGCCGGCTGGGGGCCGGCGCGGTGGCCGGGGCCCGGCGGCCGGGAGCCTCTGTCTTCAGCCCACGGACAGCGGGACGTGCGTCCCGGAGGAGCCCCCGGTGCCCCCTATGGACTGGGAGGCTCTGGAGAAGCATCTGGCTGGGCTGCAGTTCCGGGAGCAGGAGGTGCGGAACCAGGGCCAGGCGAGGACCAACTCCACCTCGGTAAGTTGCCCGGGGTGCGTGCCCACGCGCGCACACACGTACACACCCCGCGCACAGCCCGCACGCGCCCTACCCGCGCTCCCGCCCAGCGGCGGCCCCATTCATCCTACCCCGAGGGTGGGTGCCGGGCAGGAGAGCCTGACTTATGCTCCCCTGGGGTACCGTTGCTCAGTCTCTGAGCTGTCCGGGTTTGCAGGATGGGCGGAGAGGAGGGAGGGGTAGCCAGAGGGCAGCGGAAAGTCGGGTTAGTGGAACCAGAGACTCATTTTAATGGAATTACTTATGGAGACGAGGTTGTGAGTCACTTGCCTGAAAATAAATCCGGGGAGATTTTGGCACCGAAGTCGGTGGCCTGTGTGTGGGTGATATTTCAGGTCGTAATAGTTGTGGCTTTGTCAGCCGTGGTGGGTGTCCCTTCGTTGCCACTAATGTCTCGTCCATATACGGGCTGTCCCTGCGCACAAGCACGCATTCGCCTGCCCACACCTCCGGTGAGGCAGCAGGGATTGTTCCCTCTTGGCGTTTGAGCGGATGCTCCTGAATTGTAATGGGTTGACCGCCCTCCTCTGAGATTTTTTCCTTTCTGAAACCCGATCTATTGTTGACCTGAGGGAACGGGTGAATTGACCTGCTAGGATGAGGGAGTGGTTCTTTCCTCTGTGGGCTGACTCACCCCCTCTCCGCTGAATCCCTCCTAGTTTTGATAAGCAGTTCCTTACCGGAGGCTTGTGCCTGAGTTCAGGAAACCGAGAGAGGGAAGGGTGCTGGAGTGGAAAAGAGAGAGAGAGAGGGAAGGAGGGATACATCTATAATAAGAAGCTCTGGCAGGTCCACACTTGTCTCATCTTTTTTGCCCCTGAGAGGAGAGCAGATAAATGACTTAAAAGAAAAGCATCATGAATGTAGCTCCCCTATTTATCACTGTTTTGAGATAAAGCAACAGTTGTAATTTGAAATCATTAATGAACGGATCCTAAATGGGGCTGAAGGGCATACAGTTTAAATGAGCTGCTTTCTGTGTGTGGCAGTGTGGGAGAATGCTTGCTTGCAGGTGTAAGTTTTCGGCTCCAGGGCCCTGGGGCTACTGGAAATTGGGTGCATGCACTTCTGACTTAAAGGGTAAGGACAGTTAATTGGCACGGTTTCTATCAGAGAGAGCCCTTGCCTGACAGAGCCCACTGGTTAGTGTCCCTTGAGAAACTACCTATTAAATTAACACACTCATTTTAATACCAGCTGTTTACCACGGCCACTCGCAGACACGGAATCTTTCCATTACAGCCAGTACTCTGTCTTGTACCTTGCAATTCAAAACATGCTTTTCCCACCTAGTGCTGAGAAAAATACCTGATTAAGCTCCCTGGACTTAAACAATGACTTGAAGATACATAAGATTCCTTTACAATGGCCTGACATTTTTACATTCCAGGAAAATGTAATAATTGGGTATACATGCAAAGTTAGGGTTTGATGATGACAATGAGTTGCGTTATTCAAAAAGTTCTTGAGCACCCATGTGTTCTGTGCTAAATTCAAGGTGTGATTCTCAGCGCTGCAGTTACACATCTGACCACGTGGGCCTGAAATTACGGTGAGCGAGGTAGGGATGCAGATTGACTCCCCGCCCCACCCCCCAGGAACTTATAATTTAATGGCTAACCTAACAGACCAGCCTACCCCAAAACACACACACACACATCTTCTTCCTTATTGTTGTAGAGTCTGAATCTTTCCTTCTTGGGCCATCTTTGAAACCTGAGGGTGTCTTGTCTTCTCACCTAGCGAACAGTTTGCATTGTGGGTTCCTCCCCTCTCCTTCCCTCACCCTCCTGAAAATCTCCCCCCTGGGCATTTCTTCCACAAGTCACACCGAAATTTGGGTTCCATTGATTCAAAGTAAGTATATGTACAAAAAAAAAAACAGCAGAAGGAAGTAGCCTGTGAGGTTGTTTAATATTGAAATTTTCCGTATTTTGGTTTGTATTGGAACAAAATTACTAGCTGCTGTTAGTTTAGAATAGTGTTTTTCAAACTGCAAGTTCCCCATGAAATCACCTTATCACTTTTTAAAAAATAAGATAGAATGCACTGCAGTGTGTTGCAGGTAGTCACAGTAAGATTGTTTTTTTTTAGAAAGTTTTGTCTCAGTTTTATGTAGACATTGGGTTACAGTGTAAGATTTCTTTCCCACTGTGGGTCGCTGTCATAAAAGTTTGGAAAACACTGGTTAAAATCTTGTTTACTCCTGCCTGGAATAAGTGCAAGAATTTATAACCCAGAGGACAGAAGTTTGAGAGTAACAAAGGAGTTGGTGCAAAAGAAGAAGTCTGTCCTGAAGGAGTTGCTCGAATCGAGTGATATTTTTGCTCCTCCTTAAAAAGTTGTGTGTAAATACATTTAAGTGAAATTAATACATAGTACTGGGAGGAGGGGTATAAAATGAAAAAGGCAGGTACAGCTCCTTCCTTCACCTGTGAAGAGACCCAAATAAGTTATTCCCACCACATGACTTTTTTTTTTTTTTTTTTTTTTTTTTTATTTTGCGGTACGCGGGCTTCTCACTGCTGTGGCCTCTCCCGTTGCGGAGCACAGGCTCCAGACGCTCAGGCTCAGCGGCCATGGCTCACGGGCCCAGCCGCTCCACGGCATGTGGGATCCTCCCGGACGGGGGGCACGAACCCACGTCCCCTACCTTGGCAGGCGGACTCCCAACCACTGCGCCACCAGGGAAGCCCACCACCACATGACTTTTGCTTGTGCTGTTACCTCTGCTTGGAATCCAGTGGCTGGTTCCTCCTCATCATCCCAGACTGTGCTCAACTCACCTGAGAGAGGCTGTCCCTGGCCCCCCTCCCCAATACAGAGTAAGGCACTCCACCACCTACCAAGGCACTCCTCGTGTATTTTCTTAGTGCTTCTCACTGCCTGACATTATCATGTTCAGTTCTTCATTTTTGGTTCTCTAGAATCGCATTGGAGTGCAGGGGTCTTGACTGCGTGGTTTAATTGCTGGAACCTAGTGCCTGCGATAGTGTCTGAGAAGTAGTAGGTTCTCAAATACTGAATAAATGAAGTGTTTATAAGACTCACACAGCCCAGACCTAAGCCAGCCCCCTTATTGTACAGTTGAGAAAATTGAGGCCTAGAGAGGTTAAGAGATTTGCCGAAGATCCCAGTAAGAAAACTACGAAAGGGCTTTTGTCCTTCCTTCTGATGCCACACTAGGTTTTTTCCTTTTGATGCTCAAAGTTAGTTGAAACAAAAGGAAAGGAAAGAGCTTCCACCTTCCTGAAATAACTTAAAGGGTTTCCTAATGACAGGTCCTCTCTTGGATTTCCTTAATGTTAAGGACAGAAGTAAACTAGGAAATAAAACCCCATGACTTTACGAATCTCTTCTCACAGACAGGGTTTGGTTTGGTTTGGTTTGGTTTGAATGGAAACACGTTGAGCTCTGCCTAGCAAAGCAGCGACAGCCCCCCCATCCCTGTCCAACGCCCCTGTCTTCCTCTTGGCTACAGTGATACACTCTAAACGAAAGCCTGAGATTGCAAGGATGTGTTGACAATCAGCTGTCTCTAGTCCAGGGAAGATTTAGAGGCACATCTAAAAACACACGACGTTTGGGTAGGACTTAAAACCTAGGGCTGACCTTTACCTTGTGAAGTTGTGAGCAGCTCATCTCTCCCTTGGTGCCAGTGGAGGGGGATGAGCTTGGAGGCTCCTGGGAACCACCTTTGGTGTCAGAGCAGGAGGTGCCTGGGGAGTCTTGAAGGAAGCTCTGGTGGCCTGACTTCCTGCTGTCTTCTCAGGGCTGCTTCATCACAAACCTGCCTCGCCTCACGCAGCCCACCCGCTCCTCAACGTCCCAAGCCCTCACCTTGACGTCAGAGCCCTGAGGGCGGCGAGGTCACTTTATTCCACTGCCTTATCCCCAGTAGCTCCCTTGTGCCTGAAGCAGTCTTTGGGGGGAGGGGTGGGGGCAGAGGGGGAGGGGAGAGGTTTGACCCAACAACCAGAACTACTCCTGGAAGTGCCCCCTCCAGTTGGCCAGACCCCTCCCCGCCCCCATCCTGTGTCCCTGTGTTTCTCATGGTCCTGCCCTGGGCCTGCAGGTGTGTGAACGCCCCCGGTAAACTCAAGGGCCACACACGACCCAGGAGTGAGATTTAGAAACAGGGTGCCAAGTCACGTGAGTCCTGCCCCCATCTGTTCGTGTTCATCCTCAATTCCCTTCTCCCTGCCTGCTCTGTGGGAACTGGCGTGGACAGTCCTGAGCGACAGTCCTGAGGGAAACCTGGAGCTTCTCTTCCCATTTCCCCTCTTCTGAGCACAGCCCCAAGCCTCTGTCTTTCTCCTGCTTCTCCAGGACCTTAGTGTGTCACAGTACCATTCTTCTGCCTCCCCATCACCAAGTGGAAGGGGTTGCCCACTGCCTCAACCTCCTCCTCTTCCTGAGTGGAGTATAACTTCACCCTTTTTTCTCCATAGTCCTTCTGTGAGGTTTTCTTTCCCTCAGAGTCTGTGATCCTCCATGCTGAGCCTGTTCTGCTTCTGGAAACTCACCCCTTTTTTCTCCCTCCTACTTCTCCCTCCTTTTGATTCTTTAGTTTTTAAAAAATAGCTCCATTGAGGTAGAATTGACATACAGTTAACTACACACTTAAAGTCAAGGTGATGCATCTGTCTCTCACCCGCAAAAGTATCCTCTTGCTGCTTTGCAATCCTTCCCATTCTGTTCCTTGGCAACCACTGATCTTATTTCTATCACTATAAGTTAGCTTGCATTTACTAAAACTAATGTAAAAGGAATCATATAATATGTACTCAATTTTGTCTGGCATCTTTCAGTCAGCATATAATTATTTTGTGATTCATCTGTGTTATCGTGTATGTCAATAGCTCATTCCTTTTTATGGCTGAGTAGCGTTCCATTTTATGGATATACCCTGCTCCCTGGTTGATGGACCTTTGGGTGGTTTCTAGTTTTTGTCTATGACAAATAAAAAGTGCTGTGAACATTCACGTGCAAGTCTTTGTACGGACATATCCTTTCATTTCTCTTGGGGAAATACCAAAGAGTGGAATGGCTGGATCCTATGGGAGCTGTGTGTTTAACTGTTTGAGAAGTTGCCTGTTTTCCAAAGAATTTGTACCATTTGATGTTGGTTTCCTCTCCCACCTGTTGGTGTATTCCATCTGTGTCCTTGGGGATTTGCAGGACATCTCTCTTCAGGTGACTGGGGTGACTGATCCCCTATCTCTTAAGAGAAAACAACAGCAAAGTTGTTTTCAGGATCACATTTTATAGCCAACCAAATTCATTACACCCATTGTTCAAAAAAAGGAAAGGACTCTTTTTTAAATTAAAGAGGAGTTCTAGTTGTAGACCTGACACATTTTCATTGCAGTTTTATTATTTTTTACTGCCTGTGACAGATGCATTTTCCTCCATTAATGAGAAGATAAGAATAATTTTAATTAACATGTTAATTGAAAGCAAATTCTGATGAAGTTATTTCCAAAGTACTTGAAAGCAATTTGTCTGTTTAGTTGTTTGTACTATTAACTAGTAGCAAACTTTAAATAACCTACATTTCTTCCGAGAATGGTACTAATTACAGGTTATTTTCAGTGTATTATTCTGAAAGAATTACAGCCTAGTTATTCCTTCTCAGTCAATGACACTACTAAAGTAGCTTGAATGACGGAGTAGTTTGTTTCCTTAGTTACTCAGGCTATGTTTAAATTGCATGAATTCCCATTTTTACAGACTGAATTAAGAGGTCTTTATTATTCCTGAAAAATATAGTAAAGTTTATAAGTTTAATAAGTTATGTGATTCATCAGCCTGGGATACCACAGTGAAAGCATTCTGAGTGGTTTGTAGTTATCACTTATCCCTCTTAGAGAGCACGACATGACAGTGTTAAAATCACTTTTTTTTTTATCATAACCGGAAATTACCGGGCTAGCTATATTCTTTGCTTCAACCTTTACCTTGAAATGTTTAGTGTCATCATTGTCTGCTTTTCTAATTTATGTTGATTTCTGTTTAAGAGCTGCAAAGGCTGCTCTATGCATTAGCATGTACTCAAGACTTTAAAGAAATATGGTTGGGTTTTCCAAAAACTTAGGTTGCAGGTAAACCACAGGTTCTGAGGCTCTGTTTGTGTATTTCAGCTACCATCAGATAGTTCATCCTACTGCAGAAGAGCCTTTTGAAAATATTGTAGTTGGATTAAAGGAAATCTTTGCCCACCAACTGGTTTGCACATAGTGGTCCTTTAGAACGTTCTAAGGATCACTGTCATGGCGCAGATCTGAAAAACAGATACAGATATTCTTATCACACATTCATTGAGCTGTTTGAACATCTCACCACCGACATCACGTCACCTTCCTCCATCCCTTTCTAGCTCAGAATGCACTTTCAACTCTAGAACCTTTGCCTGGCATTCCTGTGACTTCACTCCCAGGAATGCCCAGCACGAGCCCTTTGCTCTGTAGCTAGTCCACCAAACCACCCAGCACTGTCTTCCCCAAGGCGTGCTCTGATTCAGCTTCTTTGGGAAGCTGTACCTGATCATCTCGGCTCCTAAGCAACCTCTCTTCCGAACTTCTTACTCCACTTGTGCTCCACTTCCTCATTCTTAGGTTTTAAAAGGCTCGTCCCTGACAAAACTCAAACCAGACCTGTCAATCTCTGGTTCCAGGCTCTTTCAGTGACATTGTTTGCATTCTCTTTTTTTTTTTTTTTTTTTTTGCGGTACTCGGCCCTCTCAATGGTGTGGCCTCTCCTGTTGCGGAGCACAGGCTCCAGACGCGCAGGCTCAGCGGCCATGGCTCACGGGCCCAGCCGCTCCGCAGCATGTGGGATCTTCCTGAAGCGTGGCACGAACCCGTGTCCCCTGCATCGTCAGGCGGACTCTCAACCGCTGCGCCACCAGGGAAGCCCTGCATTCTCTTTTTGTGGGTATGTCTCTTATCTGCCCAACTATTTTAAATCCCTCCTCCCCTTCAAACACATACATGCACAGGCTCGGGCATTTCCTGAGGACTGGACATTTGATGAATGCTTGTTACCTGGTTAATGTATTTTGTACCACCTTTCTGTTTAGTTTTTAAATTTGCTCAAAGCCGGTATACTACGAACTTTATTAATGCTAATAATAGTAATTACAGATCCTTCCTTAAAAGTTTATCTGGACTCTGTGACATTACATTTGCATTTTAAAATAGAAATTTGTTTTTACTCCTGGACCTTTGCCTCTGAAAACATGAATGGTTTTGTTTTCTTACCTCTGAAACTCAGTCCTAAGTTGTTATTTTTTTTTAACAACAAGGACCTTTGCAAATGCTTCTCTTTAGCTGCTTTATGTCCCCTGAGCTGTTGGGACAGATGACACTTCGTACTGTTGCTGCTTTATACTGTCAGTGACTGGGAGATTATTTTGCACACAGCTTTTGTAGAAATTCAAGTGCCAGTTATGAAACTGAGCATTTTTCATAGAAAAGTAATAGGATTTTAAAGACAGAAAGGATCTGAGAGGTCATCTCATCAAACCCTCGCCACTTTCAAAGGAGGAAGCAGGCTTATGAAGATTAAATGTCCTTGCCCACCTTCCTTAGCCCAGGCCTGACCCAGCCTCAAGTCACCTGACTCACAATTCCCACTTTTAATGAACTCGGCCCCCTTCAGCCACCTTCAGCAGCGAGGGTGAGGGCTGACCGTTGTGCATGTCACTTCCATTTACAATCCGTCCATTGACTGACTGTCAGGCTATGAGGCGGTGCCCAGGTTCAGAAAGACAGGACGAAGAAGATTTCCATGTGGCTCACCGCACAAGTGGAAACATTTTGTTCTAACTAGACAGAGTTTTAAGTGAATCGTTTATTATAAGCCCAAAAAGGAGCAAAATACAAAACCAAGAAGAGACTAGAAAGAAAGGCATTTGTGGAGTTCAGGAGAGGCCCAAAAAGTAGTCTCTATTAGGACACTGGCTTTGTTAGAATATGGATGAAAACTAGGAATAGAGAAATGGACGTCAGGGAAGGGAGATGTGTTTGGGTTTTTACGTTATGACGTTTCTGAGTTTCCCAGTTAAATCTGTAGAAGTGAATCATCACTCTTTCTTCTTGTCATGTCCAGGAGAGTTGTAATAATCACTCTCCTTCACTTACCAAGTCTTATGAAATCCATGAGAGCACTCATTGTTTCAGATGTTCTTGGTGTGTTTGCTTTGTTTTGTTTTGGTTTGGTTATTACTGTTCACTTTTGTGAGTGATTCCGTTATTTTCCTTATATATTTGTTAAATAATTATGTCAAGCATGTTCTATCACCAGTTTTCATCACTTGTTTTTCTCTGTTTTCATTCGTACATATATTTAACCTAATTTTATTCTCTCCACCTGACCTGTTTTTCAATATTTGTGTTATTATAGGTTACTCCCATTTTTGCCTACTTTTGTGGCATTTTCTCTATAAAGTATCAATATATGTGATTCAAAGGTGACGGTTGAGAATTCCCTGGCCGTCCACTGGTTAGGACTCTGCGTTTTCACTGCCAGGGCCCAGGTTTGATCCCTGGTCAGGGAACTAAGATCCTGAGAACTGTGTGGCAGAACAAAAAAAAAGAGAGAAAAAAGGGTGATGGTTTAGGCTAGGAAACACCCAGGTGATAGGAATGAACTCGACCACTGCTTGTTCGCTACGAGGTTGATGGTTTTTAAAGTACTTGTAAAATCTTTTTTGGTTATGTTTTACTGACATGAGGTTATACTTAAAGCAAAGCTTACTGGAAGTGAAAAAGTTACCAGTTTTCTTCAGTCTAGCTTTGTATATCAGATTTCCTAATAATTGCCTCTTGTATCTGTACATTTTACTGATACCTCTGTATCTCCATCCAAATATTTTATATTTACTCGTAATCGAGTGAACTTTTTGGTGCGTCCATCATCAGCAATATCATGTCACCTTTCTCTCTCTTTTTTTCCTTCCATTTCTCAAAGTCTCTCCTTAATATTTGTGGCTCATGAAAGTGATTGTGAATCTTCCTTGGGATATTAGCATAGTATACCAAAAAAGAGATTTCCATTTTTATGGATTACAAGGAGCATTGCATTAGTCAGCAGCTGATTTCTGCAGATTCATCGATTCAAGAGTTTTATTACCCATGTCCTAATAGAGATGATTGATTCTTCAAAACTCTTCCTTGTAGAAATAAATGTCTTAGTTATTCATGAATTTTCTATTTTGTTTTTTTTAAATGTTACAAAAAGCTTCTATCGAGAAAGTGGTGGTGGCGTGGGGTTGGGGGCTTTTCCAGGTGATGCTCCATTTGCCCAGGTGGATGGGGTTGTTTTCACGGTGCTTGAGGAAGAGCAGAGAACAAAGCAGCATCTCTACAGCCTCACCGTCAGGCCTCCAACAGGCAGATTTTCTACTGGCGCCTTCTGGGCACACACCAGCCAGGCTGGTAGGTCGATGTCCCCGTGGCAGCACATACCCGTTGCTTCCTCCTCTTGGATCCCCCCACTGTGATCCACAGCCTGCCTCTGTTTCCCATCTCACTCCTGTGTGGGTGACCTGTCTGTGCAGAGAACCAATACAAAGTCCGTAAGAAAGTGGCTCCTCTAGTACTGGGCACCTCTGGTGGCCAGAGACCCTGGCCAGGCTCCCTCATGGACCTCTTAGTGATGGAGAGCTGAGGATGGGCACTCTCCGAGGCCAGCTAGCTGTGGCCAGGGACCGTCTTGCTCACTAATAGGCTGTAGACATGCCCCAAACAAAACAACAGGTAAGTCTAGACAGCTACTTGGTTCTGGAACTTGATTCTGTTTCCTTCTTGGTTTGCCATATATGGAAAGAACTTCGCTGTCTAAAAAAGTTTAAAGGGAATGAGGTAATTTCCTCGTAATTCCTGAGATCTCCAGCCGTGTTTTAAATTTAGATTTGAGGTTAGAGCATTAAAAAAATAAAAACAGAAAAGTTGCCGTGTTATGAAATGCTAGGGCATTTTAAATGTCAAGTCCGTCAGCATGATAGCTTGTACCCCCATTTTCTCCATCCAAAGAAAGAGTAGTGTTAAACTTCTTTCTAAAATAAGAAGGGTCTGGACCTCTGGGAACCTGGCACAGTATCTTCTTAGCAAAGAACGTGAAGCCTAATCTCCACTCCTATAAAAATAACATGTTTTCAAATAGTTTCAAAACTGACTTAGCCTTCTGTTTTTCTCCTCATGGCACCAGTGGCTAAAAATTATGCCACTTTCGAAAATTACAATTTTTTTCTTTGTGCAGTCTTACATAATTTTGGTCCATTTTGACCGGGTCTGACATTTTATTATAAGCACCAACATCTTAAGTGCTCTGTCCTTTTTTTTCCACTCTAAAATTGCTTCTGTGAGGAGTAAGACAAGACCATTGGGATTTTATTTTTGAATACTTAAATTATGTAAATTATGTAATCAATGATCTCCTGTTAAGGGTTGTTATCCGGCCAACAGTGATCCCACCGTCTGACCCAAATAGCCCTTAAAGTAAGATCTTGTTCTAGAAGAACAACTTTAGGCAATAGTAATTTTAAATTTTTCTGAATACTGGCTCTACTATGGTATGGTGATTTCAGTATTAGATGTATTTTTCTTTTGTTTCATATGGGAACTTTCAACAAAGCAAACGTACAATGGTTGTGCTTAAACTAACATGTAAGACCTCTGCAGGAAGTCCAGTGCACTGGAAGCAAATTAAAATTCTCTTTTACTAGTAAACAATCACACTGAGAATGTGAATATTAGAGCTGGAAGGCACTCCATAGCAAGGGTGGCAAACTCAGATGCTTCCAGAGGCCACGGAGGAAACTAATGAGAGGATTGGAGGACAGGTCCCAGGGACAGAAGACAGCTATTCTTTCATACTGCTGACTTGTTGCTGTGCCAGAGTCTCAGAGTTATGATATGTCAGGAGAAGCCCAAGACCCAGGTTTTTATGAGAAGTATCTTGAATACTAAATGCACCGCAAATAACTTTAAATAAATACAATTTTATGGAGCTAAGAAACAGGTCTGTGGTTCAGAAGATGGCCTTGGGCTACCAGTTTTCCATCCCACACTTAACCCAACCCCTTCATTTTACGGGTAAGAAAACTGAGACCCAAAGATGTTAGATGACTTACCTGAAGTGAGGATGAGGTGGGGATGACTTGCTAAGAAAGAGTCTAGAAATGAGAGATCTCAGGGAGAAAAACTCCTGAAGGAGTGTCGGTCTTATTTACTGACACCAGCGTAACATTTTTCCCCCTTTCAATGCTTAAAATAATTTGAAACAATAACATCCAGAGGAAAAAAATAAGAGATGCCTTAGTTACACACCTTCCTCTATTTCACTTTATTTTTATATACATTCCATTACTTAGAATTTAGTTTTCTCTTTCATCTTCAAAGCAGTTCAAAAATTGATTTGTTATTTGGATTTGTGGTATTTCGTTATTTATGAAGGATGAAAAGGGAAGGGCTCTTTAAGAACAGATCGTCTTAAACATAAACATGCGTGTGCACACAGACACACAGACACACAGACACACACACACACACACACACACACACACACACATACAATGCAGGATATGTGGCCTCAGTTCTCTTATCTGCTGGAAACTCATCTGAGACCATTTAATTCCAAGAGGTGGTGGTAGGGGTGAGTTCTAATAAAATTTATTGTTATATAGGATATAATGAAACTTTAATGTTGATGAATTGTATTGTTTTTATTTAACTAAATATATAGTATTTAGGAGGACTTATTGAAAGTATAGAGATCGGGAAGTTTTTTTTTTCTTCTTTAGAACGATTGGCTCTAAGTTCAAAGTCAACAGATTTCAAACGAATGAGACAAGTTTGGGATGTTAATTCACTTTCCTTTGGAAAAATGGGAAATGTTCACTTAGCTTTTTAAAAAAAAACTTTTTATCTGGGAATAACTTAAGATTTACAGAGGTGTTACAAAGATAGTACAGAAAGTTTCTGAATATCCTTTACCAACCTCCCCTGATGTTAACATTGTATATAATATGTATATTATATATAATATACACATATATAATCATTAAGAGAAATATACTTGTTTTCTGATATTTCTTCAAATATAATAAACAGTTTGAGTATAGGTCAGTGTGTGTGTGGTATATATAACTGTGGTACACTTGTCAAAACTAAGAAATGACAGTTGGCTCAGTATTATTACCTAAACTGGAGGCTTTAATTGGATTTATAGTAGCTTTTAAAATTAAGAAGGTTGTATTAAAACTACCCAACAAAGGTAATAAATAACATACAGGCTGTGGCTTGAGGAGAGAGGGGAGAGTTGGATCCTTTGTATTGTCTCTCGGCTCCCACAAAGTCACCCCAAGCGAACTTGAAACCGGAACAGAGATTCTGCTAGTGTGTTTGCTTTGTAAATGCATTTTGAAGACTCCTACCTCCTCTTCCCATGAGGTTGGCTTCTCTCAGTCTCTCCGCTGCAGGAGGAAGCATGTGTTGTGAAGAATCAGGAGAGGCAGGTGAAGAGAGAAACTCCACAGGCCTGTGGAGGGCAGGCTCCTTCAAGTAGCAAGGCAGGAGTCAGGGGGCTGTGTTGTGAGCCATCGTCTGCTTTCACGGGCTGCGGCCAGCCACAGATTGTCACTGTCCTTTGGAAGGGTATTTGGCTCGCCAACATCTGAATCGTTTGTTTATTTGTTTTTTAATGATTTTTTTTTTTTTTTTTTGCGGTACGCGGGCCTCTCACTGCTGTGGCCTCTCCGGTTGCGGAGCACAGGCTCCAGACGCGCAGGCTCAGCGGCCATGGCTCATGGGCCCAGCTGCTCCGCGGCATGTGGGATCTTCCCAGACCAGGGCACGAACCCGCGTCCCCTGCATTGGCAGGCAGACTCTCAACCACTGCGCCACCAGGGAAGCCCTGTTTTTTAATGATTTTTTAACATCTCTATTGGAGTATCATTGCTTTACAACGGTGTGTTCGTTTCTGCTTTATAACAAAGTAAATCAGTTATACGTATACATATATCCCCATATCCCCTCCCTCTTGCGTCTCCCTCCCACCCTCCCTATCCCACCCCTCTAGGTGGTCACTAAGCACCGAGCTGGTCTCCCTGTGCTATGTGGCTGCTTCCCACTAGCTATCTATTTTACATTTGGGAGTAAATATATGTCCATGCCACTCTCTCACTTCGTCCCAGCTTACCCTCCCTCCTCCCCGTGTCCTCAAGTCCATTATCTACATCTGCGTCTTTATTCCTGCCCTGCCCCTAGTTTCTTCAGAACCATCAGAAAGAGAAAAATAAATACCATATGTTTATTTGTTTTTTAATGAGGAAGAAGTATTTTGGCCTGGGAGTCTCCTTTAAAATTAAGGGTCTGGTGGAATTGCGAAGGCTCTGTGAGCCTGTGGCGTGAAAATTCCCGCGGAAGGGAGTAAGTTACAGTTGACTAGAAAGAGGTGTAAGTGGCCTGGGGGACAAAGCCCACTCAGGCTGTGAAATGAGGGCTAAGTCACGAGGAACACATTTGGGAAACTTCGCAGCCTAGAAATGGTGAGGAAAGAGGTTTGAGACTCGTGAAAATGGAAAAGGAAAGGAACTTGGCATGAATGTTCAGTATTTGCTGACTGATTGAATAATCCGAATTTTCAAAACTAAACTGGCTGTGGGCTCCAGGCATAGTTTTATCAGCAATAGGAGGATGTCCCCGTGACTCAGTGACTTCTCATAAGGAACGTTCCGGTTACTCATTCCCTGCCTTTGGGTGGCCTGGTTTGGCTGGTGGGATCAGTGATTTCCTCTTAGGACTTCTTCAAATTTCCCAGAATTCTTTTACTAATTACATGTTCAATGTATTGTGGATTATGATACTACTAAGTAAACGTTTCTTTCAGTAAAACCCATATAATCAGGTTGAAAAGTGTGTGTTCTCCAGACCAAAATGTTTTTTTTCTTCTTTTTGTATTGAAGCGTAGTTGGTTGACAATGCTGTGCCCATCTCTGCTATGCAGCAAAGTGACTCAGTTATACACATGTAGACATTCTTTCATACTCTTTCCCATTATGGTTTATCACAGGATATTGCAGACCAAATGTTTTGACTAGCTGCTTCAATGTATATACTCCTTTGAAATTCACTAGAGGCTGTGCTCGAGGATGGGACGTATGCACATCACTGACATCTATATTCTTAGGTTCTTCCTCCTGCGGTGGATGTGCATGGGGTTTCTGCCCAGCATGGGTTTACCTTTCCTAACAGCACCCAGGTTCTTTCTAGGGAATTACCTCTTTTCTGCTGTGTGCGATTTTGGTGGGAGGGCAATTGCAAGTGGCTGACTTCTGTTTGGGCAACCTTAGCCTAGGTTCTCCCTCCCCTGATTCTCCCACAGGTGGAAGAGCTCCCTTGGGACTTTGGGTCTAGAGTGTTCCCTGCGAGGCCCTCAGTAGCAATGGGAGGCCTCATCGCGGTGGTGACTAATGCTGAACCCTTCCCACGAGGGGACCACGGCCGTGGCTTCTGCTTCCCAACCTTCCCTGCCTCCCCTGGTTTCTCAGTGCCCACCTCCTGTTGATTCTCTGAGCTTCAATCAGCCAGGGTTGGTTTTATTGCTTTCAAATCAGGAACCCTAACTAACAGCAGGCAGTCTCTCGACTTATGGCTCAGATTCAAACATGACAGTTGTAGGCCCAATAGCACTAAGTAGAGGCCTTTAAGATTTTTCGAGTCTTTCACAGAATCACTGAATATCAAACGTGGAATGGGGACTTCCCTGGTGGCGCAGTGGTTAAGAATCCGCCTGCCAATGCAGGGGACACGGGTTTGATCCCTGGTCCTGGAAGATCCCACCTGGCGCGGAGCAGCTAAGCCCGTGAGTCACAACTACTGAGCCTGCGCTCTAGAGCCCGTGCTCCACAACAAGAGAAGCCACCTCAATGAGAAGCCCGCACACCACAACAAAGAGTAGCCCCTGCTCGCCACAACTAGAGAAAGCCCACACGCAGCAACGAAGACCCAACGCAGCCATAAATAAATAAATTTATTAAAAAAAAAAAAAAGATGGAATGGACCTTAGAGCTAGAAGGGTAACTCATGCTGGGTGCGGTCCCCTTCTTTTTTATAGGTGAGGAAATAACCACACAAAGTGAAAGTGACTTTCAAGGTGTCATAAACAGAACATGCCACATTGACATCCTATGCTGAGATCTCATCAGCCCAGGGCATCTTGACCTCACCCCCTCCTTCTACTTCCCTGACCCTGTGAGCCATGGTACCCATTTATAGGGTGACTGGCCAGAAGTAAAGACAGCTATCTGTGGCCTTGGAGACGATCAGTGGCCTTGGAAAGGAGCAAAGGTAACTGGACCACATAGGACTTCAGCCTATGGCTGGTGGTGTTATAACCAATATTCAAACACTGAGCTGAAAGGTGCCCTCTGATGCCAGTCCAGACGTGTCCTCTTGATGCAGCTCAGACTTTGTGTAAGGAAGTGATTATCAGCAGGCTCCGGAATCGGGTAGACCTGGCCCCAAATAGCAGTAGTAGCATCCTTAGGATTAGGGGCATAAAAACAACCAATATTATGGTATAAATCTCATGGATTTTTAATGTGGATTAAAGATTGTCTTCTAGACATCCCTTATTTTATAGAAATTGTGCTTTTATGTTGTAAATGTAGCAAGTCTCCGAGCTTCGAGAGGGTAAATTTTCTGAATTCATTTTGGAGCAAAAGCTATATTTTTAAAATTGCTTATGTGAAACTTTTCAGCAAAGTGAAAAGTCTGCAATATGATGTCTGCATGATGTCTGCCAAGACTTTCCTTAATATATGTCATTATTTTTTCTTCTTAGCTTTATTCAGTCAGTGACTATATATTTGCATATCTGCTATGTGTTAGGTATGGCGGATAAGGATGAGCAGAAGCTCACGTGCGGCTGTCGTGTCGTGGGGCTCCTTGCCCTCATGGAGCTTGCAGTCAAGCAGGGGAGACTCACATGAATCATACGAGGACACAAATGTGGCAGGTGCTGCCGAAGAAGGCCGTGATGCTGTGAGAACTGCAGAGACATGCCCTAAACCTGTTTTAATGAGAGAAACAAGCTGTTGCTTATTGAGCGCCTCCTGGGCACACACTGATCCTGCGGCTTTTCATTTATTTACCTAATGCACGATGGGGCAAGTTGAATGCTGTTACCCCCATTGTATAGACAAAAAAACGGAAGTGTGTGGTGAGATCACAGAGCTAGTGCAGGTCCCTCTGGCTCCACGGGCCACGTGCTTTCTACTTCTACTAGAAACCACTACACCAACTATTTGGAATTTAGCCCCTCTGACTTTTCATCACACAGTGACTGCTTCTTTGTGCTGGTGGCCGTGGCCACATCTGAATATCTGTGATCTCTTGATATGTAATATCCACTTATACCCACGTGCTTCTATTTGAGAATTTTTCATAAACAGAAACATTAGTTAATAATTAGAAATTCATTTGACCATAAATGCGTGACTTTCTGTTTGTTTTCTCTGTTCTGGAGGTCCCCATCACCACCCCTGTGCTTACTTTTAATCATCAAATCTATCCAGTTGTTAAGGCTCAGTCAATACAGTCAATACACAGTCAGGCCCCTGTGTATTGGCCTGAAGGGTACATAATGATCCTCTGGTTGGGTGGAGGCACGTGGAGATAAAACTGTGCGTTCTCACTCCCTTGACGCCCAATCCGGAGCTGGCTGCACCTCGTAAACTGTTTTGTGCATAGAATGGGACCACGGGTCCCTGAGGTTCCAGGCAGCCCTGAATGGCTGGAGCATGCCTCGGGAGCCAGGCAGCAGGGGGAGGACAGCGGAATGGAGATCTGGAGAGGAGGGGGCCCGGCGTGAGATGGGATGGCAAGAGTCTCCTGGCGCGGAAGGGCCGTGGGGCAGGAGGGAGTTTGGAAAAGTTTGTGGAAATCAGCCACGGGATCCCTGACCAAAATCACTCTCTTTCTCAGCACACACATCCCAGGCATTTGAGTCTGTACTTCACTTTTGGAACTTTCTACCACCACTCTTAAGCCATCTTTTTCACAATAAAATCACCTTGCAATTTTCCTATAGTAAATTTTAAAAATGTTCATGCTGCAGGGAGTTTAATAATAGAGGCAATGCTTGAAATGCCATTTCCTTGTACCCAGAGAATTGGGGTACAGTGGGGGAATAGAGCCTTTTAGGAAAATAAGAGGGAGGAAGCTATTAGAATTCAGAAGTGAATTCATGTTAAACTTCTCAGGCTCCAGGAAGTTCTTGAGTGTTTTGGTTTAAAGGAGTTGGCGTATTCGTGGGGTTTTCTGCTCAGGTCTCCTGGATGCTGTGGGCTGGGAATATGTTAAAAACAGAAGGCCCAGCCTTTTTCCTAATGAGCTGTTTGTGCTTTAGACACACTAACCTAGGATGGGGCAGAGATGTCGAAATGCCAGATGCTGACAGGATTGGGGACAGAACATCAGGCATTCTGATGCCGGCCATGTGAGCATTCCGTCCCGGGACTTCCTTTCAGAAACACCCACAATGCTCTGTGGGCAGGTCCAGGGAGGTTAGAGAAACCCCTCACCTCCCGCATCCATCCAATTCGAGATGATTGGATCTGAAGTCTTGGTTAGGAGCTAAAGGGTAATTTCTGGGTCAGAGCAGGACCAGTGAATTGTATGAGCTGTGGTAAAGCTTAATCCTGTCTTCTACCCACCCACGATGAAAAGCTGTTGAACGTCAAAGAGGGTTTGTAACTTTGAAGTGAAGACGTTTCCTGCCACATAGCATCGAGTTGAACAAGTCCACACCTGTTGGTCTGGTCGTTGGTTAGTAGAAGGAATGAAAGAGAAGAACTGCGTGCCTTTGAGCTAAGGCATTTTAAATACTTATTACTCTGATTCACTTTCTACCATTCACCTTCACTGCAGTTTTCCTTTCATCTTAACATTATAAGTAATGCATCGGCCTTCCCTGTGGAACAGTGCAGATCTCATTTAAATGGTAAAAACGTCTCCAGCTCAGGCCCATTTGCTACACAAGAAATGGGAAATATTTTTCTCAGGTTGGAGCCTAAGGATTCCCTGTAACGTGGGTACCTCCCATTGGTTTCCATGACTATATTCGTTTAACCAATGGTTTCCGTTCTTTCAGTTATCCTATAGACTAAATGGAAAAATAAAGGGCTTCATAGCATCGTGCAGGGTCTGAGAAAATTGTTTATACATCTCTATCAAAAACAAGACTGCAAAATACTAAGTAAAAGTCAAAAAACCAATTGGAATTTTCTCCTTAGTATGGCTCCTTGGCTTTATAACCTAGAGACTGAACTAGGGCCTCGAGGTTATGAACTAGACAAGTATTGCATGTTTTGGTTTTTTTTTTCCAAACACCCTTACCCGTTAAAAAAGAAGAAAGGCTTTAGGGTGAACTCTAAGGTCTGTATTACTTTTTTAAAAAATCACAACTGTGTATCATTCGGGTCATCTACCTACCAAAGGCAATACACTTAAAATGCCATATCAGAGCGGCTGTGCAACTTCTCAATTTGATAGCTTTTCTGAAAAGCGTAACCGTGCATCCATAAATGTAATGAGAACTTTTTCATATGAAAGGCATGTTATTTGGAGATGGAATATTTCCTTCTCCCTACATAACTGCACAGTGATTAAATATTGACTAAGAGCCAGGAGCTGACAGCCCTCGGCCTCACACCGGTACATGCTGATGTGTGAGGCTGAATGTAAATACAGAGCCATCCCCAGCAGGGCCACAGTCTTCTGTTGGGAAGTGGGGAGCAGCAGGTTGTGAGTTATGCGCGCCATGCGGTGTCAGAATTCGAGTGCTCAACAGAAAGATGCAATTTGAAACAAGTAATTCCTTAAAAAGCAACCCAACTCTGTCGAAAGAAAAAGATATTTTCCTAATCAATCTGAACAATAAAGAGGATGTTAGTCAGAAATTTTAACAAAACATCCAGGGTATCCACTGAACACTGCTGTTCGCAGAAACAAAAGAGCTGTCCGTCACTGGAACGGCTTATTCTTTCACAGACAGTGATTACTTGGTTTCTATGAAACAGACTGGTTGAAATCATCAGATTTATTTCTGTGATACTCACTTGATTAGGAAATTTCAGTACATCGTCTGTAGTTTTCTTGTGTGTATGTTTTCTTATTTATTGTTGTTTTAAGCAGTCTGACCATTTAACACACACAATTAGCTGTTTCTCTCCTGTGGGGGGAGGGGAGGGGAAATGCAATGTTCTGCTTGGTTTCTGAAAGAAAATAGTTTTCATTCCATCCTTCTGTTAATAAGGTTCATTGTATATCCAATTATTTTTAGTCTAAGACTTTTAAACGCTGCAGCAAATACCTGGAATTTGTTTCAAAATAGCTCCTGTCCAGGCTGAAGGTAGAATATGAGCTTCAGCCTAACCTCCAACCCGTTTTGTTTGTTTTGGTTTGGGTTTGGGTTGTCTTTTAAGCACTAGAAGTTGCTGAGGCACCTTCCTCTAATTTTGCAATCCCCGTTCATCCCTCACACATTCACACCCCCTTGGCTGAGGCCTGTAGTTCCGACTCCGGAAGCTGAATGACAGTGCCTGCCAGGGCCTTGCCCCAGAGTCTGCCCCTCGCTGAGTACTAGTGTGCTGAAATGGATTCATGGCCAAATGATGAATCCCCTTCCTCAAATTCTGTTTTTAAGGTGAGTGGAGAGCAAATCCAACAGACTAATTCTTAGTGTTTTTCCCCTCCGAAAAAACACCTTTGTGGTTGAACTGGGCTTTTCAGAGATCCAACCCAAGGATTGACTACTGTGTTGGAGAGGTCAACTGTCAGCTTTGAGTCCTCCTTTCTGCCGGCCTCTGCCCCTCCACTGCACTGGGACCAGCTCCCCTCAGCCCTGCCTGAGCCGGTCAGCCAGCACAGAAGATCGGCTCTGGTTTCCATGAAACTTGACGTGGGCTTCAGTAGGTGGAATGGAGAAGGTTAGCCGAGGAATGTTTACTTTTTCCGATTTCGTGCGGCAGATAGAATGACCATCCCTGAGGTTTCAAAATAGCTGAATGAAGATGACTTGAGCCATGCTCCGAGCAGTCCCCTCCACCTGGAGACCAAGCCCTGCCTTTGTTCTTCGTTAGCTGCCCCACTGAGTGGCTAACACGGAAGGGAAGGGGAGCGTCCTTGCCCCTGAGTTCTGTTTGTGTCACCCAGGAAAGCACATTATTTTAGATTTTTTTACCGTATTGGGGCAGACATTAAAATAGACCATGTTTGAGACTAAGTTTTCAATTTCACTCTTTCCAGAAAAGCGATGTACTGATAACAGAAGTGACAAGATGCAGTCACCGTGCTCGTGACACTTAAACCAGTGGGTCCTGTGGATAGCACAGAATCTTAAGAATGGCCTGCTGAGTGCTGAGCACGCTTTCACTTGTAAGAAATTAAATTCAGAAACGCTAAACACAATTCCTCGATGTGATTTCCTGTTGGTTCATCTATATACTCTAGAAGATTCCTGAGGAGAGGTTTATTGCTCACAGGAATTCAGTGCAAGTGTCCTCCAACAGTGTTGACTGTTTTCCAAGAGCCCCCTCTCGGGGCCAAATTATCCACTTCCCTTTCTCAGTGAGTTTACTGCAGATCATACATTTATCAAAAATATAGAGAGAGCCTGTTGTATCCTGGGCACTGAGCACACAGTACCGGAAGAAACCGGTAGAATCCTCCTCCTTACGTAGGCATATACATTAAACCTGTGAACCCACCTGTGTTAGTGAGGGTTCTCCAGAGAATCAAAACCAAGAGGATGTGTTTGTGTTTGCCTGTCTGGTCTGTCTGCCTATCTATCTATCGAGACAGATTTCTTTTAAGGAAATAACTCTTGTCCAGGATGGCAAGTCTGAAATCTACAGGGCAGGCCACGAGGAGTTGATGCTTCAACTTTAAGTCCAAAGGCAGTCTGGAGACAGAGTTCCTTCCAAGTCAGGGGACCTCAGTTTTTTGTTTTCCGGGTTTTTTTTGTTTTGTTTTGTTTTGTTTTGCGGTACGCGGGCCTCTCAGGGCTGTGGCCTCTCCCGTTGCGGAGCACAGGCTCCGGACGCGCAGGCTCAGCGGCCATGGCTCACGGGCCCAGCCGCTCCGTGGCATGTGGGATCCTCCCAGACCGGGGCATGAACCCGTGTCCCCTGCACCGGCAGGCGGACTCTCAACCACTGCACCACCAGGGAAGCCCAGGACCTCAGTTTTTTTTCTCTTAAGGCCTTCAGCTGATTAGTTCAGACTGACCCACACTGTGGAGGGTAATCTGCTTTACATAAAGCCTATGTAAAATCTTAGTGACATCTAAAAAAAATATCTTCACAGCAACATCTAGACTGGCATTTGACCAAGCAACTGGGCATCATGGCCTTGCCAAGTTGACACATAAAATTAACCATCAGTCCCCTACCACCACCCCCAAATAACTAGGTCATTTCAATTTAATGGCTCTCAAACTTAAGCAGGTATCAGAAACCCCTGGAGTGCTTGTTAAAACAGAATGCTGGCTCCTGTTCCCTTGACTCAGGAGGCCTGGGATTGGGCCCAAGAATTTGCAATTCTAACACGTCCCAGGTGATGCTGATGCTGCCGATGCAGGGACCACACCTTGAGAACCACTGGTCTGTGTAATCCAGGAGCTGTCCCTTAGCCTCATGGCTCAGAAACTGATTTTGTCATCATAAGAAAGGTTGTTTTATTTCTCAGGGATGGACGCAAACAAACCAAGATTACAAAGCTGCTGTGTAAAACATCAATGCAAATTTATAGATTTATATTAAGAACTAAAACTACCACAGTGAGCAGAATAATCGTATCAGCTCGGGAGGGATCGTCTCCCCTAGGGCCGCTCCATGGAATGCCGAGCAACGATCAGAAGCAGCTGGAGATTCAGAGCCAGGGAATGGGGATGATTGACTGTCTTCTGCAACTACCACAGCACAAGGTCGGTCCTGTTCTCAGGGGCCCTTGGCCAAGGCCCTCTCTCCTTGGACTTTGTACATGGATTAAGACAGGGCTGTTGTTTGGGGAGTGGATGCTCTAAGTGGACAACTTGTTTGTACTGGTCTGAAGGAATGCTTCTCTCTGCACTGCAAACTCTACTCAGCAGTGGGGCTCAAAGTCCACAGAGATTGGAAATACTTTCAGTGAATCATTAAAAATTTAGTTTTTATAGTAACTTTTTATTAGGTGTAACACATACTGTTTTTATGAAAGCGGAGATTGGGCAGCATTAGAATTTGTCAGTGTGTGCCCTTTATATGCTGGGTATCCTTTCTTGGTTGTAATTTGAGTGAATTTATAATCTCCCCTTCAAAGGCTGTTTTCATCTTTCTTTGCACATTAAGGGGATTTGGCTTTGAAAAAAAGTTATACGTTTCATATTTTCAAAATGTTCCATGTCCGTTTAGAAGCCATTTTTCTCTGAGTTTTGGCTTTCTGCCTCCATTGTGCTATTTTTAGATTTTTACATTAAGAATGGGATTCTTAATACAGACCTTTGAACCAAATTGTGTTGCAAAAAAGTTATATTATTTGTTTCAGTGTTGTTTTTTTTAAGAATCCTGCAGTTGCCTTCCTCAGTGTGAAAAGTTTGGCCTTTTGAGTAAAGATAGACCCTTAAAACTGGTTCTGAGAAATCTGTGGGCTGTCTCCGTCACCCCTCCCACCTGGCCTGCCTTGAAATTCTTGTGAAAGACAATTGAATAAATAGCCTTCGGACAGAGGGATAGGTGGCCGTGGAGCTGCCCCTGGGTTACTGTACCCGGACCTCAGGACCGATAAGAAGTAGATCTAGGGCTTCCCTGGTGGCGCAGTGGTTGAGAGTCCGCCTGCCGATGCAGGGGACACGGGTTCGTGCCCCGGTCCGGGAAGATCCCACATGCCGCAGAGCGGCTGGGCCCGTGAGCCATGGCCGCTGAGCCTGCGCGTCCGGAGCCTGTGCTCTGCAACGGGAGAGGCCACAACAGTGAGAGGCCCGCGTACCGAAAAAAAGAAAAAAAAAAAAAAAGAAGTAGATCTACAGCAGTCGCAGTGACACGGCAAAGCCAGGTGCATTCTCACACTTAACCTTCCAGTCTCATTGTCCTACCAGCCCAGGGTCCAGTCAGCAAACAGAAGCCATTCTAGGAATTTCAGGGAGCTGATTTAATATAGGGAACTTGTTAAACGAGTGAAGGGAGGCTGAACGAGCAAAAAAGTGGACACGGAGGTAACTTAGAGACATGTAACTGCAAAAAGCAGCCACCACGCCTAGAACTGAGGCAACAAATGGGAAGAGATGATATGACCAGAATCTTCCTGAGAGGTGCCTCGTGTGGTTAGGGCACAGCCCCTGGAGGACATGGCAAAGCTTGGGGAGCATCCTGGGGGTTGGGCATCTGGCAGCCACAGTCAGGTCACAGAAGGGTCACCCCAGGGCTGGCACGCTCTGCAGCTGCTGAAGGAATGGACCTCACAGAGCACATGCCTCTCCCCTCCACCGGCCAGTCTCCCACTGGTGCTTCCCATGGACAGGATCTAGCGAGGAGCCAGGTGGCAAAGAAACCTGAGTGCTCTTTGCAGAGTCCCAGCCTTGGCATCGTAGAGCAGAGACTTCCTTGGCTTTCTTCACTTTCCTTCCTTCCTATGTTGGTTTTTGCTCTCAGTTTTATTCACTTATTTCTATAAAAAACTTAGTATCTCAAGTGAGGGTAATGTCAGTGATAAAGGGATCTCTAAGAACAAAAGAGGAGATCTATTAATCCATTCAGGGAATCCTACAGATGCTTCCCCGGTCGTTATTAGGAAATACTTCTATGTTAATGAGGGAAAGAAAAATTTCAGCTTATTTTTAACATTACATTTAAGTTTCCCAGAGACTTGAATGACTGTGTAATATTATCATTTCACTTTGGAGATTTTAAGTCTCGTTTTTATTTGGGGATAAAAGTACGTCCTCATAATAACCATTCTTATGTGCATGCCTATCTTGCATCTAGAAAAATTGATTCATTTTTCTCCTAAAGATTAGACTTTCATGGGCATCACTTTTTGCTACAATTCCTTCGTTTGTTCATATCAGAGATGATGGAGTTGGCAATGATAATGCCCTCCTTGTACTGGATTCAGCTCAGTTCAAGGAGCCTTTTGAAGGGCTTGTCCAATGCCCGGCTGTGCCCCGAAGGCAAGGGGGAGAGCATGGCTTTGGGCTTAGGACAGACTTGGCTTTGAGTTCCAGCTCAACCACCGAAGTTTCTTACCCTGTCAAGCTCAGTTTCCTCATCTATGATATGAGGATAAACACTAGTGTTGCAGGGCTGTTAAAGGATTATATATGACAAAGCACTTGACATCATGTCTGGGACATAGTAAGTGTTCTATAAATGGTAACATGTTTTTACTGTTATTATTATTATTGGCAATAATTCATAGTTTGGGTAGGCTTTGTAGACGTTATTAAATTTAATAGTAAATTTTTCATTGCTTAGATATTTGTGTTTCATCTGTACAGTTAATCAGCATTTTAGCTGTTATTGGCCTAGAAGGGAATTTTTCTTTTAAAATTTTAAAACCTTTAAACTCATAAATTTGTTTAGGATTTATACAACTCACTTGCCTACCTCCAGAAAGGATTTTAGGTGGCTGGCTTGTCATTTATAAGGTTTTAATAAGAGAATTAAAAATAAATAACTCACATGCTTAAATCATTTTTTAGGTCTTTGGCTTTCATACTTACTTACAGGTTGACAGTTTGTTAATCAGAATGGAGATCTGATGTGGACTTGGGTGGGGAGATGTATTCTATTCCAGTGACTAGAGCACTGAATTGAAATTTTAGAAAGAACTTGGATTCTATTTTTAACCATGTCAGAGATTTGCCCATAACTGCAGGCAAACTATTTTATTCTCTCTGCTTGTTTTCATTTTGTATTTGCCATCTTCTTGATTCACAATGGTCTTATAAGAATTAACAAGAGCGCTTCCCTGGTGGCGCAGTGGTTGAGAGTCCGCCTGCCGATGCAGGGGACATGGGTTCGTGCCCCGGTCCGGGAAGATCCCACATGCCGCGGAGCGGCTGGCCTGTGAGCCATGGCCGCTGAGCCTGCGCGTCCGGAGCCTGTGCTCCGCAACGGGAGAGACCACAACAGTGAGAGACCCGTGTACCGCAAAAAAACAAACAAACAAAAAAGAATTAATGAGAATGTTTGTAAATAGCTTATAGCATATATTTACCTTAGATGAAAAGGGCTGTGTACAAACTATATCTTACCCTTCTTTTGTTGGTATGGGGCAAGGTTCTTAGCTCTCCCTGAGTATCAACTCCCTTAGAGCCTTCAATATATTCAGATCCAAGGCATCACCCACCCTACCCTAAGATTCTGATTCAGTTGGGACCCTAGCATTAGCATGTGTTTGTGTGTGGTCTACCTATCTATTATATATTTATCTATCACCTATCTATTTATCTGTCTATCTGAGGAGGTTCTGACATGCCACCAGGCTTGAGAAACACTGGTATAAAGGATCAAGCCAACCTATGTGCTTGGTTCTTTCTCTTATGTTGTATCTATTGGCCATTTCATTGCTTATTGCATATGGGCAGATGCATTAGTTTCCTCCTGCTGCTGTGATAAATTACCAAAAACTTGGTGGCTTAAAACAACACATATTTATGATCTTACAGTTCTGGAGGCCAGAGTCAGAAATGGCCTTACAGGGCTAAAATCAACTTGTAGGCAAGGCTAATTCCTTCCAGAGGCTCTAGAGGAAAATCTATTTCCTTGCCTTTTCCAGCTTCTCGAGGCTGCCTGCACTCCTTGGACATCATTCCTCCCTCTGCTTCTGTCATTACATCTCATTCTCCGACTCTACCTGCCTCTCTCTTATAAGGGACCTTGTAATTACATTGGGACCACCTGGATAATCCAGGGTACTCTCCCTATCCCAAGACCTTAACTTAATCACATCTACGAAGTCTCTTTGGCATGTAAGGGAATTTCTATTAGGACATGGATGTATCGGGAGAGACCATTATTCTGCCTACCACAGCAGGAAAAAAATTCAAATCCCCCCATTTTCCTTGAGTACAGAAATCTCTGAGTTAGCCACAGCTTGCCTTCTCTACAGTTTTGATAGGCAGGAAAAGAACACTTTGCAGAGGCTGGAAGAGATGACACCACGTTCAAAAATTCGATTTCATTGATTTTTTAGAAGGCTACCAATTTTTAAATTTTCAGTTGCCTTAGGAATTGTTTCAGAAATAGATTGCATAACATTTGAATTTCATCAGCTCTGAAATGGTGCATTGCTAATGTATCCCTCAGGTGGGGTACTTTTCTGATACTAAAACAGTGATTCTCAACTTATTCTTGAATTTATTCCTCCAACGAGCAATTGTTGAGCCCCAAGTGTGTGTGTGATCTCTAGACACAAGAAGACTGCATTCCTGACCTCAAAGTCAGGGTCAAAGAAGTCACCCCAAGTGGTTAATATTTTTGTATTTTAATATAATTGATTTCTTTGTAATCCTGTGGTTTTTTTTTTTTTTTTTTTTTTACTATACGCATGTTAAAAACATTGTTCTGAGAGGGGGTCCACAGGCTTCGCCAGAGTGCTAAAGGGATCCTCTTGACATAAAAATGATTAGCTCCTATGAGAGGCCAACAAATGGGATTCTACTGGAATGGTAGTTCTCACCAAAAAGATGATCATGAGATACAGGAAGCTGCCCAAGGGAGGGGGGAGCTCCTGGAAGTGGGTTTCAACTCCAGCTGCTTATTGGGATGACGGTCAGAAGGTGGGTGGGTGGTGCTACTTAAAAATACCAGTGCCTGGGACCCACCAACAGAGATTCTGACTTCCAGAGAAGGCTCCAACATCTGACACAGACGTGATGTTGAGTTCGGTCTTGTAGAAGTGAAGCAGAACGGGGAGACCTGGAGAGTGTGGTAGAAGTCAAGGGTAAAGGCTCTGTAAACTGTTCCATAGAACTGAGACGTGGACACGGCCAGTAAGTCCATTAGCTCATCCCGCCACCCACCCGCCACCCCCCTGCCTGGCCCAATTCTTCTGCCAAACACTGTCTGCTGAAGACTCTTGTGACCTTGGAGCAAGACAGAACCAAACTTAGACACTTGGCAGCTCAACAATCCTCTGTTCCCCACCCTTAGCCAGCTCATTTCCTTGTAGGGAAGACAGGTTTCCAGGAGTTAAGAATGTGGGCATGAGCCAGACTGCTTGGAGGCTAATCCCAACTCCTCCACTTAAATAGCTCTGCAATCTTTGGAAATTTACTTAATCTCCTTACCTCAGTTTCCTCACTAATAATAACTTCCTAGGAGAGTTACCAACAGCTGAGTGGGGTAGGTACTTTTATTGGCTCTATTTAACAGATGAAACTTCGAGATATTAAGTAACTCGTCCAAGATATCATGGCTGCTGTTATGGCCTGAATGTTTGTGTCTCCTAAAAATTCATATGTTCAAGCCCTAACTCCCAATGTGATGATATTAGGAAGTGGGGCTTTGTGGAGCTAATTAGGTTTAAATAAGGATGAAGCCCCAGTGATGGGATTAGTGCCCTTATAAGAGGAGTAATAGAGACCAGAGCTCCTTTCTCTGCCATATGAGGACACGGCAAAAAGCCAGGAAGAGGGCCCTTCAAAGAATCAAATCTGCTGGCACCTTGATCTTGGCCTTCCCAGCCTCCAGGATTATGAGAAATAAATGTCTGTTGTTTAAGTCACCCATTCTTATGGTAGTTGTAACAGCCCGAATGGGCTAAGATAGCTAGCAAAGGGGCAGAGCTGGAATTGGAGACCATATCTTTGATTCCCAAATAGAGATGCCTCACAAGTAGGGTAGTCAATGTGATAAAAGTATGCACTAGGCACAGTGGTGGCCCAGAGGAAGGATTCACTTCATTTGAGTACGTTAGAGGAAAAGAATCCTTAGCTGGGTCTCGAAACAAATGAATCCTCCTGGATTTACCAGAGGATGTGGGAGAAGGCATTCCAGGAAAGGGAACAGCACATGGAAAATTATGGAAGCGAGGCTGTGTTGGGGGGCATTTGGCCATAGAGTAGGATATATGGAGGGAAGCCAGCAGCAATAGGGGGCGCTGTGGAGCAGGGTTTCTCCAGGGTTGTGCTGCATCAGGTATATATATTAGAAGCACTGGATATGCAGAATCTGGGCCTCTCCCAGGAATAATGAATCAAAATCACTGAGGTTAGAGCCTGGCCATCTGCATTTTAAATAAAGCATGTCCTATGCATCTAAGAAGACTAAAGTTTGGTGAACCACACACAAGGATGTAGGGGAAAGATAAGTCGTAGAGGGTCTTCTGTGTCATCTGAGGTGTTTGGACTCGGGCAGAGCCACTGCAGGTCAAATTTGGATTTTTAGGAAGATCCATCTGAACACAGTGTAGAAGAGGAAGGTAAGCGCTTTGCAGGGGGGTGGCATCTGGTGTGGCGGGAGTGCATTCTAGCAGGGGGATAGTGGTCCTAAGTGAAAACACTCCTGAACTAAGATAGCGGATGGCAGCGGAAGAGAAAAGGGCAGAAATAGGATCCATATAAAGCGTGGAGCATCATCAGAACGTAGTGAGAGGTGGTCTCTGTGTGGAGGCGGACGGGAGAGGTGGTGGGGGTATCAGAGAGGAGTCTGGATTGTTGGTGGGCACGAAGTGACTGCTTGGAATGCACTGAGTCTTTGATGTACTACTTCTTGCAAAAGAGACCTGCCAGGGTTGAGTGTCATGCACCCATCCTCCCCAGATTCCCCAGAGGAAAGCAGAGATGGAAACAGAGCAAGACCAGGTGACAGCATCTGGAGGTAACAGGGAGAAAGTCATTTGTGTAACCACCGTCCTCCCTCTGTGTGACACTTGTAGGTAATGGTAATCGTAGTAAAGGAGATTTGCAGTTTTGATTCGGGATAGAAGTTGTGATGCAAAGAGTTGAGAGTCATTGTGCTAAAGCAAAGTGCTGATCTAGAGAAATACTTTGGTGACAAAGAAGCCTTAACGTTGACCATGGAAAAGAATCACTCTGAGAGCATACCAAGGCCATGAAATCATGAAAGGGAGATTAAAAACCAAAACTATGCACTCTCTGTGTCAGGGAAGGAGAATGACTGAAAGTTTCTGGACAAGCACCACTGTGTTTTTCTTCCAGATGATGTCATTCAGTTAGAACAAGGACTTAAACGACCAGTGACTGGATTATCTATTTTTCCATGACTAACTGGCTTCTCCCGTTGTGTTTGGTGTTTGTATTTCTGCTCCTCGGGAGATCCACATATACTAGTCCAAACTCATATCCTTCAAAATTATTGACATGAATGGCTATTGTTTAATTCCTCTAAATTGGTGGGAAGCAATGCTACCACCCATTTCTGCAGCATGGAATTGACAAGTGGTAAGGTCATTGCATGCTTTTGACCCTGGATATTTATTTTGCCCCTGTTGGTAACAATTTCCAGCAGGTCATTATAAAACTTGATTTTATAAGATGTCCTTAAATTTCTCTCAGGTTAAAATGTGGAGTCCTACAGCCCCTTATTTCTTTATTTGTTTGTTTGTTTTTTGAATTTTTCAAGTATTTTATTTTCCCCTTATTTCTTAAGACCTTCCTTCAGACTTTTCCTCCAAGGGATTTTTCTCTTTCTTCCCTTCCATTGTTACCTTAAAAAAAATTAAGCATTATATCAACTTTGCGAAGTTTCTTATTGTAGACAACACATTTATAAGATACAAATTAGTATTGAAGTGTTTTAAAAGTAATTCTGTACTACATCGTTCTTAAAAAGGTAAAACTAAGTATTAGAAAGTGTAATTTATATTAGTATTACACAAACTAGAAAGTTGGTATTGCCTAGAGCAAGTTTTGGAGGCAGCTGTGCTGGGTCTAATCCTTTCTGTCCCATCTAGCTGTGTGACCTTGAGCAAATCACTTGACCTCTCTGTGCTTTGACTTCTGCATCTGTAAAATGGGGGTATTGATAGTACCTAACTTCAGGGCTGTTAGAGGATTAATTTGTGATGTGTATACCTGACCCATAATTAAGATTAGTTATTTTTCTTTATCACCATCATTTACTCCACTTTCATAATAGCTAAACAGGACATATTTTTCCAGGGACCTACTGCAGTTTTCTGTGCCTGGTTGGCACTTAACAAATGAACGAATCTGAACTTTTGAATTAGAATGATCATGAGATGAAACAGAAAGTGATTTTAAAATCTTTCCTTGATTTCATGAGCCTTTGTTTTTAATGATAGTCACAAAGCTCCTGGAATTTTCCATTTAGCTATCTTCCACTTGTGGCTTCACATATGCAATGAGAAAAGTTGGGTAATAGAGGGAGACGCTGGGCAGGGCAATTATTTGACCTACATTCCTTTGCTCTGGTGTTCAAGAGGCTTTATTCACAGTCTTGAGTAACAGCAAACATTCCATCTTCTGCGGGCAGCATTCTTTCTTGCTGAGGTAATAGATGCAAGCACAGTGGTGGGGTACTCAGACACAGGTGAGCTGCCTGGGCTGCTCTCCAGGAAAAGGAGGTGCCAGGCGCCACCACATGGCACAGTGCAAAGGAAGCAGGCTCGGGGCCACAGACTTGCACTTGAACCCTAACTCTGGGCAATGGCTTAGCCTCTCTGAGCCTCAGCTTTCTCATCCATGAGATCATGAAATGAAGGATTACCAAGAGCATGGCACCGAACCTGGCACAAATAAAGCATATTTATCCAGTGAAAGTCTCCTCACTGCCTCCTTTGTGCCAGGCTCTCCTTGAGCCAGGTGCCAGGGACACGGGTGACCCAGGTCACAAGACAGACAGCCTGACAGTGTTAACTGGCCAGCAGACAGACTGTCCAACAGAGGGCCATAGTAAGCACCGTGAGGGAATAAAGGATGGTGGTGAGAACACATGGAAGACAGAAACTGAGACCTGATGGATGAGTTGGGAGTGTGCCACCCAACCTGGTGGGAGATGGAAGGAAGGGTGTGCAGGAAAGTGCTGGGCACACAGAGAAGTTCAATAAGGCTAGCCAGGGCCAGAGGGGTGGGACGGGTGGGGTCTCATTTAAAAATTTGGACTTTATCCTAAGAATAATGAGAAACCTACTGCAGGGTTTTAAGTGGTGAAGTGATACCAGAGATTTGGATTCTAGAAAGATAACTCAAGGTCGAGATTGGATTTGAGGGGGAGCTGTGCTGAGGTCTGGAGTCCAGTTCAGTTGAGAGGCATTCGAGGTCTTTCAGGTGAGAAACGATGGAGGCCTGGTCTTGGAAAGAGGAGGCTTCCAGGGAGAAAAAAGTGGTGCTTTCTTTCAATCACTTACCCCACACGTATTAATCGAGCATCTATTATGTACCATGCACTGTTCTAACTGCCTAGGATACTGTAGTGAACAAAGTCCCTTGCTCATGGAGCTGCATTCAGCACATAACACAAGTGAATATAAACGAAACGCATATAACACTCTGATTTTATGACCAAGTTGATACCCACCTCCCCGATCCCACTTTAAGAAGGAGAGGTCAAGTAGAGCTGAGCATGTTTCAGGCCAGCCTCCCGGGGTACAGGATTAGTGCGCATGTCTGACCAAGAGAATGGCACACCTGAGTCCCAAGAGCCAGAGTTTTCTGATCTCCTCCGGGAGCCCCCCCTTGCAGCTGCCCCTCCCCCAGTAACAGATACAGAAAAGGGACCAATTCAAAGCTACTCACTGCCAGGGTCACAAACTCAAATGCCTTCAGGAGCAGAATATCATTATTGGCTTTATGTTACACAGATGGTGTCTGGTGCTAGAAGGTGAACTTTGCAACGAGTCCATTGGGTCTAAGGAGCACAGACCACCATAGTTATTGCTGCTGTGAGGCTGTAAGGCAGTGGTTCCCCACGTGTGGTCTTCAACGACTGGTGCGCCAAGAGGGTCCCAGTGACAGACGGAGAACTGAACATGCCAGATCTTTCTTTTGTTGCTCTTGGCCCGTGACCTACAGCCGCATGACGTTCCATTTTCACACAGGGCAGAGGTGCATGTGCAGACCCAGACACCTTAAGTCATATGTGCAAATTCATACGTCTTCAATACAGGCCAGGCAGGTCTCTGACTAAGGAAAGCGCCCCACAGGTGCCGAGAGAGTAGACTCCATCTAAGGGGGCCCAGATAGCGCTGTACACGGCCAACTGTGTGTGGCTGTGTAGAAATGCCGGTCATGGGATTTTTATGTGAAAATCCTCATTTTTATTTTTATTTTTTTCAGAATATAAAATAAGTGTCTTGAAGAAAATCCTCATTTTTAAAATGTTGGTAACTGAGTCCATTTTTTAAGCATGCAATTTGTAATCATCTGTGGGCTGGATACTCCCTTGATCTTTTCCAAGGCTGCCGTGCAAAACCCTTCACTTCTGGCAGCTACTTTTCTACACTTTTCACTCCCCACTGAGTCCTTTAGTCCCTCATTATGTCCAATAGGAGTGACCCAAAATTGGCCAAAACGTTCTTGCATTTATACAGAAGCTATATACAAAAAGAAGTTTGTGTATACAAACTTTTATATTTTATATAAGATTTTATATAAGAAGGAATTTTCAGTTGGGGGAAGGAATTTTCAGTTGGGGGAAGTTAGGTTGCAATGTTGTAAATGTTGTTTCTCTAAGGGGAGAAATTTCTAAATTCTAGTCAACTTACAAACACATGTTATGGAACACAAACATTTATTTATAAATAAAAGAGAGAAAGTGCGTGCATATGTATTAAATATATATTAACACACACTACATGTAAGTACATAATACATTTTTCTTAGGAATTGTCAGATACTTTTTCCTGAATCAAAAAGGCCTACTTAAAGTAAAAAAAGAAAGAAAATCAATATATTCTTTATGGGGCTTCCCTGGTGGCGCAGTGGTTGAGAGTCACGGGTTCGTGCCCCGGTCCGGGAAGATCCCACATGCCGCGGAGCGGCTGGGCCCGTGAGCCATGGCCGCTGAGCCTGCGCATCCGGAGCCTGTGCTCCACGACGGGAGAGGCCACGGCAGTGAGAGGCCCGCGTACCGCAAAAAAAAAAAAAAAAAATGTATATATATATATATATATATATATATATATATATATATATATATATTCTGTATGGATATTTTATCACTTTTATGGTGAACAGTTAGGTAAATAGGTGCCTCTATTCTGGCCTTACGTAGCTTTAGATTATTTTTAAAATTAAATTCAAGTTTCAGGAAGGACCAGATGTATTGCGCCTCCTTTTATGATTGAAATTTTTTTCTTTCTAAAATTAAGGTATTTTCTTCTAAAAGAAATAATCCATTTGATCACTACTACTACTGTATTTGTGTGCACCTTACAATTTTATAAATTTCTTTCATACACAATATCTTTATAGTCACCTTCTCACTTTTATTCACATCCTTAAAAACACCTCTAGGAGGAAGAAAAAACAGGTTTCACTGAAATAATAAAAATAAAAGGTTTAGTGCAGTGCCTAACACTCGATAATCATGCAACATGCCAACCATTGTTATTGCTACGATTAATATTATCCCTCTTGTTATAAGCCTGATTGACAGTTGAAGAAACTGAGTCTTAAGTAACAAGTCCACTAGGGTTATAAAACTCGTGAGTTTTAGAGACTAAACTTATTAAGATATGGTTCTACTGATCTAAACTTTATAGACTTTCATTTATAACAAATAAAGACTAAAGAACAAACGAAAAGAAGCTTTTGTTACTAGAGCACCTATTTATGTCCTGGGTGCATTGCACATATTCGTTTGTTTGATTTTTTTTTTGCAGGTACTGTTTGAGATTTCATTTTATAGATAAAGACACTGGAGCTAGTAAGGGGTTAAATTACTTACCAAGGTCACATTGCAAGTAAGTGACAAAGCCGAAAAGTGCTCCTAGGTCTGAAGCCAAGGCCCCTGACCACCTTCCAGAGCACACTGTCTCTTACTACATTGTATCTAATTGATGCTTGCAAGTAACAAGTATTTTCTTTTTAACTGATAGTAAGCATTTGTGTCACTAGGAAAATAGTCTTCATTTCATAAAATTGCTAGCTAAAGCAGGAGAAAGCAGTCATCTTGAATAGACAGGGTTTTCTGTAAAATAAACGAAAAGGTTTTGTTCTTGTTTTCTTTTTCTTTTTTTTAAAGAAATCTTTATTTTTTTCCCTGTCTGGGAGATGACCTTTCCGATGTTATACTGTGGATAGAATTCATTCTGTAGGACGTGAGTGGGATTTGGGGAGTAGGACGGAAATAACTGATGAATCCATATCCCATTTGTAAGTGGCTTGTCACGTTAAAAACAGTGCCATTCTGATATCACAGATGCATGGAGAAAACATAGACAATGGGTATAGGGAAGTATCCATTCAGATTAGGTTTTGCAATGAGTAACAAAACAAAACAAAAAAATGCCAGTGCCTCAAATAAGAATTTTATTTCTCACGCATGTAAAAGAAGTGTGGAGGTCAGGAATCTCAGGCAGTTTCAAGATGACTGAAGATTGTTTTCTGTTTTGCTGCTCCATCCAATCCTTAATCCTCAGTACAAGGCTTTCTGCCTTGTGGTCCAGGCTGGCTGCTTAAACACCTACTACCATGTCATAATCTGGCCAGTGGGAATGAAGAAGGGCACGTCTCCCTACCTTTAAGGACACTTTCCAGAAGTCATACATGACATCTTTGCTTCGATCCATTTAGCCAGAATGTAGTCCCATGGTTGTGAACGCACACAAGGGAGGTTGCAAGGGAGGCTGGAAAATGTGGTCTTTTGGAGGGGGGCAGGGGGGTGCGGGGGCATATGTTATCAATCAGGAATAGGGAGAGAACAGATATTGGGGGACTAGTAAAGTCTGCCACAGAAAGAATGGAAACGAGATATAGAGAAAGATTGACTCTGATCCAGCCTCTGTTCTAGAATACCTTATGTGCACTTGCCTTAGGACAGGAATCCTAGAACAGATGTACAGATGTGGGTCCTAAACTTGTACTCTTTGAATGAATGATAGAAATCTTTAGGAGCCCGTGTCTTAAAAAAAAGAATCAAAGATGACAATAGTCTTTATTTTTTTTAGTAGCTCCTTCGCACACTGCTTCACCACAAAGAAGATCTGCCTGGGGAATTACATCATTGATGAATCACTAGCTCCAAACCTACAATGACTATCCGAAGCTTTCGACTTCCATTTCAAAGTCTCTGCTGCCTGACACAGATACAGACTGTGTACAAGGGATTTCAAAAGTTCTTGGCCAACTGCTGTCATCAGTAAACATTCACCCAGGGAATCTCATCATGGGTGGGAAGTAAACACAGTTGTTCCTCCTTATCTGTGGGGGCTTGGTACCCAGGACCTGCCACGAATACCAAACTCTGCAGATGCTCAAGTGCCATAGCCATTTACAGTGAATCATAAACATAATACAAGATACGAGGATGTGGACCCCATGGATGTGGAGGGCTGACTGTAAACACACTGGGAAGAATGTTAAGGGAGCTGGCTGCTTTTCTGCCAGAGTTCTCCTTTCCTCTAAAGGAATATTGAAATAATAATGCTAGCAACTATTCTTTGAATGCCAAACCCATTACATGGTACTACACTTAAACTTCAAAGCAACTCTGAAAGGTGGGGTTTTATTCATTCTCACTTTACAGACGTAGAGGCTCAGAGTCACATAACTAGTATGGGGAGTTACTGAGATTTGAATTTGGGTCTGATGGACTCCAAAATCTATACCCTTTATCACCAAGAAGGAACAAGGACCCCTTCAATGGTTTTTTTGTGTGTGTGTGTAACAGCCTAAGGGAAGTAGGGACGTGTGGTCAACTTTTCCTGGTCCCTGGAGTTGTGTTAAGGTTCCCTCGACCCTCTCATTGGTTCTTTACTGAACCAATGGACTATAGGTAAAACCTCGATACAGTCAACTGTAGGAAATGCCACTGTTTTAGAGCTGTGAGGGTATAGATTGCTTAGGGCTGAGCAGGTGAGAAGGTCAGTATCAAAGAGCTGGGGCTCTGTCTGTCCCCATTTTTTTGCTTTTCAAATGTATGCTTTCACCACTGTGCTCTTTGTTTTTTTTCCAGTCACCTTCGTCTTATAGCTGTTCCTCCACACCTGGTGGTTGCCAGATGACTGTCTATATCTCTAGAGCTTTGGGTTTTTTCATCCTAATCCTTGGAGAGAGAGGGAGAGGGAGAGGGAGAGAGAGCGAGATTTACAGAAGCTCTCCCAGAAGAGCAAGGAAACTACTTGCTGCCATCCTCAGAAAATTTCTTCTCAATCTCTGTTGGCCCACATAGGGTCACCTGTTTATCTCTGAGCCAATACTGTGGAGTGGGGGGGTAGGATAATGCAAATTAACTTAGGCGGAGCCACAAATCCCACTCCCAGATCAACTTCCCCCAAGAACCTGGACTTTTGCAAGAGCAGCTGAGAGTAGCCAAATAAAAGTTAAGGCTGTTATTAAAAGACTGGGAGTAGGGTTTGGGAAGGTATCCACGGTGTCTTTTAGACTCTCCCTGTTGTGAGAATCATCCCCCACCCACCCCTAGCAGCACCCCAGGAACTGGGGCTCTTAGCTGACTCTCGACTTTTGGAAGGCTGCTGACCCCTAGTGTTTGGAGTAGAGCATTGGAGAGGGAGAAACCAGAGATTGAGTTAAGCTGCAAAATGAGAATCACAGTAGCTGTGCCACCCGCTCCCCTTCACGCACAGTGAGGGTGTTAGCAAAGTGAAACTTCTAGAAGTAATTTAATGAATATGTGATTTTAGTTAGAACCTTTCCAACGACCTTCGAGACCCAGTACACAGGCCTTCCCTGACCTTGCAGACCTGCGCCTTTCAGAGCACACTCTGGAACCCTTGTCACACCTGTGAATAGTCATCCAAAGTATTTCTTCCTCCCTAAATGGAGGCTGTGCTCTCTGAGGTCAGACCTGGCTGCGAAGCCCCCAGCCTTGAGCACCCAAGCCTCAAGCCTTAGTGAAAACTTGTATAAGTAAATGAAGAGCCCAGATGTTGCTCAGCTCTCCTATCCCCTTTCCCAGCCACTACTTTCACTTATAAAGATCAAATAGATCAACCTAATTGTACTCACACTAATAAAAAGTAAATAAATAAATAAGCAACCAATTGTGTTTGGAATATGTACGTATAAATATGAAAATATGCCAGCAACCCAAAATACACGTGCTTTGTGATGGTAGGATAGCAGACAAGACTGATTTGACTTCTGTGCAAATCAGCAAGCACCACTGCTGTCAGCTCTCCTTTTATCTGTAGATAAGCCATGTTTGATGGGGTCCTTCTTTGGTCTGTGCATTTGGGGTAACAGGACTTTTCTGGCATTCCATGCTTTGGGATAAAGGGTGGAAAGGAAAAGCAAGAACATGGTAATGATAATATAGGATGGCTTTCAAGAAGATAGAATAAGGTTTTGTTTTGTTTTGCTTTTAATTGACTTCTAATTCAAGTGTAAATGTGACAGCTCTCAAGGCAAGAGAAATTTTGCACAAACCTGTGAGTAGAATGAACTGCCACTAAGCCGTGGAGGGCACCGAAGGGCAGGTGGGATTTCTCAGTCGGAGTTCAGGGAGAGAGTTCTGGGAAATGGTGGCAGCCACAGCTGTAGAAGCCCTAACCGCTGTTCGGTTCTGTTTGTCAGGGCTAGCTGCTGTGCAGGGAAGGAGCTGTGCTGGCCCAGTCCAGGGCCCTCTCCTGACACACAGCCTGTGAGGTCCCCTCCGGGAGAGGAGTCCCACACTGTCCTTCTCTTCCTTCCCCCTTTCACATGGAGAAACAAAATGGGAAAATGGGTTATGGGATGGGGAAAATTAAATCACTGATACAAAGTGACTGGGAAAACTGACCTATATCATTGTGTCCTAAAGTATTATATCCGTTTTGCTAGCCTGCTCTTATCTCTTAATTAAGTAAAGGAAATGCTGTTCATTGTCAAGACTGTTACCATTAACACAATTTGGTATTTTGGAGAGAATGAAGATAGGTACTAAATATTTATTCTGGTGTTCAGTTGACAAATTTCACCATTCCGCTTTGGATTCATTCTTCTCCTTTGAGATAGATACTTGGTGTTCTTACAGAAATATGGGTGTTATTCAGTCAGTGTTTAACTGACTTCTAAAAAGCCACTAAAGTTGCAAACTGATCCCAATCAGCTAGTTTGAACAGTCTCCTATTTTATACTGTATTTGTGCTTTAGGGAGAAAGCAACGGAAAAGTGTCCATGTTGGCTTTGTCAAACCGATGTATGAATAGTGGACAAACAATGGACGACCGGGGTTCATGCCTGCAGAGCCACTTGTACACCTGCTTTCCAAAGCACTTCACATGGTCCCACACTTTTTAATGTGCCAAGTACATAAATTTAGGTGGTGTGTTCTTCTAAGTGCTGGCTCTGATTCTGTATGAATTACATTCCTAATTCTGTTAGGAAGGTTGCAACACTTTGGGTAGGAAAAGAGAAGTATTTTTAGAAATTTGTTCTCTACAGGTTAACTTTTGTCTCCAGGGTGTTTTCTTTGGTTTTGTTTTCATTTGTTTTATGTGTGTGGTTTTTTGTTTTTGTTTTTTTGCTCTTCCCCTCCCTTTCCCACCCCCCCCCCCACGCCCTGCAGTTACAATTATATGTGTTTGTGTGTGTGTGTGTGTGTGTGTGTGTTTGAATAGATGATATCTAATTAGGAAATCTCTTGAGAAAACTTTTCAGCCTGAGAAATATGGGGAAACCATGGCTGAAGAACTCTAAGGCAGCTGTTTAGTTTTGGCAAGAAAAAAATTAGGTCTTAATCTTCTTTATTGGGTGTGTGAGGGACCTTTGTGCCACTCTGCAGTGTGATCTGTGAGGAGAGAGGCTAGTGCACAGGCAAGAGCTTTACACCTGCAGTCACCTTACATCCTCCCAGTAGCCCTTTGAAGCAGGTATTATCATTCTACTTGTACAGGTGAGGAAATTGAGGCTTAGATAAATTATGGGATTTGCCCAAGGCGTAGGCGCTAAAGGGTGTGGCGAAGCGAATCCTCGCATTTGCAAACTCAAGAGCTCTGTTCTTTCTACTATTCCAAGTGGCTCAGCTCTCAAATTTTTGTCTTAGAAATAAAAATACAAATAACAACAAACATTTGTTCAGCTTGTTTCTCAACAGAGTAACAGACAGTTTCTCTGGAGCCCTTATGTTTTCACTGAGAATTTGATTGTTTTTGATTGTTTGAATAGATGATATCTAATTAGGAATTCTCTTGAGAAAAATTTTCAGCCTGAGAAATATGGGGAAACCATGCTGAAGAACTCTAAGGCAGCTGTTTAGTTTTGGCAAGAAAAAAATTGCCAAATTTTTTAAAGCATACTCTGGAACATCTGGATCATCCCTTTATAGCAGAGTAATCCTCTATTATGTAAGCAGTGCTGGTTTTATTTGTGTTTCCACTGACCCCAAGAAGTGTTTCTCCACCCTAGAGATTGCTAGCTGCTTTACCCAATATCCACTCTTTCTTTCTTCCTTACTAACAGGACCCTGATTTGACAATACATTTCCCAGCTTTCCTTGAAATTAAGAATGGTCACATGACACTGTTCTAGCCAATAATATGCAGGAGAGTTATTGGGTGGGGCTTCCCAGAAAATTCCTTAAAGGGGGCCGATTTAGCAGGCTAATGCCTTTTATACTCTGTTCTTTCTCCTTTTGTAGCTTGGACGAAAGTCAAGCTATGACCAAGAGGGCGAGAACACATGCTAGGGATGGCTGCAGACGGAAAAGGCTGGGTCTCTAATGACTACAAGAAACATCATAGCAGCCCTGGACTTGGCTATCTACAGACACCTCATTATATGGGAACACTAGCTCCCTAATTTTTAAAGTAGCTTTATTGAGATATAATTTACATACCATAAGATTTACCTCTTTTAAATGTACAATTCAATGATTTTTAGTAAATTTTCAGAGTAGTGCAAATATCACCACAATCCAAATTTAGAACATTTCCATCACCCTCAAAAGATCCTGCCTGCCCATCGACGGTCAATTCCCAGTCCCACTCCCAACGCCTGGCAACTACTGATCTGCTTCCTGTCCCTATAAGTTGGACATTTCATATAAATGGGACCGTACAATATGCAATCTTTTGCATCTGGTTTCTTTCACTTAGCTTATTGTTTTTGAGATTCGTCCATGTATCAGTAGTTCATCCCTTCTTATTGCTGAATAAGATTCCATTGTATGGCCATCCCATGTTTCGTTTATTTATTCACCAGTTGATGGATATGTGCTTGTTTCCATTCTTCTGATATAATGAATAATGCTGCTATGAGCACCTACAGGTCTTTTGTGAGATATGTGTTTTTATGGCTCCTGGGTAGGTACTTAGGAATGGGATTGCAGGGTCATAGGGTAAATTGACGTTTAATTTTCTTTTAAGAAACTGCCAAACTTTTTCATAGTGTTTGCACCATCTTACATTCCCATCAGCAAAGTATGGGGGTTCTAGTTTTTCCATATCCTCACCAATAATTATTTTATCTTTTTGATTCTACCCATTCTATTGGGCATGAATCGGTATCTCATTGTTGTTTTAATTTTCATTTCCTTAATGACTAATGATGCTGAACCTCTTTTCATGTTCTTATTAGCCCATTTTTAAATTGGTTTGTTTGTCTTCTTGTTGACTTGTAAGAGATCTTTATATATTCTGGATATCAGAAATAATATTTGAACATATTTTCTCTCAGACCGTGGCTTATCTTTTTTATTATTGGTAATTTTTTAAGTACAACAATTTAAAAAAATATTTATTTATTTGCTTGTTTGTTTATTTTGGCTGCTCTGGGTCTTAGTTGTGGCACACGGGATCTTCGTTGTGGCATGCGGGCTCTTAGTTGCAGCATGCATGTGTTCCATCCCCCAATGAGGGATGGAACACCTGCATTGGGAGCACGAAGTCCTACCCACTGGACCACTAGGGAAGTCCCTAAGCACAACAATTTTAATCTTGGAGAAGTCTATTTTTTCTTTTTTTTTTTTTTTCTTTTACGGATCATGCTTTTGGTGTTGTGTTTAGGAACTCTGCCTAACCCAAGCCACAAAAGATCTTCTATATTTTCTCCTAGGAGTTTTATAGTTTTAGCCCCTACATTGGTCTGTGATCCATTTTGAGTTCATTTTTGTATGAGTGAGGTAAGTGTGTAAGTTCATCTTTTTGCATGCAGATATCCAGTTGTCCCAGCACCATTTGTTGAAAGACTGCAGTTTCCCCTATTGGGTTACCTTGGTACCTTTGTCAAAAATTGGTGGGCCATAAATGTAAGGGTTTAAGACAAATATCATATGATATCACTTACATGTGGAATCTAAAAAATGCTACAAATGAACTTATAAACAAAACAGAAGCAGACTCACAGACATAGAAAACAAACTTATGGTTACCAAAGGGGAAGGGGGGGATAGGGATAAATTAGGAGTTTGGGATTAGCAGATACACACTGCTATATATAAAATAGATAGACAACAAGATCCTACTATATAGCTCAGGGAATTATATTCAATATCTTGTAGTAAAGTATAATAGAAACCAATCTGAAAAAGAATATATATATATGTATAACTGAATATATGTATGTATATGTATAACTGAATCACTTCTCTGTACACCAGAAACTAACAGAACATTGTAAATCAACTATACTTCAAAATAAATAAATTAATTAATTAATTAAAGAGTTTATTTCTAGATTCTCAATTCTTTTTTTTTTTAAACATCTTTATTGGGGTATAATTGCTTTACAATGGTGTGTTAGTTTCTGCTTTATAACAAAGTGAATCAGTTATACATATACATATGTTCCCATATCTCTTCCCTCTTGCGTCTCCCTCCCTCCCACCCTCCCTATCCCACCCCTCCTGTGTCTCCCTCCCTCCCACCCTCCTTATCCCACCCCTCCTGTGTCTCCCTCCCTCCCACCCTCCCTATCCCACCCCTCCAGGTGGTCACAAAGCACCAAGCTGATCTCCCTGTGCTATGCAGTTGCTTCCCACTAGCTATCTACCTTACGTTTGTTAGTGTATATATGTCCATGACTCTCTCTCGCCCTGTCACAGCTCACCCTTCCCCCTCCCCATATCCTCAAGTCCGTTCTCCAGTAGGTCTGTGTCTTTATTCCTGTCTTACCCCTAGGTTCTTCATGACATTTTTTTT